>NC_041030.1:11073453-11698453 GCF_900634625.1 Parambassis ranga | reverse complement strand
ATGCATCATTGGTTTTCCTCCTCATCTACATAAAGATAAGTCTGACTTCATTTTTCTCCTGTGCTCTTCATCTTCAAACAGAAACACCTCAGGGTGGAGCAGAACGGCTCTCATCAACACTTCCATCAAGAAGCACATCAGGTAAAATCTGCTTCATCTAGCACAGAGGTCTGACCAACTTAAAAAAAAAAAATCTATAACTAAAACAATGCACAAACGGAGATGTCTGTGTAATACCAAATGACACCGGTACAACTGTAGCTTAAAAAGAAGAGGTCAGTACACAGGCATACAACATCTTAGTACATTTCAGTATGTAGGTTACATTTAATTTATAACGGAGCAATTTAGAAACTATCGTAGTCTTTCTTGTCTTTTTTGCCTTCGCCCTCAAAGCTGTCTGTCCCATCGCTGTTGTCACGGCGACGTTTGCGACTGTTGCGGATGCTGAAGCGAGGGTTTATCTGCGGCAGAGGATCCATACCCAGAACTTTATGGATCTGCCGGAATGCAAGCAGCCTCAGAGCAAACTGTAGAAGAAGAAATATTTCAAAATCGTTATTGACATTACTTCTCAATTCATAATCCCAATGCAAAAAACTTAAAAAAAAAATAAAGCTTATCCTTTAAATAAAAAGAACAAAAATATTTCTTTGGTCAGTGAGTTTGAGTATAATAGAAGAGCTTGTACTTGGGCACTTGAAGTAATGTCCTCTCTCTGTTGCTCTCCCATAGCTGCTAGTGTATCCACAGGCATCTTTTCACAAGGATCTATCAATCCTGGTCCACCTGTTAAAATAAATATCATCAGAGGGCTTTTTTTTTTTAAATCAAATTTGAACTGAGGAACACTCCTCTGTCACTATTACTACAGTGGAAATTCTGAATAATTTTAATGGGGGCCGATACAGAAAACTGCTGCATTTTACCATTAATCAATTTGTTGTGACTCAAATTGTCCCAAAAACATGTACATGCAATTTATCAATAGGTCATGATACACATAAAAGAAAAAGTAAAGGAACCTCACCAGGGAGTAAAATCCCAGAAGAAATACATTCAAAGACACGTCTCAGTGCATCACCGGGGCTGAGGGGGACAGAGGCGCTACTGATGGCTTTCTCAACTAGTAGCTCCATGGCCTGAACAGAGTGAACAGCGCTGTGACTTAGGTGGCAGTTCATAGAGCATACACTACAGCAGTTCCAGTGCATTCCAGTACTGAAGAGTAAAAAACTTAACAGCATGGGTTGCAATAATTTCACATCACTACACCATGGTTAATCTTTTCAGCTGCTGAACTGTAGTACATATGCTGGTCCCTTTTATAAGCACCATTAAGGCCTTCCTGAGGTGTCACACTCACAAGAAAAAGTCAGACCGATATGCAATTAAATAGTTGAACAACCCCAAAGACAGTTTTTTTTTTTTTTTTTTTTTTTTTGCACATTTCAGTCTTACCCATCCAGGGAAAGGTGACCATGTAGGAACTCTCTGACAGAGGTCTCGCAGGATTCGGATGATGATCACACAGGACTGAAGACCGTTGGCTCTAGCCTTTTGGTGCAAAAAAGGTTAGTATTATGGAACAACCCAGGGTGAGAAGAGATGGACCAAACAAGTGAATCAGTTCCATCACAGAGGTCCAAACACTACTGTGCATAATGGAAGCTTGAGTATGGTTTGATGTGTGTATAAGCCATAACAGTTTGCAATCAGCTGCCATTCCCAGTAGTCTTGTACCTCACAGTTAGTAAGGGAGTTCAAAGTTTGCAAGATGCACAAGAAATGAGGGCCTTTCTTGCCATCTTCTAAACCCTGACCCCAGATTTATCCAGGTATCTCACAAACAGGGACTTCAAAGTACAAGTCCACCTGAGAGGAGAGCATAGGGACTGAAAGAGCAAAGGAAATCTGCTTTACTTTGCCCATGCTTTTGCTCAGGTAGCAGAATCACAGGAAACTATTCAGATATTCCCTTTTCTCTCAATCCCCATTCTACAAAATATATAGAATAAAAACCATACAAATGTTCAACATGAAAGCACTTCTTGATGGCACAACTTTGTGCTAGTTATTGTGCAGCCTTATGGAATCATATGTACCTATAATGCAGTACTTCAAAAATTGAATAGGTAATACAAGGATGCCGGTTCATCACTAATATTTTTTTCCATTAGATTCAAATGAACTTAGATTTACAGTTATTACATACAATGGCCATTGACCAGATCATTATTATAATAGGTGGCATCCTTGAATATTTTGTTTTGTTTCAAACGGTTGTATTTTTCATCTTGATGATAAAATAAAATCAAATGTGTAAGAACACAAATAAATGAATAAACAAATAAATAATACATCTCATAAGGCTACAATAAGAAAGTAAAATGATGTTCCGAACCTGGAACCACTTAGCGTGGCGCAGAGCAGCCAGAGCGTCAAGGCATTTTTGCCTGTCCAAGACGTCCGCTGGGTCTTTCACCATACCCGAGGTTACATCTAAAAATGGATTTGAAGTGTCAAAATGGTGATGAGGAATGGGTGTTTGACCAGGTCAGCGAGGCTGGCAAAGAACAAACACATTGCCACACATACCAATGTCAACCAACAATTGGTTGCTTATTTTGTAAATTCAAAAGAATGTTACTGGCTCTAAAAAACCTAACTACGTACACAAACTAACACATGGTTAGAGTGATGGACAGAAGATTGACATGTTAAATCATCTATATTCTCTACTCTAAGAGGTAAGAATTTACTGACTCAACACTGTAACCTAAACTAGGTTTAGGCTTACAAATATTGAAGCCAGTACCATTTTATCAGGTAATTGTGCTTAGCGTTACCTTTTCAAAGCGTATTACTGTCATAGAGTCTTTGATTTTCAGTACAAATAAGGACAGATAAGGTTATTAGTATTGGCTTATGTTGCAGAGACAATGTGCATATGGCGTGACCTGATAAAAAAGTGGCATGGCAATAGTAGGTGTGGCAAAGTTTTTGGGATGTGAGAAAACCTTGGTCAAAAATCCTTCCGAAGCCGCTGGGCCCTACTAAACCTCTGATGGGAGACAATGTACTAGATGTTTGTGTTTCTTTTTTTAGATGTTTTTTTGTGCAGGTTTATATAATTACTACAGATATCAAAAAGGAGGAAGCAATGGTTGCTGGAGAGGAGAAAAAAAAACTATGAAAAAAACAAAAAGGGTTAGGATATCATGGCATGCATACCTAACATCAGTAGGTTGGAAAAAGACCCCAACAATCATTGTATACCAAAAGCTGTACTCAAGTGCAACCAAAGATTCCTCTGTCATAGCCTTCTTTCCTGAACTTTTAACAATACTCCCCTAAGAATTATTCATATCATCAGATTTCACAGCATTTTATCCTCATCTTTCTATTGTAAATTAATTGAATGACATCTTGTACATCTTCAGTTTTGTGTCCTCATCTTTCTGTTGTGACTAAAATCGAAAGGACAAGCTTTGATTTTAGCTGAATATCTAAATATTTACCGTACTGAGCCCAATTTTGATCCTATGTGTATAAAGACAAGATTTCGATCAACTCAGGGGAGCACTTTAGAACAGGGGACCTCAGCATGGTGAACCGTTCACCAGTACACAAAAGGAAGATTTGTTTCCTGTGAGAAATTTACATCCAATTTCCTCTGGCTTAGGCCAAATTATGATTTGCACAATCAACAGTTCCAATTAAACTTGAGAAACAGATGTGCCTCCTGTAGTCTGTTTGTTCATCTGTTATAAGAATGGACTTTTTTTCTCCTCATCTGTGTGATTTTTTGGAGAAAAATATGGTAATGCATGTCTCCCATTGGTTACAGCTACCAATAAAATAGAAATATCCCCTGGAACACAGGAAACAAAATAGAATCTCACCTGGGAATAACTAGACTTAACACAATGCAAACACTGATCATGCGTTGTTTAAAGGATAAAAATAGCATTGAGAGGTAAGAGTTACAGAGCAAAAAGCATAAGAGCAATACTGCTGGCACACGCCTCTTTCGTCAAGTAATCTGCACTACATCATATAAAATTGTTATTGGTTAAATAACTAGTTTGGGGGTCTCTTAATGGCTCAAAAACCAGTAAAGGAGAAAAGAAATTATGCAGCTCATACAATGCGCACTATAGATTCTAAAGGAAAAAGACATCATAGAGTTGCACTGAATATGATGAGCTGACTTGAGGTGAGTGGTATATGAAGAGCAGCTTGACAGGATGGTCTGATTTAAAGCCCAACTAAATAATGTGTGTGGAGTGCCAGCAGGACAGTGCTCTTCAGGGTGTCAACCAACATACTGAAACTGATTTCATAGAGAGATAGCAGAAAGACAAGAAGAGAGGTGCAATGGGAAAGGCTCTGATGGTTTTTCCAACCTCCGTCCCGGCCATTTTCCTCTCTGATGACAGGTGAAGTCAGCGTGATTGTCACTTGCATCTTTGGCTCGGCAGAGGATGTCAGAATGATGGCTGCTTCTTGGATAGATCCCTTGACTTCATATTTTTCTGGTGTCACCATCTGAAAAGAAAAATACAACAACATTATTGACTGCAAATTAGTAAGTGATAACTTAGAAAAACAGCTGAACTCTAATGAATTAAATGCATCTTTATAACCTGAAAATGGTCAGCGCTACAAAACATTTTAAATTTGGATTGTAAGTGTATATTTAAGTTACCACAGAGGAATCAAACTGTGGTGACATTTGTAAAGACAGTACTGTTAATTGTTTGGGAAGGTGCTCCACAATGCCGGTGAGGAGGCTCTTTGTGGGCTTCTCAGAGCAGAGTAGGACCAGGTTGACATTCTTGTCCCCACGAAGAAGCAAGCCTTTGGCCAGGACTCCAACCCTCATCACCCCCTTCAGGGCTCTGGGCCATTACACAAGGAGAATAGAAAGGAACAATATTGAAAATCAGAACAGGAAACTGTTAAAACAGCATAATCAGAAGTCAGCGAAAAAAGGAGACATTCTACTCCAGATACTACACCTGTCTTTAGTTGGTTCAGTCTTCTCTTTGTCCTCTTCCTGGGGTTTTTCCTGGTCTGTAATAATGTCCGAGACTAGTTTGAGGGCACGCTCTGTGATTGACACAATTTTCTGGATAGACTGGAGCTCGTCCTCTGACGGGTAGATAGCTGCATGCTTGGTCATGACGTAACGATCATCTGAGGAGTCAGGCCGTCGTGGGGGCTAAAAGACCAAAAGCACAAGCTAAAGTAGAAGTATTTTGACCTGTGCTGTGATCAAAGTTTAAATATTCTTGCCCTTTTCAAAGCCATTTATATCTCCCTTGAGTATACATCAGTTCTTTCTTTGTTTGCAAATTCTGTATGGTGCCAAACATACCACGGGACCCTGAGGCTGCAGGCCGGGCATGCCAGGTCGGACCCCAAGAAGACCAGGGGGGCCAGGAGGTCCCTGTGGATACCCTCCATCTGGCATACGGCGCCGCTCATCCCAGTGGTGCTGCTCCTCCTCCATCCGTCTCCAGTACATGTCTTCTTCATAGCGTCTATGAATGAAACACATCCTGTGTGAATCCATGACTTGCCCTACTTACCGACGGATAACAAATGGTCAGCCATACCTCATTTCCATTCTCCATCGCTCCTCCTCCTCTCGTCTTCGCCAGTATTCCTCCTTCTGCATCTGCTTTCTCATCTTCTCTTCCTGGATTTTTCTTGCTCGAATGCTGGGTTTGACTTCAACCTGCAGATCTGGATTCACCTTTTTCTACAAATCAAAACAGTAACAAAATGTTTTAGCTGCTCCTAGATAAGAATGACCAATGGAGCAAAATGATGGATGCATTTATGGCAAAAAACCCACAACGTGTTTAAGCTTGACCAAACATAGCTACGTTAGTTAGGCAGTGTAGCTGTTGAAATCACTAGCAATGCATTACTACAATATTTACTTTTAAAAAAGGGGAGATGAAACCTAAATAGTTGTATATTATGTAAATATGCCTTTGGTCTTTGTAATTTTATTGCATTAGCATCAGTCACTTTCTTTCCTTCCCTGTTCATATAAACATATTACAACAAGTTACAATATATGTTAGTTACAAACCTTGTACTGCAGACGATGCCTCCGACCTTTTAGATGCATCTCCTTTGCATTTGGATCATTGAAACTACATTCACAGAGCTTGCAATGGAAGCGGATGACTTTACCTTCATCATTTCGGACCTTAACAAGAAATGTACACATTACAGTCTGAAATTTAACCAATTTTTGTTCCATAGACACAGGTTGGCTCAAAGCCATGCATGTCAAAACCTACTTCTTCAACATAGTCATGACCAACAGGTTGAACGTCACTCTGCAGGGCTGCCAAGGCTGATGTGGACAGTGAATCTGAAACTTCAGTTTTTTGGTCCTGGCAACCTGAAGAAGGTGTCAAAGGCTTAGAAGCCTCGACTTTGGCCTCCGCTCTGGCCTCTTCCATTTTAGCCGTTGTCTGTAATTTATTTCCACCTGCAGTCAACGATCATACTGTTATAGTCATAGTAGGATTTAAAACAATAGCCATTATTCTTCTAAACAACAGTGCTGTACTCATAATATGTGCTTACTAACCAACAAAATTGATCTTGGGGGTGTTGACTTTCTTTCCTGCTGAGGCAGCATTAGCAGCAGAGAGGTTATTGGCTAATGGGTTCTTTACAGCTGCCACACTGCTGACAATGTTGACAGGTTTAAGGTAAGGGGGGCTGGAGCTGTTGGCAGAGGAGGAGGCAGACACACACATGGAGCTGGTGGTGCTGGAGCTGCTCAGGGTAGCTGTGGTGGTCTTGCTCTGGGCAGTTGTAGTGGAGGATGATGTGTGGGTGACCATACTAGGCTCAGTAGAAGGAATGGGCTTTCCAAGTTTGGTATGAAGTTTCACAACCTGGATCACAGAAAAATCATTGTCAGCATGTCTGAGGTTTCCATTGACCATAAAAGTAGAGTTATTACTCCCAGCAATTTCTCTGTCTAGGCATAAATGTGAAGACGACATGTGGTAACTTTTTTCATACACCTACATATGCATCACTGAAATGCATAGGAACAACAAAGTACACCATGCATATCCATACCTTTTGGTGTTTGGCTCCACGGATATGAGCAGCATACGCATCGGCACCGGTACATGAAACATCACAAAGTTCACAGCGGAGCTGGTTCTGAGCGTTGCGGGCCAACACCCCCCCACCACTACCACTGGTACTGCTGCTCTGGGAAACCTTTAGCGCTGCCTCCTTCTTCTTGTGTTTCTGGCCTTCCAGGTGCTCCTTGTAAGTCTTATTTATTTAATGAGAACACAGAACATGCAACACAGCATTGGTTGGAATGTTGCCGTTCCAAATGAAACCTAATAATAAAATTGTCAATTTATAAAAGACTAAAAAAAAAAAAACTTCGATCATTTATCAAATAAATGCTGTTTATACTCAAATATACTATATATGAATATACCATATGTTCTACCCAAGAGATTATGTCCAGAGTACATATTTCAAATACTTAATGACGTTACTGCTGTTAGGGCACTATTCACTAGTCACTTAAGTAAATAGAGACACAGTTGCAAAATGAACTTATGGGACATTGGTGAGTCTTACAACTGAAGCTACAGACTTTCACAATAAAGCCACGCCTACTAGGTATATAAATTATGGTTATGCTGTACTCACCTGCGGACCTGCACAGCTGATTTTACATACATCACAGTAGTGGATCTGAGGGGGTTTCGGTGGCTGTTTGGGGCGGAGCTGTTTACTCTGAAAAGGGGGTTTCTTGGTGAAAGTGTTCCCAGTCCATGCTGCTGTTGCTGCTACTGCTGCCACTGCCTGCTTTTGCTGCTGTTGTTGCTGCTGCTGATAGTAGCTGGAGGCTGCTGAATAAACAGCTGCCTCATAACCAGAGTATGTGGTTCCTGGAAAAGATAAAACCAATCCCTAATTGAAACCTTCCAACCTTCCAACCTTCGCATGTTTATTTCAGACCAGTACTTACTAACCTCCCTCAAGTCAACCAAATACAGGGCAACTTCAAATTTAGCCAAAAACTACAAACAGTTCTCAAGCTGTACACATTTCCAACTTACCAGAGTATGTGACAGCATTTGTGCTGTATGTAGGGCTTTGGGAGTAAGAAGGGACTACAGATGCTGCAGCAGCCACGGGCTGGACAGTAGAGGTCACTGGATAGATGGAGAAGGTGGATGAGGCTGGACTAGGTGCTGCTGGCTTTATCACCGTCACCTGTCGAGTCTGCTGGCTTTGTGTGTATGATGTCACCCCCTGGCTATATCCTGGTTTGGGGGCTACAAAAAAAAACATACACACCACTCTTTAACAACCTGATTAGTTTTTGCCATATACACCTCTATTGTTCTCTCACAAAATTTGCAAAATAGTTGAATGAAGGGTGAGTCTGGCACACCTGTTTGGTAGTAAGTATCTGCCACGCTGGGTTGTGGCTGGGCAGCAGCAGCGACAGCAGCTGTGGCAGCTGGCTGCTGATAGTACTGTTTACTGTCATAGGCTACAGCTGGAGCGGTGGATCGAACATAGGAGTAGGAGTCCTGAAAATAAATATGATAAAGCACAATGTAAGGGGTTTGTGGCTCATTATTTGGCCCATGTCAAAAAAAGTAACACAGGCGTTACAATCTGTGTAGGGAAATATATTTGTACCTGGTAATTCTGTGACGTAACTGGTGGAGGTGGTGGTGGGACTTCAGGCTGCCTTTGAGGGTAGCCGTAATCAGTGGCAGCGTGGGTTGGCTGGTATCCTCCATAAGCTGCAGCAGTAGCTGCTGCCACAGCAACGGGTGCAGGCCTAGCTACTGCAACTGTGGCTGCAGTGGGGGCATAAGCTGCTGCCACAGTGTGTGCTGCCACTGGTGCTTGATGAACAGTATAACTGGCAACTGTGGTAGGATGTGTGTATGCTACCCCGGCAGTGGGCTGCTGGCTGATAGAGCAACATAGAAAAGGAAATGTCAAAAGGTTAGCTGGATCATCACAGCCTGAATTCTATCTCTGCTGAAAAAGATGCTACATTACAGAAACGTTGCACAAAAGATATGGAATGTTACTATAAGTTTATAGTTAGTGAGAGCCTGTGATGTTCCTCAACTCAGGTTTACTAAGAACCCAGCCATTTGCACCAAACTTCTTCCCCATTTGTAGGTTAGTGATCCGAATAAAGCAACACTGTGTGTATTTAAAAAAGTTACAAAATTCTTTAACATGACACATGGAAACAATGCATAGCTCTAAAGCTTTAGTCTACATGACTATATCACTCACATCAGTGTGTCCAGCTGCATAGAGATGAACTAGCATGTTATTTCTCGAGAAGTGGGTTAAAAAACATTCAAAATCGGTCCATAAAATATTTAGTTAAACGGTTTTCATATGCTATTCCATAAATCTTCTGTGTTGTGCCTTGCAAGACCATGCAATCGTCTTTGTATCACACAAGAGCCAGTTGAACCAACATGGTTTACGATTTTACCACAATCCAGAACTTTTCTCTTCCCTTTTGTTGAGATGTAAGTTTATTTACAACCACCCTATAGGTTTTCTTACAGCTCCTAAGACACATAAACACTATGTTGATGTTGCATATTTTGGCATCATGTCAAGCTGCAGCCTTTCTCCGTCCCAGTAGTGGAGACCAAGTGAAAGATACAGTTAAAAACAATACGTGTTACTGTGCAATTTAACAGTACAGACTGTTGAAAATTGGAATGTGTGCTGGGGATATGTGCAGATTGTTTTGTTTTGATAGTTAACATTACATCAACATGTAATGTTTATTTGTTGTGGGGACAGTGTAGTGTGTCCTTTCTCATTAAAATAGAGGACAAAAATGGTGCAAGTGTTTATCATCAAATTAAAGGACGTAACCATTACGACTTACAGCCTATACTGATGCATGAGCAGTGCACATTTTAGGATTGGATGGTTGAGCACTTAAGTGAACTGTGTAAGGATACCATTTCTCTACCAAGAAGTGGTAGAATGTTGTGCACTTCAGTACTACACCAATGTCAATGACAGCAACCTCCCTTCTGTATTGTTAATGTTACAATATTGTAATCTTACATAATTTTCACACACCGCTGTAATGAAAATACATTTCAGATTTGGATGCTTAAGATCAAAGAAGGGTCGTGTTCAATCTTCAGATTTGGTGTAAAGCTAGATACAGCTGGATAATAATTACCACAGCAACGAATGTGGTAATTAAAATGAACACTCCGTCTTGATTAAACTTGCCATGACCTGCCCGCAGCAGGTTTTTGATTATTCTTTTTTTTTCTCCACCAAATCATTTAGGAGAAACCAGATGGTCCATACTATTGATCTCTGTTAGATTGTTAACAGTGTAATTTTATTTTAAGTTTTATTGCATTTTCTTGCTAGGCATAACACCACCTCTGTACGGAATGTATTTTTTCATGTTAGCAAACCTGCTAAAGGTAAGATGTAAAAAAGCTGTCGAATTTAGAAACTAAAATACACTAAGAGAGCAGCTTGGTTTGGTAGGTATGCTGTTTTGTATTCAGATATTCTATTGCAGTGGGAAACATGGATATTTTGTTTCTGCTGAGCTTATGTAAAAAACGATTTATGTCCAGGATTCTTATCTTGCCCTGTATGGCAGCCTGCAAAAACAGGTTTTCAAGCTTGACACCCTTCACCTCCTTAAGGCTGACATACAAGAGGTTCAGGCACTGTTAACCATTATGCAGTCCTACACCGACATTGCAGCCTCTCCATTTTCCTTGTGGTATACATTTGTGAGCTGTAAATTCCACTCTAATATGTCTTTGTGCACAACAGCCCTACTTGAAAATAGTTAGTATTTTATGTATCGTATCTCAGCTTTGCTAAACGCATGAAGGCAACCTCTGTCGTTTGTTTACGCAGTGCAATTTTCAGTCTTAACTCCGCCTTCTACATCAACTGCAGCAGCAGCAGCAGCAGCAGAGGGATAACAGCCCCCTCCCCCAGCTTGAACAATGAAAGCCTTACAGCCGCTACATATCCGCACAACGTACAACTCTGGCTAATGTTTGCGTGCAATGACACCAGGCAGAATCATAGACCCCAACAAACAACAACATATGGTTCTCTTACCTGTACTGGGCTGCAGCGCCATGGGTAAATCCAAAGTAATTGCCGGTAGCCATTTTGGCATCTTCACCAAGCCGGCCGGGCACTGCGGAGGACAGACACACAGGATAACGCTAAGCTAACCGTTAGCAGCAAGCTCGGATGAGCGGTCCAAGGACTATCCATTACGGTTGTTATGTTGACGTTCCATTTGCGTTCCAAACGACACTTAAGACTTTCTGGATTATAGTAATATGACCTTCATGTTTTTAACGATACTTACCATAGGTGAAGGAGACTACTGGACATATGGGAATCATTGGTTTCTTATGTTCTACCGACGCCTGAGTAGTACACCAGCCTATTTATATTACATGTCATACCCGGAAATGCCTATTCAGCGCATGCGCTGTAACTGGAATGGGAACGTAAGGGTGCGGTCATGGTCCGGGAAGATCCTGGGCCCCCTAGTTTTATATCTAAATATTTGTTTGGTAAACAGCACAATTAAATACATTACATGTAATAACGATACAGGGAACATTGGAGAAACATTGTAATACATAGATCTTAAATATAATACAGAGCAATCAAGAAAATGTAAATGAAAAACACAGACTCGGTGTAGCCAATGTTATTTTATTGAATTATCAGAATCACTAATAGATTTTTATTTTTAAAAACAAAGACCAACTCAGAAAGAAACTGGAGTCCAAATGATGTGCAAGGAGGAAAGGACATAACAGGAAAAAGTAGAAGCAGAATATGAGAGAAATTTCAGTTCTTGGATAATGGTTATGTTATTATTTTAATTTGTCGAATTATGTCCAAACATCCATGCTATCATAGAGAGTCAGAACAGTGCAGGACCAGACTGGCAGAGGTAGAAAGTGAACTACCTCAGCAGATCTAGAAGAAAAACTAGTGAGAGATGTGTCCAAAGAGTCTAGAACAGCTGCCAAGAATGATTTATCAAGTCTGGAACTGAAGTGTCAGCAGCCTGGAGTTTGTACAGTAATGGAGTGTGTGTGTGCTGAAAAGACACATCCAAGCCAAACTGAAGTATGCTAGGGACAACCTGGAGAAAGATTACACATACTGGAAGGAGGTAATTTGGTCATATGGGCATATAACCCCAAGAACATGGTTCCCACAGTCAAACATCAAATCTGGAAAAGCTTGAGAGATTTGCTAAAGAAGAATAGACTATGATACCCCTATTCCTGGGACCAAGGACTTTGCTTGTTTCCTTTTAATCCCAGAATGCAGCTTTGTAGAGAATTATAAAACATTTTGGCAACAAGAAAACTATTCATTCACCTAGATAGATAGATAGATAGATAGATAGATAGATAGATAGATAGATAGATAGATAGATAGATAGGTATAACAGGTATAATGCACTGACAGATTTTTATTACAGCAGGATGTGCAATAAGCTTTATTTTTAGAGGGTATCAGATTGTCAAATCATAATATAGTTTTAAACAAAACAGCGTATAAAGGTAAATTATATGGGGAAAAACACATTTCTTTACGGTTCTCGCAAAGGACAAATTAGTAAAGCAAACACCAGGGGGCAGAAACACGCCACTGCTACGTCAAATATGCTGAGCTAACAGAAGAAGAAGAAGAATATCCCAGCCTGCCTCTCGCAGCTGTGTCCGACGTTACCAAACAGGGAACTGTGTATGTACGGGTCGGGTGAATTGTTAAGACAAAAACAACGTGTGGCCCCGACGCTCTGCAGGATGAGCGGCTTGCGGAGCCTCATCACCGCCACCGGCGTCGTTACTGTGATCGGGGTCGGCTATGGGTTTTGGTCAATAATATCTCCAGGAGAAGAGAAGCGCAAACTGATGCTGAAGGTGATCCAACGTAGAGCCACGCTGCGCTTTTCATTCATACTGTTAGAGTGTAGTTTTGGTTTTGTGCTAGCATTAGTAGCCTAGATGTTTTCAGTTTTTTTACACAACAAATGTCAATAAAGTCTCGCGACCCGTGACGTGTTTCCGTGGTAAAACTAAAGCACCTGCTGGCCTCACATGGAGAAAGCAGGACAGGTTTCTGTCCTTTTATGACGCCTAGTCTACATTATAACTGACCCTGATGTAATACAATGTTCAAAGACTAGAAGAAAGAGGTGACAGAACCCCACACAGTCAGAAAGGACTGAAGAACTATCAGGTGCCAGGTTTATATGGCTCAATTGCAGCTCTGAGTGTCTCACAATAAAAGCATCAGATGTCTATGTTTTACTAAAACCTATGGAAGTCTATTGCATTCACTTAAATGTGCTTTGTTCCAGTTTTCATGAAAACTTTCTTCTTCCTGCATTGCTCATCAGAATTTGCCAGAATCCAACCCAGCGAGAATGGAAGAGACGCGGCAGAGGAACGCTCTGGTGATGCAAGCACTGAAAGAGGCAGCTGAGACCAATGACAATCTTGCCAGAGGAATCGGAGGATCCAGATAGTCAGACCCAGCTCTGTGAGCTGTTTGTATAGTATTCATGTAATAAATGCTGGACTCAGAACCATGACCTGCTCACATAACAATGGGCATTGTGTTATATTGTACATGGATGTCACATGAAAAAACGTTTTATTAAAACTCTCAATGAGAACTACATCTTCCTAGTTTTCTGATGGACAGGAACAGAAGTCTGGGTGTATGTGTTTTTGGTGAACTACTTGTGGAAGTTATTTTGATGATTCAATAGTATAGAATCATTTAAGAGTTTGTGTAATAAGTGGAGAATATTTTCCATTTTTACCTTCTGACACAGCTGATGGAACACAATGTTTAGATTTATTTAGATTTCACATCTAGTGCTGCACCCATATGTATCTCTGACTGGACAGTGATGACCACAGCTGTACAATTACAGCACAGATGTTTCCAGAATTACAGAAAAAGAAACAGCACGCTGTAATCCAACATAGTTTATTAGCTAACTCAGTTACAACGTCAAGCTTTTCGCTTCGAATTTATAAATACAAATATAGACAACAGCTATATGAAACACAAACACTACTGTTAGATTTGATGGACACACTCAGACCTGAGATCAGTGGAAATTATCCCTGCACCTTCTTAACTAAAAACTACAGCCTGATAAAATACATCAGTAATGTGAGATGGGAGGTAAAATCACACCTTAGATCTATGACATCCATACAGAGTAAAAGAGCAGTCAGGTCATCTGAATTGCACAGAACAGAGATGGCAGTGATCGCCTTCATATGAGTTTATTTACAACTTCTCTGATCACCTGATTGCTGATTGGGCCAAGCTTTAGTGAAGTCATCATATTCCCTGATGGCAGTTAATGTACTTGGTGAGTGCAAAGCATAATGATGGGCTTGCTACAATATAAAAACCCTGATGGTTGTGCAATACATCTGTTTAACAGAACTGTACATAATGAGTGCAAACACAAACAGTAGTTTGTGTAGTGTTTCTGTGCTTTGAAGTCAGTAAACATAAAAATGTTCTTATGAAACTGTTCTCCTATGTATCTTACTCTGAAAACTTCTTACTCTCACTTTTTTAGGAAATGTGAAGCATGTCTTATGTCCTTTAAAATCCTTCATGATTTCAGCTAGCATTTAAAAACCTACAGCACTCTTGCTTTATATGAAAGCGCTGACCTGTGATTACTTTGGACCTAAAAACAGTAGCAGTAAACAACTATCTTGCATTCATTTGGTAAAAAATGTACCCTGCTCTTTTAGACATAAGAGCTGAGGGTACTTTTAGTGATTATAGTAATCTGTACAAAAGTGAAGTAGCTACTGAGTTTCACATTGGTCTGGTGTATGTGTTGTGTAATCAGAGGTCTTTGAAGGCACACAGCTGCACTCTCTCCTGTCTGTAGAGGGCCAGCAGGGATGGGTCTTTGAGCATGCTCACCTCATGCTGTCTGTCAGCTGACTGGGAGAAGTCATCTGGACCCTCTCCACAGCCTCCTTTCTGGGGGTGACTGGGGTATCCTGGGTGAACCATAAGTTCTGCTGTGACCACAGGCTGGTTAGACTCTGATGCACTGCTGGAGGTAGTAACTGCAGGCCCTGCAGAAAAAGCATGGCTAAGCGCCCTCTGCAGGCTGGGGATGGACATGTTCTGGCCCATAGTGGTCAGTCCCAGGTACACATCTGGCCACCTGTGGACATTGGAGATTTGTCAGCCATAGGACACGAGGGGTTCCTCAGAGAATGTATCATTCACTCACTGCTGCAGCCCAGTAATTGGCTAAAATCTATCGAGTTTAATATATTTATCCACATAGGTACATTACTGAAGATTCCAACAAGGACAGAGCGTCTGTCTGTTTGTGCATTAGGGATGAATGAACTAATCTTTGTCTTTGTTTGTTTGTACTAAGAAACCGGGGATTAAACTGAAAATATGGCTAAACAAGAGACCTGATTCCATAGCGTTTGAAGACAGGGATGGAGTCCATAGCATCCTTTTCCACCTGCGTGTAGAACCTGTGGAGGTGTGCTGGTAGCCATGGGCAGCTGTGTAAACCTGGCTCCACTGGCACACGAGTGTATGGAATCCTGAGGTCTGATAACACCTGTGCAAACACCTCCCGCACCTCTGCACAGCACAAACACAGTGGCAGTCACTACATGTGCAAATTGTCCTTTTCATCTTTACTTATGTTACTCAATAAAAACTGGATTTCTAACCTGGCAGTACGTGAACGTGTTGGTGTCCGTCCATGTGGTGGGGAAGATGACCTGTCAGTTCCATGAACAACTTCACCTGTGCCCTCAACTCTAGCTCCACCTGGGGAGAAAAACACTTGGAAATGAATGTAATGGAAAAATGTCATGTCTATGTTAGCAAGTTACTGTAGTTGCTAACATTTTGTTAATATTAGAGCTACTGCACCCAAAAATAACTGTTGTCAGACACCAGTTGCCATCATCATTAAGCACATTGTGTGTGTAGTAATGCAAATGACTGTGTTGACACTTTGTTGGGTGGCTGTGCTGTGTTCTGTGTGTGCGCGTCTATGCAGATTGAGTGGTGCAGTGCCATGTTTGCATTGAATTTTGCATTTTCTGTCAAAGCAACTGTGCACATGGAGAATGTGGGAGAAAGCTTGCTTGTTTAACACAGGACTTTGGGGTTAAGCATGATTATAAACCCTTATGTCAGGTTTTTATAAGGTGTTGTAAATGATCTAATTCAAGACGTGCGCCTTATGTGTAAGTGTATAACTAAAAAAAACCTTCCTGCATATAACATGTCATGCTACATTCAGGTCAGTAACAAAGTGGGCTTTGGGGCTGTGTACCTGTTTCATGCAAAGCTGGCTTCTCTCCAATGCCTGGCGAAAGCCCATCTTCCCATGAAAGAAGCCATGTTGGTTCACGAGAGTAGAGGCCTGCTGAAGACTCTGACACACAGGAATGCCCTCTGACAGGTTGGCGTGGAGGCCGATAGGGATGTTATGTCTGAGGGGGGAAAAAGGGCATGATCACATGATTCTGGCTGAAAGTCTGTAAAGGTCCTAAATAACCTGTTATTGATCAAGAAAAAAAAAACTAAAAACATAAAGACTGTAAGAATCAACATTACATTAAAACTGGTGAACAAATGGGTTTTGAGAGGTGATGAGAGGAAGACACTGATTCTACAGGTCAATCCTAAGCGTTATAACGTTTGTTATTAGTGCAGTAAGAAATTAACAGGAGCTGAGATGGATATGTGGGGTAGGAACACGATACCACCAAACAAACAAAGGACACATAATCTCTGCTTGGATTTTACATAGTGTAGCATTACACCACCTTTTAGCAAGATCGGCTGCCTCTTTGGCAGCAGAGGCATTGACCAGCAGCGACACACTGGAAATGCCTCCAGCCTGGAAGCAATCCACAATCCCCTGGTTCCTCCTGGGACAGTAGCCGAAATCATCTCCCGTCACCACCAGCTTCATTCGCGGCTGTGGCATTATTGCTGGTCTCTGATAAACACACAGATTCATAGCCATTATTAAGGATGATAGAATGTTGAAGGTTATCCGTTGATTAATTTATATGGATCATTGCCTGACTCCTGTGCATGTGTCGGAGTGCCCAGCAGAAAGCTTTAGATGGCTGGATGAGTTGTATAGACTCTGAGCTACTTCAGTTTTAGGCTTATGTATCATTCAGAATGACTGACACTCATTAATTGGTAAATACAGTAATTACCCACATAGACACCAAATAGCCCACAATGCAGACTAAAACCAGTGGTGTGTCCTGGACAAACGTCCCTATTAGGAGCAAAGTGGAAAAGTGTCTGTTCTCCACAGGTCCTCTAAGTATTTTGTTTAAACCAGGTATAAGAATTAAAGGTTATATATCCAGTTAGGTGGTGAATGGGACATGAAACCCAGCAGAAGCGGAACAAAATGTAAGAAGTACTTTACTGTACTACTAAGTTGTCGTTTGTGATGCTCTGTAGCAGTGACCCGATACGTGTTTTGTCCTCCAGGCAGGAGTCAATGTAGGACGGAACCTTTATTGTACCCAGTCACACAAACATACACACAAACTCCCCACAGCCCCAGGCAGCGTCCGCCCTCAGCGTCTTAAATCCGCTCCCCTGCCACAGAATTAACAATCCTGATACCAACCACACACAAACATTCAAGACGCGTCTGCTGGTCCATTGTCCCTCAACAATGACCCACTGCGCTCACGACCCCGGTCTAAGAACACGATCTTACCTCACCACTTAGGATAAAACTTAATCTTACCCATTGTATTACACACTTTAGTCCATGTACGTCTGGAGCCACATAGGCATGGTGGAAATAAGCCCTACTTCCGACTGGCAGGACGAACAGCCGGTGTTATGCCGGGTTTGGCATGGCTGCCGGGAAATGCATCCTCCGTTGCGGGAACGCGCACACAGCTAAAGCGCAGACTCCGAGTATTTTATGGGCGCACAATGAACAATTTCTTCTCGTATCTCGTAATCACAATAAATGATTGGAAGTAACATTTTTTATGATTCTTAAGAGAGATTCTGGCATGTCTTCGTGAACGTTTCACACAAAGGAATTTCAGGTAGCTAACGCATAAAAGTAACTGAGAATGTGTAAAACCTTCAGGCGCAGACTTGCCAAAATCACTTGATAATAATAGAAATATTATTTTGATACGGCAGGCTTCCGAATCATTTATTGTGATTAATTAATAGCAGAAGCAACAGAGCATTGTCCGCCAGTAAAATATTCGGAAGTATCCGCGTTAGCTATGCGCGCGTTCCCGCGACGGGGATGTGTTTCTCGGCAGGCATGCAAAACTCGGCATAACACCTGTTGGAGCTGAGTATAATATGACGCCCTCTGCTGGACAACACATGGCAGCGCTTTGGAAAGATTGACAGCCTGAAGGCACAGTCCTCATTTCATGACGACCTTTGCAAAACTGGTCATGGGAACATCTCCGGTAAATATACACACCACTATAACATCTGATCATTTATCTTACCATGGCAGCGGGCAGCAGATCCTCCAGCGAGAAGCCTTTTCATGAACATACCTCCCGACATTAACAGTCTCTAGGAGCTCATACAGTGCTCACTGTGCGTTCACACTTTACACACAGGTGTGGCTTCCCACGTTGTCACGACGTGGACACCTGGGAGGAAATGAAGTGCATGTCCTTTTTTCCCCAGCTCACAGTAACCTACTGTAAGGGTACAGTGAAGTCTGAAATATCCATCTACATTTAATTGTTTATTTATTTAGTAACTTTATACTCCTATCTAATGAAAGCATTAATGTAACAAATCTCTCTTCTATCTTGTAATTGGTCAAACCTGTATTACACACCAGACTGTGTCAATAATTAATCTGTTTTATCAGGCAAATAAATTGCATCAGTTTCAGACTACTGCACTGGTCGTTGACCTATGCAAGCATAATAATCAATAAATTAAATATTGTTTTTGGTAAAATGTATCATTTAGTTTATAGTAGGCTAATAAAAGAACAACTTTCTTTCATTTAACTTGATGCATGAGCTGAAATGAATGGACTAGTACACGTTACTTCAGTCCTTTCCAACAGCCGGACACACTGGTGTAATCATACCACATCCTGTTGATCAGGTCTGATATGGCACATTGCTGTGTAAACACCACTAGCGGATTGGAGGGAGCATCATTTCCCAGTGATAGGCATTTATTTATAAAAAAAATATATGTATGCACTAGTACACAAGGGATTTACACTAATGATGCAATGAGTAGTTAAACAGCTGGTGTCAGTACCAGTGTTTGTTACTGCGTGTAACCATTTGAGAGTTAGTTAGTCCAGCAGCAGTCCCAGATGAAGCTGGCAGGTGAAGAAAGTACTTTGAACTTTTGAGTGTCCATGAGAAAATTATTGCTGCTTCAAAAACAGCTACACCTCAGGTTTAAATGTCCAAATGAAACATGTTGATTCAGCAGAGTTCAACTCCTAGTTGTGGTCTTTCATCCACTGCTCAGTCCACTGCACTATCTGCTCCAGGTTACGCTCTAGGTCCTCAGGAGTGTTGCTGGGAAGCTGGTGGACAATGTCCTCACTGTAGGCCTCCATGGCCTCCTCATAGATGGTCTGGAAGATCTCACACTGTACGTTGTCCTGCAGCTTCTTTCCCGTGTAGCCCCTGTCACACACACAAGAAGGGAGGCTTATAGCTCATGTAGTGAACTAGTTCCACTACACAATTATTTATTAGCATTTCATCTCCTGACTGAAACAAAATATAACAATGATTCTAAATGCATGTAAGATGCACAGAAAACCATGTAATGCTTAGCGAGGATGTCCTATCCCTCCTATGCTAAGAAAGGATAGGATTTATGAAATATAATACTCTTTTTAAAGCATGGTCTTCTTGAACCACAAGTGATGTGCCCTATGGCAGTGCCATCAGTGCCAAGATTCTGACAGACATAGCAATAGATGAGCAGCAGTGTTACCTCTACAACAAGAGTGGCAAACATTTATCCACTTTTGGATCTTAAGCAAAGGGGTTTAAAGGGTTTAAGAGGATCATAGCTATACACTCAAACTAGGCTTGTGCAAAATCGTATCGTGTGCAATTAATCGTCAGAAAAACTGTCACCGATTAATATTTGCCACTTATCGATTACGGCGATTAGTGCCTCGTCATGATGACGCACTTTTGTGTGCGACGTACTCTCACCATCACCCGCGCACATGTGAGCCCACAATAACAATAATGGCGATGGCAGTGGTATTTAGTTAAATGAAGCGGAGCAGCACGTTCCTAACAGAGGCTCTACGTCTGTCACCATAAGCCGGAGTACGAAGAAAGCTGAAGAAAGTGCAATGAGGACACAACGTCGGCTAAAGCTGTATATAGTGCCGCGACATGCATTAGGTGAAGCGTGGAGAGGTGGTTGTTGCCATAGAAACTGGATTTTTGCTCGTATCAAAAGAATGAACTTTGATATTTATTTACGGACTCCACAGCAAGATAGGAAACATTACAACAGCGAAGTCTCCTCCAGCAGATATTGGAAAGAATTCCACTCTATCATTATACAATCTATGATACGTTTAGTCATTCTGCTCCTGACGACCAAACTAAGCGCTGGAAGAACGTAACGCAGGTTGATGTCCGGTTTGTTTGTTTTTTCTGCTGCTGTTCTACAGTATGAGTGAAAACATGCACTAGTCTGTGACATATTCCAGTCACAGGTTCATTTGCACAGACACATTTTTTTAACTTGAAATAATCACTGATGTGACTTTTCTGAACTTATTTGTCCTGTTTAATTTTAATGTTGACATGCACTGCTCTGTGACCTTATGATAAGAACATGTGAAGGACAAAGTTACTTTAACTTTTTGCTTCATTATTATTTTGAAGCAGTTTGTGCATCTGTTATCAATATATATTTCCATGGCTGGTTTGTGCCTAATCACTACTTAATCACCAGCTTAACCTGTTAGAATGAAGTAGTTAACTTGACTGATGTTTTGTCGGTATCATGCTAGAACACTGTGGCAATTTAGAGTCAAAAACATGTAAGTGCAATTGTCATCAATTAATCGTCATCGGCTAAATGCCACAATTAATCGTGATTCAGTTTTTGCCAATATCACCCAACTCAAACCTGGAAACACACTGGCAATAACTTAATACCACTCAGTCTTAAGTGAATTAAGACTCAGTTTTAAATGGGAGTTACCTGCTCTCTAGTCGAGTGTACAGCTGGGTGTTGTCTGTGCGAAGGACAAAGATGATGTGGAACCAGCGTTCAGGAAACAAGTCACAGCCGTGATAGTCAACAATCACACCACCTTCTATCATCTGTTCATCCAGCTCGTCCACCACCTGCAGGATCCCAAGATGTCAGTTTCATGATGATCAGTTGCAATATGGGGTCCATAATATCTAATGTGACTGATCTAGTGTCTTGATAGTAATTTTATTTAGTTTATTTATTTACTTTATTCATAATATATTCATAAGTCTACATCAAGCTTACACTTGTATATCATGATGTAGTACTTGGAATTGAACTCACCCTGTCTTCATCCAAAATGGGGCACTGGTACTCTTCATCATAGCCATCATAAAGTTGCCCTTGGGAGATATATTCAGCATCATTAGGACAGCTTACTTATAAGTCATATGCCAGATCCATGCTATTTTGAATAAGTATATGCTATACTTGGACTGGAGAGAGCAGTCACTGCAAATCAAATATTACTCAAAGTAGGGAGGGGAGGAAGGAGAAGGATACAGCACCACAGATAACATTTATAATTTCACATCAAGAGGAAGGATGTTCCATCCTCTAGGGATCTCAGCTGGGGTCCGGTGTGTTAAGTTTTACCTTCTTGGGCCAGGTCTCCGATGTTAACATACGTCAGCCCTGTCTGCTGGGCCAGCTCCTTCCCTAAAGTGGTCTTTCCAACACCAGGGGTTCCTGTAGAATCAGGAGAGATCAACTTTTGCAACTTTTCTTTACAAGGTATAATTGTGTTTAGAATCAACAGATTTATAGACACAAAGCAAATGGTGGTTTGATTTGTGTTTATAAATCATTATGTCGCAGCACCTAGTTATTTTTAGTTATCAGCAGTCCATACATCTGCCTGCATATAATCTCATCTATGATCTGTGTTGCACAAATCACACTGAACATATTTAACGTGACCGAAACTGTAATAACCCAAAGGTACAGCTGCGTTAGTGCGACGTAATCTGTGATCATACGGGATTTCGCGTTACAAATATTTCAGAAACTGCATGCAGCAGAACATCACCTGTTAGCAGAATGTTCGGTCGCTTCCTCATCTTCATAGCTTGCTAGCACCTAACACGTGTCCTGGTATTCACCGCCTGAAAGACAGAATAATCCTGTTTTTAATCCATGCCGACACACTTTTACTTCAACAGTAAAGATAAAGTCGCTAACCTGTTCATAGGTAGTTGTCAAAATAGAAGACTTTGGCTGGATGTTTACTAGCACGATGGCAGAAGCGGACCTCTCCAGGCCACTGCCGTAACTGAGATTTTACGGCAGTTTTACGTCAATAAGAGTCAGTTTAGGGCTAAACAGGATGCTGGAGTTTAAATTTTACGCTGTAACTCCGTGAAGTCTGTAACAACGCACCATCGCACCATATTTGTGTCACAACTGCATCGTTGTATCCGACCAAGAATTTGAAGTGATGAAAACATCGAAGTTTGCGTTTGGCATCAAATGTTCCCACAAGGTAAAGTTAATTTGGAGACATATGAGCTCGGCAGAAGTAGTTAAGATTTCACCATTCTGCTGTCAACATTCTTAACTCTTATACTTATAGTTAGCAAAACAGTATTAGCTTATCGCTGAGAGCTATTAAAATAGCATTTAAATAGATGTACTTTATACTTGACTTAAGGTTTGGTTCATGGTTGTGTGGTGTGGGGAAAAGGAGGCGCAGTCAAACGCATTGGATCATAAAACTTTGAATACCCACGGTCTGTCTCTATCCTGTATACAAACATATTCTATCCTCGCTTCCGTGTGTCTGCCAGATCTAACAACATCACTACCTGCCTCCACTGAAACACTCCCCTAAATGTGACCAGGCTCCAGGATGAACAAGCTTTCTCTGGGGGGCAAAGCTGCTTCAAGCAGAGTAAGTCATTCCATTATAATATCTAACAACAGTATCAGACACAGATAATGCAAAGGCTTGTAGATTGTTCAACCCCCTCGTGAACAGCACAAAGACAACATATGAAATATTGAATGCGAGATATTTGGTATTTTGATGCAAGATACCCACTTAATCTAGCCTATTATGATGAGCCAAAGTTTTCAATGGGTGGCTTTAGTGAGGATTTGGGTGATTTGCAGTGTAAAAGATGTATTGTATATTGCATTTTTAAATATTCAAACAATAGATAAAGAACAAAGTAGTGTCATGCTCTGTCTGGGTCAGAATTACTGACCTTTGAAATGTTTAGTTTTTAAAAACCTTTTGACTGCACATAGGTAAACCCCTGGGTGGATCCATCCTTCC
Organism: Parambassis ranga; assembly: GCF_900634625.1. Classification (NCBI taxonomy): domain Eukaryota; kingdom Metazoa; phylum Chordata; class Actinopteri; family Ambassidae; genus Parambassis; species Parambassis ranga. Next base: position 11,674,743 of record NC_041030.1, on the reverse strand, counting down.
TTGATTTGCCAGCAGAAAGCTTTTCTCTGTCTGGAAAGAGAAAGGGCAACAAATCTTCGGGCTCCAAGTCTGAGCTCAAGGTGCCCAGGAAGAGGAAAGGCGAGGCCAGCGGCTCTCACCTGCTGAATGAGTCAGGCCAGAGGGACCAGGATGAGCCCTGGGTGGACAGATATGCTCCCCGTTCACAGGTCAGCATCATCAATTTAAACAAAGTATACAGTTCAAAACGTTTTCATCACAGAGCTAGTTTAAAGATGTAGAACATGTATGAACTATATCCTCTGTTTTTAGCCATAATAAAGTAATAGATACTGTCTGTGCAGGCTGAACTTGCTGTCCACAAGAAGAAGACTGAAGAAGTGGAGAACTGGCTGAGAATTCACACCAATACATCCAAGGTAGCTGAACCTTTTTTTAGCATTGGTTGCAGTAACCAGGTCTTTGCCCAGATTTGAGTCTTCCTGTCATCATCTGCAGGGTGGAATTTTGCTACTGACTGGACCCTCGGGCTGCGGAAAAACTGCAACAGTCCAGGTTCTGTCTTTAGAACTAGGCCTGAGGGTTCAGGAATGGAGCAACCCCACAAACCTAGAAGCATACAGCAGCAGCCAACATGGTGAGGAGAAACCTGCCATTTATATTCTGCCATTTGTGTTCCATTTTTACTATACTCCTATATACTCCAGGAGAATTAACCAGATCATTTTCAAGGGGTGTCATTTAAAGACCTTTGCGCTGCAAACCTATCAGTAAATTCTGTGGCTGGAGCTACACTACAATAGCACCCTGTACAAACTGTATGTGCTGAATGTGTTCTGGATATAACTCTTAATTCTCCATTTTTGAACAGAATGGAGGATGAACAGTGTGTTGTACAGCTCCCAGGTAACTCAGTTTCAGGAATTTCTCCTAAGAGCCAACAAATACAACTGCCTGAAAATGGCAGGTGATGGACAAGCTACCGACAGGAAAATCATTCTAGTAGAGGTATACTTACAGCTATATACATACAATTTATGACAAGTTGTGTTTCTTAGTAGTGCGTATCAAATTATGCTTCAAACATCATTGCCATTAATACATTGGTCTAAAGCTGTATTTTATTTAGTGTTAATGAATATACAATTTTACCTCCTCAGGACTTCCCAAACCAGTTCTATAGGCAGCCTGGCAGCCTGCATGACATCCTGAGGTGAGTGAGGATTACATTGGATTAGATACACCAGAGTTCATTCTGATATTTGCAGGGTTTTAGGAATGCAGATAGCTTGTTGTATGTTTCACTATTCTGTTTGAAACTGTACCTTTCTGTGTGTCTTACAGATGCTTTGTGAAGTCCAGTCGATGTCCGCTGGTGTTCATAGTGTCAGACAGTCTGAGTGGAGACAGCAGCTCACGCTTTCTTTTTCCCAGAGAGGTCCAAGAAGAGCTGGGCATCTGCCACATCAGGTTTACTGCAGACTGTGACCTGTGTAAAAAAAGTAAGTGTTGAACTTTACACAATTGTTGAATTATTATTTTGTTTTCTCCATTTCCAGCTTCAATCCAGTTGCTCCAACCACAATGATGAAGGTCCTGACTAGCATTTCAACCCAGGAGGCAGGAAAGGTAAGAGGAACCCCTGCACTTGTTTTCATATTGGGAGAGGAGCTTATACATTCTACATTATGTTTTTTCCATAAATCCAATCAGAGCTGTGGGAGGATATGTGTCCCAGACCAAGCAGTGTTAGAAGCACTATGTTCAGGAAGCTCAGGAGATATTCGCAGTGCCATCAACAGCCTCCAGTTTACCTCTTACCCAGGTCAGGAGAAAAAACACACATTGCACCATAACACACCAATAAGGTCGCAGAGAACTGTAGGTATTTTCTCACAATGAACAAACGTCTGTCACTGAAACGTTTCAGACACATCTTTGGAAAATGTGTGGAGACTGAAGAAAAACAAGTCTGTCTCATCACTGGGTAGAGCTGTTTCCAGAACAAACCAGAGGAAGAAAAAGTCCAAACAAACCAAGGACCGTGAAGAGGAGCAGGCTATTGGAGGGAAAGATGCTTCCCTGTTTCTGTTCAGAGCGCTGGGGAAGATCCTGCACTGCAAACGTGAGACATCTGTCATTGTTTTATTGTCTTTCCTTCTTTGTATGGGTTCTGTGAAACCAGTCTTAAAGATGTCCTATGTGTGTTTGTATCCAGATATGGATGCATTAAAGATATGATATAAGCAATGAGCAAATGTTGTTTAATGTACTCTGGATCTCCCCACACTGAAATACAAAACATTTTCTGTCCCTCAGTGTAAAATGAGGCTGCACTGTGGTTTTAATCTCAGAAATAACAAACCTATGGTGTTTTTTTGTCCAGGAGAAAGTCCTGAAAGTACTGAAGGGGTCCCTGAAGCTGCTCTACCATCTCACATATCACATCATCACAGAGAACCATTACTTATAGACCCTGAGGTACAAACATTTTATTACTTTACCTAAACAATATGCATTTTAGCCTTTTACAACATTGTGTTGATATCTGTCTTTTTCTTCAGCTGGTTGTTGAAAGGTCACACATGTCTGGAGAGTTCTTCAACCTCTACCTCCATCAGAACTACCTGGACTTCTTCTCTGAGGTGGAGGACGTGGACAGAGCCAGCGAGTATCTGTCTGATGCTGACCTACTCACTGCTGATTGGACAGTCAGTCTTTCACCAGATATTTACATTATTGTCATATATTTATATCACAGTGCTTTGATCTGTTGTTCCTGTATCCAAATATTTCACATTAAGGTGTACCTACAGTTCAGGCTGTTCCGTACAACGTTCTTAGCTGACAAACAGTTTCAAGCGGTGTGTTTAACAGTGTAGCTGGCACTCACATTCTAAACAAACCATACAGGTGATGATAAAAATACTGAGATACTTTCGGAAAAGTTCACAGCAGTTGATATGAGAGTAGCATGTGATACAGTGCATGCTCTGATGTATTGCCTGACCTGTGTTGCTTGTTGTTTTCAGAGCCGCAGCGTCATGGGGAATTATGGGTTTTCAGTGGCTACAAGAGGGCTCCTGCACTCAAACTCCCAGCAGGTTTCAGTCGGCTTCAAACCACTGCACAAACCCAACTGGCTGCTAGTGAACAAGAAGGTATGACACTGATGCTGCGACAGTAGCTCAACAGTTTAAACTACTGCTCTGTCCTCAGAGGTTTGAGTTGCTATTAAGTTTCCTGTAGAAATCACTGTAACTTCTGGACTGCATCTGAACTAGTGCATCAGAAATAGGATATTTAAATAGGATTTGACAATAGATGAGAGTAACATTGTTGTTCTGCCTGTTTTTGTCAGCACCGTGAGAACTCCCTGGCTGCTCAGTCCCTGTTCAGGAGCTTCTGTCTGACCCCTGTCAGCCTGCAGACTGAACTGTTGCCATATCTCGCCAAACTCACTAACCCTATGAGAAACCAAGGTAACACACATACACCATATTGCTTACACTAGTTTGCATTGTACAGATAGTTTTGAAGCGATTTTAGATTTAGAAGATTTTTAATGTTAAACATAAACTAAAAACCCTCATTTGTATCCTATTTTTAATCAGGTAAATTCAGTTGCAATGCCTGGTTCTATCTGAAGAAGGCAGTCAATAAGCATATTTCTAATATGTACAAACAACCACCTAGACTTTAAAAATATTATTTTATTATTTACATTGTTGATTTAAACTTGTAGTACTGGTATTGTTTGCACAATATTTTTTACATTACATTATTGATTATAAAACCCTTCATGACATTTAACATTAATCAAGATTTGTGACCTCATCAGATGCTAAAGTTTACAGTGCTACTAATTAGTGTCCTCATGGTGTCTCAGCCCAGATAACGTTTATCCAGGATGTGGGTCAGATGTCACTGAGGAGATTCCCTGGCAGGTACAGTACACTGATCAAATGTGTCAACTTCTAAAATCTGATTGAGGATTAGAATTCGAACCTGAACAGTTTTAAATTTCTGTGGCTTTGTGTTGTATCTACAGATTAAAACTGGAGACTCTGACAGACAAAGAGCCAGGCCAGCTGCAGATGGACAGTGAGGAGGAAGAGGAGAACAAAGAGAAAGAGAGCCAGGGTGAGGCTGAGGATAGTCTGCCAGCCAGTCAGCCCCAACCTACGTCTAACCAGGCCCTTCTGGAAGAGAAGGACCTTATCATAGAGGAATATATCAGTGACTGACACTCACTGCTACACTGTGACTGTTTTACTTTCTTTTGTTTTCTTACATCAATTCCTTTGAAACAGGATTTGGTTAGTTAGTATGTGACCAAAACAGAGATACCAGAACTCCGACTGTCCACAGGACCCGAATCTTGCCTCACTGAGGAGTTATCTCTCATTTTTCAAACAAGCTTATTTAGTGCCTAAGACTCCTAATCCAAAGGGATCTTCAACAGCTTAGTTCAAAAGTATTTATTTTAAGTGTATATTCAGCACTTGTTCTTTCTTTTTGTTTGGCTGCTTAGTTGTTGAACCTGAAGCAATGTGTAACGGAGCCCTGTTCAGGAACAAATGTGTTACTGTTCCCAGTTGTGGAAAATCACAAGTATGACAGTGTTGTTATGGTTAAATATATGTGTGAATTAAAAATAAGGTGTGAAAAGCTGATCGTGAAGATCTTTATCTGAACAGTTTCTCCACACACCGCTCTCACACACCCCTTCATCCAATATTTACTCAGCAGTTGTCTGTTTCAAGTTTCTCTCTGGTGATTGTAACGGCAGCTCCCTTTCAAAATAAAAGCATTTTTTTAATATAGCTACAATAGCTCCACTGATGATAATAATAGATATAAAATGACGTAAAAGAAGACATTCACATTTTAGCAATAATATGCGCCGGGTGCGTATGTTGTCCCTTTGGAATGCATTGAAGGAAAGAATAACCGGAAGTCATTCCAGCTGAAGGTTTTCAGATGTATGCGGGAGGAAAAGAAGTCAGCTGTTACAATGTGGCACCGATCTGTTTAATATTAACGTTATTGTAACTTAAACTTTCGGTAACACGTATAAACCTGAAAACCCGTGTGAGACTTTTGTGTTCGTCTCATTGGAAGCTGCAGAAACGCTGAGGAGACCAACGCTGGCTGCGTCAGAGTTACAGGTAAGAGGAAGTCATTCATAAAAACACTGTAGAGATCAAACTGTCGCAGCGATCATCTCTATGAGACCAGGTGCTATTGAATCAAACTTCGGGCTTCTTATTTATCACTTTGTGAAGTCCAGTATCTAACATTTGGGGTTTTAGTTTCATTTGCAGATGATCCAGTGTGACAACGAACCTGCTGATGTCACACACGGCAATACGCACACTCTATTTAACTGTCCTCAACCCTGTAGGCTTAATGAAGTTAAGACCTGCACTACAGTTCAGAAGACACAGAGAAGAATTTTGATATTTTCTCTGAGGCAAAATAGTAATTTGGATCAAACCTTAAAATATGTTGCCTGTTAGTGTCAAGTCAATGTATTTGGAAGACAAACAGTTAATAGATCTGTCTTCTGATAAGGTTAACTATCCAGAATCTGTACAAGTTCAGACGGAATTGTGTTCATTTATGACACTAACTTCATGGCTTCAGGCTAATGGATGATGCTGTGCACTAGCTGCTTTCATTACATCTTTTTCCACTGTGCACACTGGCTTGACAAATATTGAACACGTGGTGTTCTGAATAATGTTATAAACTTCTAAACGGATAAGTGGGGTTTGTTGGTCTGACCTGGTGCAGATGCAGGAGGTCAGTGAGGCCTGCAGCCTGGACGATGACATGGTGGGTGGAGACCTGGGTGATGGCATGGGAGTCAGAGCAGCACCCAGCTCTACACGAAAAACGAGCCAAAGCTCAGGTGGTTTGTCAGAGGGCCTGTCAATCAGATCAGAGATGCTCAGGCACAGCAGTCAGGCAGGAGAGAGGGCCTGGATGCCCGCGCTGAAGACGGCAGATACACTGCAGAGAGCCCGCTGGAAGCAGCCACACTTTGGTGAGAAACTGCATCACTTATCGTTTTTAACTTCACATTCATTCCCTCCAAATAACACACAAACACACAGAAGCATGAGATCACTGTTTGTGAATCAGCAGGCTCCATGTCTGACCTGTCGCAAGATGAACTGAAAGAGAGACTACAAGAAGCAACTGAGGTAAACCTTCGTTGATAATCTGTGTCAACTTCATGCGGGCCTAGAAAAGATCTGACGGTTCTGCTGTGTTGACAGATGATTGATGTGTTATGCTGTGAGCTGGAAGTGATGCATCGCTACCTGGAAGGGAAGTACGAAGCTCTGAAGATCTTACAAGGGAAGGTACAGCAACACACACACACAAACTGAAGTGCTTTATGCAAACGAGACTTGCTTGGTTCAAACTACGAGGGCTACAGAGGTATGTCCTTTGTAGATTGGAGCCTTCATAGACTGCAAAGGTTGCACCAACAGGTCTTAAATAGGCAGTCTGATCTGTGGAAGACTTCACGTTGATCATGCCTAGCAACCTGGCGCCATCACACAGTGTGTCTTTTAGAAGTATGCAGCCCCTGAATTGGGACACAGCTGAAGTTGTCTATAGTTTCCATGGTGAGATAGAAACCTGCAGTTTGCTCAGCTCCTGGCTAAACACTGATTTTCTTCACACAGGCCATTCTTGACAAAGCCACAAGTCACACCAAAAGTCTGCTGCAGAAAAGTGAGGAGAAGAACAAAGCTCTGGAGAAGGTTTTCTTATTTTTTATTTTTTTTTATCTGTCACTCAAATAAGGGTTTATTCTGTCTGTGTTAACAAAACAAAAAAGAAATGTCATATTGTAGTTGTTATCATAAATTAGGAATTGGGCATAGGTACAATGAAGAGGGAGACAAAACTGAGACTTGGTCCTTGAAAAACATACAATACACATTTTTCCATGTGTTGCAGGAGGTGAACAGTTTGCAGTGGGAGCTCAGCTTCCAGCAGGTCCAGATGAAGAAGTCTGAGCAGACCTGGGAGCAGAAATACAACAGGTCTCCCTCACTCTGCATGTGCTCTGTTTTGTCAGTGACTGTACTAACATTATTGTTGTTGTGATCAGAATTTTAAGTGAGAACAGGACTCTGTCTGACAACCTGGAAGAAACAGAGGCTGAGATGCAGCGGCTCCAAGCAGAGAATTCTGGTAAAGGATGAATAATGTAGAATCATCTTAAAGTGACCTAGACACGTCTGCTCCCGTTATCTCGTCTGTGAAGTCAGGTGGATCCATCTGTCTGGAAGGCAGCGTTAACTGTGTTTATCATTTGTATCTTGTGTGTGTTTGAAGCACTGAGCCGACAGTACTTTGAGCTTCTCTCCATGCTTAAAGTGAAGGAACAGAGAGTTTACCAAGGAACCAAACCTCAGTACAGCCCAGACAGAGATGCCACTGTTCTGGAGGTAAGAGCAACACACACAGTGAGACAAGGCAGGCTTTACATTCAGGCCATAAAACAAGCTGGATCCTGTTGAGTGTCAGCACAACTCAGATATTAAAGCCCTTTGTTTGCCTGAACCAGATGTGTAATCTTCTCTGTGTTTCCCAGCTGGCTGTGCTGGGGGCCTGTCACTGTCTTGGTGTGAATGAAGTTTGCGCATGCAGTCGGACTGCTGCTGCCAGCCGGAAGCAGCTCGTCCTCTTACAACAGGAGGTAAACTAATGGCACTGCCATTGTATTATAGTATAATATATAGTATATTATAACCTCAACGGTTCAGAAGGTGATATAATAGGACTGACACACTGTGTGAGGTCATTTTAGCTACCCCCGACCTGCCCAGCTTTGAATTTTTTGAATGACATGGACTCTTATTAAGAACACAGTGTACACACACACACGCACACAAAGCGGCTGGGTTGCCACTTAGCTGAGCCCAGTTTAGCAGTACTTGTCTGTACTAAGAGCCTCTCAAACTGCCACCAGGGGGCAGGTTTGGCCCACAAGACCATTTCGAAGGAGGAGTTCCTGAAAACTCCTGAAAGATTATATACCAGTAAATAAAAAACAAGGTATTGTCTATAAAAAAATGCACATTGTAAAAGCAGCTAGCTTGTAGCTAGTAATGTGATTTATGTCTAAGCAGCCATTTGCAGGATTATCAGTTTTACAAATAACAGCTGTTGTAAAACAGGTTTCATTGGCATCTAATTTGTCCATTTCTGTTCACTAAAGTGATTAAAATACACAGATTTGTATCCAATCTGTCGTATGAGCTTCATGTCTCTGAGAATATCCTGAACTTTGTGTCTCGTTTTCCAGCTGGATGCTCAGCATTTAAGGAGAGAGGAGGCCTTGATGGTTGCAGATGCTTTTCGTATCGCCTTTGAACAGCAGCTGAGGAAGAGAAATGAACAATTCCTGCTGCTGGCTGAAACCAATATTCTCAAACAAAAAGCTGACGGCAAGTCTGCTATTAATAGTAAGTCCAAGCCTTTCTCTGTCCTTTGTGTGTTTCACATAATATAGATGAATTTTTTAGAGGAAACAGAAAGTCTTTTTAGCCACAGATGAGTCAACGAAATACAGCAGTATGATTTTAGGTACTAAAGAATATTTGACACAAAAGACATAAAAATAGGGAGGCTACCTCTCAAATGTCAGAACCATGAAGCTATAAATAATCCCAGATATGGTTGTTTTCTAGTCTCATTAACTGGAGGCCTTCTCCCTCCAGGTGCTAACAAGAGTTCTTTGATGACTGTGAGTCAAAGGTTGAGGGGGTTACTTCCTTCCAGTTTGGAGATGAAGATGCCAGAGGATCTTCTAGAGACTCTCTACAGACTCGTGGACTTGGTTTGTGTCTTCTACACAGTCTCCAGGTCTGTTATCTCGACACAGCCTCTATGCAATATTGATTGTGTGTTTCCTTCTGTAGCTGAATGACAAGGACGAGGCCCTGGCCCACCAGAGGAAGGTGAGCATCATGCTAGCTCACAGTGCTGATGAGCTACAGAGACAGTTGCATCTGGATTCACAATGCCAGCTACCGGATCCAGCAGAGTCCACAACCATGAAACAAACACAAGACCCAGCAGAGCACCTGAGCCAGTCTCAGCAAACACCTGATCCGACAGATTCAGCAAAAAAGGTTTCATCTGAGTCCAGCATCCAAACAGAGGCAGAACAGGACAGAACAGAGCCTTTAGAGACTAACATCCAGTGGCAAGAACATCACAAGAACCACCAGTCAGACCAATCAGAGCCCTGATCCATGCCTGCACACAGGAGTAACAAAGTGTTTGGTCCCGTACGTAGAGCTGAGCTGTAAACAAGTGGAAACACCACAGGAACTTATATGCATCCATAAGCAAAGTATTCTTCATGCTTCATTTTTACACTCAATCAACAATATATCTTAAACCCACACAACAGCCCATACAACCCATGCAACAGAAAAACAGTCAGTAACAATGGTGGTTCTTGTTATGTACATTTGTAACGTGATATTTTTCATTTTTTATAAACTGTAACAATATTTGAATTCAGAGTGTTTTATTATAAAACAGCTTTATTGTTGAATTAAAAGTCTGAAGTGTGGTTCAATTCATTTTTCCAATTCTTTGTGCAGTAATTTTATAACAGTTTGATTGTTGATTTAACAAAAAATGTAAACATGGGAGCACAGAATTATTTTAGTTTTGTCAGTGCAAACAATTTGAGTTAATTTTTCTATTGAGAAGTAATTGTGATAAAATTACATGATTCTAATACAACCTGATTATTGTTTTTTTATGATACAAATGGCCACAAGGGGGCAGTATTGCAAGCTAAACAGGGACAGGGTCACTGAAAATGTTGGTCCGAACTATGCAGTGATTTTAAATGATCAGAGAGGAGACAAAACAATCACGACGAACATTTCTACAAATAATATATGCTCTACATCACTCAAAGCACAGTAAAACAACTGCACAACTGCCAGAACCAGTGAGTGCCAAAAAAACATAGCTTCATGTAGCTGTGTTGCTATTTTAAAGAAATTTGGTTGGAGTGGTAGCACCATTTTTGGGTATCAGGCTGTTGTGATGCACATGTTCTCCTGGTCTGTGTGGCTGGACTAATACCTGCTGAACACAGAGTGGGCAGCTTGCCTGACATGAAGATCATTGGACACTGACACTTTGCTGCTTTGATTATCACTGATAAACATAATGAATGCACCTGGTAGTTCTTGCATCTTACTTGCACCAATACCTGAGTCCCCAGCCTGCTTATGTGCTATCAGAATCAGAAATACTTTATTAATCAAGGGATAAATTGCTATGTGACAGCTGTGAGGAACCTTGGAGCTTTTTTTCACCAGGATATTTCCATTGATTAAAATGTTCTTGGGTTCATTCCTTTGAATATTTCTGTGTGCTCTGTCCAGCTACGACAGGCTGGTAAAGCTCATGCATTTGGTCAACAAAACATTTTGACATGCTCATCCCACAGACCAGTGATGCACAGATTATTAACATCTGCAGCTACAGCAAGTGAAGACAAATGCCAGTCATCACAGGTCATCAGTCGTGACAGCAATGACTGGATTCCTTTAATCAGCTTGTGGCTACATAGTTCCTGAACTGATACCCAGGAATTTAACTCCTGTACTGTATCATTTTCACAGTCCATGTATGCCCCATTAGCTTTAGATAATGGCAAAGCTTTTCACACTTGGAATGACCCATGAGCCATGTGAGCAATTTGCATCTTTAGGCCTTGAAGCATCACTGATTGCAGGACTTTTGGGAATTGGACTGACATGAGCAAATAAATGGAAACAGAATTGAATAGTAATAGCAGCTTATGGCAATGAACAAACACAGCCTAAAATGGTCATTTATGCTCAGTGAATGTAATATCAGTATGTGTCAGGACTTTTTTTTTTTACTGATGGATGTCAGAAATAGGGAAATAAGTATTTGATGCTTGTTAGTGTAAAATTATGGCTGTCTTTCCGAGAGGAATAAGTTGTGTCATTGCAAACTAGTATGTGGCCATCCTCACTCCCTGCATTTAAACTTCTTTTTCATTTTACCCTGTGTGAGTAATAAAAAAAATACATTCCCACACACAAAAAACACAATCTCTTCCAACCAACCCATGTGCTATGTGCTATACACTGAGTGATGAATCCAATACTTTTTATTAAAGCATATGTATTTAAAATTTTGTATATTTTTCTATGTTATTTTAATGTTCAGAACTTTTTAATTAGTGTGTAAAGAGTAGCTTAATATTGCTGCTCAGCTGCATTCATTTCATGTTTTGCACTTGCTTTTGTAATTAGTCGGGTAATATATCTCACACTTGATAGTGGATTACAGCCGACTAATGGTATGCAGTTCTCCCCATGTTGAAAGTAATGTAATATGGATGTAACTATAGGGATAAAGTTGAACTTTGAAGTATATGAAATTATATTGCACACACGTTATACAGTACACCAATTAAGCAAAACCCTATAAAGTTTTGAAAATCTTATTAGATTCATCTGTATTTTAGGTGTTTTTTGTGCATATTTATGTTTAGCCCTTATGTGTGTTGCTCCTGTGATGTGCTGCATGTTTTTTTCATGTCTGCCCAAGCAATTGAACTGTTTTTAAAGGTGCTATAAAATTCATATTTTTGACGTGTCCTGTGTACTGTAGAAAGCTAAGACTGCATTTTATATGTCAAATCATGTATTTATCATAAACAGGCTACTAATATCTAAGAACATTTTATCTCATATTTTAAATCATGCCTGTTTTTAAACTGACTTTTGTCCTGTTTTGGTGTAAAATGAAATATGCCATGGGTGCATGCTGAGAGGCCTGCCACAGGCAGATCTGACCCTGCTCTGTGGGTCACAGCCTCTCTTCTCCAGGACACCAAACTCTGAGGAACAAAAGAACTGAGTGTATGGCGGCGAGGGTTTTTTGGGCCGCCTGCATCCCCAGGGCACTTTATTTGGGGCAGCCTGAGCCTCCAGGACTTTTATTTTTGGCACTTTGGAAAATATTGACACTCCCTGAAGCTCTCAACCCTGCACCATTGATTGGAGCTTAAGCTTCACAGTTGGACCCTGACCAAAGCTGCTCCATAGTATTGGCGTGATTAATTAAAAAGAAAATGGTTTTTAGTATGGCTGGCTGCATGGAGAGTGGCAGCAGCAGTGAGACCGAGGGGGAGGGGGTGGTACGCTCACACTCACACACACACACACACACACACACACACACAAGCTGATTGGCACACTGCAGGGTGAAGGGAGGCGCATGAAAAACATTAACCCACAATGCACTGCTGAGTTTTGACATATTCCTGCTCCAGGCTGCTGAATTTATGAGCCATTACTCCTGCCAGCCCAGGATCTAGTTGGAGCATTATGTTCCATGTCATCTGCCATTAGCGGTGCAGTGACTGACATCCATTGAGAAAGCCAATGCTCTCTGACACTAGCGAGCTGATATGGCCAGCGTGGCATGTTTGGGTTAGGATGAAGCCACATTGTTGTTTTGTTTTCGGGCCCCCTTCTCTTTTTCTTGTGCATCCAGCTGAGTTCATGCCTGCAGTAATCAGGGACAATACTGCAACCTCCAAACCTCACAGCAGCCGCAGTGCTCTACAGTAAGCTCCAGCTGGACACTTTCCTTTTTTTGGACACAGTGAACTTAGGTTATGTCCATGGGAAGGATTTACTGTTTATGTCATGTTTGGTGTTATATTTTAGTAATAATAAGAATAATACAGAAAACAAACTTCAATTTAACTTCAGCAAAACCTCTTGCTTATTTGTAACTAAGCTCAGAAAGTTGGTTTTGTAAGAGCTTCTTAAGAAGTGAGGATATTTGCACAATGTAGGACAAGCATCCCAGTGCTCAATCTCCCCACGATTAAATAAAACAAAGCAAAACAATGCCCAGAAACATTAACTTTTGTAACGTGTTTACATCACAGCAGCAGCAGCTCACGAATGGAGCAGCGGCCTCCTCCTAAGCCAGCCTGTCCTCATTAGCCTACAGTCTACATAGCTCTTAAATGTGATGGTGGAGGTTAATAATGGCATTCAGTGCACTGTGTTGTTGTTTACACACTTCACAGGGAAGGTCAATGTATTGACCTATCTGGATATGCGGGCAAGCACGACAAAACGCTGACATATTATCTGTGTGGCCTTGATGTTCCATTAAATGATCGATTCAGTTGGTTTGGGGGCTGGGGTGGAGGGGTGGGGGTTGCTCAGGGACTATGAAAAGGTCAGTAACTGTTAGTTCATTGGTGGAGTGATTAATAAATCAATAAGAGCAGCAGAGAGGTCTAGTGAATCAAACAAATCCACAGAGTCCTGACTTCTGTTCAGCGCTGAATGAAAGGTGGTGGAGTGTGTGTGATTCAGCTTGTCACTTTGATATTCATGTATTTGTGTAGATGTATTCACTGGCCCTCTCTTAGAGGTAAATGCCACTGACTGTACAGAGATGGTGGCAGCTCAGGAGACAATACTTGTGCTGGTATACTGAGCTCAGTACTCGTTATGAATGTGTAACATTATTAGTTGTAACACAACAGCGTCATAATGCACTCCCTAGCTTCAGTGTGCTGTGCTACATGTGCTGCAGTTAATGTTATGACAGACTAATACTCTATTTCACTTCATCTTAGTTTGTAACCAGCCCACACTCTGCACCTATCCAGATAAGAAATAAACCTCTCTCCTCAGCTTCCCTTTCCACACAACACAAACCTGACTGGTTGCTTGAATCAGACAGATCCAGTGAAGTGTAAGTGAGCATGGTCACACTGTCTGTGGCAGGGAAAACTGCAGCCATATGTCACCACTGTTCTGCTGAAACACTGTCTGTCCCTCAATCCCTGCATTCCTCTCACCCTTAAAGTCTCAGTGAGGTTTGGCAATTTTAATTTTTAAAATTTTTATTTTATTTTGTTGCATATTGGTCATTATCAGACTCAAACATCTGCTTGCTACCACAAGTCAATATGAGGGCAGGGATAACTAGTATACAGTTTCAGAATCAATAGCAGATGTCTGTAAACAATGCACAGTAGATGGGGAATCAGTCTGGTAGATTTCCATGCATGTTCTTATCCATCCATCCATCCATCCATCCATCCAGGGACCACCAAACCTTCCTGCTTCCCTCAGCTTATGGGACATGTGGAAATCTAACTATATACTATTGTTTTACTGCTTCAAGACCAGTTGCACAGATTTATGATATTTTCTTATCATTTACAGTCACACACAAATGTTCAGACATTAGAACTACTTGGTTAGGTTTAGGAAAACATGAAGTTTACCATAAGTTAAAATGAAGCCTTTCACAGCATTACACAGAGAGACTATACTGTCCTCTTTCTCTCTCCACTATATTCAGCAGCCAAATTCAGGTAACTGGATAAAAAATCTCCCAGTGTCTTTGCACTTTGTTGCTTAGAAACTGCTGGCTGAATGTAGACCCTGGCTCAGCTGAGCCTGTTTTCTCTGAAGCCTAACTGACATCATAAACACATACAGGCCGAATGAAACACAAAGAGTTGTCTATTATAAGTTCAACAGAATGATTTTATATAAACATACATTTCATGTAACAACAGAAATAAATGAAAACAGGTGAAAAGTTACAATAAATATAAAAAGATTTATGGGGAAAATACTTATATTAAAATATACAAAAATTTGTTTTGATTCTGATTTAAATGAAAACTAAAAACACATCAAAAGCACACAACCTACATGTATGACCCATGATAATGACAATGGTTCACCGGATAAATTGAATCCTTCACTGAGCTGAACTGGTAAATGCACACAACACACACACACAGACACACACACACACTGTGCCCCATGAATGTACCTATGTCCCTCATTACTGAGCCCAAATGCTTCATTGGTTATTCATTTAATGGTGTTTGTGTTTTGTGATTGGGCTCTGCCTTTCTTGACATGTCCTGCTGTTGATGAAGCTTTCAGGTGAGCTGAAGCGAGAAAACTAATAAACAGTAATTAGAGAAACCAAGTGTCTCATGTACACGTGGAAGCTGCAATTTGTGTGACCGTGCTATTTGTTGCCCTCCTGTACAAAGGCAGTGAAGGCACTTCCACTTTTAGCCAACAGGGGGCAGTAGCACCCCATGCCTCTGAGCGACTTGTGCCTGTCTGTACTGAGGTGACGGAACAGAGATGGTTGGCACATGTTTATTGTCTAATGTATCAGAGTATGTTTGAGTGGATTTCAAACATTTCCCTTGGAGGCAGCTCTCCTTTGAATGTTCTTCTCTGTGTAGGGTAAGGATGAGATGATTCCTCCCAGAAATACCTTCTGGGGTTTGAGGACACACACACACACACACACACACACACACACACACACACACACACACACACACACACACACACACACACACACACACACACACACACACACACACACACACACACACAGTTTAATTGTTGGCTTAATAGAAACAAAAATAAATAAACTTGAGTTTTTTTAAGGATTGCTACTAGTATTACAATATTATGTTGTAAGCGGCCAATCACAGCTGACTAGATCTAAGCAATCCATAAAGCATTTGGTAACACAGAGTAGCACAAGTAGGATCCTTAAAGGTAAGCTGAATGCTAATTGAGCTTTCTGTTTCCTCACATCAATACGCCGGTTGGTTGGACAGCTTCCAGAAGCTTCCAGCATCGTGTCTAGAACAGCTCTCTGAAAGTAGTGACAGATTCAGTAATGGCATCAATCAGGACTCTACTGTGTGTGCTATAGCACTTTACTAAAAGCAACTGAAACACAGGTAAACATAAAGGTCAACAATGATTTACTGGATGTCACTCTGACAGCACACATCAATGTTCCAATTCAGTCATAAACACACCTACCAAACAGCTCAGCACGATGGAGAGATCTGTCTACTTAACAGTGGATTTCATGGTAATAATTAAAACAATTCTACCAAGGGACATTTAAAATGAACACTAGTGGAGGAAGTACTGGAGCTTGGTACTTAGGTAAAAGAAGAGTGTGACTTTAGTTTGAGACTTTGAGTTCTCAATATCTAGGTGCCATTTTAATAAAGAATGTAGATATAGCTCCTGGTTATACTTCTGCCTCTACAGATGTCACTACTAGTAATTATTGATTATTATTGATTTCCATTGCAAAGGATATATGAGCAGGTTAAAATAATTAAAAATAATTAAAATTAAAATTGACAATGGGTAGTTAAATTAAATTTTCAGCACAGACATCTTTGAAATGTACCCAGAACCAGCTATGGACAACTCTGTGTCTCATGAGGCAGGCTGTGGGCATCAAGTGAACAGACAGGTAAATGGATGATAATAAATGGCAATAAAACACAGGCATTCACCATTTTGACTTATGTAACTACAAATATTGTGATGTAGTGGAGCAGAAAGTATAGATTATAGCTGCAAAATGTAATGTAGTAAAAGTATTAAGTACTAAAGTATTATTTTTACTCAGGTAAAGTATAAATACATACATTTACTTAAGTACAGTAAGGAAGTACAAATACCTTCTACCACTGAAAATTAAATGCCAAAGATTGTGGTGGAGAAATTGTTCAATACTTTATTCCAAAATGGTTTAAGAATAATGTAAAAAAACAGGCAGGATCATCCGACTTTGAACTTTCCCACTGTGAATGCACTATGTGTCCACAGCAGCTAAAAATCATGATATGGGTAATCCTTCGCTGCTGTTTTTGTTTTTCTAAAGGGAAAGGTCAATTAAAAAAAAAGCTGTTGGGCCAGTTGTGTAGGTTGGGCCATGTGGCTGATGTTTGCCATTCACCATAAGGAGAACGGTGCAGAAACCAGTGTCTGTGAATTTCAGATTAAGATTAAATTGAAATGACAAGTTAGTGAAGCCGCTCTAAAGCCCTGTCTCAATATGACATGAGTGAATTTTCCAGCTGGGCGGATGTGATTATTGATCTCACCAGCACTTCCAGCACTGTGCTGATATTGAAGTTGGGCTTTGTTAAACGTTGCATGCTGGAAAGTCGGATGTGCCTGTCTGACCGTACTGACCGGCGAAGTCTGGATTATTTTTGCATACATGTTTGTGATTAATAATTTATCTTCATCTATTTTCCCCTCTGATGGTCTGCCTATCTGATATTTTTCTATACTCTATTTGTCAATAAAACTAAGATTCTGATCCATTCTGATACTCACAGCCAATATCAAATATACTATATTGATACCTTATGTGAAACAGTTTGTACATACAGTATGCTACAGTTTTGATATATAATGATTATATTTAATAGTAATGTACATTGCTTCAACAACTTAAGTTTAAAAGCAGCAGCCTGCTGAGGGATGGTGTCGCTCTCTTTATTACAGAAATAAATGTGTGTAGTTTCCTGCACAGAGGCACAGGGCCTGTCTCTCAGGCCACTGAAGCAGCTAACAGGGAGTGATGAATCACAGGAGAAATCTGCCTGTCACAGCTGAGGCGGCAGAGGGACACGTTGCTGGTCTTTGTCTAGGACCAGTCTCTGTGCAAGACTGACTTCAAAGTAGGCCTAATGGCAGCTCTTCCACTGCACTGATGCCCAAAGGCAACATCTCTGCTGCACTTCCATCTCATAAATCCAGCATCTGGTCACACTGACAGGTTGTTATTAATCCCAGGAGCTTGTGTGATATTTCTGTGTAGATTTATATAGAAGTGATGAAGTAGCATAAAGCCTCGACATCTCAGTGACACAGTGAGATCTAAACTTAAGTAAAATATAACATTATATACAACAACTGTTACATTTATGTTTAGACTATAAAAGTCATTAAAGTCTGCAGATATGGTAAATATATATCAGCATACTGCTGAATGGAAATGTGTGGACTGACACAAATAACAGGTATTTTAACTCATGTGGTACAGGATTAATATTTTTGTGGCCCTGGAGAGAGAGCACATTTTCTTTTCTTTTTATGCAATGGCAAGCAATGAACAAACACTCTCATACAAAAACATAAACAGCATGATCCTAATCCTTTGGTGAGTGGGACCCCTGAAAGCAGATCAGTCAGTATCCACTGTGACCCTGGCTGAGGTTTTGTCATCTGGCCCCTTGCCATATGGGGGTGGTGTGTGTGTCTGTGTGGGTCTTGTTTGACAAACTAACCCCAATCTTTCAGACCTCAAATGGCTCCATGAGGATCTGTTTGGATTCTGCTACAATAAAAAACTTTTTTCTACTCAGTGGCAACATTTTGGTGTATACATTGCAGCTAATTATAAAATAAATGAATTAATCACTTGACACCCTTGATTTAGGCTACGTAAAAAACACATGGCATACTGGAGAACTTATATTTTAAAGACTAGATTACACTCTAAAACTAAAGTTATATTAATAAACCAAATCCTGGGTTCAGTTTTCTTGGTGAACAGATACAAAACATGAATGTTCATCTAACTTTTTTGTTATTATAGACTGCTTTAGCACAGCCTTGTGTCTCTAGACGCTTAGCCGGCTATGGCTGTTGTTGCTAAGTTAGCATGCCACCTGAGAGTACCATCATTATTTTACAGTAATTTTAGAGTGATTTTTGAATACATCTGAACAGATCCCTCATTTTATGTCTGTTTGGATTACTACAACATTTTATAGACCTATATAAGTCTGTTATCATAGTATAGTACCATATGTATCATATGGGATTATTTTATACAAAATAAGTGTAAACTTGCTCCATGCTGCAAGTGAAATCTTTCTCATCTGTTACTAAAGTGATTCAGCACATTAGTGGCTGCTCCTCTGTCTTCTAAGTAGTTCGTTGCAGTGGCTATAATAGCAGTGGAAGCAGTGGGGGTGGGAGGTGAGGTAGGAGAGGGGACTGTGTGACAGTAGATCAGTGTAATTCCTCCCTGGCAGATGCAGGCCAGATTGAGCTGGAAGGATAAAGATGTTACCCTAGAGCACCAGCCAAGGCCTAAACAACAAATGGCCTCCTGGTGTGTGGCACGTGTGTGTGTGTGTGGTGTGTTTGTGTGTGTGTGCTACCGAGGGAGAGAGATAGAGAGATTTTGTCTTACTGTATACTGATTGCATTACCAGCAGGCCACTTTAACATGGTCATACTTAGAGCCACTGGGACCCCCTTATAGCTGCTTAAGATCTGCCATAGGAATGAAGCAGCTCTGTAATCTGCTGCTCAATACACACACACACACACTTGCCTTTTTATGCTGTGAACCATGATGCTGATGACAGATGTTTTTTGTGTATTTTAGAAATACCGTTTTATATTCATGCAGCGGACCAAGGACCTCTGATTTATGAAGACAGTGATCATGTGATAAACCCCCTTCATCCAAACAGAGATGAGCTACTTCATACATATGATGCCTTCACACTTATGTGTCTATGGATTAACAGTATTTTTTCATTCCATTTTTAATATTTCCATAGATATTTTGAATATTCTTCAATCTTTAGTCCATTTAAAACATAAACTTTCTTCACATCTTAAGAGTGCTTCAGCTCAAATATTTTTTTTATTTGTTAGACACAATTGTCGACTGTTTTCAGAAGACAGCAGGTCTCTAAAACCCATCAGTTCTATTTGCTTGCAGGGGTTGAATGTATCACATATATAGTTGCAAAGAAAGAGAAATCAGTGTAAAAGCTGGCAGCTCTGCACTCCAGAGGTCAAACATGTTGACGTTTTTGCTGTATGAACACACTAAAGCTTTTCCTGATATGAAACTACACACTACCCCAATGAAAAGTACAATACTTGTAACAAAAAAAGGAGGGAATCCAAAAAGAAGAGGAGATAAATACTAAGTGTATTTGGCATCTGCTGGGAGGCTTGATGCTCGCAGGGAGTGAAAGGAGATTATGTTAAAGCCTAAATGAGGCTTTTACATTTTTTTTTAAATCCTGCAGGCATAATCTAATCTTATCCGTCTCAATCCAATTTTTAATGCTGGCTACACATAGGATTAAAGTAGTGCAGTTTGCTTTGTAGGCCATTTGACAGCGAAGCAGCATCTGTTGCTGAAGATGTGCAGGTTAAAGTGGGAGAGATCAGGAGCAGAGAAAAGGCCATGATGGTCTGATGTTTGCATTCACATGCACACAGCAAAGGTCATGCTAATGTGCGGAGGATGCTCGTGACTGCTTTAGTCATATGATGGTCATTTGATTACATTATGTGGCTGCATTATCTTTCACCTAAGGAAGTCCCATCAAATGGGGGTGGGCCAACAGTTTGTGAATTCTTGTTTTATAAAAGTCGGGTCAAGATTTCAAATTAGGTTTATCATATATTTTTAAATGATGCTGCTTTAGATAAAAAAAAAACCTTTAATACATCTATTTATCTTAATTGAAATAAAAAAAAAATCAAATTCACTTTTACATTACACAGTTAACTGTATTTAGAAAGAGGAATAAGGACCACAGCAGATTTAGCACCAAGTACTTGAACCAGATCAATGTGCTGAGCTACTGCTAATTAATAAAACATGAGTATATAAGTCATGTTTTCCTTCCCTCTTCTTACTTGAAGCAGATGGCTTCCCACATGGTTAAAAATGAGTTTTTCAAGGACTTGTTGTCAAGAGGAGTGTGTATGTTTCTCTCTTAGATCATTTAAAATATAACATCTACAGTGTAGAAAGCCCTGATATGACCGGTGTTGTGTATGTATCAAATTCTGTTGTAACACTGTTTCTATAAATTAGCCGTTATGGAGGCAGCTTCGCATCATGACCTCAGGGACTGGGGTACCAGGTCATCTTGTCCAGGTCAGATTTCTTTGGAACAGATGGCAGATCTTCTAGCTGCAGAGTTTTGCTGTGTAGATGATACAGGATTAAAGCTATACTGATTTTAATCTGGTGTAAAAGGAAGAGGACAAAATACCCATCACCCCCTGAGGCAAAGAGAAATGCAGCTGACACAGACTGTAAATATCGCATGTATATGTATATATATATATATATATATATATATATATATATAAAGAGGCACTAAAAGGATCCAGCATAGTAGATCAATTATAGTCCTAAGTTCAGTCAGGGTGTCATCACTCTGTGTAATTGTCATGAACTGGTAGTGCTATCTGACCTGCTGGTGGGGTGCTAAACGTCCTGGCATCATTAAGCAAGAAGCCCTGGAACAGCTCATTCTGGACTGCCTGGTCAGCATGTGGGTCATGCTTAAGGTGTTTACATAAGCTGTTTGGATAATGATACAGGGACATGACGGCAGATAGTGAGAATGAACAAATATTTGACAGTACAAGCAGCTGTTTGTCAGGATGCCATTAAGCTGGGAGGTTGCATAGCGCCTTCAATTAAATGCAGCATTTCTCCCTGTTTGATGTATGCAGAGAAATAAAGCATTAGTCCGGACCATGATGTCCTAAACATTAGCACTGTAGTTTATTTGGATGTAAATATGTTTTCACAAATAGTGAGCCCTTTCATCATAAGGATGCCTTACATCTGATACAACAGTACTATTGGTTCTTAAGACATGTTTCTGCGTTGCCCCTTCCCTGGAGCTGTAAAATGAAACATCCACCAATGAGCAGACCCACACTCTAATGCCATCTCACACAAGAGGCAATCAAGGTTATCAACCCAGATTTGAATTGTGAAGTTCATCTACCACTACACCAGCCTGACTCCTGCAGGATTCAAGGGCTTATTGAGTTGGAAGACTGTCTCTTTACCTGAGCAGTGAACAATTGATTCACAATAATTGTCATATTTGACACAACTGTTGCTTGGGAGCCAGAATGGAAGAGATAAGCACTCATCAGGCAATAGAGAACAAGTGAAGCCAGTAACAAGAAATCTTGCCTAGAAATTACATTTCCTTATCCAAGTTCTACCATTGACAACTGAAGACCATGGTAAGCCTTTGAAAAAGCAGTTTTTTTAATTCTCTCACCAAGCTAGGTTCCCTCTAAACTTACAAATGGCTGACCTTTGAAAATTGCAGTGTTTAAGCCTTTGCTTTTTAGCCTTCTGTAAATGTCACATAATGTTATTGGGCTCTGGCAGCACAGGATCATTAATCTTTCCCGTGCAGGCTGGCTGAGGGAAATACGGTGGGTAGAGCAGCTATATCACTAAGTAGGGACATCAGAGCAGAAGTGTAAACATCATTTAGACACTGCAGTTTTTTTCTGCTCAAATGGGTTTGATGTTGATGAAGAGAGACCTTCTTTTCAAAGTGCAGTGATGCACAGTGTTTGATCGATGCTGCTAGGAAGGTTAGCAGTTATTTCAGCACTGGAAGAGGTTAAAAATGCAATTCTCCTCTTCTATAAAGAAACAGAACAAAGTTGTGTTACGTGCTCAGTTTTTCCGCCCTAACAGGTTGTGCAACTGATAATGTGTATACTAAGGTGGAAAGCAAGGATTCTTAGTTAAGTTTAGCTACTTTTAAATTTAATATTCTTTTGACTATGACAGTAAAAGTCCAAATGTGCCCATTTAAATGACAATAAATGTATTTATTCAGCTGTAGCCTGACCAGACAAAAATGTAGAGATGACAGCAACTAAAGATGATAATGGCCATAATTTGACCCAGGATCAGTTTCCTGATTTATAAATATGTAAATTTAAAATTTAATGACATATTGATCATGAAAGAGCTCAAGGTACAGACAGCACTGATGCAACAAACTAATATGTAACTGTGATTCCGATGTGTAAACACACAACTTCTAGTTACGATGTCCTTTTGATATGTGTTGTGATATTAACTGAATAAATAAGGAAGCCAGCTTCTGATGTTCAGTGGTGTAACTGTGGCCATTCAGTGGAAGTTGTGGCTGTAATAACATTAATAACTATAATAACAGTGCTAAATTATACTAGCCAAGGCAAAAAATCCTTTATGACTAAAAAGATGCCGGAAGGAGGGTGTAGAAATTAAATGCAACATGTTAATCCAACATCTATGTAAAGTTGCTCTTTGGCTCTGCAGCTCTGATCATATGTGATGAGGAGGTATCTGATCTGCTGCTCCCGTAACTTCTGTGAACTCCTTGTTGATGACCCCTGTTCCTCTTGGCTCACTGAGAACAAATAGCGATGCTGTAAAAGCTTAACAGGAAGCCACTTTTAGCTGAAGTATGACAATTACTTTGTTTGCTCCATCTCCCAATGCTCATAATTCAACCTGAAGGTCAAGCCTTAGATCAACTTTCTTGTTAGACACACACAGTCCTTATTGTTCAACGCACACACACACAGAAACAGACTGGGTTCAGACGATCTATTAAAAAATAACCAAAGTCCTATAACATTGTGATCAACATTGGTAATGTCTAGAAGAGTACATAGGGAACGGACGTGCTGTACAGTAAAACATGATAAAACCAACATTTTTAAACACATAGACACAACTGAAAGATGAAGTCTCACACAAGAATGCTTCAGTGCCCAATTAGACTCTCAGGAAATTGAAAGGAAACTTCAGTAGTGCTGCTTGCAGGTCTTGTTTGACATTCACATGGTTGTGGCAGGTAGTGTCACTGGATGGTGACAAACTGTTGTTTTCTGCTTCACAACACCAGCAGCCTGAAGCACTTTCATCAAGTAGTGCGTGCACACACACACACACACACACACACATTCATAAGAATACATGCAGCCATTCATGCACACATCAGTGTCCACATATACAAGCACAGACTAATTTGCAGTCTGCCTCCCACACACACACACACACAGCTCAAGCATGTCACGATGTCATCTTAGCCCTGTGGAGTCACTTTATTATAAAATGTAAAAATCCATTCAATTTTATTTAATCACATGAAAAGATAAGGCATTTCCAGGTCATTAATCACATAGACCCTATCAGGGGGTGGTGGCAGTGGGAGTGGGGCTGGTGGGCTGTCACCTCCACACAGAGCTCTAACAGTAGCTCAGGGAAAAGAAAGCACACACAGGCTATAGACAACAGACACTGAATCATTTCAGTGCAGCTGCTCTTCATTTTGGTCAGAAATGTTAATATGATTCCATGTTGTTTTCTACCCCTGTATTTTTATTAGCTCCATTGTAATAAACTCTTGATACGTACTGACATTGCCCTGTTGTAAAATTCCAAAAAATAAAAACAGAAATAAATGTGATAAATTCTTATTTTCTGTGTTTTTTTAAATGACAGCTGGGTTCAGTTTAGATTAATCAGTGTATGCCTGTGTAAAATGACAACTAGTTTTTATAGCCAAGCCAGACAAGGCTTGGCTATGTTCAAGCCATGTCCAAGCCAGACATGGCTAGCATTCTTGATCAGTGTAGCAGGAACCTTCTATATGGTCCACAAAAGGACTATTTGTGTATGCTGGAAGCCACCTTGCCTACACACTGCATCACCCTTCTTAAGACCCTGACGTTTTCACTGTCTTGATGGTCTTCTGTCTCTGGATGGAGGTCTCATACATGGCTACAAATTGCTGTAGTGTTTTCCCAAATCTGCCTCAAATATGGTGCTTCAAGGAGTTTTAGCATCCATTGAGTGACACCTCTAACATTTAGAGTGTTGTGGATAACTGCACGGCTGCCTTCCCGGGAGATACCCAGCACTGTGGCAAAGTGTCCAAATAGAGATTTCTCTTTGGTTGCCAGTATGCCATTTGTCTGAACACTGAATGTTGGTGGTGTTATTGTCTTATCTATCAGCCCAATAGTCTTTTGCTTGATGACTGTGACTGTGTCCTTCCAGGCTCTCTGCAGCAATTAATTTCAGCAGCCCACTTTGTCACCGTGCTGTAAAAAGAGACACTATCTGCCATCTGTAATATGCGCCACACCGTACAATAAGGCTGGACTGATGTGTTCTGTGAAGGCTTCCAGTCCCTGTGTTTTGATGGCATACCTAAATGAATATGTAGAATGAATATGTAGAATGATGTCCTTTAAAGGTGTTCACAACTCTCCTCCCCCCTTCCTCCACATAGTGCCAATGTCAGTGTATCCATGATGTGCAGGAACCCTGTTTAAACCAAACAAGCTTAATTAAACCAAATGCTTTGTTAAATTTAAACATACAGTAGGTCCAACTGTTCACATCAACTCAGTACCACAGCATAGTCACCTTAATTCCAGACAGCAGCAAGGATTGACATCGCAGTTAGCCAGCTAGCTAACTGGCAAGTTAAAGTAGTGCAGGCTGACAAAAAATCTGAACGCATCCCAAGCTGCAGACAAGGTCAGAGCCAGTGAGTGTGTAATAAATCGGGAGGGAGTGTGCTGAAGCCATTATCTTTCCCTCTCTGCTAGCCGAGCAGTGCAGTGACCTGACATTATAACAAATGGAGGGGAAAACTCTGTGAGATATAAATTCCTACTCTGCTCCCCTATGAATGGTGGCGTCTCTTCAGAAAGTGAGGCACTGACCCGTGGCGTCCACTAAGATCTGACATGACAGGAATGGAAGGATTAGGTAGATGGAGAGATGTCAGAGAAAAGAGATGGGGGAGGGACAAACCTGCATAAGGGAAGGCTGTGTAAAAGGGAATTATGATTAGAGAGGATAAATGAGATGTCAGGGCAAGCAACATATAACTGTCAAATGGACTTCTTCAGTGCTGCACTGTAAGTGACAGGCACCGGGTAAAGAGTGTCTGCACGGCGTGGGAGTGTGTGCATAGATGTGTATGTGTATGTATAGATGTGGCATATGCTTGGCTGTGATTATTTATGAGAAGTCCCACATGTGCATGTATGATCAGTAAAACTGCATAAAGAAGATTCAGATTCATTTGTTCTTTTGTTTTGTCATCTTTTCCGTTTTTTAAATGATCTATATTAATATAAAC
Source organism: Parambassis ranga (assembly GCF_900634625.1). NCBI lineage: Eukaryota > Metazoa > Chordata > Actinopteri > Ambassidae > Parambassis > Parambassis ranga. The sequence goes on along the minus strand of NC_041030.1, from coordinate 11,648,858 downwards.
AGGTGATTATTTTTGTTCATTATTTCAACCAAAGTAAGAACAGTAACAACAAGTCCAACAGCCCATAGGCTCCTAAATCACTGTATTATAGCATTGCATTGCTTACTTAACTACATGTATGTGGTGAGATACATTACAAAAACAGTCTGACCAATAAAAGTCACACATTTGCATGTACTTGCCAAATATGCATACATACATACACACTCAATCTGTGTTTAGTAATGTTGCGGTACACCATTGCATTTTTTTAAGTTCTTAATTTTTAATGAATGAATAATCATTTGAGTTTTTTTTAAACTATTCTGCCATGTATGTCTATAACAAGGCTTTGTTTTGTATGGAGTGCTGCATGGTGGCTATAATGGGGCTTATTGCCATGTTAGATTATGGCTTGCCATCAGTTGGAGGACCATCCATAGCTTGCTGCTGTTGCCTGAGTGCTCACTTTAGGGTTCAAGTTCTGGGTTTCTGTATATGGTGATGGCTTTCAGCTGTCCCAGGTGGCAGATTTCACATGGACTAAACTGGCATGACCACAGGAGGGCGCTAACAGTACAAACACAGGGCGTTACATTGCCTTGACAGTTTGTGTATGACTTAAAACATAATCTAATGCTATAATGTTAGTATAATTACTTTACAGAAGTGTGTTAAAACAGTTTTAGACAAGCTTTGGAATCAGGGGTCTAAAAATCCTACCGAACTGGACATGAGCTAACGTATGAAGTCAGCTCTGTTGCTGAATATGCAGATTTTTCTCAATATGACAGGTCAGATGAGTAAATCCTCAAACGATGTTCTCTCAGCATTCTTTATATTGAATGTGTGTCTGTATGTCCCCTCTCTGCTCATTTCTTAATGATTTGGGGGATCAGAGGTGCCTCATTCAGTGAGATTGCTGTTTCATATGCTAAAAGCTTTCATCGCATGCTTAAAAATCTGACCACTGGTACTTGACGCAGGTCTTTGTCGGTATTAGAAGAAATCTGCTGGATTTGACTTCCTGTAGTTTGTTAATATGAAGATGGCTTTCACTTCAGGAATTGCTTTTGCTGAGGTTGGCAGGCTCTCTTTTTTTACACTGCTGTTAAATCTGCCTGAAGTGAGCATTAATACAGCATTAAGTATATTACAACACATTTAGTCTCCCTCATTTACTTGTATTAGGTGTTTTAATCTGTTGTTTTAAACAGCTGCCACATGCAGATTTGAGATTTGTATTCCATTCTAAATTCTGAGGGCTGCTCTACAAATGACAGAGCTGCACTCTATCAGATGTAACATTTCAGCATTAAATACATTTTGACTCTGTCCTCTGGTCCACCTGTGTCCTGTATTTTTCTTTTCTTAACAGAAAACTTCTCCTTTATATACTGCTTAATATGGTTATTGCTTTGGAAAATTCCACCTTGTTAAGACTTGACACTGTGAAAAATTATTGCTTTGTGTTGTACATTTTTTTCCTCTCGTTCCCTGCTCCATCATTGTCCATCATTTTATTGAAGCGCACGCTGAAGAAAAGAAGCAGGCTGCCACTGAAGAAAGGAGCGCCTCTGCCTAATTTAAATCCTTTCTCATTATGAGACTAGCAGGTGGTGCATGGAGAATATTGCTATTGAATAAAGGCTAATTTTGCTAATATATTGTTGCAAATAAGTGCATCTCCACATGAGCTTAGCTTTATTCTCTCATGTGAAGGAAATTATGCTCTCTTTGCAGGGCCGTGCCGGTTGTTATGTAGTCTTTCACAGACCTGAATCTTATTTTTAATGACAGTGCGACATTCATCTTTACACTCCATCTTTTTATTTGTTTCTGCGCCCCTCCAAGGCTGACCCACAGAAGCTAATTACAGTGGTATCCAAACCAAGAAGCTTCCTACTAGAATCCGAACTTAGAAAGAGATTTTACATTTTATTTAGTTGAAAAATCAGAGTGATGTGTTGATTATTGTGATTTTAAAATAATAATCATGAAATTAAATGATGAGGTTTGTTTTCTAATCAAAAGAACACCATTGATTTTGGATAGGAAAAAATGACTTTGAATGATTGATCCAAATGTGGCTTTAACCCAAGGGAACACACCTAAAAACTTAGCCCACATGTCTTTGGAACATGGTCACATCATGCTAAGATAACATGTCATTGTAAAAGATTCAACACTGATAGCAAGAAACACTGCATTCAAAACATCTGTCTCTTCATGTAACCCCAGACTGAGCCTCTCAATGTAGTTCTTCATGACTCCAGCTGTATGCTTGGACTTCATCGCCCTGTGGCAGATTGAATTCATTCAACTCTGTACAGAACTTACAGGTCATGTCTGTTTTAGTCTCTTCATACTGTTTCAGGATTTCATTGATTTCTTTTTATTTTAGGGTTCTTCTCTGACCTTTTGGTGCCATCTTTAGACATCATTGAACTGAGGTCTTTTGTCTTCTCCAGGGCCAGACCTTTGTCCTCTGCCCAAACTAAGAAGAGGACAGAGGGTGTGCATTCAGGGCCCTAAGGCTGTGGCAGGCTCTGCTCGAGTAAATCAGGTCAGCTGGGTCAGTGACCTCCTTTAAGTGCCTTCTTAAAACATACATACATCCTTACGTTTATGTTCCTTGCTATACAATGCCAGTTACTATTCTAACACCATATTTTATCAAGCACATTTGACGCTTCAGATAAGTTTATCCAAAGTTTCAGGAGCAGAACACTTTTCTGTCAAACTAATCCATTCTGTTTACTGACTGTTCTTGCTCGTGAACTGAAGGTAAAACTTAGGCAGCACAAACACGTAAAGCTGTAGGTGAGAGTCAGCTCATACGAAAGCAAAGACTGCCTCATCATGGTCTTCTGTAGACCAACGCTGGAACCCCCATTGGTGCAGTGAGGTATGGCTAAAGTTAAGCTGTCAAAGACTGAAACACCTGCAGGGAAAGACCTGCTGCATCTCTGCAGGTCATAATGAATGATCAAACCAAACAATCATAAGTTTCCAGTGCAGCAAAAAAACTAAACTGATTCATCAGCACATATTGATCATCCCTTTTGTTCTACAGCAGGATTGTTTCTTTAAGAGGCTCATGTCTCTAAATGTAGGGATAATTCTTTCCCATGTAAGTTGTACTTTATTCATTTTTAAAAAACAAGCAATAAAAGAATCATTTATAGAAAATCCTCATTCATCAGCCAAATGGAGACCAGCATAGCGAATGTATTAATTTGACAGAGTACTGAAAATGAAGGAGAGACAGACTCAGTATTCTTTTCACCCAGAGATAAAAGTAGAGACATTGTCTGTTAAAACAATCTGAATCTCTTTTGATCTCTCTGTAATCTTCTGACTTGCTTTCATCAGTTTCCCCTTTTGATTATTTTGATTTTGCTTCTGCTCTGATGAGACTCTTCAGCCTTCAGCTGCTGATGAAGATGTGTTTCCTGATTTGATGTTACATTCCTCACATCTTCATCAACAATGATCAAGCACGGCCTTGTTTGTTGTGAGCACTCTGCTGGGCAGATACTGTATATTGTACTTGTGGCCGCTGAGGTCAGCAGACTGCAGGATGAGGCATATTTAATCAGAAAGTCATTGTCACTCATTTAGCTCAAGATCAGTCACAAGTGTTTGATGATAATCTTCAGCCAGTTGTCTGGTATCAAACATGAGGCCAGGGATGGAGTACTCAAGCTCTTCAAAGTGACCTGAGTGTTTGACCCACATCTTAGCCTTACAATAAAGGGTACATGCAGCCTAATTGAATATACAGCTAATGAGGAAAATTGCAGGCCCAGAAATCAAACGCAGGTGCTCTCTTAGATCTGCTATGTAGAAAATACCACTCTTATCTCTTATACATTAAAAGACATCTTGAGGAAAACAAAGTGTGCACAAGGCTATTCAACCAGCTCAGTCAGTGATATAGTCTCCTCAGAGTGGCTTTGTGTGCTCTGCACTGCTTCTTGGGCAGCAGAGAATGAATGTCAATGAGGCTTCACTGCTGAATATCAATTAGCTAGCTGGTCAATTACCCAGCCTTTTGATATAAATTGTACATATGCAGAAAAATGCATGTCATTCATGTGGCTGAAAGGAAACACTGAAACAGATGCGGAGCATTTATAGATCAGTACTACACTTATTTGATACCATATTATGGTTTTCCATAAGGAATCATTTCCCAATACATTAAAAACACATGTTTCGTATGTATTGTGTATGTTTGTGTATAGAAAATTATAAAATGATGTTGAAAAACAAAGTTAAGCCACCTGACCTCCGCCTCTCGTCCTGACGACTTGTGCAGAGATAAAGTGAATGGATCAGTAATAAACTCTATTATCTCTAATCTTCACTGATTTCTTGTTCACTCTTGTGACTTTTCACATTGATAAAAATATATGCTGCGGAGTGAAATCAAGCTTCTCTAGTCTCCACATGATGAAATTGCTCTCGCAGTCCAATTGTCATAATTCACACTTATATTCATGACGTTCAGACTGCGAGAGCAGACTAAGCTCTTTAATCTGCTTTCAGTTTGCTCTCTAATGCTTGAACTGAACAGTCCAGATGTTCTTGAATGGGTTTTATGCGTTCTACACTGATCCCCTCTTCTTCCCCTGCTGGTGACAAAGCTGGGGCTTTTGTCTCCAAGCTTCCTCCTCATCTCAAAGTTTGTTGATGCTGGAAGTGGCTCATGTCCCTTTCACACAGACACAGTGCTGTATCGCCACAACACTGTAAAGGCACCTTTTAATACAGTCCCACACTGAACAGGCCGTATTTTGTAATAGTGTCAGTATGAAGAAATACACTCTGTGCAGGTTGCCAGTGCAGTTAGTACAATGTACAGTCTTTGGATGGGGGAAACTGAAATCATAGAAAACATATATATGGTGATCCTGTTTCATTTACATGTTTGTCACTAAAAAAAAAAAAAAAAAATTGAAGGGGCATTACTTCAGCTCTCTCACTGGGTGAAGTTTATGTTGTGGGTTGTGGCTTTGGTTTGTGTGATAGAATGAGTTTGACTAAAAGAACGAAATATAAATACAAGTGAATGGCATAAATTTCAAACCTAGCCCTCCAGCACTGGATAACAATACTGAAACTTCTTAAAAGCAGGCCATATGCATAGTCCGATTGTATACATACAAATACAAACAGTTCAAACCATCAGATGAACAAAACCATGAACCGTGAACAAATACTGTGTATAAAAAAAAACACCAATATCCTGGTTATGCTCTGCACGTATAAATACCTCCCGTAACCCTCCCAGTAACCTGGATATGCTATCTGCCGTGCTCTAGGATACTGGTGCATGTAAACACCTTGTCCATGTTTCTGAACCACATGCCAGATATGATTACAACCAGGATAAGACACACACCCTGTAACCTGTGGTATCTGAATATTCAGCAGTAAATTTACACTTTGGTATTCACTGCATGAGATTCAAAGCTTTACAGCTGTGGCAACAAGCATAGCTGATCCTGTTGGAAGTTCAGACTGTTTATGCAGGTATCAAGGTAAAAAAAAAGGAAAAAGAATCACTTTATCCATTTTAACCCTATTGATCATTTGCAAAGCACACTTATGACAAACACATACTGGCACTTCTCCCTGTGTCTCACAGTCAGACAGACAGTGTGGCTACAGCAGAGGGCAGTCTTACCCCAACATTACACTGCTGCCTGCTCTCACCAGGTGCTCTTATTCCAGCCCCGGCTCTTCCCTACAAGTCTACTCTTAAAGAGTTTTTAAATGATTAGAAATGTTTGGAGTTAATTTGATGACTTATGGAGATGAAACATCTGAAGCATTTAAAAGCAGATTTGAAAAGTGGTATTTCTAAGATAAACTGTATAGGACACAATACACACCTACATACACAAGAAACTGATACACAGCCATAGAATGGATATCTTAAAGTCTTCTAAATGTTTATTTAAAAATGATATGAACACTCTGAACATCTGTCTGTTAAGAATGATTTTGTGTTTACAGCCTATATAAAAAAAAAAACAAAAAAGGCACACACGTAAAGGTGTCACTGTGGTGAGCACAGCAAGACAGGTTAATCTTCTTAGGGTTGATAAAATTAATAAAATACCTCATGGGAATATTTTGAGATCCCGCTGTGAAAACAAAGCCTGCTCTATGGTATTATAAACCTGTAGCTGAGTCGTGTGCAGCTCCCTGTCAGATGGCACAGAAACGCTGCAGAAAGTGTTTTTTTTACTAATATGATGATAATATAAAGATGATTAAAAGCAAATGGCCAACAGAATTACATTTTTTCCAAGACACCATAGCTCTATTCATCAGTACGAATGACTAAGTGAATGTTACTGATGAGGGCAGAGCGGAGGCCACAAGAGCTAATGTGATTTTGCACAGGAATGTCAGTCTGTACAGCCACAATGTCTGATACCAAGACAGAAAAGACATATACTATTACTGCAGACTAACTGTCAAATATAGCACCACATGTTGTAACATAGAAGGATGTCTTACCATTAACAACCACTAAATGAGAGTGTCTGGTCACAAAATGATCATACATTTTCATAAAATACATAAAATTACCTATAATAGCTCATGATATCCCTACTATTTAGGCCACTGTAGATTTATTTGTAAAAGAAACTGCTTGTCACGTATGCAAATTAGTCTCTGGTTCTTTCTCTTTGAAAGTACATCATGGCATGGAGATTTGATTGTCCAGCAATCAAAGAGCTGAGCCCCCCCCCGCCCCCCCCCCCCCCCCCCCCCCCCCCCCCGCTGGATGACAATGATATCATTATTTCATATATATTTCTGCTTATTGTGTGAATAATGCTGAAGCAATGACCAATTTTATGTTCTTTTCAGTTTCCCAATGCGTTGTAATAGTGTATTTGTAAAATAATAATAATAACCATCATCTTCATCAATAAAGACTTTAAGTAACTACGAAAAAAAGCCTCACTGTGTCTGTGTTTTTCATATTCAAACCTGGTTGATGGGTTACTTTAGCTGGGCGTAATTTCATCAGAAATATTGATATATCTTGATAAATGGCATGGAAGCTAGCTTGATTGGAAGCCTTTTTGATCTTCTGGAGAGGTGCATCCGCTATTCCCAACAAACCAATGCGTCTCATTGTGTTACACAAGACAGATGCAACACCCCTTGATCTAATTTGACTCAAAATAGCCAGACAAAATGACAGAAAAGTATTGCAATTTTTTCATTTTCCCGTATCTGAAGCTTCTTTTCCTTCAAAGGGATGCAAGATGCCATTGGACGAGTGCAGTGACACAAAATAATGCCATTTCCCCGGTAAGGTTGTATTTTTCAGACACAGCCCCAGAAAAAAAAAAAATATATTTTTTTTTTTTCCTGAGCTATTTTACATCTGAAGTAGAGTCTGACATACTGAACTGTATCCACTGAGTGCTAAAGGTTGTCTGTAATAGGAGAACAGAATAAAATGTAGCTTTTTGGTGCATAGACAGCTAAAGCTAAATTTGATTCTGTTCTCCTATCACAGAATAAAATACATTTTAGCTTTGGGGTGTGTAGACAGTTGATTCAGTTAGTCAAATTTTAGTCAAATTGTATATTGTGTACCTCATATCACAGCTATTGCTGTGTTTGCTGTGCATAGTTACATCAATGTTCCACTGTAGTCCATCTTAGCATTAGTTTTAGCAAAGCAGAGAAGCTAATCTTTCAAAAGGTGATCACTCAGTTTAAAGCAGATGATGGTGCCTAAACAGGAGCAAACAATGACTAAGACTAAAAGAGAAACAGAAACTCCAGTCTCCTGTGCTTTGTTGTGAACTTTTGTGTTTTCATGCTGCACCCAAGCATCTATCTGACAGTCACATTATGCATGATGCTTCTTATTAACACTGGTGCAGCAGGTCAGACAGCAAAATCAGCAGCTACACAATGGTATTTTGTTGGATTATACTAAACAAGAACCACCTATTTTGTCACTTAGTAATACTTAATCATATAGTCTTCATATGTTTTATTCATTTTTGTTAATGAAGCTAAAAGCCCTTCACCCTCTTGCATAATTACACTATATAGATTTATCAAAATAAAATTCCAAGATACTTTTCATCTCAGGCACACACTCATGCATAATGTATTCTGACAATATTAGGTAGGTGTACTGTAACGTGGTCTATATGATAGAAGACACACAGACACACGCATGCCTTAATAGAGTCCCCAATTAATGTCTAATTATAGTTTTGTCCTGATGGCAGGAGGGAAAACTCTATCAGTCCCCCTAATGGCTGTGGTGCTTTTGTGCTCCTAGCAACCGCCTGCTCTTTTGTATGGACTGCATACACTCTGAGGCCATGTGAAAGCTGCCTATGGATCACTGCTTTGTTATTTTTAGAGCAGCATTTCATAATGGCCTTCACAAAAGCAGATAAATCAGATGTAATAAGCTGGTGTCTGCTAGGACAGATGCATAAAATACAAGAAAATCTACTTACTGCTCCAAAGAAAAAAAGCAAAACAAAAAAATTGACTTTTTTTTTTTAAATGAAAGACCCAATGTCTCCCATGCACAATAAGACATCAGTGGTATGTGCTAGGTGTAGCAAATCAAAAGGATGTCCATGCTCTCTAGGGGTTTAACCAAGAGGGATCTGCAAAGAAATATCTTTGAATTTGATCTTTTGATCAGACAAATGATATAGATAATCTATATCAATACAAATAATACAAATGCCAATAAAAATAAAAGAGCTTTTTGAAATACAAACTGGTAATAGATGGACAAAATATGGACTGAATGCCTTTGTGTTCAGCGTATCAGAGCGTATTTGACTAAGCAGTGTATGAGGTCTTGATTTTAGATTAATCTCTCCAGCTTTGTGGTCATTTGGCACAAACAAATCAATACTATTATCAATAGCAGGTATAACAGGCCGGATATTTAAAGACCCAGGAAAAGTATTTGACTTCCATGTCAGGGGTCAGAGGATGGGTCACAGGATCCTCCTACAGTAAATCCTTCCAATGATGCTGCCATGGATTTTTTTTTCATCTAATTGAAAATGCCCTGACTTCACAGTGGAATATTTATCCACAGGCTGTCTATGTCATCCACTGTATGTAAGTGCCTCTCTAACAACAGTATGCTCCATTGTTCTGGACACTGCTGTCATTCTGTCACACCAATCAGCATAGGTCTTTACTCTAGACTAACTACCAAAGGATAAATTGGTTCATGAGTCAATTATATTACTGTCAATTATGTATTTATTATTTTATTAAAAAAAGAAAATTAGAGGCTACTAATATTTGAGCATAGCGGAACCTCCTCTGTACACAAAATAATCTACATTTAAAGTTTTTGTTGTGTTGTCCTTGCTCGTGGGGCTAGGTGCACTTCCACTTTTCTCATGTCGTGCCTATCATGAACAGGTGTGGACAGGATAACTCTGATGCACAGTGTATGCTTGTGTGTGTGTGTGTGTGTGCGTGTGTGTGCATGTGTGTGTGTGTTGAGGGGGTTGGCAGGTGGTCAGACACAGTGACAGATGAGACAGATCTTTCTCTCAGCCATGCTGGAGACAGTGAAGCTGCTCTCCTGTGTCTCTGGGGAAGCTTCTAGTATGTCTCTGAACGTGGTGGTGGCACGTTGGGTAACCAGATCACTACACACCCAGCGCTAAAAAGCTAACAGTCTGGACTCAGAAAGCATCTGTGGTCAAGACTTTCTCTCACTTCCTTATCTCTGTTTCTCCCCCCAGTAAGAGGGCATTAGAGCTGCTGTGGCTCATCACACATCAGGGACAGAGGAGCAGCGAAGAGAGGGGAATAAAAAAGAAAGTTCCTGTTCGTATTCAAAGGGGAACACTTTCAAGTGGATCTGAGTCCAACAGTTTTTAAAAGCCAAATTCTCTTCTACCTTCAGATGACATAAACTTTACCCAAAAGTCAGCTGATGTTCTTTCTTGTTTGTGAGTCTGGACCTGGCCCAGCTAACATCTCTCCTACCCATGTTACTGAATGTTGCTACCCTCACTCTCAGTCTTCCCCCAGGCTGTGACACTAAAGAGCAACTGGACCATCCACTGAGACCTCTGGTTTGCCTTTTTCTGTTGCTAAGCAATTGGCCCCTTTATTTATTCAATTTACTTCATTATTTATTTGTTTTTATTTTCTTTTATCGTCTTTTATTTGGAGCTTAAAAACTGTTGGAAAGATATAAGATACAAAGGAAACAGTAGAGATGGAATGAACAAGGCAACTAGCTACCTAACCTAGCCAGGGAAGTGACTGGTGACTATAGCAGGATTATGACATGGTGACTCAGAGAATGAAAGAGGGTGGTGGGGGTGGATATGCATGGATAGCAAGCTGGTATGAGGGCTGGGAATCAGAAGTTGTTCACCTCAGGTAGACAGCTTATTGGGCGAGGGATCTGAAGGCTCTTCCTATGGGCTGGAATAGGAGCATACCATTGTCACATACCATAAAGGCACAGGAGCAAAGACAATTCAAATTAATTAAATACGGCATCTGCTGAGTCTATTTTCACAGGAGAACACACAGTTACAGTTGGCACGCACAAAGGCAGAAGGCAGGGACTCAAACAGTTTATCAAAGACTGGACAGGAAAGTAAAGGAAAGCCTTCCATATAGACAGACAAGCAACTTCTCCTACAGAATAGAATAGAATAGAATATACTTTATTAATCCCTTTGGGAAGGTCCCTCAGGGAAATTTGGGTCAGTGTCCCTTCCAGTGCCAGGGTTGTGTGTGTCACTGACTGACTGTATATCAGCTTCTAATCTCAAAATGTATGCACACTATTACCAATTAATCTGTAGCACAATGAAATCAGAAAATTATCTGTGTGTTCTGGAGGGGAAAATAGCACCCAGAAAGCTCACAGTTTGAGTCCTCCAACCATATCCTGACCCAAAACTGAAAGCAAAAAACCAGAGGATGACAAGACAACGGTAGACTTTTCAAAAATGCCTTCCTTTGAGTGTAAATAAACAGTTATGAAAGAATGAAACTCGAGCAGTTTGCTCAAAAAGATTTAAACTACCAGTTGAGCAAAGTAGAAGAGTCACTGAAAGCTGCTAAAAGCACTTGATTGCAGCGATTGCTCCGTGAGGGTATATGCTACACACATGGGTTAAGGGTCCCAATATTTTTGTTCATGTCATTTTGCTTTATTTAAAAAGAAATAGCAAAATGTCTGTTATGTACAAATGTGTTGAAGCCATTTGCATCACACTTTAAAAATCAATGCTGTATTGATGATAAGTGAATGGTGAAGATAAGTAAGTGCAATGCATTCTGGGTACCTTTTGGCATGAATTTATATTATGATCTATTGTTACTTTTTCAACTTTATACTGCTATGTTATTCCTATTTATTTGTATAACATTGTAGAGGAGCTGGGAATTTCTTGTAGCCAGTATGTACTCATTGGAGAGGATGTTTATTGAGCAATAACATATTTATACAGTGATATGCCATTTTATTGGAAAAGGGGCTATATTTAGCTATTGCACAGCTCTGTATAATACATCCCTGTGGAGTATAAAACATTAATTCCACTATGCGTATCCCAAAGCATAAGATCACACTAATGGCACGGGCAGATCAGTGTTACACACCACCCACCTGCACTTAAGAGGATAAATCATCCATCACTTCCCTTTTAAAATAGACAGAAAATGTATTGTTCCATACACTCTGCCTCATAGCCCCAACAAATGAAGAAGACAGTATCAGTGCGAGTCCTGGGCCAGACTCACAACATCGTATTGATGTTCTCCCCCCTTCACCCTCTAAGTGAGTATAAGGTATCCACAACCTCCAAGGTTGGCGCCAGCCTCTGTCTTTTATGCACCGCAAACCAGAATTAATTGCAAATCAATCGAACAAAGTACAACTGATCAGTAAACCAATTAGTAATTTTAGCTCTTTGTCCAGGTTTAGCTTTCCTCGGGCTTCAACAGCCTTTTTTTTTAATTTTTATTTCTTTAGGCAAATAGTGAAATGTTCGCAGAAATACTTTTCCTATAGTTCTTCATAAGCAACTTGAACTTGAACAGAAGTTACTCTTATATTGCCATCTTGACTGATGTCACTCTACTACCTTGACCATTCAGAGGACAAAAGTTCAATCTTCAAAATTACAGCATCTACTACATTGAACACCTATGAACACCTCACAAAGTTCACCATTATATTCCATTGACAGCATAAGGGAGGGCATTTATGTCTGTGCAGAGATGGTGATTTAGATGATATTGCTTTAGGATTAGCTGCACTGTAGTGATTACTTCCAACATCATTAGACCAATCTATGGCTCCTCGCTAGTGCTACTACCCACAATTGTACACTCACTAAAGATGACACATGCTCACATTTATACTAACAGAACACACGCATGTATTGTCCGACATATGATTGTATGTTATGTAACAAGACCAATATAGAGGCAAGAGTTTAAGTAAGGAGGTGGATGGAGGACAGTGGACAGGCATGAAACGTGGACCTTCACACAAGAGTCCAAGGTTCGAGTTCCCCAACACCATGACATGTTTTGTTTTTACTCTGTGTTCTTAAAACACACAACAACATTAAACACATTTTACAAGTTAAACCACTGCTGTTGTTCAGTCACTATTTCTGGCTGCCAACGAGTTCCTATCCCCAAGAACATGTAGAGATGAAGCTGCAGGAATATGCTCACATGTTCCATTTTCAAGCCTGAAACATCAACCATTTTGTTTTGATTTCATGTTAAGGGTGAGATGTCTACTTACTACAACTTTAAAAAGCATTTGTGGGAAATGTAAAGGTGTGTCATGGAGTGCTGTCACATCAGATGGTCTGGTCTATGAAAGATTTCATGACACAAAGGATCTAGTCCAATCCTGAGTATATCATGAAGAAAAGTTCAAGCATTTCTAAAGCAGCTTTTGAAAGATGAAGCTCATTTCTGTGCTCAGTGTAAAGTAAGGTGATGTTTTCCCTTTGTATATGTTTTCTTGTGAAGTGTTTACATGGTTATACTCAATTTGAAAGGTAGCAAGTTGAAATACACATTACACAAATTCCCTAAAAACAGGACAAGGGAGAGCAGGATAGCATAGTGTTGTCTATCAGAACTGGCATTCAGCAGGTGAGCAGCTTGTTTTTAATGAAGTGCAGCATATACTTTAATCATCAGTGATGCATGGATACACTAAAACATGAAGGGGCTGTGCACTGAGCTGTCACACACTGACAGACTGAACATGATATCCAGAAATATGGGTATGTGATGTTTCTTCACTATTTATTAATCCCTCTGCCAAACTCAAGTCAAATTGGTGCTGTTGAATCAGAGATGACTCTGATAATGATGACAGAGGAATTACACGTCTGGCACTCTTATCAGGCACCCAAGTGTATCCCATGTCAGTTGTTTGTGCCGACACTGGGCTCAGTCAGAACTATCAAAGTATTTATTCTGTCATGTTTCAACAGAAAATCACCTCCCAAGCCTGCCTGACTTTTTCTCCAGCATAATAATCCCTAATTTCAATGTGTGCAGCATCTTGGGCTTTTGTGGGCATTTACTCAGCAGAAGGGTGTAATATCAACGTGGTGGGAGGATAGGAGAATAGAGCTATAACACATTCTTCACCAGTAATTTTCCCCTGACAGCTGATAGGTAATTTTCATGTCAATTCTGAGCTGTGATTAGAACAGCATATGATAAGGACTGTGATAAAACCTGCTTTCCTGTCCTCATTCCACAAATCCATTTGATTTTCATTGACCACAGACTATGCCATAAAAAGAAATGCAGGTCTTCAGATGCTACAGGATAAAGCATTACTGCAGGTACAGGTGCAGTCTTTTTATATTCTTCTGTTTATATTATTTTCATCTCTACATTCAAATCTCTATTATGTGCTTGTGAAAGTCGGTGAAAAGGACAAGATAAAGGTCGGTTTTCTTTGACTGTCTTGGCAATACATAAACATGGGGTCCATGTCCACACATGCGCCACAAAGGCTATAAAAAATATGAAAAAGGAGATATCACACTAGAAATAAGGGTTAAATTTGCAGACTAAGGGTTTAGGGAGCTGCATGGTGGTGCATCCTTTAGCACCATTGCCTAATCCCAAGAAGACTCCTGGTTCAAACCCAACCATAGCTGGGTGAAGCTTTTCTGTGTGGAGTTTGCACATTATCCCTGAGACCATGTGATTATTCTCTGAGTACTCTGGTTTTCTTCCAACATTCCAAAGACATGTATAGTAAGTAAAGTAGTGATTCTAACATTGGACATCTCTTTGTTAACCCTGTGATAGACTAGTGACCTGTTCAGGGAGTACACCTGTCTCTTGCCAATCAACAGTCCCTTTCTATACCTGCTTTATACAGGACACAGTGGGTTAAAAAATGGATGGATGAACTTAGGTTTAGAAACAAAGGTCGTCATCACAATGGTTACAACTTCCATTCCTTAAGAAGAACAACTTAAATTGTTTCATAGGGCTTGTTCCACAAAAACAATATTCTTGCCAGAATCCTGCTTTAGACTCTGGCTGTATGCACACTATGTGACCCGTTGTCCAACTGGATGTTGTACTTTATACTAGCAGTCACAATACTTATTTGGGAAGCAAAATTAAAGGTGATTACAAATGTTATCAGCCATGAAAGGCATTCATGTAGCTTACGGATAACATTTCAGGAAATCTATGCATGATAGTGTGTGCTGAGATAAGAGTATTTGCCTGATGACAAACTGCTGTTTGCACAAGTAGGAAGAAAAAACTGCACACCTTACAACCATAACAGAAACTAAAAAGCCTATAATAAATGTTCCCAGGCACATTATCAGGGAATTTCTTAATATCATAAACACAAAGTTAACCTGTGGTCAACTAATCACTCCGTAATAAGGGAGAAGTTATAGTTATGCATAGTACAGTAATTTATTAACTACTGCCCATCACATAGGCCTCTGTATTACAATGAAGAAATGAATTTGCTTTGATAATGCATATCTAAAAGTAGAAATATAGCTTGGGACAGAATTTACATACTCCAGCTATAAAATATACCTATACCTGGTGAGATGAATTTATTATTTTATTTAGCAAAGGGAAAGAAAAAAACAACTAAATTCTGCAAGGGAAAATGACTGAGGCTAATACCATGATGTACCATCTTAAGGCTCTAAGATCTTTTTAATGTATTCTCTTCTGTGGCCAGGGCCTGAAAGGGAAAAGGGAAAGAGGAGAGCTGAATGGATTCCATTAATTTAATTGAAGCAAGCCCTGACAAGAGATAAAACATCTTGGGCCCACATCTCTTCAGGGTTGGCGCTGGGCTTCATAGTAAACAAGCCGTGATCCGTAAACAAAGCCCAGAGAGCAGCGCTACGCTCTACAGAGACTTCAAGGCCATGGAATATGTCAGAGATGGGCTTGAATGGATACTGAAGTGCACCCCTTCCCCCCACCCGTACTTAAGTATTCAAGCTGTATTCTGACCATTGTGCCTCAGCTTGTGGATATTTTGATGCTGGTAGCTGCAGTAGCTATTTCAGTGACAGTACCTGCAGTGGATCAAGCAGAAAGACATCCACTCCAACAAGGGCACTGAAATATCGATAGCACTGTTGAATTCTACAGATAAGAACCACTTTCACTTTGATGTGTCCCCCACAGATATTATACACCCACACTATAATGCAGTGTAAGCTAATGTGCACCTTTTCACGTGCAAGCCTCATGAAAAATATGCCATCTAATCCCACTCACTGCCATTCCATTGACAGGAAACACATAGCATTTTCTGTATCTGACAGACTATATGGGATGATGCTATACTAGTTAAAAACAATGTATTTGTGACTTCAGCCCATTGGTGCCCATTCAGCCCCTTCTATGAAATGGGGGGTGGGGGGTGAGAGGGGGTGCTGAATGCTGAGCGTGTGAAGCACATGTTGTTTTGGCCACTCAAATAGCAACTAGTATTTGGATATGTCACATTCTTCTCTGAATTGTTCCTCAGCAGGCCCTGGCTTTTCACTCAAACTGAATAGCAACACAACATCTATTAAGGCAGACATAGCTTTATCTCAGAACACGAGAGTAAATGGCGCAGTCAATACAAGCCATCTACTGCAAACTGAGCCTGCATGGCCTAGAAACGTGGCTTATGTTCTGGATGCCAAGGTTACAGGCTTTGTCCACATACCTGGGAGTTGTGTTTGGAATTCACCTGCATTGTGACATGTACCTCGACCTACCACACAGTAAAACAGCCATACAGTGGTGCAGATGCTGGTCTTTTGACATTTATACTGTGTACTTTGTTTGATTGAGTTATCTGTTTGCAAATCATTGAACAGATCTGATGAAGGATCTGTTGCTGGGGCGTTAAGCAGAATAAATTCTCCATGCAAAGTACTGAACAGAAGAATTTGCTGTGCAGACCATCAGGGTCATTTGTTGATTGTGTGGTTTCTTTTTGTTGATTTCTTTGGCTGAATTTCTGTGTGTTCATGGGGTGAGGACTCCAGGGGACTTGCCAGAAATAGGGACAGTAATGGTTTTCCTTCTAAAATATGTTTTATGTGTTGTATGTTATGTTACTCTTACCAGTAGTTTTTATGTCTAGCTGTGATTAGAAACCAAACCCCAAAACACCAGGTCAGTACAAAACAGCTTGGGATGTCACTCAAACCCCTGGATGTCATCTCCAGCCTGCCTCTTTACATTGACTTTTGTGGTTGTATTAGTCATATATATCATTCCCTAACAAAACATAAGGAGGTATGTGATGCAAACATCTATAAGTGTTATTATTATTATTTATTTATTATGTTTTATTTTTTCCTTGTATCTCTCCATTTCCCTCATCCTGATGTCAATGGGTTTTTTGAATAATGTTTTTTTAGGGTTCTAAAACAAGGTCCATGGTTAACGAGCACAGGGGAATGTCACCTGAATCTCAGTCTAAGTCTCAATCTGAGTCTTGAACAAAGTTACAGTCTACATGACATTTCACACACGTGCTGACCTGTTTAACCAGCATTCCTGTGACCATGTATTGTTTCTAGGGTGGTTACTTATAAGCTAATTGTGCCCTTCATTTGTGAAGAAGTCACCTAAATGTTATTACAAACACTTCATTCAGCAGAGCTCTGTTAAAGCAAATGTCACACCTACCATAAATTGCAATAGATTACATTAGGCTTTTTTTCCACAACTACTAGGCATTTAAACAAATTAATACACTGAAATAAAGCTCTCGGAAAATGATGCCCATTGTGCCTCTGTTCACAGCAGAAGCCTGAACTGTGGGGTTATCGATGGCATTAATGCTGACAAATGTATCAGCCTCTCCATCCACTTTGAATGCATTATTTTCATCTACTTGAGTGGCTCATTCTCAGAAATAATACAGAAGGACCTAAAAGGCTTGTGAAATCAGAGTATAATGACATTGTGTGATCATTTAGCCTTGCAGGCGTGCTCGGCAGCTCTAAAAGTAACTTAAGAATATTGTGGTGAATCAATAATGAAAATATCAAATCTGTTTTACCGTCCACCTATGCTTGTCTTACGTTAGACAGATATCACAGTGTTGTATGTGAGTTGTAAAGTGGATTCTTGCTCTCGAACAGCAGTCCAGTAATAGAGCAGAAGATGCAACAGAATCCATGTTGTTTAGGTGGTGGACCCTGAGTAGTTCATATATCGCTGTTAAGTGATCTGAGATGGTCTATGCCATCTCTCAAATGCACTTTATCTTATTTTGTGGTGCATCTTCTCTCTTTGTATTACCTCATTAGATCCCAGCTCTTTATCATGCTAAGGCTGACCTTGTTGCCATTTAGTGGAAAATATGCTTGCAGACCATACATCTTAGCTGAACTTGGCTCGTTGAGGGAAGGTGCCATTACAAACACAAAGGTTGTTGGATTTTTCTTCACAGTAGCCCAATCAGCATCACACTAGATAGTTTTGTGATAATCTTCCTAACAAACAATGGAAATCTGTATCAGCAGAATTTCTCTAGGCGCTGAAGAGATTACAATGTTTGCAAACCCACAAATACAGTGTATCACAAAGATAACATTTACACAGCTATCAAATGCACAAACTTAGGAAGCATAAAAGATTATGCTTGCGGCACTTTAAAACTATTTTTTTAATCATGTCTGACGTCAAATATCATCTGAGAAAGCCAACCTTTTCTGTTTGTTCTTTAGTACAATTATTTATTTTCCCACATTAAAACTAGATGTCTTCACTATGGCCTTTTGCATGACAAAAGTCTGGTGAGGTGAGGTAACAGGTGAGGTCTGTTACATATTGACCTCACCTGAAACACAGTGACCCTCAATTCTGTCACAAAGCCCTGATATGCAAAAAACCTACCTGACTGATCCTAAACCTTGGTCACACACACAAGGTTCTGTAAAGAGCAGTCAGATCACACCAAATCATAACACAACTGAAACACAAACAGAAGCATGGGAAAAGCACTGCAGTCTGGCCATAAGCTAATAGCACACAAAAGCTAAATGCCTAAACACAGTGACTGACAGCCCATCACTGGTCATCAAGATGACAGACATCAAGATCATTTATCAAAGCCACACAGGCGCATCCCTTTGGTTTTTCCCATGAAATATTAAATAAGCCTTTGTTTTCATATTCATGGTATGCATGGTAATTAAGTTAAATTAAGCTCCTATGTCGACCTATGGTCTTTACCATTGCTGTTAATGTTGTATAAATGAATTTTCTTTCACATATCTGAAGAGATTTTTATATCAAATGTGGCTGACATGACAATACAGTGAAAAAAAGGCTAAAAGAACAGGGTTCTCTCCTTTGACTGTGAGTGAAGAACACATGGCACCAGGATCCATTAGGGGAAGAAGGTAAGCCAGTGGAGGCAGAGTGATGCTCTGGCTAATGTTCTGCTGAGAAACCTTGGATTCTGCGATTCATGTGGATGTTACGTGGACATGTAGCACCTACTTAAGCACTCCTGCAGACCATGTCTCCCTTTCATGGAAATGGTATTCCCTGATGGCAGCAGCCTCTTTCAGCAAGATAATGATCCCAGCCACAAAGCAACAATGGATCAGGAATGGTTTGAGAAACACAACAACGAGTTCAAGGTGTTGACTTGGCCTCCAAATTCCCTAGATCTCAATACAATCAAGCGTCTGTGCTGGACACACATGGAGGCCCCACCCCACAACTTACAGGACTTTAAGGGTCTCGATCTCCTAACATCTTGATGCCACAGCACACCCTGTGTAGAGAATAAGCCTCAGCAGGTCAAGGCTGTACAGCTAAAGGGGAATCTATGCCTTATTAGGCAGATGGTCATAATGTCACCTCAGATCAGCGCATATATTAATGAGCTTCCTACTGTATAAACACTGCTATGCTACAAGCTGTCTTGTGAGCACTGTGGGATGTCATAAGTCTTATTGCTATATGGTCCCCATGAACTCACACACTGAAGGACTAACACTGTGCACACAGTTGACATCAACTACTGAAGGTTTGCTGATTAAAGGGACAATGACAATCGTCAAAGGTTCCATACTGTAATTTCAGTGTTTTTCCGCATGAAGGCTCCAGCTCAGTGTGTACCAGTGCTGATATCAGCTGATAACAAGTCGAGACTGGGGCAGTCCAGTGGAGTACAGGCTTACAGTAATCATATGCACTGCTTAAAACAATCCTAGTTTAGATTACAGTTGGTTTGGTTTTATATAAAGGTGTTGGGAAGAAACGGATTACATCTGCCAGCATAACGTAATTAGAATACAAGATATGAGTAACTGTATTCCTGTGTTCTGAATTGTCATTGGGGCTTATTCCTGCCTCAAAATTACTTGAATTAATTCTTGTATGTAATATTTAGCAGATTATCCTTCAATCAGCCAATCTGTACCTGTTAACACACATTTAAAGGGTCAATACACCTTATGAACTACATTTTTCATTCTCAACACAGTGCCTGAGTATATCTGCCTCATTCTTGTGTGTGTAACATTGAAGGTCGATAAGAAATCTTATCTTAGTCTTCATTCTTTGATTGTTGCTTTCATGTGGAAATATGTGTCAAACTGATACATATCTGATTTGCATGAATGAAAAACATTTGGATATATTTGTATTTTTGTAACAGAACCACTGTCTCTAAATAACAGACATTCAAAGACAGCACATCATTCCTCAAAGGACACCATGAACATTTTGGAGGCCTAAAATGAGGCTTCAGTCTCAGAGAATGTTGTGAAACCCTTTACTGTATGCTTACAGTGGTGTTCACCTCAGCATGGTGTAAAATATATGTATAAACATGCAAGATAGTGTGTCACCCCTATGATAGACTATCTGACAATGACACGCACTTCACGCATATCAACTTTTATCTTGGTCTGCTTGATCTTTCTATCAGAGTAAATCATCAGTGTGTCTTAACAAATGTTGAAAGTCTGTGATGATTATCTGACGGGAAGACACTGTCACAGACTCAGATCTGCAGCTTTGGCATTTTGCTCCTTGTCTTCAGAGATCACTGCTCATCTTTCAAAGCAGACCAGATGCTGGTGTTGTGGAAGTGTTTCACCTGTTGGCTGTCTAATCAGATCTTCCCATGCTGTGGCCCACACCTTGGGTCTGCTTTATCTGCTCTTGAATCATCTGATAACCCCTTCCTCAATCAGCCTCCATAACTGGATGAAAAGGAGAAACAGATCAGTAACACTTGAATGCTTGCATGACCTTTATTTCTTTGCTTAACATCTGTGTGCAGAGTGGAGCAGAGAGAAGGAAACACCAGCACTTTTGCTGATTGAGCTGAGATTGGATTCACAGACAGAACAAAGAGGAGAGGGAGAGACGGGTACATGTGTATGAGAGGCGGGGCTGTTGTGTAGTTCACTTTTGTACAAATCTGCACATATGAATTGAAGGTAACATGAATGCCTAAAACTGGACTGTAATAAAGAACAGGTTATCGTTAATGTACCAATTAAACACACAAACATAAAACTTTGAGAGAATTTCGACTTATAAACTTTGGAGTTTGGTTAGACAATTAAAACAGTGATTGTGCCCAAGATGCACCATGTTAAAGAATACAGTGACATCTTAATGTAATTAAATGTATCTTGATTTTTAATTTATTTAATACAGCCAGCTAATTTCTGTATTGATAAATACAAATAAATACATCCAGAAAAAATATCCATCTTTTAAAAAACCAACAGCAGCAACAGTTAAGCAAAAAATTTTCAGCTGAGTGTATATTAAATAAATTCCCTTTTTAAACTTACAAACATTGTTATTGCACCATATTGGCGTCTACAAAGTTATATTACATTACTTGTTATAGCATTTTTAGTTTCTTATTACCTCCTCAAAGCAGACAGGGGTGAAGGTCTGTATCGTATAAATAAACAAAACAAAAAATAAGGAGCCTTGATTTCAAGTAAGAAATGTCATTGATTGATTGATGAGTACAGTGTATTTGAACAAACAGATCAGTGAATCACTGGCTGTATGCTCCCAACCAGACTCAGGTGGTGGTGGACCAGGTTGTATATTGATTGCAGGGATGGCTGTTTGACCCCATCACACAGTGATGTGACATCAAGGCATGAAAGTACCTGAAGGCAGGACCCAACTTTAACTCTGCTGCCATTGTTGTGTGAAGGTATGTGCCAATATGTGAATTTACACATGTGTACCGTCATACCTGTTGATATGTTTTTACTTACCCCCCAGAAACAAGCACACACAGAGAGATAAAGCCCCTCTCTAGCTGCCTCAACTGAGTGATTTACCCACAGATGAATAGATTCTTTTGACCTCAGCTTTCAGGGTAGACACAAGTTTGAGAAATATTTCAGAATAAAAATGGACACAGCTGCATTTAAAATGCCCTCTGCTGGCCTCAGTCAATGTCACACACAGACATGCAGGATGCCAATATAAATATGGCATAAAACAGCTACAGAGCAGTGACATTGCACATGAAGATCTGGGTGAGGTTCTTTTCCATTAGTCTGACCCAGCTGAAATGACTTGGCCTTTATATAAAGGCTTGCAAATGAAGCAGTGTTTGGGGTCATGTGTGGTGTGCAGCACTCTTATTCTGTTTGCCACCTGCACCAGATGTGAATCCTAAAACAAACAAGAGATTACTTTCATTGATTGAATGCAGATTGAACAAGTCCTTTGCTGTCAGAGGTGGCTCACCCTCATCCCCGGTTAACACAGGGTGACAGACTCAATCTGTTTTAGTCACTCAGTCCAGGCCTTTGAATCCATTCATTCCACAACTTGACTAATGTGTGTGGTGTGTGACGTGAGTGACAGTGGGTTTTTTTGGGTTGTGTGGCCAGGTGTTGCTTTATGTATTGTAGGGAGTTAATTGTAGGAGATAATATAGTGAGCTCATCAAGAAAATAAATAAATACATGAACATTTTTGGACACCACTAGCTTGATTTTCTCAGCATGATGATAATTGCATCATTGCTGTTGCACAAAATTTACCACATCGCTGCCAGCTACATTGAGTGCAATACTAATGTAATGATCATCAGTTGTACACTACTTTCTATGATGCATTGTGATAATCACTACACATTTGGATGGCACTGGAACACTGCAAACACAATATAGTGGAATTTATGGTGAACAGGGTAATTTCAAGCATTTCCTGTCCTGGTATGCATACAAAAAACTAATATTAAAAAGTATATCGTATATTTCATATCTTGTAACTTTGTTTAGTGCGATTAAAGGACAAAAAACAAACCATCTTACCGGAGACATTCTTTGCATACGATGTCATTACCTTATCAGACTGATAAAGAAATCAATGGAGGGAAATCAATAGGATATGTTTTATTCTTACCTTTTGTTCACTTGCAGAGGCTACACAGGGGTGACAACTTTGAGTGCCTACAGCAGTAATATATCACAACCTCCATAAACTATTGATTTTATGATAAAATCTTTCAGACAATCAATAGTTATCAAGGGTATAGATCAAGAGAGTGTGACATGTTAGAGTAGAGAGAAAAGCAGGAGAGGATCTTTTGTCTATGGGTACCGTGCATGAAATTATGCATTCTTAGTCAGAGAACATCAGTCACTCCTACAAAAGCCAACGTGGCATAGGGTTAATGGCAAATTATGAGCGAACGAAATACTAAAAGACGCTTTTTAAAATCACAAAACCATTTGTCAGAAAATGTATGAATCTACGGATGACAGATCTGCTGTAGGCCAGTGGCCCTCTTAACCACTGAGTCAACTACTTGAATAAACTTCTCACACTGGAGTGCATCACAACACAGTGGATAAGCAAAGAATGTGGCAAGCTATTGATAACACAGCACTGACCTCACTATTCTTGTCTTTGAAAGGAAACGTCTATCAGCAGGCTGTGGTTCACTTGTCAATCCCGGGCTGAGCACCTGATAAAGATAACAATTGGGAAAGACGAGGATGCTGTTTATATATCCTCAGACAGGACGGGACAGGCCTCACCCTCCAGCCACAAGTCTCCACTGCCGTGATGACTGAGGAGGATGGAGTCTGGGCCCGCAGGAAGTCAGAGGACAACAGTTGTTCCTTGGCAGAGTCCATCCCCTCCCACATCAGGAGGAAAGCTGACACCACACAGTGTTTGGGCAGTCCCTGACTACCTGTATGTGGCGTCTGATAAGAGCGAGGGAGGTGTTCTGGGGGTGAGACTGTGGCTGACAGTGTTCATAGCAGAATTTGAATTGAAACTCTATCATTAGATATACCTTTTTTTTGCTTATTTCTAGCACACACTGGGTCAGTCATCTTTTAAGGTCCTTGTAAATATTTGTGTTGTGTTTGGTTGTGTTGTCAAAATACATTACTGGTGTTTTGTTAATTTATGATGTGATACACTGAGCTCTTTGACCCTTGTAAATGCAATGATAAACACATTTCCCAGATGTTAATATTAAATAGTGGCCTCACCAATGAAGCCAAACAGTATGGACATAATTACAGCTGTCTCACAGGGAACAAAAGTAAATCTTTGTTTTGGTGACTAAATGCTTAATTCTGTAAACTTTGATATATTTGTTGGATATACAGATGCATATTGATTGATTAGTTTAAATGAATGAAACTTGACTGGACCGAAATCTTTAACTACAATGACCTTTCTGTGCCCACAGTGTATCCCTTCTAATTTCCTTGCTAATAAGTGGATGGTAAGCAAAAATCTGGCATAAGGGGACAGATCACAGAATCCTATTGGAAAGCTGAGCTAATCTTGGCTGTGAGGTCAAATGGCATCCTGACTTGGATACTTGCCATTCTGTAATTGAAATGTTATGATAAATATCCTGCACAGGTCAAATGTTATGTGCTACCTATAAGACGGGGTCAGGAGGGGGGTAGAAAGGTGGGGGGGGGGGGGGGTCAGGTCAGAGCTAGAAGGTTTGAGGAGCCCGCACTGATAAAGAGAGAGACGTGGGTTCCTGCATCGAGCTTTTTAGTGTGCATCGTACTGACCTTATTAACACAATGAGCAAACATTGTTGATATACAGACACAAAGAACACCTTAAACTGGTGTTGTTGTAAATTTCATAATTAAATAAAATAAATGGAATAATTCTCAGGTGATTATGGTTTATAAACTTGGTTGTAGTCCTAGATAACCTCATAAAATATCAAAGAAATGAAGGGAAATAATCCTTAAATCATAGGTGATGTACAGCACCTTGACTGTATACTTGTAGAAACTCCAAACATCCATTTTTTAAGATAATGACTTACTTAAAATTCTTTTTTATACGTTTTGAAAAGTGACTTTAGAATGTTTTAAAATAATTAGACCAGTTTACCATTTACTCTTAATATATGCTCTCACTTTGCATGACAAACTGCTGGCATGCTTTACTGGAGGCCACCTTTCAGTTGTAAATTGTAAAGTGTGCCCCAGTATTTACAATGGTCAATCAACAAGAGTCCGCTTTTGCAGTGCTGTGGGAAGTGATTGCTGGACACACACGGACAGCTGTAGGATCTTGTAATATCCATAGATATGCTGATTACCAGTAGGTCTGGGTGGGACATAAACACGTAGGACACACATGGAGATATGTAGTGACCTCTCATCAGATGGGATTGCTTGTTATTCGTAGTTTAAAGGCTTGTAAATTGCGTGTGATGGTTTTATTGTTTGCATTGTTTTACCGTTCAGTGGATTTAGGTACAAAAACAGAAGTTAAGCAATTTAATCAAGCTAACAAATTTAAAGCTTAAAATGTAGCTGTTTATAAAAACTCATGAAGAGTAAACAAAGGTGAAATTCTGTGTTGACAGATTATAGACCTATAAAGAAAGTGACACACAAATTCCACACAACACTAATAGCTCTGAAAATATGAAGAAACCCCCCCCTCTTCTTTCAACATGGCAAACTCAAAACATCATCTATGTAAGTGAGGAAGCTAGCATTGTTTGTCTCAAAGACATAAATGCCAAGCTCCAATAATAATGTGTGGTTGAGTTTAGTATGAATTGTTTTTCAGTGTACCGTTTCAGAACAACGGCTACATTAGCACAGCTAAAGTGTTGCGTGTTTGCTTGATCTGAGTTCTAAATGTCATGTGTGTAACCAGATAGATGTTCATATCCCGATCATCCACTTCACTTCCAGTTCACTACATGTCAAACAAACAGCTCAGACAAACATCAAACAGGCAGTCAATGACCCCCTCAGATTCATCCCCTTTGACACAAGCTCTGACATTATCCATAAAAATAATACTAATCCCCTCTAAATAATCCTAATCCTGTTCAAAGAAAGGGAAAAAAAGCAGAATAAATCCTTGAATAAAGATACATCTGTCAGTGGGGAATGGGGGGTGCAGCTATTTAAACAGAGCTGCAATGGAGGCGAGTGCATGCCACCCAGTGTGGAACAATTGGGTGAACAACTCCCTCATGGCCCATATTCAGCCTGGAAGCCATGTGGCACAACAAAGCCTGCTAGCCGCTCTCCCAGCAGCACATTGTTAACACTCTGCAGGCCTCTGTATTGACTTTGTGACCCGACTGTCTGGTGGCAGTCGAGCCACACTATTAGCATCCCTAAAGGCAGTGAGGCAGGGAGTCTGCGTTCAGGCAGGTGACCAGATTCCTCCTTTCTGTCAGTTCCAGTGTCAACACAGCAGTGAGTTTCTCAGTGACATCTCATATTTCTGTTACTACATTAAAATCCATGTTGCCAAAGCTTCTGTTGGAAGAACAGTTCCTATCAGTGTGCTGTGAGGAGCTACCGGCAGTTTAGAGTCTGTTTTTGGGTCAGTCTGTAAAATGAGAAATAATCTACAGTAATTGGTGATGGTGATTTGCACATTGTTGTGAAGAGTGAAGTGTAAAATTGATTTGTAGAGGCTGTAAAGAGTTAAATATCTGTAGCATGTGGAGCGCAATGTTTTCTAAAAGACAAATTCCAGTTTATTTACATTTATATTAAGAAAAAAAATCTACTTTCATTTTCAGTTTCATGTCTTTGTAATTGTGTTCAACCTGCAATGATGAAAAATGAAGCCCATGCAGAAGTGTCCAATCTGCAGTTCCTCACCTACATGTCCAACTTAATGAAAGTATTTAATGGATAAGTTCTTCTCAGCTGCGTAGGGGTTTAATTGTTATAACACTTTTCTGCGCACCTCATGGTCCACCTCTTTGATTGCATCGGGCGTTTAGGTGGACTAATACATTGCCAATGGCTTCATGACTCAGAAGTTCATTGATTTTGATTGGATTTTATTAAGTTTTCACGTTGGTGTGCATTTCAGCTGTTTATTAGAACATCCTGTAGAATCTTTAAGGAGCTATTTTAAAAAAGACACTATACATTTTGGTGTACATTACATCACAACCGAGGAGGAAAATGTAAGGACGGTCAGTTTGACTGGAATGTGACCGACTGAGCAGACTGTAAGACGACTCACTTCTTTTCAGTCAGCAGACACTCAGACTTTAAGTGGTAGCTTGATAGTACTTGAAGTAACAGCAGTTGTAATCTAGTATGCTGTTAGTACTGCTACTGCAACATGGCGCACAGATTCTCTCTATTAGATTGGTTGTAGACAGCACTGATGGGGTTAAACGTAGCCACTACTGATGCTATTGCTTTTTGAAAATAATCAGTCAATATGTGTTTACCTTGCAAAGGCTTCTTTTAAAGGTTATTTCTTTTAGTATTAAGTTTTATTTCAACATTTCACTCAGCAAACAACTTCCCTACAGGCTAGCTTGTCTTCTCTGATTTCAATCTGCCACTCATCTATCTCTCCAGCAGGTCTCTAATTAAATCGTGCAACTTGTGTGTTTGTGCTGACCTCTGGGGTGAGTCATCAATCTATCAAAATGTCTCGCATCTCAGACTCTGCATGAGTGTGTCACCAGAGGCAGGCTGATGGAGGGATGCATTTAATCTGGAGGTTTGATCACACTGATTCTTCCCTCATCACTGGACTACAGCTAATATAACTTTCCATATGCACTGCAGTTCTTGTTGGTATCAACTCTGATTTTTGGCTCGAACAGCAGTCATGCAGTCATTTCCCAGAATACAGTGCCTGTCTCCAACAGGAAGTTACCGCAGTAGATGAGTCATATGGGCAACCGAGACTCTGAACAAACTGTTGTCCTCGGTGTCTACAATGATAAATGGCAGTGTCTTTGATTGAGATTAGTGAGGTGGGGCCCAGGCCTGTTTGATGAACCAGAAAATGAAATGATTACTATTGGGCTTCTATCGACTGCACTGCTGGCGACACTCTTGCTTCATCCCAAAGGTTAATTGGACTTGAACCCGGAAAATCAAGAGGTTAAGCAGGGTCAGTGTGACAGCAGGTCCTTCTGGGAACAGCCCTCTCAAATGGCTGCTAATCAGATTTGTCAGGGGGCTTTCCTTATGATAATGCTTCTGTGTGAATCTTTGTTGTTGCTGCAGCACACCATAGTATTGATTTTCATATAATAACATTATCCTCACCAACTGCAGGAGGGCAATTATATTCACTTATTTGTAGTCAAAAAAAATACAGCTTCCCTGCTGTCTTCCTGATATTTCTATTGGCATTCACTGATCGCGAGTCTGTGTGTGAAAAGGAATAGCTTTCTGTTATTAGGATGCGATTAGGACTTTCAAAGAAAGTGTCTGTTGATAACATGATTGCTATTGGCCCAGTAGACATGATACAAAAATCTGGTGATGAGAAGCATCTGTGATACAATTATTGTCACAGAGAAGAAAAAAAACTTGATTCAATCAGAGCTCCTATTCTTATTTGTCAGGTTGCACTATCAGAAGGCTGTATGTGTGGCGCTTTGAATTACATTACAGTGAAAAAGCTATGTAATATATAAAGCAGGTATTAATTTTTGAATCTGATTGATCAATTCAAGCATCCTGCAGTCAGTTACTTTACAAGTAGAAACTTCCACTTTCTCTGGATGCTGTCAATAATATTGTAAGGTATTGTAATTGATGAGAACTTATCTTCCTGTATCATAACATTTTGCAGAATGTCATATTGTAGCATAATGTAATGTAGCTTATCATATTGCATGAGATACCGTATATGTATTTAATTTCTATCATAATGTAACATGACATGCTGTAACGTATCTTATTGACATATGTCTTATTGCAGCATATGGTTTCATATGAATTTCATCTCATCTCATTATCATTTTCAGAATCAGAATCAGAATCAGAATCATGTTTATTGCCATGTAAGTGAAGGGGGTTCACATTACTAGGAATTTGCCTTAGTGATTGGTGCATACAAAGAACATATAACAATTAACATGCAATAAGATAAGATTTCATCAGCTGTGTAAAGGTATATAGTGATCAACAGAGTTTTTAAAGATCAATAAATTCCTGGTTTTCCACACCCACGTGTCTCTTCATTTACATGTGTCACCTGTAATTTTTTTCTGTTCTCAGTTCGATCACACCTTTAAAAAGACAGAAACAGAAAACAACACAGGTGTCTACTGTCTACCTTTTATATTCTTTAGCTTATCTATTCTGTTTCATCACTCATGCTCCCTCTCCCGCTGCACAGGCACGGTGCCTCCTCCACCTCTCCTCTGTCTCAGCACACTTAAATGCTTTCTCTTCAGGCACTCCTCTACCCTTCCTCTTTCCTTTCACTCCCTCTCTTTTCGCTCTCTGCCATGTACAATGAGGTTGTTAGGCTGTCAGCTGAACGTGGTTGGATGCCTTCAGTGCTGCTCTGCCATGCCTGAGGATTCAGTCTGATGAAGTGCTTCAAGGCTGCTGGGGAAAGCCGATGTCTTATTGCCCCCCAAACTATATTAAAACTTCCAAATGAATTAAATCAGAGGAAAAGACAAGAAGTGAATATTAGAGTCAGTGCTGCCTTTTACACCTACACTATGCACTGAGCATTAAAAACATCCCAAAGGAAGAAGCAAGGTTTACTAATATTACTTTGAAATATTCTCCTTTCTGTGCTGCTGACCCTTACAACCAGCTTGCTATTAAGGAACAATACAATAACCTTTAACAAAATGACACATGCATCAAATATAGCATTAGCTTTTTCACATTCCACAGAAAAGAAAGAAGTTTTCCATTTACTGTATTCTTACTGCGGCCGACAGGGACAGATGCAGCTGAAAGAAAAGAATTTTAAAATGTTGCACTTGAACATAAAACATCCTAACATCAGACAGTTCAGGAGAAACTGGATGGTTTGTCTAAACACACTTTGGATTGTTAAAACTAACACGTGTGGAGTAAACTCAATTAGACCCTCTTATTATTCTGTTAAATGGAATAATGTGGCACTGAACCAAAAGCATTGCTCCAGTAGAACAACCCCTCCCCTCGACCGGTCTGTGGAGTCAGTTTGACAGCATGTGTCTGATCTAGATGAACCACTTCTTTTATGTGTGTGTCCTTACAGCTGAAAAGATGTAGGCAGAGAGAGCAGTGTCATTTCACTGCTTCCGGCGTGACTGCACACATACACAGGTACCCAGCTGCAGCAGGCTTAGGAGGTGTAGCACTTTTATTACTAACTTTTAAACTTTATCAAAATTACATTTTTGCAGTTAAATAGCACGACCACTAGATGACACCATGGGATAACCTCATTTTTATATATTTTTTTACATGTTGCGGCCTGTATGATAAAAATAACATTTATATTTGTCAGTGATGGCCTTCTGTGCAAGTATAATATGCTGCTCATACAAGTACATTACATACAGGTGTGAAAATGGTGGATCATGTCTGTGCTGTGTGGTGGCTCCTCGCAGGCTGACTGATTTTGTCCCTCAGACCTACAATCAAACCCAGCAACATGCATATTGATCCCCCCCAACTGTCCGTCTCCTCTGTGATCATATCGCACATGCTCTGTACATGTGTACACAATTAAGCTGCAGTCTTGTCTTGAAGCTACTGCCATTATCGAGCATGAAAAATGTGTCATCCATCTTTCCCAGACTTGTTTGTGAAAGAACTGACTTTCAAGTCATTGTCCATCTGCTAAATTGTGGCCGTAGTATCCACTAACTGTCACATTTAACAATATAATATTAATTGTTTATTTTTGTGTTTAAGTTGACTGCAGAAATGAAGGAACACCCAGGTGTACATTGATGTGAAAGTCACTAAAAACAAAGTGTATAAAATGCATTGAAAGATATATAAATAAACAAAGAACATTATAATTTTAACTGTGACAATAATAGGCTTATATTTTTTTATATTTTAAGTACAGTATGCACTTTTAGACACAATCCTTCATAAATACAAAAAGGCATCATATTGGTATTCATTCATTAAAAAAGAAGAAATAAACATAATTATGTAAAAACAATAAGCACTTTATGTACAGCACAGCTCAGCACAGGTCATTCCTGCAGCCAGTTACAGTCCTGTGTATGTCTCTGACCTATATGGCAGTCAAGTTAATTTTCATTGTCCTGAAATACAGAACTGAAAAAGGTTACATCTGACAAACGCACGAGTTGTGGAAATTAAAGCAGCGTATTTATTCAGGAATCTGTGCATGCAGGGTGCTTCAAGCGCTTAAGCTCTCCCAATCCCCTTTCCATTCTCTGAATGTGCTGCATATAAAGCAATCCATTAGTCTTAGCTTTGCCAGAGATTTTAAGTGGACACCTGTCCATTAAGACCATCGTTTCAGCGCCGGCTCATCTCTCAAATTATTTGCCCTGAATTAAATTCTCCCAAATGTAATGGAATGCATATTTATAGTATTTTTTTCCCCATTTCTGCTATCCACAACTGTCCATCTTGTTTTGTGACTTTTTTTTTAAAAAGAGCTTCTGCTTCATATTAATATTTTGTTCCATACAGCTTTCAAAAAGGGATGGTGATGCACAGCAACTGCTTGGATCTGAGCTGCAGCTTCAGCAGCTTTTAGTCAAATGTAACAAACAACTGTTAGTATTACTATTTAAAAGAGAGAAAAAAGGAAATCAGAAGATAAAAAACAGAGCACACACAGTAGATACATATCTGACAAAATCTCCATCCACAGTGATAGTTGGAGCTCTGACACAATCAGCTGAATTCACACATTTCTTTGATTTTTTGTTTTGCACATTTAAAGGACACTTTCATCTGTGTAGAATAAAGGTGCCGCCAACCAGATGTCAGTATAAATTACTTTGGTCAATGTCATTTCCAGAATAACCTGGAATGCCATCATTTCATGTGAAGAGTTGAAAAAACATTTGTATATCTATCCTGTATGTCCACAAAAAACACACAAACATTCTGTATCCGGTGAGGTGAGCAGTGTGAGCTGATGTTTGAGTCACAAAAAGTACTGAAGAGTGTGGGAACAGTTCACTCACTCCTGTCCAGGATTTCATATTTACATCTACAGTGAGCTTGGTTTTAAAAGGATGTCATTTAAGACCAGAGAGGCTTTTCACATATTACTAATTGTCCACAAATCAGTGAGAATAAAATGCTGATTATATAGGCATCCTGTAAAATTTTAAATGTAATTTGAAGGAATACATTTTAATTGATTAAAACTGTATTAGTGATTGAGGTAAACCTGTGAAGTAAACATCATTTACAATTAAAAAACGCATTCATTCAAATGGATTATCTATTAGATCTAAAGTCTGTTATTTTCATAGTGGATTAATCAGAACAGGACTGCTGCCTGTAGGAGAAAACACATTCAACAGCTTAGAAACCTGCTCATTAACTGTTTACTCCACACAAAGCAGCACATTGTCAGCGGGTTTTTAAATCAGGTTAAAAACATTATCTAGTCACAGATAAGTTCGCTGTAAGACTCCATGCAGTGTGTCATGACTTAAAATGAAGCGATGATGACCTGTGAAGAGTCAAACCATAGGTGCATGTGTGTGTCTGTGTTTGGTGTGTGCATGTGTAGATCAGTTGACACTTTGCATATTAATCAATGACAAAACATACTGTAGACACCCATGGCCTCATCTCCACAGCGTCGGTGTCCCCTTACCGGGGTCTAAATCAGGAAGGAGTGGCTGTGGCAGTGATAAGATCGAAGACCTGCTGGTTCCTCCTCTCTCTGCAGGGTTTCCTCCGAGCACATTATGGCAATGAGTTTGAGGCTTAAAGGGCCGGTGTGTCAGCCCCGGTGCCAGAGGAATAAGCCCCAGTCATTCCATCAAGCCTGAAATTAATTAAACAAAGTCCAGCCTCAATCACGAGAGTGCCAGCCAACACTGAATGCGAACAAATGCTGTTTTGGTTTCTTCTGTTCTTTTTTAATGAGTGTGTGTTTGAGGGGAGAGCGTGTGTCATATTAAAGCTCCAAATGTGCAACATTTGGATTGTAAGGTATATTTCTACCTGGAGGAGAAAGTGACATAAGGATGGAGAGCTTGCAGGATCAATACTGTAACATTGTGTTGTGCTCATATGTTTATTAGGATGTGTGCAGGTACACATCATTAATTTCACCAACATAATTGAGAGGGATTTAAAATATCACAAGATTATAATAATTTGCCCTGAAAAATTGTAATATCTCCTTTCTCTCCCTGTTTAAAGATTAATATATATATATATATATATATACACACACACAATTATCACAGAATGCCTATGCACTGTATTGCAGTGGGGGCAAATGATATGTCTTTGCAGTAACGCTACAGTTATTTACAAATATTTGTGCTTAACAACAAATTTAACACAACAAGAGGAGGGGTGATCTTTAACCCAGAGCTTTACTTGTTTTTGTCTATTGTACATACTGTCCACTGTGGTGGCTCAAATCCAGCCCTTTAAATAATAGTGGTGGTGGTGGTGGGGAGGGGGCAGATGTGGGGGGGGGGGGGGGTGGAGGGATATGGGGGGGTTGATGGATAGCTGCTAACCACAGCTCCTGAACATCTCACAATCCAGGTATAATTAACAGCAGCTATTTAATCGAGTGGCGGCTGCCAACGGAGAGCAGAGGGAGGAGGCTCAGACTGTCTGGCCTGGGAGGGATTGCAGCTTTGTAGCCTCTGCAGGATTTGTTTCACCTCTTTGTCTGCTCAGCCTAAGTGGCCTGACAGGCAAAATGTCTCCCAACCTGGCATTGTTATCTGGCTGAAATGGACCTGGTCCAATCGCATGACAAGCCCTGCCTCGGTTCAAATATCCCCTCCCATTGCTCTTTCTCTTTGTGCACATTCTATTTGTTGTGATCGTCTACAATGTATGACACACTACCAGGATATAACAGAACCCAGCCTGTGCAAGTCCACAGAGGAATGATGATGTTTGTTCATTGGGTGCTGTATAAATTTTGGATTGAATTAAGTTTCACAAATGTAACACTGTCAAAGTTTGGCTGTTGTTGTGTGAGCTGTCTGCCCATGGTCTGCAGTTAACACCACCTTGTTATTAAAAGAAATCCCTCCTTCAATTAATCAGCAGTATTGTGTGATTTTTGTCCTAATGGAGGAATTTGGAGCAGAACACTTACATTAATAGTAAGGAGAGTGATGATGGAGACCACTTCTGACTTACTGCCGCCACACGCTGTGAACACTTCACAGATTACCTTAGAGCCAAATAACAATTATAATCAAATGCTGCTATGATATGCTCTGTGGATCGTAACAGTATACTTTACATGCAACGTTTCCCTGTAGGCGCAGAAGAATGAATTAATGAAATATTTTTCTCCTTTAAAGTCTCACCTCTTAACTGTTCTGTCTTGTTGACATGTCCTTCTAGTCCC
The DNA here is from genome assembly GCF_900634625.1 of Parambassis ranga. Classification (NCBI taxonomy): domain Eukaryota; kingdom Metazoa; phylum Chordata; class Actinopteri; family Ambassidae; genus Parambassis; species Parambassis ranga. The sequence continues at coordinate 11,614,493 of NC_041030.1, read as the reverse complement.
TTTGTTGTCCTTGTTAGGATTGATCCTTTTAAAGCTCTAAGTGTGTGTTTGAAAGTGTCTTTGATTTGTCAGGAGGTGGGATTATCATGCAAAAAAAAAGAAAAAAAAGAGAGAAACTGTTTCGGGGGGTGGGGGGAGCTTCAAGTTACACACTTGGAAAACAGTTACTTTCAGGTCCTGTTTAGATCCATGATTACCTCCCCTGCACAATCAAAGTAGTTATAATGAAAATGCAACAAATCACCATAGAATCCCCACTCTTTTGTCTGGCCCACCTTCACCCCACCCCTTCCCTCCACACTGAAAGAATGGCTCTGACATTTCAGCCTGGGAGCGGAGAATAGAGGCAGTTTGTAATGTGTGCAGCCTTTCCTTTTCTTTCTCCCCTTGTAGTAGTACTTAAGTGTCATGTTAAGCCCAAGGCAGGGAAGACTCTCAATGACCTACTCTGGCTCACAGTTTGTGTTTACTGTATTCTGTGGTGCCTAAAGCGCCAGCAGAGCCTCGTCTCTTATCAGCACATAAAGTCAAACAGATTGGAGACTCAAATTTCCCCTTCCAGCCAATGTTGGTTTTCCATTGTCTGTGCCTGACAATAGTTTCACATACCCTAGAGCTTGAGTTTCTCTCCTCTTCATTTTGCTGCATATTACCCTCTGTGTGAGTGCCGGGTATTTGCAAGCTAATAACAGAGCTGCCCAAAACAGGCCCCTTGTCAGAGGTTGGTGGGAGGTGGTGGTGGGGGGGAGCAGGTGCCAGCGCTGCCACACGGCTGAGGTGATTCCTGTATGAGTGCTAGAAGAGAGAGGAAGAGGGAAACCCAGAAATCCTCTCAGCTGAAACGAGCAGTTTCTTACAGAATATGTTGCACAGAATTACAAATTAATACAAATGTAACTAATCCACATTAAATAGAGGACATACATAAGATATAACTTTAATTTAGAGACATTGTCTTATGTCACTTAAATGATCGGAGTCATTCTTTCAATGATATCTGTTCATGTGTTTCATCTTTGATGGTGGAACTAGGTGAAAAACTTTTTAGGGACCAAGACCTAGCTGCATTTGATTTGATTTGATATGCCAGTCCGTCTGTCTGTCTGCCCTTCATCACAGAGACATCACAGACTGAGTGCTGTGGTAGTAAAAAAGCAGTGGGGGGAGCTGTAATGTTAGCCTGTCTAATAAAAAAATCAGCAGAAGGGCTGGGGTGGGGTTGGGTAGTATCAGGCGACAATGCAAAACATTAGATTAATTTTATTTTCACATAAATATGGATGAACGTGGTTTATTAATATTTGGATTATGACCTGAGTTTCACCAGAGGCCTGTCCTGTGGACACAGGTCTGCTGTTCAAGGAATACACTCTAATGATGCTGCTGTATGTAAGGACTTCAGATTAGTTAAGGAACTTAGGCCATGATCACAGTCACTGAAAGCAACTACAGTGTAAATTATTCATATGGAGAGAAATATGGATGTAGAGTTCTCTCTGATGTGTTACATGGTACTTTGTGTGGTAATGTGATTGACAATATTAATTGAAGAAGTGCAACATGTAAGCCCAAAGCTGAAATAATGAAATGTGCTGAACCTTCTGTGACATCCTGTCAGTGTGGAAGGATTAAGCCATCGTCGTCTTGGAAGCACCATAATCCGCCACACTCCCACTTACTTCAAATGTTGACAAAGAGACGAACACTCAACATAGTCACAACCTTAATTCTGCATCCAACAGTCTGCACAACCTTACAGGTGTCATGAATGGGTAATAAGACCGAAAAAGTTTTGACTATAAACATGTTTACCTCTGCTGTACCATTAGATGTGTAACTTATAGGTGTAATGGCTGGTTTACACTATGTGAATTTGGGTTGTCCCAGACAAAAGACGACCATCGTAGTAGAATCATGGAGATCTTTGGTCATGGCTCTAATGCGGTGGTCTTACATCGCACTGTGAGACAAGTTCCATGAGGGCCATTGTCAGCATCTTGCAAACCAAAGTTAACCTGAGATAAAATTCTAGCGGTGTCAGAAATTTAGGATTACTATCTTACAGTGTGACAGCTGCTACGACCTGTCACTCTGCGTCCACATCCTCCTCCTCCTCCTCGCACAATCCTGCAGTGTATAGAGGTCATAAGAAAATTGATTCACTTTTGGAGACAGCCTCGAGTGGCAACATGAGGAGCCACAATTCTGCTTCATTTCTGAGCTCCAGAAGTTGCTGCTTGGTTACTTATCATGTGGGCCCTATAACATTTCTGTTTTTATCATTTTATATTTTTGTCAATACATTTTATATTAACCCTTTAAACCCTAGCCATACTAAGGGAAAAAAACGCCTAAAAAGACATTCCCAAAGAAAATAAAGAAATGCACCACAATAATAATGTGCATATGCATGTTCTTGGTGTCTAGGGACATCTAGGGACCTCAGAGAATGCATTTCCAGTGTTAAAAATACTGTGTCTATTAGTATGCCTGAGTTAATTAGAATAAACTAAAGGAGAAATGTAACATTTCTATCCTCGCCTGAGTTTTTTTCTTATTTGACAGAGGAAAACACTATGCCAACAATGTTTCTATGTACACAGATGCCATTGATCACATTCAGCTATTCCTTGGCTACAAATATACCAAATTTGATAGAATTTGAACAAGGAGTAAAGTCTTCACAAAGGTTTTAGTAAGGATATCACCAGGCGGACACTCAGTTTGGCACAATTTGGCACAATTTGGCACCATAGTGCCAAATGGGTTACTTACCTTTTCCAATGGGAACTGACTGGAAAATACAACTTATATCCATTACACTAGTCTATTGCCATCTACTGGAGCTTTTTAGTATTTATTTTACCTTGTGCTTCATCAACTTCTACCATTGTGCACAGTATAAAATCAATAGAAAAAACATCAAAATGTATGATTTTGTCTCCAATTAGAGTAGTTTTATTATAACAACTATGTATGTGTATATACAATAATAAAAAATAAATAACAAAAACAAAATATCAAATTTGGAAAAGGTCAATGTGCAATAATGCAAAATATCCCGTCCTGTAAAGTATCAACACATATATTTTTTCAAAAAGTGATGTACAACACAAATGTAGAAAATCGGTGGAAGCAGGTAATCTGCTGTGGCAACCCCTGATGGGAAAGTAGTAGTACAAGAAGAACAAAGTGCTCAATGTAAATGTGCACTGAACAAAAAAATACACCAAATAACACCATTAGTGCAAATTGTACTCCTGAAAACAACTATTGCACATCCAAGGTAAACTGCAAAAGGTAAGGTGAACAGGAACAGAAACAAAAGTATCATCATTCATTCCTCCCTCAGCTGCCTCATCCCATGATACTCAAGAAAACAATTTCTCTCAGGAACAAGACAAAGGGACACATTGCACCTGGAGCAGTAAATGGGTGTCTTCATGTCCTTCAGTTTGTAGCCTGGCATCTGCTTTGCCTTCTCCTTCTCTTTGGCTGCACAGACCACACACTTCCTGCGGTCCTGAGTGCCAGTTTTTCCTCTGTACATGGGCATGCATGTGTTAGTGAGGCTGTGGTGGGGGGCAGCATGATCAACAAAACTTTTGGCTTGTTCAACCATCTCCCTCATGAGAATCTCCCTGAATTGTTTCTGAGATATGGGGGTCTGATTTTTAGTGCTGGCTACTGTTCTAAAAAGGATGTAGCTGTTGACAACTGCAATATCAATAAAGTGGTAAAAAAAAGTTTTGTACCACCGCATTGTCTTGCCAAGCACAGAGTAATACTGTATGAGGGCATCTGAGAGGTCCACCCCACCCATGTTGATGTTGTAGTCCTTACATGCATCAGGAATACTCACAGCAGCCCTTTGCCAGTGTCCATCTGCTCCCTTCACTCGCCTAAGTGCAGTGGCTCCACTATATGCCTTATGAAAGCTGCTGCAGACGTTTACAACTTTTGTGTCCATCCATCGCGCAAAGAGGAGGTTGCCCTTACGGATCCACCTCATGTCTCCCCTCTCAGGCTTCTTTGGCAGGTCGTTTATGGTGGTTTTTGGAAAACCCTCTCGATTGGTCCGAATAGTTCCACAAGCTACTGTGTGATTTTGTGCCAATTTGTTGAACAGTAGTGGGCTGGTATAGAAATTATCAAGGTAAAGATGGTAGCCTTTTCCAAGAAGTTCAAACCTCATCAGATCCATGACAGATGTGATGCTGAGGCCGTCCCCCTTCTGTCCCCTCTGTTTGACCTTGGCTGCATCTTTACCTTGATAGACAAAAAAATTCAATGTGTAGCCAGTTTTAGAGTCTGCCAATACAAATAATTTGTAGCCAAATTTTGTTGGTTTGTCCTTCATGTATTGTCTGAATCCAATTCTAGCCTTGCTTGCCACCATCCTCTCATCAATTGTGATGTTCTGGTGAGGCTGGAAAAGAGAATTACAGGCATTCACAATCTCACCATAGAGTGGCTTGATTTTGAACAATCTGTCAAACTGAGGTGTTCCTCTCTTTCTTTCGTTCTCTTCATCTTCTGTGACGTCAGAAAGATGAAGAGACCAAAAAATGGCCTCAAATCGGTCCCTGGACATGGTGGTCTTGGGGAAAGAGAAATTGTATGGCCACTTTCTCTTCCAGTAGTCAGCCCTTGTGTGCACATGTACCATACCAGAAAAAAGAATGATAGAAAGAAAAATGTAAAAAGTGTCAACTGAGAGGGGAGACCACTTGTAGCGGGCACCTTGAGCCAATCTTCGTGCAGCATTGGCATTGGTGTTATTTATTATTGTGTGTACAACATTACTGCTGAAGAACAGCTTGAAGAGGCTGAGAGGAGACCAGCTGACAGTTGTGTCGATCCTGGGGCCGGGAGGGTGTTTTGGCTCAAACCTTGGTGTTGGAGGTTCAACATCTTGCTCTTCCTTGTTGTGCCACCTCTCCTGTTGAGCCTGAAAATCGTCACTTGCTATCTTTGGCTGCTTGCTGGCTCGCCCACCACGGCTAATGCCACGGCCTCTCTTTGATGGCCTTGGGTCGGGGGAGGGGGATCCAGGACTTGAGGACGAGGAGGTGGATGGTGACCGCACTGACCTGCGCCTTGAGGAAGTGCGTGGTGGGGGGACATAGTCCTCATCCGTCTCATTTCCATCATGATCACTGTTGTATGAAAAAATAATTTAGATGTTGAAAAGAAAATATTCAATCACATCACATCAATTTCTAACAGCAGAAAAGCAAATGAATATAACAATAAAGCAGCAATAGATATATTATTGAATGACCACACAACCACACATATAATCAGCACACAAACCTTGAAAGGAGAGGTGATGCCTCAGTGTTGAGCCCAGATGGGCCTGGAACATCACTGTCCTCATCTCTTCCCTCTTGTTGGCTAACAAAATAATATACTTATTATCATTTGTAACTGCATACATAATGAAATATATACATTATGCAAAAAGACACAAATGTCGTAAAGGTATGTAAAGATAGCATTGCATAGGTATGACATATCCTTCTTCATCTCCGTTCAGCTGTTCCCTTAGGGGTCGCCACAGTCAATCATCACCACTATCCTCTGCATCCTCTTCTCTCATCCCAACTACCACCCTGCTACACTATATTGTGTATACATGTATATATAATAAATCATTTTTTATTGATCAACACAGATATTAGCAAAAAAAAAATACTTTACACTTCAAAATAAATCCACACACTTACTCATAAACTGGGTCCATCTTCTCCAAGAACATGGCCTCTTCTTCAGAGTCAATGTTGCTGGCGTCAGAGTCAGACGAGTCTTGAAATTCAATATCTGACTGGCGCTGAATTTCGGCCAAAATCTCCGCCATGTCCCTCTCGACGCGGTACGTTCTCTTCGTCATTATGAAGAGCTAGCTAACTACCTCTCGCAGGTACTCACTGACACTCACTGGCACTCGCTGACACTCACAGGCACTCACAGGCACTCGCTGATATTCACAGGCACTCACAGGCACTCGCAGAAACTCGCTAAATATCACTAAAACTTGCTAAAATACTCCGAAGTCACTACTACCAACTAAAACCAACTACTACCGCTACAAAAGCCGCCGCCCACCCACGTTCGCTAGCGGGAGCGTCATCACGCTGTTTGTGTGCGTCTAGTCTTTACGCAGGGATCTTTCGTCAGCTGGGTATTGTAGTCCATTAGTTTTTTGGTATCATTCGATTCGGTAGATTGTCCTCTTTCATGGGACTACAAACATGGCTGCCGCGGCGGCAGAATTTGATCAGAATTTGAACTTATCATGCCCGTACGTTTTCGGCCCTTCGGCGGGCCCATCGGGTTTAACAGGTTAATCATACACATGGGTAAACATAGGTATGAGCTCACATTCTCAATATATCTCAATATTTTAAACAACTGATCATCATTTAAAGGGAGGCTGAGAGAGCCGTGAAGACACTGAGCAAGTCATTGTTTTCTACAATCTCTCACACACAGAAACAAACCTACACACAGGCACTTTGATCAGTTGTGTCAATCAAAGGCAGTAAAAACCTCAAAGTGCAACCTGCAGGTTACCTACAGCATGTACCTGATATCAAAGGCCTCAGACATATCCCCATCTGTGAATTCAAACGTCAGAAATGTAGTGAAAATGCACTAATGATGGACTGTCTCCCAAACTGCACACTATATGTACGTATATGCAGAAAAATGTCTCTGAGTTGTTGTCCTGATTTGTCCACATACTGTGGTCTGTACTCACAGAACACAAGATAAGTCCAAGGTAAGTCAGCCAGAGAAGATGCTGCACAGCCGTTTAGTATTTTATTGTTACTGAAACCTTAAAATCCAATTGAGCATTCAGTGGAAGCAGGCACAGGGATTTCAGAGTGGCTGGGGTGTGAACCTTTTTGTTAGAATTCTGGCTGCAATATTTTGAGTCATTTGCTGGCATATGTGCGAGGAAGACATGAAAATAAGACACAGCAGTGATCATGCCAGTAAATAAAATGCATGCAGAATAAGATCAGCATCAGATACAAAATGGGAAATGCACATTTTAAAATCCTGACTTTGTCACCTGTTTAACGTGATAAAAAACAACTGCAGTTTCAGGTAAAAAAATTACACCAAAGTTTTAAATGCATGTCTGTAAAGACATATAAATGTTGTCCTTGAGTTGACTCCTACAAGAGCAAATGATTAAGTATTTACTATTGCCAAAAACATTGATCAATGTGATTGTTTCCTGAACCAGAACACGAATCAACAAATTACAAGATCAATGAGGGACACAAAATATTGCCAACAGTGCACTTGGACTGTCACAGATTCAGGTAGGTAATACTAATAGGAGATAAACTGGATGTATAGACACATAAAACATAAAAACTGCACAATGAACCTGAGAGGCTAATTATATTATTATTACATAGACATTATTAATAATAAGTCTATGTTTTAATAGTAAAATGTGAATAGAGTTAGTGACTAAGCCAAAAAAGGTGATTGAATGGTCTGCAGAGAATTGTTTTTGAAGGCTGAAGAGGTTCAAAAAGCTTCTCTTGCTGTTGAGATCAAATTAAAAAAAAAAAAAAAAAAAAAAAAACGTACTACTATGATCTGGACTTCACATTCAAACAAACACTCTTGTCAAGCTTTTTACCATAACAACATCATTAATCTATAAATGACTTGTAGGTATTATTTTAATGGATATGTTGCTGTGCATGGTACGCAGACAATGTTGTATTTAATGTGAGTTGGCTTATCTGATGAAAGAAAATACATGGAAGCGTTAGTCAGACCTTTGTTAGGGCAGAGCACATCCGGCTTGGTAGCACTGTAATATCATTTTTGTCTGACCTCTTTCCCTTCTAGAAGCTAGGCTGTAAGGTTCTGTATCATTCTGTAAATGATCAAAACAGTCGTTGCATGATTCTAAATTTAGTACATGTACATGAAATGAGACCTATACTCCATGCAGTACTAGCTAACATTAGCTTGATAATTACTGTAGCAAAATATTGGTAATAATAGCATCTACTGTGAGCTAATTTCCACAAACAGTTTTCATGTGTGACTATACTGTCAGCAAATGTCAGCTTGCTAATGAAAAAAAACAATATGCTGTATTGCATCATAGCCTGTGTAAAAAATGTGCTTAAAGCACTGTAAATGGACAAACCCCATATCGACATTTGATCATTGATCACTGATTGATTAATATGCAAAGACAGAATAACAACAAAAAAACAAAAAACAAAAAAAAAAACAAAAAAAAAAAAACAATGGCAGTGTGGCATGTTGATTTTGTGCCGGTGTGCTTGGTGTTGCCAGGAGCTGAATGAGTAGGTAATGTTTATGTAGGCCTGTTATCACTGTAGACTGACACTGCTCCACCAGTGGTGGGTTAATGCTTAGCCAGGGATGAAACCTGGGGGGAGTGAGTGAGTCAGAGATAAGTCACACTTCACTGTGTTTGTTCGATGGCAATCAAACAGCTGAGCCAGCATTCTGCTGTCACCAGTGAAACAGTCATTGAACATAAAGTGAACTCTACCAGTGCTATAGGTTTCTTCCTGGTCAGAGGGTGGAAGTGTCCTGTCTTTAGCGTGCCAACAGTAGCAACATGTCAACATTCATGGCTAGATCACCATGGCAACTTATGCCTGAGCTGAGGTTTTAGGTTTTGGTTTAAATCTGACAAAATATAATACGTGCTCTCCATTCTAGACCAACCCCCATAATGCGGACCTCAACTCCATCCTAAGTGCATTTGTCTTTAGTTTAGTATTGTTATTGATGCAGTGACCACCCTCTAGAGCCTGAAACTCAGCTGAGTTTTTCTTAGACAAAGATATTAGTTTCTTGTGCACATATGCAAATACAATAAACCACCACAAAACTCTCAGAGGACTGACAGACTTCCAAAATCTATGAGGTGCATAGAAAACATGAGGCTAAATACACCAGTCACAAAGGAGGGAAACAAGACAAAGACAGGTAGTAAAACTCAGCTAAGACACACGATGAGTAACTCTTTTATCACAAAAGAAGAAGTGATTGTTTTGAATAAAAGTCATGCTGTTCAGGGAGAAGAGGAGCTGAGAGATTTATATGATAGTTTTGCACACACCAGGCTCTCAAACAAAGCAAGAAAAGGGGATTAACAGTAATGGCTCTCCGTAATCTGACAACAGAGAGACAGACAGCTGTGTGTTGTGGTCTGTGTGGATCTAACTTTTGTCCACTGTATTTTTTTGTATACATATTACAATTTGTAGTGCTATTTAGTAACATTCTTTTAGAAAATAATGATCAAATATCTGATTATAATTTATATTATTTATTTTTTCTGCATGTGAAAAGACAGAACCCTGCGATATAGCCAACTGCTGACCTGTCCAGGGTCTCTCATCCATTGACAGTTGGGATAGGCTCGATAGGAGTACAGGTATGGAGTGCACCTGTCATAGGGCAGTCTGTCATATTTAGAGTGAGACAGAATCTGACTAACACAGAGAGAGAATGAAACGATGCTGCTGCATTCCAGCCTTTATGGTGCCATAGTTTTATTTAAAGTTTGGAAGGTGTAATAAAATCCTTTGCTTTCACTGTGGACGACTTGGCTCTACACTGCTGTCTCTGGGGCATTCTGAGTGTCTGTTTGCCTGCCTGGCCCATAAACGGCGAGTCTGATTTGCTTAGGAGAACAGATCAATAAAAAAAAAGTGCTCCCTGCTAGCCGAACGTGGAGCAGGCAAGCACATTAAAGATGCTACAATACTGAGGTAGGTGCAGGAAGGCCTGTTATGATACATCATTGTATGGATGATGCAACTTTTCGAACCACAAATGGGACAACTGTGCTCTGTAAGTTTAGATAAAATGAAAATAACAGAGGTTGAGTTTACACTGAGTTTCCCCTAAGTTTGCTTGAGGATGTAACACAGAAATAGCAGTTTAATGAGATAATGAATGGGTTCCCATTTCACATCCACAACACTATTTCATAGTATCACAAAATGGTGGTACATAAAAAACAGATACCACAAAAATTAGTGGTTTACAAAAAAAACCTTCACTAATCCAAAATAAATGGTGGGGTGAAGTTGTTGGCTCAGTCAGTCTGTGTTGCTCCTGTCAGTAATCTGTCACTGGCTCATAACTTTCTTCAGTTTTGCTTTCTGTAGCAGAATGAGAAGAGGAAATGAGTTTCAAAGCTCCAGCCGAGAGCTCAGCGTCTCTGTGTGGATCCCATGGTACAACACAATGCAAATCCGACTTCTAATCAGCTAACTGTATAAACAACTAATTAGCTGTCCACCGGCCCCTAATGATGTGCTGACAAACACATGGTGCGAAACACTGGAGCTGATAAACAGCAGGAGCTGACAATTTATTCAGACTCTTATCTCAGGGTTGAGACAAAAGCTTGATTAGAAACAATTCTGCAGAGGAAAGTCAACAGTTTGGGGGAAGGCCATGGGGAGGAAGTCTTAACATGCCACCCCCCCACCAAACACTAATATTAGAGGCTGGCTGACTAGCATGGAGACTCATTAAATGGCTACATTTGGTTGTAGTCCAATGAAAAAAAGTTTCTAATTCAAGGTTTATTTTGAATGACTTTGTTTTAAGGTTTTTGGTCTCCTAATGCATTTTAGATGAACTTGAGCAAATCTTTTATACTCGTAATGCACCAATCATGTAAAATGAATAGGACTGTGTTGACTGTAGTCTGATGTAGCTGCATTCATCAGTCCATTAGCAGCCTTTAGAAATAGAGCCCACTTTGAGGATCTCAAATGTGCAGAAAGATGCACTGAACTTCTTTTATCTTCTTTTGTTACTCTCTAGCAGTAATGTATTCTGTTTCTGGCCTTGCTTCTTATCCAAACATTATCTCAGTCTCTGCTATTCAGCCTTCATTCTTTGCAGAGACTCCAGACTCCTTTGCCCTCAGCGATAGAAGGTTAACCTGTAGCATCAATGAATGAGGCCGCACCTGTAAACTTTTATCACTGATCTCTTAAGCACACGTCGTTACATCTCTCTCGGTTTTGTCTGCTGTGTACAGGGATGAGCTACAAGTGCTTCGTCCATATTGAATACAAGGTAGTTGCAGAGGGTCACACCATTCAGACCACCAATGCAACTGAACCTCCATTAGATATGCTGTTCATATTGGTTGAATAGACATAATATCAGAAGTCAGTGTCAGTAAGAGTTAAGGTAAAAATGCACTCTGAAAAGTGCATTTTATATAGTGTAGCCTTACTTAACTTACTTAACTTTTTCATCATAAACCATGTATTTGACGTACTTTACTTTTCAAGCTACAGTATCAATTCAGACTTCAGTTTTTGTATCTGATTTTGGAAGTCCTCCACTAACAATTATGCCAGATGAAAAAGGGAAATTAGGGAATGTATCTCAGCACAGATTTTTTAAGTGTGCAATTTTATATTCCCACTCCAAAGAGTGTCAATATATATTACCTCATTATTAACCACAATACTCCATTCATCCATTTTCTAAATCTTCTTCCTGTAGCACAGTGTCATGGGGGGCTGGAGCCTATCCCAGCTATCTATGGACGAGAGGCGGGGTACACCCTGGACAGATCACCAGCCCACAGCAGGGCAACATACACAGACAAACGACCATTCCCACTCCCACTCACACCTACCGGCAATTTAGAGTCACCAATTAACCTAACAAGCATGTCGTTGGAATGTGGGAGTACCCAGAGAAAACCCCTGCAGTCACAGGGAGAACATGCACAGCCCACACAGAAAGGCCCCAGCCAGAACCTAACCAGGAACCTTTCTTGCTGTGAAGCAACAGTTCAAACCACTGCACCACCACAATTGTGACAATAATCACTGGGAGGAGGAGAGGAATTGTGGCTGGTTCCTACAGGTATGAAGCCAGTCTCGCTTGTCAGAAATCAGTTTCAAGGCCATTCTTCACTTTGCACCACTGTGGCTGTCACTCTACAGAGCTGGAGTGCTTCCTGTGCAGCTTTATAGCCACCTAACATATGTGTGTAGGCCAGTGTTTTTATTGAGCAGTCCATTTTACTCTGTGCCATGTCATTTTAACATGCAGGACCTTGTTGGCACATTCTGCAACACATAAAACATCCTATTAGAGCCCCTGAAGAGCATCATCCCTATAAACAGGAAGAGTTTTTCCTGTGTGCGCCCTTCCACACACACAGCTTATGGGTTTACGTTACTGAGCCTTAATGCTGATAAGAGCTACTGTGACCAAATATCTGGTGGATCATTGAGAGAATGTATCAAAATGGTGGTTCTAACCCATAGAACCTATATTCCAAATTGAGAAGTGGGGGGACAACAGTGTCATGGAGGCTCACAGACATACGAAGACTGCTCTGTGTCAAAAACCTGTGGTAACCTTTGGTTAAATGGCAGATTGATCAGAGTGAATGTACTGTTTGCAATGAAGGTTCCTACAATGTTACAGTCAGAACCTGGGTAATGAAAGAAGGTGGCCTGTTTTCATCACTATAATAGGTTTTTGTACATTGTGTGATAGGATTTGAGGTGTTTGAGGTGTCATTTACCATACCCGGAAATCAGAGTTAATTCTAGCAATAAGAAAACATACCAGGAGAACGTTATACATTTTTTTTAAACAGCAAAACACACAGTATTGTAGGATGGGCTGGAGGTGTAACTATGTTATCTGTGGAAAAGAGTTAAAGTGGACCCAAAAAACAAAATGGTCTGAAAAACTGAGAGATTAAGCAAAAGTAATAATAATAGAAAAAGAACAGAAATGGAACTGAAGTGCACAAATTGCAAATGGAACCATTACAAACTAGGACTTCCTGCTTATCAGTCCACTTTGTACAAACACAATGAATTGTTGGAAAATTTGATAAGTATTAGTAAGAATTACATTTGTAAATTTGTAGGTGTAAATAAGCCAATACTTGCAATACTTTTTTTTCCAGACAGGTACTGTCCCATGTATGTGTTCAAAAGATGCTAAAGAATACAGTGAAAAATGGACAGCTTGATTGCTCACTTTTCATGTCTTTGATGCAGAAAAATTATTCAGTTTTTCAAAATTATGATTTTGTGTAAAATTCTGGATGTCATTACTCAGAATCAGTTATGTGGGATAATGCCCTTACTGTTTGGTAGTCAGTTTAAAGTCAGTTTGAAGTGAAATCTTTTAACATTTGCTGAGTTCTTTGCAAAAAAAAAAATAATACAGGAGGAATAATATGAAGAAATTTTAACCAACAGGATTTTGAAGATAATGTTGTTTACTGGTGAAAATTGGTGCTCATTTGATTTTGAAATCCAGTATTTTTGTTGGAATCCATATTTGTAATGACCCTATGCTGGGCTGATTCAGCTGTTTGCCTGATTGGTCAAAGAGCTTTAGCCGCAGCCTCCCTGTTTCTGCAAACTGTCAGCAACACCACAGGTGTTGATTTATACCATTAATAATTCACAAAGTTGGTCGTTCTCTTCTGTGTTGGCCAGATGCCTCTCTGCACTGCCAGAGCGTGTCAGCTGCACACTGAACTGGGTATGTCACAGATGCAGAAATAAGACATAAATATTTTAGAAAACATACACCAGAAACACCCAGTAGGACAGGCTGTACATCTGAGAGGACTGCCATGTTTTAGTGGCCATCTCCTCTTTTTTTTTCTAAAGATGGGAGAGAGATGGGGAGATGTGCCATCCAGACAGGAAAGCCATGTATCTCCCTGTTCCTCTGATTGCTGCTCTCTAATGAGCATGGCGGATGGTGAATCTTTTCAGAGCAAATTGTTGAAGACATCTGGCCAAGCTTTCTCTCTGATGCAGCTGAAATGTCCCTCTAGATGGTGTTGCCATGGCAACATCTAACTGCTATTCAGCAGCGTTGTGGGTTGAAAGGTTTAGGGTCCATAGTTGAAAATCCATTTGGGCCTCTAGCAGAGCGCTCTGCACTCTACTCCTCAGGCTGGAGGTGCAATAAATACTCTCTCACCAAGGAAAAATAGATTCTCCTTATGAATTGATGGCACTCATGGCACCAACATGTCTTTGTTGTTCAGCTTTGTTATAAGGGCCTTATTAGTAGTAACACAATCGAGGGGTTTGGCAGTGGTAGTATCTTGAAAAAATCTTGCCCTAATGGAAAAGTTAAGACATTTTTTGTCACATTCTTATATCAGGTCCTATATGAATTACTCTTTTAGAGTCTTGTTATAATCCAAATACAGAAAATTGCAATAAATTGCACGGTGCTCTACAATACTACGCCCAAGTAGCTCTAGTGGTACAGGCACCACACTGGAAGAACTAACTGTATGTGGTGAAGTAATGGTAGGGAATGGTGGGGGTAAGTGAGGAGTGGATGGGGTGGGGGGCTTAGGTCCATCCCCACAGTTAGCTCCCCACAACAACACTTAATGACCCCTGTACTTCAGCTGAGATGAGACACTCCATCCACAGAATTATCTGAAGGGCGCTGTGTTTGAGAAAATTATCTCATCCCCAGAGACAAAATTGCAGGGAACTTATCATTACAATTAGCATACTTTGGTCCTTTGGCGCATTTATAGGGGAACCAAATAACCGACAACAAAGGTGTTCAGATACAGTCATCCAACACACACACACATATATATATATATATACACAAGATTTGTTAGCTGTACTGCATCAACTTAAACAATGGATTTTATTGTTAGTGCACAAAGCACTTCATAATACTACCGTACTGCAGCTGACAGTGCAGTCAATTTTTTCTTCATTTTCTTAAACATGTGGCAGTGAAACAATGAGGGTCATAAGCCACAATAAAAAATGGATCAGCAGAATTAATAATACATAATTACAGATCTATATGTTGGACAAACCAGCCAATATGTAGTAGAAAGTTGTCCTCTTAAGACCTTTTTAGCAGTGCATTGTCAGACCCCTTTATCACTTTGACTTCAATACTGTAGAGAATGTGTTTTCTGTCTTTATGTTAGTAATGAACACACATGTTGACAGCATGTTTTCACAGAAAGAAAAACTGTATCAAACAAGCAGAATCACTGACTTTAACCTTCCTGGCCAAAAAAAAAATAATAGAAATCAACATCAACATTGTTAATGTACTGTATGTTTTATCTCTATGTGGTATTTTCATGAGTCATTTTATTCTAATTTGTGTGTTGCCCCTTTTTTGAAAAACAAGAGACAATAATTAGCCTGTATGGCTTGAATGCTGAGTTTAAACAATAAACATTCTGTTTTTTTATTGTTTTATTTGGTGAATCCACAGTGGCAACATTTAGCTTAAAGACAGAGGACCACCAATACGATCACTTTGTCTGTTTATTTCCCGTTACTGTCTACTTTTCTCCACCAGTCACCAAGGCACTGAAACAGACAGCTAACAAAAATCTGATTTTATTATCTTTTACTGTTTGCGCTGCAATTAAAGCAAGTAAAATCCTGCATAATATGATTCTCGTTTACTATAACCCATTTAAATATTATAATAAAACTGCATGCTTGTGTGTAATACTGAAGTTTATTTACGTTAGTGAGGCACCATTATATAAATCACACCTAAGCAGAAATATTTGTTCTCATGATGAAGACAAATTGATTCCCTGTAGTGCACTCCCTGTATTGCCATCCTTTTTTCACTGCATTTGCAGGTCAGTTACCATAGCAACCCAAGCAGAGGAAGACTAGTGTTTAATTGATCCACTAATGCATTTAGCTACACACTCACCACTAAGTTGCCTTTGTTTCCAGGTCACATTTTAAGGACAGACATTTACATAAAAGCATTTGCCGTTGCCAGAACCAATCATTATCAGCAGTTTCTTCTTTTTGTGTATTGGCAACAAATGTGGTGTAAACACTGACTATTAAAAGCTACAATATTGCCTCATCAGGGAATTATTATAATACTAATGCTGGTGGGAAACATAATAAGTTTGGCAGGAGCCTTTTCCAAACAGCCAGTAATATTGGAAATACTAATTAATAGTTGCATTACAAACAAAAGCAATCCCCAGGACTCTGTCACCATTAGACTGCTATATATCCATTATGTCCTTTTTAACACATCAAGTGCAGAGTACAAAACATCAGAATAATAATTAAAAAAAAACACAGACAGGAAGCTGTCAGAATTTTAAGAAATGCTTTGATGACACTATAAAAGGATTTTTTTAAAAAACCCTTATTAATGTTATACATGGAGTTTTGAGGTACAGGCTTAGAATTAGAATTACAATTACTCAATTGATTAAAAGTTTGTATTGTATGGTTTATTCAGTCTGAATATATCTGCCATTAAAACTGTACTACTTTGCATTCATACATTTACCAGTAAATACATAATGAGGACACCCTGTTAAATTAAATCTTAATTCCTTCATTCATTCAGTCTTCCTTGCTTAGTCCATCTGGTCACATAAACAGAAATATTCGTGTTGCAAGCAATTCTTTATGTTAGAAACAAAGATGAGGTTGATAGATGTCAGTAGCTCAAGACTTTTTTTGGAGGTTTAGCTAATCTAGTATGTCTTCTGACACTATTCAGTCAGATTTACATTTAGATTTTAAAACCATAAACTAAATAAATATGAATGAATCTACAGCAACCTAAAGTAACTATGAGGTAAAAGATGCAGTGTGAGTATAGCTGATTTGGACAGGCAGTTGTGAAAGTTATATAGCTTGTGATTTAAGTCAGCACCCATCTGTCATTTAGGGTGTCTACATCTTTAATTCTTCAAAAATGTAAAAAACTGTCTCCTCAATAGTACATACTGTAGATGTGACTGTATACTGTTGGTGGAGTCAGTCTGGATCAGATGAGGCAGACTTCTTGAGAAAACTACAGTCTGGCATTTTGTAAAAATTTAATTGAACTTTGGATGTGCTTAAGAAGATTAAAACAAGATTTGGTTTTAAATGATCCAAAAACAGAAGCACACTATGACCACATGAATGAGTCAGCCAGAGTCAGAGGAATTGATTTGAAATGAATTTCTTACTGTGATACATTTGGAGCAGCTTCTGCTGAAGATAAAGGTAAACCAGGTGAGGTAACATGCTGTGATGTATTTGATGATCATATTTGCCCCATGTCACTTGGAGCCAAAAGACTGTGTGTGTACAATGTGACCAAAATTCACCCACCATTACTACAATTTAGAAAAAATTGACAGCAGCACAGAGGCAGGCCTGTGAAAAGCAGAAAAGTGCAAGACCAAGTAATTCCCCTCAAAAACGGGACAGTGTGAGCAGGTAAGTGCTTTACAAGTCCCTGGCAGATTCCAGTGTATACAGTAAGAAATGAAGGGTAATTATTAATTATCCCAGACAGTAATGCTGGAATAGATAATTATGTGACAAACATGACATCTTCAATCTCGCCGCTAAGTGATGAATGTCATTAGGAGACTGCAATTATGTCATCTCACTCATACAGGAGTATGGTAATTGCAAAATTAAAAGCACTTCACCTAATTTGGGCTTATTCCTCAGACTCTAGTCTTAAAGGTAGGCTTGTAATCACTGAAGCACACAGGGAAAACACACTGCTATGCATGTTTTAGCTGGAAAATACAAAGCATTTTGTCATCCATGTGGAAAAGCCACCAGAGACACAGAGCTGACAGTAATGATCTTGTGTAAATAAGAGATGTAACAAAAAGGGTTTCAGAGTTACAGTGGTACTTATGTACCCTAGATATTCCTGCTAAATGGATGCCTCTTATAGGTTCTATAGTTTCTCTTAACCTCTGGAAGAAAGACATGACCCCCCCCCCCCCTTTATAATATTTGACGAACTAGTCTGGCTTCTGACTTAACCCTAAAATAAAAAAAACAGAAACTATAGACACAATAATACATAATGCAAATGGTGTTAACACTGTTCACCATGAGTAGTATGTGCATGTACAATATATAATAATAAAGAGGCCCAGAACTGTGCAAACATCACTCATCATTTTGAAAAATCTCACAAAGGTATCATAGGAAGGTAAATAAAGAAGGTATCATAAAAAAAGGAGCATTCCTAGTGTAAAAGCATAGTGTATAGAATAGTGGTGATCAAGACTTGAGACTGGGCACTTTACAGCCATTTATGAGGTGCAATTACATCTCAGCAACCCATGGTTAAGCTGATCATATGTTCTGTAAGTGCCCCACTCTTGTTGACTTCCTTTTAATGTGTATTTTTGTCAATTAGTTTCAAATCAAAAGAATCAATGCAAAAGAAACATTCAGCCATTGAACAGTCCAGGACATAAAATCAATAGCTTCGGAATAGTTGTAAAAGCCAACATCAAAAAGGAATACCGTAATTACATTCCATGCTGCAATACTCTTTTTGCTGTGGAAGCGTATTCAGTCAGTTTATATCTGCAGGCATTACATTGAGTACGCATAGATGTATATATGTATAGATAGATAGATGTATAGATAGATAGATAAATTCATAATTCATAGCACTGAGGACTTGGCTCAGACAGAGACTAGAAATGATTGTGCATTGAGGTGCAAGTGACAGAAGTTAAATGTGACTGCTGGAAGGTGTCTGTGATGGCTGCATCCCACCACTATTTTGTCATGCCTTATACAGTCCAGCTCCAGAGGCTGGGGGCTGCTATTGAGTGTCTTCAGAATCCTGATTGAACCCAGCATTTTTTTTCCCAGGTTGCAGGGGCACATGGGATGCCCTGGCTGAAGGGTCCCAGGCTGATTGCTGGTTACTGGGGTTTGATTGGTTCGGCTTCTCTTCCCACAATGGGACTAAATTCATTGGACAGCACGTAACAGAAAGGGATTGACCATATTGTCCAGAGGACAGTAACCAAAGCAATAGATGAAAGAGGGCTTGTGATTTGTAGTTAGCAGAGAACTTTCCATGATTCTCTTGTCCCAAGGACATAAGTGGAGTTTTTAGGCTCCTATTGTTAATGTTCCCTTTCTCTCTTTGTCTCTCTCGTGTGCTTTGTCTCCCTCTCTGTGCCTTAGTAGAAATGTGCTTCTTTGTGATCCTTGTGTTCATCATTTGGATTTTTTTTTTCTAACTTAATTCGCCAATTGCATCATCATTAAGATGAAATCTGAAATCTAAAATATTTTCCTAGGTATTACAAACCATACCCAGTAAATAATTTAACAAATGATAAATATGTTTTTCAGCCTATTATATTTTGCTTGAAAGAGGCTTGTATCCAATAATATGTCTTCTTGGTCAGTCCAGTCTTATCTCCATCAGAACAAAACACACCCCCCCCCCCACACACACACACACACACACACTTGGGGAAGGAATTAGTGCTCTTGGGATGACATTGAATGAACATTTCTTTACTGCCCTACCTTTTCTATTTCCCCTACCTTCTAGAGAAAAATTAAGTTAATTAATTGGTTGGGAAAACACGGCAGTAAAATGCGAGCACAAGCACAATTTATCTCCTTCCTGTGCATGCTTGTGAGGACTATATTAAAGAATGTCGTTCAGAGTGCAGGAGAGGACCACAATTTTACATGGTGGTTGAAATCTGGAGCCAAAGAACATCATTTAAGGCTGTCTGCAACACCTCAGTCAGACATGAGGTGCGGTGTCTTTTAATCAAACAGCACATTTTAAAGGGGCAGAGAGGGGATTTGTGTAATGGTCGGTATAGGATTGTGACTGTATTTCTCTCAGAGTGCCTCTTTTTAATCAGTACTGGTGTCACTCTTCCTACAGGCTGATCACTGCAGTATTTGACAGTTTGTGTCTGTGGAATTAAATAGAGACGTGATTTGCATGTGACATTGAGGGTTTTAGTGCTTCAAATTGCATCTCCCTGGAATTAGCATGCAGACAAGCCTATCTGTATGTGGTTACTCTGAGAGGTTCAAACCACTGCTTTGTGTCGGGGCAAGAGGTTATGTAGAGACTAGAGCCAGCCCTCTCCTCATCTCGACACTTACCTACCTCTTTTGTACTCCAGAATTGATGCACTCAATAGTACAGTAGGTTTTCTTTTAATCTTGCTGAATTGATGCCACTGCTTTTTGTTCACCTAAGCTCTGGGTTCAGAATAGATGCTCTCAACAGTGGGTGCTCTTTTGATATCATCAATGAATCTTACACACATACACACACAAACACTGTTTTTGAAGCATAAATGTACAGGCTAAAAGATGCACCACATTAGAGTTTGTATATTTCTTGTAGCACAATAATCATGTAAGATTTCTTGAAGGATTTATTTCTTCAATCAGAGTTCTCTGAATTGGCAAAATGTTATATCATTCTCTCTCAATCAATTCTCACCCCACGCAGCATTGAGACACCTATTATATTTCAACTCAATATGATGCTCTCACTCTGAATCAATTTTGTGCCTCAGAGCTTCACTTCTTAAAAATGAGGAGTGAGACTCCCCTGGACAGCAAGGTAATTCTGAAAGGTTCTCCGATGCCTTTTCACCTCTGTGCCATCTGTAACACCAACAATGATTCTCTCAGATGTTAGACGAAAGAAAGGGTTTTCAAAGGAGAAGCTTTGCCAAAGTGCCTTTGAAAGTAACTCTTGAAGGACCCCGTCTAGACTTTTTAGTTGTTGCTGCAGTCAACTCACTTCAGTCATGGCAACCCTGCATGTGTCGATTATTGTTTGTCATAGAGACCAGTCAGCACTGCATCTCATGAAGACGAGCCCTAAATCAACTTCCATATACAGTAGTCAGTGTACAATGTGTTGTTCCGATGTTACATACAGACTGAACGTAACATGTGTAATGTTTAGTTGTTCCAATGTGATAATTATTGCCGATGTGCATGTGACAAATGCTTTGGATGCAGATAAGATAATGGGAATTAGTGAACAGACAAAGTGTGCTTCATCAGATTTACAATGTGACTTTTAGATTGAATTGGTGACAGTGAAAATTCAGGGGTATTGGAGAAGAGACAAGATATGCTATTAGGGGATTAAAGTAGGGCTTCACAATATTATTGACAAAACATCAGTATTTAGAGATATTGATAAATGAATATTGGCATTGGTCCAAAATGAACACGAACAGGGAGAAAAGTTGACACTGAGTAATAATCACTGTCCAAAGTGGGCACATCAAAAATTACATCACTGCATCGAGGTATACATATACGTCTGCAGTGTAAAGGCTTTTGAAACTAATAGAAGAGTTGCTGTTTTCTCATGGTAGCATCAGCCATTTGATGGGACCCTAATTAACATTTCTTAACATTACACATTTAATTAGTCCACTGCAGGAAAGCCTTGATGCTCTTTGATATTAGGTGGAAAAACTATGTGCATCAGGCCAATATTAGATATTGGCAAAAATCCAATATCATGCCTCCCTAGCTGTGATAGAGATAATGCAGCATTCTTACAGAGTCTCCTGAATTAGTAAAAAACATGACAGGGTGAAATATATATGTATGGATACTAATTGCACCATAATTATAGTTGATTAAATATTACAAATTGGAAAGGTCCAGCCATTAAAACATTAATCACAGACCACAACATACCATAAATTAACATAGACTTTCTTAGTTTTCTCATCAAAACAGGGCTCTGGGCTGGGCAGGTGCTTTCAGAGTCACCTATTGACATCTTGACAATGACAAACCAATACCTCAGTGAAGTAACGGCAGAATGCAAAACATTTTTCTCTTTAGAAACGGAAATCAAACGAGAAGTTCATACACAACACACAAAGCACTGTCTTTGAATTGTGCCATTGTATTTTTTTTGTTTCTGACATATTAAATCATATTGTATTAATCTTAAAATAAAAGACGATAAATTTTAGCAGAGGAACACTGCTGGCAAATGCACACAAATTTCCATTAGTAGCCAAAAGAGAATATATTGATGAAAATGTGCAGAAAAGTATATATCTAATCACATCTGAAATCACCCACTGAGCTGTAGAATCAATAAATGTGTTTTAAGCCCTGCACCTTATCTTGAGACTTTAACATTAACCTTCCATTAACCATTACACAAGCACTTAATTGCACCTCAGTCAATAATGTTAATTCAGAAAGGCTTTTGCTTTGGTTTTAGAGATATGTGTATTCATATTATGGTAAAGTATAGTGGTCTTTGGATGGGGCTATTAGAAGCTCAAAAAGCTCATACAGAATGAAATATTTCACACTGAGATGAATTACGACGCTGAAATGTGTTTCTTTCTGCTGATCTGAGTGAGAGGTCAATGCCTTTTAGAACAGTGATACTCAGTGATGGGGATACCCTCTGTCTCGCCTTAACGTCCCACTCTAATTTGGCCCAGTGGAATACAACAAATGGTGTGCATAATTGAACATTACTTCCCTGATGATTTCTGGCAGGCCTAGCGGGATTCTCCCAGGTCAACACTTATGTCACTATAAGGTGAAAAGTGGGACTAATTCTGCACTTTGATCTCTCTTAAATGATAATAGAGGCCAAGAATCATTATCAGTCTTTAAGGAGAGTAACTCGGAGGGAGTGACTCTGATAAATCATTTCTAACATTACCGCAAGTCCCACAAAATATGCTGCCACAGACACAGCAGTATAGCTGGATGTAAAAAAAGAGAGAAATTTCTCACTCAGTCAGATACCATTTAACTATTTAATTTGTTATTCTGTAGTTTAACAGTGTTCAACAGATATATACTACAAGGACACCCAATGAGTCCAGCAGCTGGATGGGGTTAATAGAAAACAGGTAACAAGGAGTGTATCACTGCTTTAAAGCCACACATGCAACCCTCAAAAAGATCTATTGTGTCTTTACTGATTTCTAAGAATTTACTTGGTTTGACATTTACCCGTTTTCTCTGAGCAGCTGCTGGCTGCAGATCAGATTGATTAACCTCTCATCTTTTGCCATTATGACAGTATAGTCAGTTCCAGTGATCTGCTGTGCATCAATAACTGCATCAAGCAAAACTACTGTCATTATCACAAGAAAATGAGCATTGCTAGCTCAAATAACAACTCAAATAATGCAATAATTGTGTCAGGATATCGAAATAATGGTGTCACAAGTATCACATTTAACATGGCTACTTATAACTACTTATAACTTAGACATATGTAGAATTGGCCAGGATATATCAAATCAAATACACGAACTTTATTCGTCCCCGTTAGGCCAATTTAAGGCATGTGAGCAGTTTACACAGTTAACACAATAATATGCTATGTAAATTTGGGTAAAAATTGGGGAGGGTCATGAGCAGGGTGAGCAGTAGGTGGGAGGGATGCACAGTTCATGAGCAGAGGGGCAAGGGGGCAAGGATGGTAGGGAGTTGAGGAGCAAAACAGCTCTGGGAATGAAGGTTGTCCTCCTCTGAGTCCAGCATCTGAGACAGAGGAGCCATTTAAATGCTGGGAACAAAGCATGTGAGGGGTCCTGCATAACCTGTGTGTGCTGTCTGCTGCTCACACACCGTGTTGATCTGAGTGGAAGTCCAATGATTTTAGAGCAGACCTTGACTGTGCTCTGCAAACAGTTCCTGTTCCATAGAGGGATGGAATACAACCAGCAGGTTATAGATAATGTTATGACACTCTCTATGAAGGAGTGATAGAATGTCCTCAGTATATTGCTGTAATATGCCACTGCATAGAAGTCCTGCCTAAGAGGACCCTGACTGACTGTCCGTGCAGAAAGCAGTTGAACACTGAGCAGAGTTCATTTAACAGAATGCAGTGCACAGCCTTTTCCTTCCATGGCATCATTTAAAAGTGGATAAGCTCGTTTACTTTTACCTTGTCGGGATCTTATTTCATTTTAGAAAAAAAAAAGTTCGCCAGCATGATTCATCACAATTCCCCCAAAAGCAGTGGGCAAAAAAATTTAACATGCAATTACTGTGTCAGACAGTAGGAAGAAATGGCTTCAGCTTGCCGAGGGCTCTGTGACAGGTGCATTGTGGGAGAAGTGATTCTTACATAGGGGGTAAGTGAATTGTCATTACCTGTCTGTTTCTTATGACACTTGGCTGGGTGCCATGTGATTTGTTACAGGAGTTTTGAATTGGCCTGCCGCCCTCGCTCCGGCTAGCAGGCGACTCACCAGATTAGCGGGGGGAAGATATAAGCCTTCTCCTCACAGGTCAAGAGCTCAGCCACTCAGAGGTTTCACATCAGTCAAGCAGGGTGTGAGATTTGTGAAGTTGAGCAGCAAAACGGCTAGCCTGACAGATGTTTGTGTTTTCCCTTTTTGTGCTTATTCAAACATCACAAAAAGGAAACACAGGCAAAGGAGAAAGAAAGGAAAAAAATAAGATATGTGGGACAGCTGCTCTGCTTGGAATGGCTGTCGATTCATTGCGAAAACTACGGTGAGACCGATCAATACAATATATGTTGCCTCCATTAGCTTGATTAAACGGAGGGATGGATGAAGGCTGCGAGCTAAACAACTTTATTCCATGGATTACACAGGGATAAGGATTTTGGCTGCACAGAGGAGACAGCGGAGGGAGAGGAGCAGGGCAGTCTGGGAGCAGGGCCAGCTGTCTTACAGGCAACACATTTACCCTCAAACAGCACCACATCGTGACTGCATATTTTACTGTACATTGTACATCCAAAAAATGTGCATATACAGGAGTTGGTTTTGATACATCTGATCTCCCCATGATACAGATGCAGCATAATCATTGTCACATAAAAAGTAAATTGCACTGAGGCCTGAATCATAATTGTATTCTGATTGATCGTGCAGCCTTCTTTCTCCTGGTATTACGTTTTCCATCCGTTTGAAACATGACTGCCGTAATTTGCTCCAGTGCAGAAAAAAAGAGAATTAGATCCAAATCTGATGTTAATGTGACACTTTGGTTTTGAAATCAGAGCTACAGGACATGGAGAAAAGGGGGTTGTGTGATTCCTCTATGCCAAAGACGAAATAAAACTCCAACATCATGAAATACGTCAAATATAGAAAACTGCAAATACTCACTATCATGTCTGAGTCGATTACGCGGTGAAGAGCGCAGAATTGTGCTATTTTCTGTAAGACCCGTGTTAGTGCAAACACTTTATTTTAAATTATTTTTGAAATTGTAACATTAAAAAACAGAGATTGTAATGAAATATTACATTTTTACTAAGATTTGATCATATTTTCCAACAGAACCACACGTCACACGTGGCACAATACCCTTTGAAAGTTCAAAAACAAGTGATTCAGCCTGTTTTTATGCTCTCTTTGGCCATTAAAAAGGTTTTGGGATTCAGAGGTTATCTTTGCCACCCTCACTAATACATCAACCTGTGACAACATGTTCATAATCACAGTGCTGAACTAGTTTTACATGATCCCATTAAAATACAAATGTTGTGTGATAAAAGTCCCTGAGTGCTGACCTCACTTTTCAGAGCCACATCAGAGCATAAAACTAAAATTTAACATTGAAAAAAAACACCACAAAGCTAAGGAGCTTCTTATGTCTGGAGTACACTGAATCACTCATACTCACTTATAACAGCTGCAGGCAAGAATATTCAAAAAGCATCTCAGTTCTCATGAATGAAGCCAACAATTCCAACTGGGAAATATATATATATATTAACATAGTAATCCCTGGGCTGAGGTTATGACACTACCTTTCAATATTATTTAGAATTGGTTTTGAAAATCTAATGCTTGTTTTCTACACAACACGTTCATGTCAGTCTGTTGGTACTTGCATGAATAAAAGGGGGAACAGCCTTCAGCTTTCGGCTGCCTCAGAAACATGCTAGTCAAATGTTGTTATTTTCTTTCTCTTAATTGGTTTCAATTTATGTGTCTTACTGAGATTCTACTGGCATTTTTAGTGGCTGAGGTTCTATGCTATTGTTGGATGTGGCTGAATCCTGATTGAGGATGCCTGAAGCTGGACTGGATCCTACAAAATGCTGCTGAGTCCTCACATTGCAGTGTGGCTGAGGAGAAGTGAACACATATATTAAAAGAGAGCCTATTGCAGTGGTTTCTTTGTGTGGGTTGGGGAGTGACGGGGAGTGAGGGGGGTGGTGGGGTGTCTGAAGTGGTGTGGCTGGCAGGTAACCCAGCTAATAAATGGCAAAGTGTTTCCTGGTTATAATTGGCCTATCAATGGCACTAATCACACTCAGCAAGTGGCAGCAGGTTGAGGCTCACAAGACTGCTGCACTTGATTTGGATGGAGGTAAAGGTCCCCGACTCTACAGATACATAATTCAAGACTGAAAAGACTGATGGGGATGCCAGGTTATATAATAAAGCTAAAGGAAACACACTTTATCAACAGTACAGGTCAAACTAAACATCACTTTAGAAGCACAGCATTTAGGAGCATATTTGCTTTACAGACTGCTCCTTTGTGTTGTCTGAACTGTGGAAGTCTGCTGCTGAGTCAGGTAAATAGGTCAGATGTACAGTATCGCTGGCCTCTGTCCACACTGACCCACAGAGAGATGAGTCTTTCACTCCACTGACAAAAGTGTTGAGACTCTTTTTATTCTGGCCTGAAATCTGATCAGAGAGAAGAGAGAAGTCCCCAAACATTGGGCTGGCTCTGTAAAAGTTTCTCAGCTTCACAGAAGGGGGAGGATGGCTTCGGACATAGTTAGGCTACAGACACACCCAGCCGGCAGAACAAACATAAGCACTGTCACCATGTTTGGCAACTGAGATGACTGAAGTAACACAGTGCTGACAGGGCAGCTGGCCTGGGGACCTCAAAGATCTCCTTCACATATTGATATGTTTACTCGAAGTCTATTAACAGAATGTCTAGGTGATGTCCAAGGGCTGCTGCATTTAGAAAGAAAAACTGTACAATCCACATACAGGAGGGTCCAATAACTGCACCTTTGCCATGGCGATGCACCCATATCACTTTGCAAATGGCACAAAGCTGAAGAGATAAACCTGGCTTAGTTAGAAATACAATAACCTGCTAGTGAAAAAAGTCTGAGGCATCTTTCAGTAACAGTCAGAAGAGGTGATGATTGAGAAGAGTACAGGGATTGACAGTGGAGGTCTGATCCCCACACTCTGAGCCGTGCATATGATTCAGCATGTAAGCCAGCACGTGAGCTGTGTTTCTGCCTCTGCCTGTTCTGTATATGCTCACCCCTTCATCACTTATTACACAGCTGCTTACTATATCAATACACAAAATGTGCTCAGAGCAACGGCCTCATATAGACGGCAGCATTGTCTCTTTTCTTGTGTGCTTGATTGCAGTTTTCCTGCATGGTCACTAGAGGCTGGGTCCAAATGTAATATGTTCAAATATAAATGATATGAATATCATGTGTCATCTTGTGACTGCTTTATTTAAGGCACAGAGCTGCAACCTTAAAAGTTTGTCACTCAAATTTTAAGGTAAGCATCTACAAAGCACTTTAAACAGAAGAAGAAACGAAGAGGTGAACACGTAGGATTTATACCAAGAAATAAAACATTAAGCAGAGCAGAGGACATGTTCTTCTGGAGCATCTCAATTAGGCACTGATGCATCACGCTCCTTTGTTTTTCCTTTCCCACTTTATGAATCGGGTTAAATATCTGCTTTAGAGCCAGCCAAGTGCATCTTTGACTCGAGACAGACAAACCGCTCTTTTCACTGATACTTTAGCAGCCAAAGCCAGTGTGGAGTGCAGAAAAGAAAGTGGATATACCAGGTGGCAGTACACTTGAAAAACTCATTATGTTTTCAGGGACACAATACAGGACATGGTGGTAAAGATGAGACGACAAAGAAAAAGGCATCTTCCTCACTTCCCTTCAGTTCAAGTGGGCCTTCATGTACAGCAGGACATTTGTGGAATCACTAAAATGTACATGTATAATCTCTGGCAGTGTGAACATCAGTGCAGTGTGCTTTGTTTTAAATGAAGACTAAACACATTATTAAGATGTCTGTTTACAAAAACAGTCACCCCCAGTCATTACAAGTGTGTGTTAAGCTGTGTATTGCTTTAACACTTAGTTTAAGGTGTCCTCACCATGGCTGCCCCAGAATCTATGGCCTAGACTGAGTGACAGACAATGCTCATTTAAAACACAAAAGCACATAGAGTCTTATTCAGACTACAGCTGCCCTCTTTCAGACCTGTATTCTAAAGCCACTTTCTGTTGTCCCCTGCTCAGGTTTTTCCCCACGGAGGGAAATAAAGCTGGGCCCCACTGCATTGCATTTGGTGTGAGGGGAGAGAAGGGCTCGCCTGTTTGAAATAAAGAAGGAAAAACCTCTCCACTGAGAGGACACCTTAGAGGTGCACCTTTTGCTTTGTCCCAGGCTGTTGGCTGGAAAAATGGAAGGCAAAGTAGGAGGGGAAACATCATGCAGGTGGGCGATTTGTCCCTAATGTGTTTATGAAAGATTCTTTGATAAAAGCAGGAAAGGACATCTGCTGATTCCCAATGAGCTTTTTGTTGCTTTTCAACCCAAGTTTCCGATTTAGCACCTTACAGGCAGGCACCTTGTGCCTCCAACCACTCCACTAACAAAACATACATGTGTTTGTTGCTGAAGGTAAGCCAAGCTGATTTACCTTTTTGGCTGAGGCTGTGGATTCACCTGTCTGTGGGAATATTACACATCAGTGTGTTTTTTTTCCTCCATCAGCTAATATATTATTATTATTAGAACGGATTATGTGTGTAGAACGATTAATTACTGAATATGGAGCTTAATTACACATTTTCTTTGGAAGAGGCGTATGGCATTTTAAATATCAGTTGTCTTTAAACAGCTGGCTTTTTTCTATTCGGAGTCGGATAAAAAATGCTAAATATTTCTTTCAAATGTGTCAATTATACAGCACATACTTGTTTATAAGCTAAAGGTATTTTGAGGACATGTTGTCAAATGATGTTATTTTAGGTTGTTGATGTTATTCTGATAAAGCTCATCAAAAAAATGTGGTATAATCTTATTTTTTTTTAACTTAAATTGTTTTATAGTTGTTTACTGAATGTGTTCTGAACACATACATATTTCACATTCAGGATCAGAGCTTCTCCAAGTGCAAACTACAGCCTAAATATCAATTTAATATTTATATTTAATAATATTATAAATAACCAAATAAATGTGTATTAGACTAACGTGACATTATTAAAACCAATTAAACAAATCAAACAGGAAACAATTAAAATTAGATCATAATAAATTATTGATATTATTATTATTATTATCATTATTATATAAAGGCCCAAAAAGTACATTTGACATAAGCAACAAGTAAAAACATAGGCAGATTTTAAATTAAGTTGAATACAGCAGGTTTCAATTATCACAACATCACATTTGATGGATGGTTTATCAAATAAGTGACAAAATCAAAATAATGAAACATTTATTGGATTCATTGAATATTAAGAGTATGGTATCAGTAACAGTGACTAAGAATACTTGTTTAATACTTTACTGTTTTTATGTCTAATATTGTCACTTGAGACTTGAGACACACTTATACATACAGTACTGGGAGTGGGAGTTTCAAAAAGAACACAGTAGACAGATTTTAAAGTGTAAATTCAAACCCCATTAAAACAGTTCAAATTGATATTATTGTGTTATCAAACATGTGTAGAACCGGATGGACTTCTGGACCATGCTACATTTTTTGTTGTGTTTTGTTGTGTGACAGCCACCACGACATGTGGCTGTCACATGTCAATAATCTCTCCCTGAGCAGCAGTCTAGTCTCCATGTACAGTCAGGAACATTATCAGACTGATAGTAGCAATGAGTGACAGACGATCAGCTGCAGCAGACATTACCCAGGCTCAGCAGTCAGGGCATCAGCACACGAAGAATAAGAACGCTTCACTAGTTTTAAAAAGGAAGAGGAGGCTTCGGAGCGAAGGGGAGGGGTTCATTTTTATTCTTGCATGAGGCACATTTTCTCTTTGCACTGTATCAGAATACAGGATGCACTGTCTGATTTCTGTTCCCTTGCAACTATCTTGTCCCAATTCAAACCTCTTGTGGTTTATGTGGCTGAGATCCTGTTTCCAGCGGAGCCACCTGACCATGAAAAGAGTGTATGTGTCACGTTGCCCAGGAGCCAGCATCTCTGACAAGCAGCTGCTCTTTACACCCACAGGAACACATAGAGGACATTCAGCCAAGAATACCCGGGGAAAAAGTCTTTAACATCTACATATACTGCATATAACTGAGAACAGAAAATAAAAGTGACACAGTCTGCAATACTTGTCAGAAAAAGCTGTCATGAATACATTTCAAGTCCAGAGGAATACCACGGATCCGGTGACCTGGTGTATTGTTATCAGTGAATGTGACTGGTTTCCATCAGGAAGGAGGATAAAACCTCTGGCTTGTGGGCAAAACGTGGACACTTTATGTCCTCTTCACAAGTTAAGCCATAGAGACAGCTACATGACATAAAGGGTGTAACCCATATTATGACCAGTTCAAGAGTGATATGTGCCATATTTAATTTGTTACACCAGAAACACATGGCTCAGTTGTTCAAGTCGCATGTAATCTTCTTTCAGAAGATGCTGTTAGCTTGCTCGATGAATAATTAGATCTGTAGCACAGTTAAATTAGTGCTTTGATTTTAGTGTTTTGTCTGGAACACTAGGAGAACTGAAGTGCTGAAGTCTTTGTGTTGGTCCAGAAGTCCCGTCAGTGTTTTAGGGTCTCTTCTTTAGTCACATGCAGATTATTTACATATGTTACATGCCACTACTGATATGGTTACCTGCTACTTGTTAGCTTGGTCTGTGACGTATTGTGTCTTCTGTAACTGTGTTAGCTTGGTAAATACACTAGGAGTTAATGTTGCTAACCTTTGCAGTGTTAAGTCGTGCTTACAATAAAAACATACAAGAGGAGAAAGGACTGGGACTGGTTGAAGCTTGGTGCCTCTGGGAGGAATTTTTCCATGGATCTATGACCTCTTGGTTTGTGGTGACTCCAGGTTATGTATAAGTACATACATGGTGTACGTGTTAGCAAGTGCTCAGCTTCCACACATTTTTGAAAAGTAAATCAGCTATGTGTGTGTGTGTGTGTGTGTGTGTGTGTGTGTGTGTGTGTGTGTGTGTGTGTGTACTCTTTACAGTTATTGAACATGTCACAGCACAGACAAATAAAGACACATGGGTCACACACTTGACAAATAGAGAAAGGAGCCAACATCAGCCAGTGTTAGGGACAACACAGTGACAGGCACTAATTATTGTTGAAGCATCCTCTGCCTTATAATCAGCATCATCTTTGTCAAATTAATTATCATCATTATCATCATCAGCTGATTCACAGCAACAGTACACACGCTGTAGGTACGTCGTACAGCTGCAGACATAACAGCAGGATTTTTTTTTTTTACTGAACTTGAATGTGTTTTGCAGCAGTGTGCTCCTCCTGCACCATGTGAATCAATAAGTAGCTGAATGACATTAGTATAGATTAGATGTGTGTAGCCAGTGATGTCATGGGCCATGTTTCATGCATGTCAGTCTGCAGGCTGGTGTGTCAGCATAATTAATCATTCTAGCACAGTTATCC
This sequence comes from Parambassis ranga, assembly GCF_900634625.1. Classification (NCBI taxonomy): domain Eukaryota; kingdom Metazoa; phylum Chordata; class Actinopteri; family Ambassidae; genus Parambassis; species Parambassis ranga. The sequence goes on along the minus strand of NC_041030.1, from coordinate 11,582,931 downwards.
CTCTTTTTTTCCCCAAATACAATTTCTTTTAAATAAAATCCTGCAAAAACAGTTAAGGAGGCAGAAAAGACTATATGAACTGGGACTGCAAACACAACGGGTTAACATTAAGATGCATGCAAGATGCAAGATGCAAGTTAAACGCTTGCAACACTCCTGAATCACTTCACCAAAATAAAGCAACACTGCCATAGCTGGACGTAAATGCAGGACCCCTGTGTGCTGGTTGGAACGCTCCTACCTCCTAACATAGACTTTTGCAACTTTACACAATGAAATGGCTGATTGTGTATATGCACAAAAAATGATTACATGACATGGCTTGTAGGAAAATGGTCACGGTAGATCAGTGATTGACAAAATTATCGTGCTTTGTTTAATACTGGTGGAGAAAACATGCCATCACCACATCGCCATCGCAGCAATAATCACACAGATACAGATAAAGGTGGTTGTGAGCTTCCATATCCCTGCTATGCACTGCCTCTACTATTCTTTGGTCAATGCATTGGACAGTGAATGTGTAAGCCAGCGTGTCTCCAGCCTGTATGGTCAGGTGATAGGATTGCCATTTTTAAAACAACTACTGCATTGTGGACTAAATGTGAGGTTTGAAATGTCTTCTGTAAAAACAAAAACTAAGCTCTCCTCCTCCTAACAAGACCTGACAGGTCAGTTCCACATCAGCCATGAGGAAAGCCTGTCAAGGATCTGAAAAACATCACAGACTTTGAGTGCAGATTTAACCGACCAATCAGAAAGACAGCTAGAGATGAAAGACAACCACCACTACTGGAGTGAGGCGTTACATGTCCAAGCCAACAGTGGCCAACAGTGCTGCTACACTGAAGACTAGACGCGGTGTAAGGGAGGGATGAAGCAATCTGTAAAAACATTTCATTGGATGCACAATTAAACTGTTTTTTCTAAGAAATGATCAACTGTAAATTTCCTTTTTAAATATTGAGACAACCGTAGGTGTCATTTAGAATGGTGACACTGGTGACATGTCCGCATTACTTTAACATAATGTGTTAAAACTATTCTGTAAAAAATATACACCAAGAAAACCTTGAGGAAGTGAACACAAATATGACAAATGTTGTGCTATTGATTCGTACACATTTGAGGATTTTCTTGTTTTCCTATGTCATGCAGTTTTCCCCACTTTATTAAAACAAAATGGTAAAAGTACATGTTTAGACACATCAGACAGAATGATGATATGCCAGGATTTTAACATTTACTTTTAATAATATATTATAAGTATAAGTATAAGTATAAGTATGAGTATAACTTTGACTCAGACATTTGCAAGCTCAAATTTAAGTGTAAATTTAATCAGCCTTATACTGTGTTATATATTCAGAAGGGCCAAATGTGTGCTGTTATTTCAGACCTGGGTGGTTAATCTTTACTGGAGAATGCAGCGACGCCAATTGGTGTACAAACTGTATTCAAATCATAGCTGAGTTGAGTTACATAGCCTGACCAAGCCTATCTGCATACACATAGTACAAAATACTTGAGATCCATGTGAACATTTTCCATAAATATATTTCAAGTAGTGGGGTAAAAAAAAAATGCAATGCGCCATTTTTCTGTGACTCCTCTGAATTTACTCTTCATTGTTTTAACCTGAAATAGTTGTGGCAGAAAATGCATGTAGATAATCCAATCTCAAAAGTCAAATTGCTTCCAATAGGTATTACTAAATATGGACCAGAACAAGCATGACAGTTATTAACCTGGAAAAATGAATACGTACAACTGACAATAAAACTAATTTGCATTGTGAACAAAGGTCACTGTGATTTATGGATGAAGCCTGTCTGCATAAATGTGTGAAATAAACACGAGTGGCAAAAGTGTTCAAAGATAAAAATAGAATTTCAGCAATGTTCCCACAGAGAGAGTAACAGCAGAATCTCATGCAGGTATACGGCTGACAGGCTGTGAATACAGCATGCTCTGCCACTATCTATCATATCTCATTGTATTTTAACAACACATTGTTAATCAATTCAATAGATGAATAAACCTGAGCTCCTGCAGAGAAAAGGTTTTGTGGGGAGAGTATTAAATATCACAAGTTTTTATTGCTCTTCTTTCATGCAGATTCACGAGGTTGGCGGGCTGTTTCCTGATGTGGCATTGAAGCCTGTACACAGCATTCACAGCCTCCATCCATTGTGCACCCTGCATGAGGAGCAAAGAAAAGGAACGGAGGAGCACAATATGTTAACTGGTGTGTAACACAGCCTTCACAATCATGCATGCGCAGAGCTCATAGCACACAGCGGATGCATTCCTGTTGAAGGGATCCTTCTTGGTTTTTTTTAGTACGGTTCTGTATGATTGGTGTGTTTAAATAAATACATTTTGTGACGAATTTTGCTGCTATGTTTCTTTTTCAGCTCAGTACATTGCTGTAAATATGCATATGCATTTATCTACATAGCATTGTGTTCTACACATAGTGCTTAAAAATCGATGCAGACAGCAAAATGATGTAAATACATAAGAACAATTAAAAATACAACCAAGGACATATTTAGATTTTATAATACTTAGTTTAAGCACAACTTCTGAAGCTGAAGCCTGAAAAAGCTCAGCTCTGCAAAAGCTTGCATCATGTCAGGTTTATTTAGATTTCTGACTACTTTTGTGAAAATCAAACTCTCCGTATTTATACCTGTGACGTCCCAGAAACATTGTGTCTGTGCTATTCCTTTCAATCCAAGATTAAACTAGGCTCCACAAATATTGACCATTGAATTGTCATGTTTTTTTATATTTTTCAACTGTGATTCATAAATATAATAAATGTGGAAGGCAACTGCATGTTAAGCACTTGTTGGCTAGAAGTAAACACAAGACTAAATCCATTTCAATACAGACATCAGCACTGACACCAAAGAAGGCAGTCTAGGAATTCCGAATAATTTGCTGGGGGGCAGCAAACACACCTTGAACGACTTACTCTGTCAGAAACACAAAGGACAACAAGTAACTGAGAGCACATGCAAACAATCAGATCACACTGTAGTAAAATAGAAGGCAGTTAAAAGTGACACTGCTTCTGTTTCCACATTATGCCCTGTATGTCAAATCATTTATCTCTTATCAATGGATGCACAGACATTCATGCTCCACCACTAACAATTAAATACATAGCCAAATTGTGTTTCATCGAGGTAACTTTAAAGAGCATTAAACTTTGCAGACGTTCACCTTCCAACAACATAAAGGAAGAACAGGTTGCAGAAGCTCACAGACAAATATTGTCATTGTCTGAATAAATGGTTCTTCTCTTACCAAACTCTGCCACACAATGAAGTTCTTCTCTTTGGTCTGGGGATGGCACCAGTCCTCTCAGCCTTTTTTAAAATGGTTATCAATACCCAGACAGTGCTGAGAGACGCAGGCATTGTGTCTTCTTGTTCAATGACATTTACATCCCATAGAAGGGTGGCTATGTTGAGGCAGAAATTGAGAAGCGGGTGTCATTTTAGATGTCATCACGGCAATCGCTGTTTACTATTAAAATGTATGCAAAGGCCTGCAATCTGTTAGCTTTTACAGGGACCCGGCACAATTAATGCAATGTTCTTGATCTGCAAATAGAGGAGAGCTGTCATCTCTTGCATAGATGTCAGAGGACTGTTTAGCTGCTGAATGAGAGCGAGGCCCTCAATGATTGCTGTGAAAGCTGAGCTCAGCCTTCCTCTTGAAAAAGACAAATGCAGACTAAAAGAGGATTTACCCGTGCAGAACAAAGAAAACTACAAAATCACTTCTGTTTTTTAGAGGCTCCTTTTGACAAGAACACCCAAGCCAGAGCCTTAAAATAGAAAGTTAACAGCTCATGTCACTCAGCTGCTGACAAGCAGAGGATAAGAGGCCTTACTATAATCTCTGTATGTTGTATCTGAATCCCTAAACAGGTTCCTGGACAGGGACAGCACAAACTACAGCAGCAGGGCATTTATGGAAGAAGGGGGTCCTAGAAGCTACTGAGTGGTTCCTATCTGCTTTGGAGAGCAGGCTCTCAGTGCACTCTGACTCATGCTGACACATGAACTTCAGTGACAAAGACCAGAGTATAGTTTTAGCTTTTTACATGAATAAAGTGCAGATTGGATAGACTGTGGTCCTAATACACTGTTTAATATGTAGCAGTTTACCTCGTTGTAATGCTTTGCAGCTAAAAAAAACTCTTTTCATGTGATCTCAACATTTTTTTTCCTGCTATTTACAGATGTGTGGCTGCAAAACCATATTGTATATGTTTTGTCAAAACAGTTAGAATCAGTTTGTCCAACCTTGCTGATGTCATTGCCATCATCCTTTTTTGGAGTAGTGTCGAAAAAAAGAGGACACGCTCGTGCTGGCTATGTCTGTCAAAGGACTGTAAGAGTAGATATGATAAAGAGAAGTTACAGCAACTAAAATAAAAAAGCCCATTAAAAAGCCCATATAGGAGCAGGATCCTATTATTGCCCTGCATCAACCTGGCAGCACTTAAATGGAAAAAAAAAATCATAGACCGTTAAATAAGCCAAAAGTTGATTGCTCTTATAGAAGATACACTGGAAGTGTAAGGTTGAGTTAGGTTAATCTTGTTCATGGAAGAGCAACAAGGTTAGATTATTGGAGCGCTGAGAGTATGTAACTTTATTTTCACGAATGAAAGTTTTACTAGGCTAGCAACTTTCACTATTATAAAGATTCAAGATTGAAAGTGTCTATTGTCATGTGCACAGTAAAGAAACAGGTTTCCCTGTACAATGAAATTCTCACTTTTGCTGTCCACACTTGAATGCCATGAAGGTTTAAGGTATAATAAAATACAATAACTGAAAAGAGCATGCAAAAAGTAAACATAAAAATATAAACTGTGAATAAGTAAAGCTATATAAATGTGCATGTGTGCTACAAATTCAGCAGAGGATGAATGATTGTGCAAAAACTGTCAGGAGGTAAACAGCATGGTTTACTGAATATTAAGGTGCAGAGAAAACATGTTGCAGTTACTGTGTCACTGCATGTAAACAGTCAGTATGTGCAAAATTAACAATAAACTCTTTGGAAACTCTTCAGGTGTGTGTGGAGTGATCCTGTAAGAGGGACCATATGGAGCACAAAACAACAGGACGGCTGAGGAACAGTGTGATGCTGGTGAAGGACAGTGCAGTCAGGTTTTGTGCTAATAACCTTCTCCTTTTTCTAGAGCTTGCTTGTGCTTTAATTTAATTATCGTTCTCCTAAAATAACCATCTGCTGAATACAGATGTGTCATAGGCTCCAACTGTCTGAGTCTGAGGTCGCAGCTAGTGACAGCTAGCTGTCGAGATGATGTAAAAGAGGATGGTATGCCTGCATACATACACTGAATTTTTATAGCCAACATATTTTATATTATCTATAAAACTAGAGATGTATGTCTGTGGTGGGCTACCAGCATTCTGTTGTTTATAAATATTGACAGTGTCAGTGTGAATCATATTGTATAATAGCACCAGACTGATTTGTCTGGTTACTATCTGGATCTGTTATCTGATATGTCCTGTGATCTCTGAATTGTCTGATGAAAATGACAATTGACCAGCACATAACCAGCGAATACAATCCAAAAAAAGCAAACATCATTGACCCAGTTGTTTACAAGGCGACATCAATGTTCATATTCACTGTTGCGATCAATGAAATACAAGTGCACGAGCAGGCTGATATCAATGAATTGAATGGGCATCAGGGATGCTCCATAAATAACAATGCTTGAGCTCAGATAATGGCATCGTTAGCAGTGTTTTTGTGTCATCTACTTGAAACTGATGATTCCAAACCCCAGCAATCTTCATTTAAAGCACTCTTGTTGTAATTATAAGGGCATGTGACAACTTAGTAATTGCTTCCATGGCCAACAGCAACTCTTCTCTCATAGAGGAATCATGATGCATGATGGGTCACAATGTGCTGTCTCACTTATTGTCTAACATTATGTGCAAGCATAGTTATATGTGCTGAGACTGGACACTATGCAGTTGTGTTTTTCTCTGTGTCTTTAGCTTACCAGTCCTCAATTTTTTTATTGCATAGCAAAAACGTATAACGAATGAACAGAAGAGGAAGATTCCTAAAGATTTAACTGACTGTCTGACCTATCCAGTGGCTACATCATGTCACAGACACACACACATAATGTAAATTGATAGATGTTGCTCTCTATCCCCACAAGCCCTTTGGCAACGCTGCCTGTCATCCCTCTGGGCAGATGGACATCTAAGCTGATGATGAGGTTCATTTATAGGTAAAGATTGTCCCGGGTCCAGTAACTTAAATGTTGAGACCTCAACCTGCTGACAGAGAAACCAGCATTCATGGTGGGATAGTGCCTGCCGTTCACAGTCCCTCACTTTAAGGTATTTTAGAGACAACAATGAAGGTCATCTTTTCCTGTTGTTGCCAAAAGATTGTTGCCTTGTTGGGTAAAGGTGCAACAAGTTCCCCTGTCACCATGTCCTTGCAGACCATCCAATTTTAGATATGAGGAAAATGTATCAAGGTGTTTTTTCCCTTTTGAATGTTGAAAGCTGTGAGTATAATAAGGACAATGTCCTAACATTAGATGCTGCACTTATTAGGAGACACCTGCTCCCTGGTCTTCTGAGGAATGTGGATTTATTCTGGATTCAGTCACCAAGAAGGGAACTGGATGTGTTAGAATCCTTGATGTTTTGTGCTCCCCCAAGCAGCTTCATCAGTCCTTTGTAAATGTTCAGTTCATGAACTGATAAAGCTGTTTGAAGGAGCAGCAAAAAAGCAATTTCCCCGTGGGATTAATAAAGTATTTCTTGATTTTGGTTCTGAAAATATCCTCAAATAATTCTAAATTATAGTTCTAAAGTGTAGTTCCTTTGCTGCAAGCTCTTGCATATAAATGACTGGGAACCTTCACCAACTTGCCACAATGAAGGCATGCCCGATGCAGAGCCGTCAAGTATAGAAAGCACTATGACAAGTACTGTATTATATGCAGTGGCGGCTGGTGGTGATTGGGTGTGCTAACAAATAAATTATAGCCATAGATTAGCTAGTTAAATTAAAAATAACGTTTTCATTCACTCTCTCTCTCTCTCTCTCTCACACACACACACCGTTTGACACTTGGACCCTGAATAAAACAATGAACAACAGCACAACTGGCATTACAGAGGCCAGACAGCATGGCTGCTGTCCTTTAAACAGTTTAGAAGCTGGGGCCTACCTTACTCCGACGCTCACTCCGATGTCCTTTCTGAGAGGCAAAGATGCTAACGTCCATGTCATTAAATTCTGGTGCTCTGATGAACTCCTGCTCGATAGAGAGCATAGCCAGGGCGTTTAGTCTGTCCTGTCCCATTTTACTTCGTAGAAAACTTCTAATTTTTCCACACAGGACGAAAGAATGATGATCCAACTCATTCATGCTAGCGTCTGTTGTTGTTGTTGTTCTTCTTCTTCGACTTTTTCCCCTTCTTCTTCTTCGGTGTTAAATGAAATCAGTCCAAATGACAAGTAAATCACGGGGCATGAAACGACACCTGTCAATCATTTTCCCGGTGCCAGCCCGTTGTTTATGGGTCAGAACCGATCGGCCTGTGGGTTTAATGAAGTTAGCCCAAACGGTCAGTAAATGAGGGCGGAACATGACACCTGTCAATCATTTACACCCGGAAAATAAGAAAGAGCAGATTTGATGCTAGGGCTGCATAAAATCAGCCTATTCTGATATCCTGTGTTATTTTTTTTAACTATTTGGTGTTGTTGCCACTTTAACGTTTAGTTTTAGTGAAATCTAAACTAATAACCTTCTTTTGTATGTTTGTTTCATCTTTATTGCATTATGAAGGCAGGGCTTAGCCCCACCAGCCCATTTATACAGCCGAGTCTGATTATATCTCGTACAAAAAGGGCAGCACTGAGGGTCCCATCATTTAAAATGGACATCACATTTGGGATTTCTTGTACATTTCACAACAAAAACAATGCTTCCAGGGACAGTGATGCACACTCCATTGTAAATGGTAGTGTGATGGAAGTGTGTGTGACATCAGAGTTTACTCACTGATTTAAGGCATCAAATTGCTCAACCAAACACCACTGAGACTGAGGCAGATACTACTATATCAGAGGTGTTTGAATCAATCTCAGTCAAAACAAGGGCAGTTTAAAAGGCAATGGTGGCCAACTTAATCACTGCTTCTCTTGTGCCTACTTTTGTTTTTATTTCTGATCCTATGAAATGTTACCAAATGCATATTTAATCCTGGTTTTGGGATTTTGAGGATTCACCAATATGCCTGTTGTTTCCTCAGTGTGTCTTTTGTGAGCACTAACAGACACAGTTAACAAAGACAAGAGATCTATAGGGAAAAAGCATCTCCTTTAAGTAGCAAAAAAGCATCTTAATGACCAGTGGTTTCCAGTGGTAAATAGCAAACTGTAGCTATTCCAATCATCAAGAGACATATTTCTTTAAGATTTGCCCACATACAGTAATGGGAAGATTAATTTTGGTAGGCCGCGCAACTGTGAAGACAATGACACTGGATGATAACACAAAATGTCAGATGTAATAAGTCTCAGTGTGACTCTGCGGTACGTGGGCTGCCGTTTTTAGACCTGTCTCCAGGCAACAGACTATTATTTTAGTCTGTGGATAGACACTTCAATCTGATGTTGCAGCCAAATAGCTTTGAGTTACTGCATAAACTAACTCTGCCAACATATCACATTGTTCTAATATGGTATGGCTGCCATGTTACTAGAGCTTGGATATTACTACACATCTGTTTGTCTTCTAGTAGACATGTCTGTCAGCCGTTCACAGGTGGTGTAAGTGGTTAGGTGGCTTAGCATAAGAAGGCTGAATCCCAGGAGCATTCCCTGCACACAGTTATTTGATTTGGTCCTGCAGCCACAGCCTTGTCCTGTCTAAGTGCTGTACAGAGGCATATGGCCAGGCTTGTGCGGGCCTAATTACAGACATTATCTCATTCACTATTGTATGGGACTGTTGTGCCATCTTCCATTTATTTAATTAGGCTTTTCACATATTGGAAAGGTCCAGTTTGGGCAGAAAATGTAACATATGGGTTGAGAAAATGTAGACTTTGGGGGTGTTGTAGATGTATTAAAATATATTCTGCCTTTTTTTCTGATGTGGAGCAATTTGTCAAGCAATTAGCCGCACTAATTAAATTTTTGTAGCGTGAATCAAACGAATATGCTAAAACATTCTTTACATTGCCAGTCTACTGTCTGTTCCCATTTAACTTGATGGCTTAAAAGAGCCTCCTACTCCTGGCTTCCACTCCACTTGATCACCTCATTTGCATTTTATATTGGTAAATCAAATTAAGCACCCATAGCTTTTAACATGATTGACTGCGGCCAGGGCTGCTCAGATGGGACTTATTCTGCACAGAAAATTAGACCAATTTTAATGTGCAGAGCAGAGAGCCTGGCTCCCCTCACATTCAGCAAATCGCATTCACTCAGCTAATTAAAATGATTTTTCCCCCTTTTTGTCTGTGTTTGCCAAAGGGCTTTGATAGATTTGCCCACCTGCTGTTTTACTGTACATCTTGTTTTCCTGCTTTTCTCCCCAGCGGAGACCTCAGCGACACTGTGCTTCTACTATTCCCCAGCCTGCCATGTATGATTATTATTGTACTATACAACATCATCCTAGCCAATAACCAATCAATAAGCTTCTGTTTTGCCTGGTAATACATTTTTCTTAAATTGTAATGACTGTATCACTTGATTATGGTGTTGCACAAGCAGTTATGAGACTTATATTCAATTCTGATACACATTCTGGATATTTATTGCTCAAACAAGGCTAAACAGTTGTAATCAGCAACCAGGCATTTAACAGGTCTGTGATGCTGTGCTGAGCCAAGAGTGACCTGGTTGTGTATGTATAATAATATTGATCAGTGTCTCAATTTTTTTGCAGGCAGCAACAAGGCATTACAGATAAAATATGAAATCAGAACAAGGGCTCTGGATTGCCCTCGCAGTGCCATATTTTAATGACGTAAAACTCGCCTTTTCTCACTTTACTGTATACATATTAGTGTCTGAATAAAATGCAAATGGAAATCCACCATTTAAATGGATTCATTCTAAAAAAAATGAGAAGCGAATATGTTGCCAATACAACCTGTGTGATTACTGCAGGTAAATTTAACTTTTAAGATAACAACTGTAATTTATTATTATATAAGGTTCAATAATAAGGCATATGTGAAATTGCATAGTTAATACAGCACATCTCATTTCTGATGAGCGAATTAAAATGCATTGTATTAAAAGCGATATGTGCTATTGCCTGAACATTTTTGAAAGAGAGATAAAAGTTGTGTGAGCTGGGAAAAAAGAGCAAGGAAGCGAGAAAATGCTGTTCTTTAGGGAGTATTCCCATTGGGAATAATAGGTGCAGCACAGTGCCGGCACCAGGCACTTCCCCGGAACGCGACAGTCAGCTTAATTGCAGCTTTTAGGATCATTACTGCTCCCATGTGAATGTCAAAATGGACAAGGCTAGTGGGCCTTTGACAAACAGGCAACCACCACCCACTGTTCTGCAGTTACAAGGGACAGGCCTATAACTGAGAGAAAAATACAGGCCTTGTTTGTTGTCCTCTGTCCTTTAAACCAGAGAAAAAATGCCACAGAACAGATTTTGACAAATAAAGCTTTACCCTTTTTTTCTTGTCTTTAGACATATAATATCTGCCAATTATATTTTCGAAAGAAACATCTTGCTTACGTGTTTCAGATATATATTATCTCTCTGTCCTATACAGTATGTAAACATAGGGAATGCATATGTATTTCTGATAGTTTGGCTGTATACCTTATCTATATGTACATATATGATGCGTGCGTGCATATGTGTGAATGCACAGAGCTGCTTCCCTCTCTCTTATATACCCCTGACCTTTGCAGACTCCAGTTGTCATGGCTGCGAATGGCTCATTACAGATACGCTATAGTTGAGGAGCCCATTCATCATTCAAGAGCAGAAGCTTGCATCCAACTCAAGAGCTGTAGGAAAGTGCCTCTCCAAGAGCCTTGGCCTCATCCCTACAATCATCCAATGAGGTCTTCCATTGACCGCCTTTCCTCATACGGTGGAATATACTGTAATGTAAAGTACTTCTTCTCTAAAAGACCAGTCAAAAGTCTTCACTTTGTCGTGATTCTGTCATTGATGCCTCCCTTTTGTTTTGTTTTAATTAACGTAGGAGCTTTTTTGAGGTCACCAGATTTATAAAGATTCGTCTAAGAGTAGCAACATACATGAGGAAAATGTAGATACAGGTTGTTGAGGTTGGGGGGGGAATAATATTAATAATAAAATATATAAATTTTGAATGTATTTCCTCATCTTGTTGTGAGCTGATGCTACTAATATATATTGTTAGCTGAAGCTAAAAATATTTTATTGCTCTACCATAGTTTTATTTTTGTTCATTAAACACACACATGCATTACACATACACTCATCTGTTTTATTCATTTCCATGCTGACATACTCACTATTGCCTTTGTCAAAAATTAAATCCACACATTTTGTTGTTTTTCCAAGAATGGCAGACTAATCAAAGAGCATCATTTCAATTATAACTGTTGTTTTTGTTTTGTTTTGTTTTGTTTAGATTTTTTCGACAACAATGGCAAAGTTAAAAATGTTGCCTGTCTCCTAAAATGAAGGGGGAGGGTTGGGCAGAATCGATTTCCTGGTGTGATATGCATACCAGGTAAGAGGCTTTTCAATGATTTTCCAGTCAAGCTTGTTTTGGTTTCCAATGTTGTTGTGCCAATTTCAATGGTGACCCTGAACACACAAATCCAGCCTATCAAAACAAGGAAGGTCAAAACTCTCAGGTGTTGTGCTAGTCTGAGTGCTTTAAAGCCAAGTGCGTTATCGTTTTCACCCAGAGAGAGGCTATGATAGTAGCAGAGGATGAAGGTTAGCAGACAGCACATCACTTGGAGTGCTTTAAAGCCATTCCTGATTTGCTTTGTAGCGCTGCCACTCTGCCTTGTTTTTCACATTAATATGAGGAGGACAGCGTGCTGATGCTTCTTCTGCTGAATCAGATGGGAAGCGAGTTTGGTTTTTACAAAGCAAAGTCTCATATTTTTTTCTACAGCAAAACATACAATAAAATAAAATCAATAATTCTGAATTGAAGGAATTTTCTTTTTTAGAGTCAAATTACCAATGTTGTGAAATTCCTGTACAATATGTGCAGACACTCCGCACAACTAGAAAAAAAGACCTAAGTCCAGAAATAATGATTAAAAACCGCACTGATTAAAGAAAACTAACCACGATTTGTCCGTCTTTGTAAAAGCTCTGAAATGAAAAGCTGCTTTTTCAGTTAAACACATCTGCTGCAAATGAAACACATTTTGTGTGTCTGTGAAATTAAGCGAAAAATACTTGATTACCTCATTACCTATCAATATCTCCACTGCTCCTGCAGTCTGTTACTTCTGTGTGACAACACTCTGCTTTTATAAATGCCACATTATGCATGTAAAACTCTTCTTGCAGCATTTATACACAGACTCCAGCATGACAGTGTTGGTCCCAGTGATCGAACATTTCATCCAGTGCAACAACGAATCTCATGGATGTGTTTTAGGCAACAGCAGAAAACACAAGATCTTATATTTATTTAGTTGATACAAGGTAAAATATAGAACATCACCTCAGACATCTTCTCTCTGCATCTATTTCTAAATTAGTGGAACATTAAATATATGCCTGATTATATGTTCATAATAAATTAATTAATTATTTAATAGAATTTTCTTACATCCGTGTGCTCTAATTTGGTATCTTTGTTGTAGATCACTCTACTGCATATTGTTCACAGCATCTCTGTAATTGTCAGTGTTTGGGCTTGTCCTATAGATGCACCTCATCACAAATATAAGAAGTCCTCATCTGTAACACCCAGTCAGATGGCGTTTTGGGGCAGTCAGCCTGGATCTGTGTTGCCTTGGTTTCAGAGATGTTATCTGTGTGATGACTGTAGTCTCTCTAATACCCTGCAGATGCATTCAGATGAACAGCGTCTGATAACTGCTGCTAAATATGACTGACCTGCTGTGTTAGCAGCCTGATCATGTACACCTCCAGATAAAACTGAAGAAAAGCCATGTTCTGAAACGAAGGGACTAGGTAGTGAAGACAATTATGCACATGCAGTACTCGCCCATGGACTGCTGCTCAATATTGAAAACATAGGATGGTAGTAAGTGTGCAATTCCTCTCTGGGCCTCCTTGTTCCTGTATACCTGTTCTGTATATCTTGTTCCTGTTGCACTAAGTCATTTGGCACCAACCCCACCACCATGTTTTGATGGAAATATAATCATTTATTTTGGTGCTTCAAGAGGTCAGAAGGTCACTTATGTGTTCAAACTGTCTTAAGCAATAAATCAGCAACAAAAACTGTAACAAAATATATTTACTGATGACCTTTTTCTATTTTTTAGAATACTTTGATAAACTATAAGGAAAGACACAGTGGTTAATAATTAGTTTATAATGAATTACCACTAAATAACAAGTGAGGAAGAAGGAGCAGTTACGAGTTCGTCATTATATTTGTCTTGACAGTAGGTCTTTATGAATTTAGCTATTCTACTCATACATTCATATTTACATTCTAGTCATTTGGTCACATTAAATGTTTTAAGAGAATTTGAGTGAGTCAATATGTGCACAAACTAACCAACATCAGTGCAGTTAGTGCTATTGATTTCGTTTTTTCACTCATAGTGAATGCATGATATAATTGCATCTCTTAGCATAGGTCTACTCTCTTATGATGTCAATGCATGTAATTGTATTCACATTTGTCATTTCTTTAAATGTAACATAATGTGGTTAATCCATTCAGAACTATTATGATAGAAGACAGTTAATGCACATATGCCTGAGCCATAATGTAATGTAACTATGTTAATTATTTCACATATGCACCCTTCTTATGTATCTTCATCAACTTGCCATGACTGCAACAGCAGATTTTTTTTAAAGCCAAAACCATGGTGGCTCGTCTAAAGCTGCTAGTAGCCGAAGAGCAAAATGAAATCAGGCTGTGGGTAAACAACTTACCTTCAGTCATCCGACATCAGTACTCAACATTATTTTTCAAAAAAAAAAAATGTCTGAATTAGGAATGAATGAAGACATAAGTAGCAGCCTGCTGGATGGGCACTGGAACACAGAAATAACATGCTGTGCTGAATTTGAATACATTTTTAAAGATAACAAATTCACTGCTGCTAAACAAGCTCGGCAGTCAGTCATGTTAGATTTTTAAAGAAAAATCAGAAATTTCCAGCCTTGAAGGAGTCTTTTGTCTGACATCACAGCCACCAGTCTTGGTGTTGGAGGCTGGTGGCTGACATGGCAGACTCAGGCTGCCCAGAGCAGTTCACACTGATTTGATGGTCAGATGAGAAACGGATCACATTCAAATAAGAGTAAAGAAACAAATACAGAATGAATATCACTGATTCTTCATACTTTGTGGAGAATATTTTTCTGATCAATTTTAATGTCTACAATGACATTTGTTTTGAAATGTAACACCACGTCTGTTAACATGTGAGGGATGACCACATTAATTCCTTTGGCTATTTCGACAGAGTTTGACTGGACTCTATCTACTGACCTGGTGGGCTTTTGGGATTCAGGCGCCAGAGGGTTAGGGAGGGTTAGTTCACTTGCCCATTTCCCATCCCAATTCAATGTGGTCTCATCCAGAGGCCGGCAATTGTTTCCTTCAGCCTGCCCAAGGTACAGTGCTGCTTTTGTTCTATCTCTCCGTCAGCCCTGAATACAGTCCCAGAGCCAGACAAACCTGTAGGGTATGTTATCAGGACTCTTTGTCCTGGTTCTTAGCTTCCCCTTCCCTGATCCCCATGTACACAACAGAAGAGAGGCACCACTGCAGTCAACAGGTCTGCATGTACATTTACCTCAGTTACTGTGCGGAGGCTCAACACACACTCAGCTGACATGACACCTGGTGCACAGTTCACTTGTTGGTTACAGTGATAAACATGATATTAAAGGAAAGATTTTTAACATTTAGTTTAGTTATCAAGCTAACAATAACACTGGGGAAACTGGTGAATCAGATGACAATCAAGGTAGTGATGATTAGAAAATTAAGAGTTGATTGGTGCAGTTAAAACTAAAGTTGTTTACCAACTATAAACTAAAGTTGTTTACCAACTATATGACAACTATAACAACACTTTATATTTGAAAGTCAAGGCGATGAGGTTTCATGCTCTCTACATGAAGAGTTTAAGCTTCATCGCTGCATTGGAGAAAGATTAATTACACAATCATTAAGATAATGAAGTTGGCAGTAGTAACAGGCTCAGTACCAGGCAGGTTGTGATGTTGTAGAACTGACAGTACAGGTATCCTGCCTTAGGGTAAACTAACTCAACTCTATCCCCCAACAGATGCAACAGTGACCAGAGGCACGTGTAGTAACTTTGTTCAGCAGGTCAAACATGGCTGCCTTCATTGTTTTGTGGTTAGCCAACCTGGACATTAAAGAATGTGTCAGAAAAATGAGGAGTGACTCTCAGTGACCAAAACCAGCTAATAGTCATGTTAGAGAGGTATAGTCATCAGATGACGGTGGTTGGGAGAACACGGATTTACACAAAAAGAAAAGAGTTCTTAGAGCATGGCTGCACCTTTTTGTGGTTTTCTCAGTGTGTCCATTGTCATCAGTTGGATGTTTGCCAAACTAGTGTTTCAGTTTATTAAGCATGTTAAACGGTCATAGGAACCAGTTTGTGAGAGAGATCGATCGGATTGGCTGCTCTGCTTTTACAAACCTGTGCTGACAGATGACAAACATGAGAAGAGAAGTGGGGACAAACGCAAGAAAGGGACACAGTCAACAGTGCACAGGTGGAAAGTTCGACTTGTTTTTCATCTTCATCTCATTAGAATATCACTTTAACATTTTTCCAATAACAGCGAAGGAGCTCTAGACTGAGCTAGCTGTCAATGGCAAGTACTGGCAGGCGGGTGAGTCGTTGGTCACTTTGTATATCAACGGTTTTTGAATGCCGAACAGAGACTACTGCCACCTACTGGTATGAAAACCTGACCCAGACCCAGGAGCCTTAGGTCAGAGTGGTGATGAACACCATCAGGACAGTGCAGGCTCAGCCACTTCTGCCTCCTCCTCATTGTGGTTGATCTTTCTGATTAGCTGTTGGAGAGCTGGGGCCCTTTCCCAGTTAGGGCACACTGAAAGAACCACTTCAACTTGCTCAGATTCACAAAGAGTGGCATTAACTTGCTGAAAATGGAGAGTAACCATGGTTGGCATGCAGCTGCACAAAGACACTGAAGGTGCCCAGATCCTCTCCTTCTTGGAGGCTAGGTCTTGCTGACCACTCCCTGCTAGGGGATACTGGAGTTGCAGTTTGTTTTTGGAGCCATCAGTGTTCCCTGTAAATCCTCACCCACAGAAGTTCGCTGTGCACTTCTTCACAGGTTACAAGGGAAGTGCTCACCAGCTTGCCCTCTCTATTCTTCAGACGCTGATCCAGTTCTGTTTCTACTGTGCAGGTTTATGTGTAACCCGTGTTACAGTCTCACAAGTGATACATGAACATTAATACCAGAATGAGTAGAATTCCCACAGGAGTGTCTCTCTCTGTCTTGAACAGTGTCCTAAGCTGCACAAGCACAGGCACTTGCCAACATGGAACAAAGACAGTTTAAGCACTCCAAACAATAGCATTTAAACGCTCTTCTATTTTCTTCTGACCTGTGAACATTTCCAAATTAGTTTCTGTCACATTTAGACGTGTAACTGTGAGAAGAATTTGTGACATATTTGTGACAGTATTCTGCTGTCACAGGAACAATGGGAGACAGAAATATTTGTCACTAATGTCACCCTAACTGACCCATTTTTCTTACATTTACAGATAACAGCAGCTTCATTTTTCTGTTTTTTGTGCTGTTCTGAAAAGTGTAAATTTATGAAGCCACATTTTGTGAACTTTCCTTTTCTTTTTGTAGGTAAAGAGACAAAACAGCTCATTACTGGTGTTCCTTCCGTAAACAAAGCATGGCTTCTTTTTTTGTGGAGGAAAGATAATCTTTTAAAAACAGACTCAAAATGACATGGAGTTCTCAACAGTTATAGGGGAAATGATGGTCTGGTTTGACAGCAGGTATGAGGACCCTCTGTGGAATGAGTGATGCAGCGACTCACAGCTTTCCGAATTTTAAGGAAGAATCCAATACTTTTAAATGAAAAGGAGCAATCATTGCATGCGTAATTGTTTTTGCACAACGTAACACTTTTTGACCGATGGTGAAACACTCCTGTCTTGGCCGTGATACCTCCGCCTCGCTCTCTCCCTCTTTGTTTCCTCTCTTTTGCTGCGCATCCTGCAGTCCCTCTGTCTGCGGCCCTGTTTTCTCTCTTCCTGTCCCTTCAGCCCGGGTGCACGACTGTGCTCCATCACCATGCACGGACCCAGCCCGGTTCTCCAGCCGCTCTCATCTCCACTCTGCTTTGCCTTAGGCTGTTCTGGTGCGCTCAGGTCCCTCCCTGCCCACTATAATGCTTCGTCCAAACCCCATCCTCCAACCAGCTTCACCCATCAGCAGAGTCCACAACGGTCAAACTCAAGGCTGCATCCTGTCTTTCTCTACACCAGCCAGCCCTCTCTACCGTCTGCTACTTTCACACATCCACCATCCACTCCATGCATTTCCCAAAATCCTCTTTAGGAAACATCACGCTAAACACTCCCGCCATCAAACATTTCAGGATAAAAATAACTCTTCTTTGTCAGACACCTCTGCCGCTCGGCTCCACAGAGCAGCGAAATCCGCAGTAATGTCAAGTTTTCAAGATTTTTAAGTATTTACATGTTGTCTAAACCTCTGTGCAGTAAAAAAGTAGAAATACATGTTTTATAAATTCTCTTAAAATAGATTCTTCAACTTAAAAAAAAGCTGCTGTCAGTTTTTATCAAAGATAATATTAAGCTCAGGTCAATTGACTTTGTTCGTGCACATGTAAAAACAAAGAGCAGTGGAGTTGAATTAAAGCAGACTATAGGTAAACTGAGATAGCATATACACCAACATGACACCCAATTAACCGCAGGCTGTCCATCCAGCCATTTAACAGAGCTTGTGTTCGCCTCTTGTGTGGAAAAAAACACCTCAGAAACTCTTTGTTTGTAGATGAAAACAAAAAAAAACATTTTTTTAAAAATCTACTTTTGATAAAAATCCACAGACCAAACTCTATTCTTTTTGTTTTTCTTTTTACTTCAGTTAAGAAAGTTACACAAAAAGGTGGCGAATTTGTCGACAATAAATAATAAATAATTTTGTTGCACGGGAACAAACAAAACATTTTCTTCCAGAGCTAACGGTATTTTTAACTTATTAATTTACACATCTTTGGGAAAGAAAAAAAAATATTCTTGGACTGACACTAACTCACACAAATGTCCCACGAAGCTTGTGGCAAAATAGAGGTATACCTTGTTGCAAATGCTTTAGTACTTGGGTCATGAAGGAAATCATGTAATTAAATGAAGAAAAGCAGTGCTCTTCCCCTCCGCATGGTCTATTATATGATGAGGTGCGTGTATCGAATTTAAAAAAATCACCAGTCTGTTTTCAGAGTAGCGCTGAGCATTTCGCATGGAGGCTACAGGTCAGAATCATCTCCTTCTCAGAGGTCCCATTTATCGATGGAGCCAACTTCTTCTTCTTCTTTTTTTGGCAACTGTAACCAGGCGTGTGAACGGCAGATGACACGTCCGCCTGTCTCTTCTGGATGGACATTAGAAATGGGTATAAGCTGTGGTAAATCCCATGATTGTCTTCACAGTGTCAAAATACAACCAAGGGGTTGTTTGGTGCAGTCGGGAGGGATGGGATGAACAGGGCTGCGTGTTCAGCTCAGTCCAGTCCATGCGCTGTCTCGCTCAGGCCTCGATGGGACTGGACACCATGCTGTTCGGCGTGTCTGGAAGCTGCGACGACATGGACGCTACCTCGCTGCCTGTCGAGTTCGAGCCCGGTCCCCCCTCCGAGAAACTGACCTGTGGGACAGAGCGGGCTGCGGTTAGACACATCTGGACACATAGGTGAGCCCTGTCTATCAGAGGAAGGCGCATATTACTGCAGCCAATCAAGTCACCATATTCCAAAGAAAATTGAACTTTTTAGAGTTTTGAATACGTCATAGAGATCATTCTTATTATGGTATTTATTGACATGGGTGGTAGATTGCTTCCAGCATGCTCTGCTGGTCTGATAGATCATCTGATTAAAGTGTTCCATCCCACAAAACACAGTGTGTGTGTGTGTGTGATGTCTAATGAACGGAAAAGCAAAAATAGCAATAGCTGATATCTTAACCCTGGTCTTCAGCTGGTCCCCCCTACATGTTTACGCCATCCATTACACTATTTAGGCTACTTGTCTAAACACAGCTCAGCTTTCCCGCAACCAAAGCGCGGGTGAGTGGCGTGTCACATTCCAGTTTTTGTCATAAATGCTAATAATCCACTTGTGGCGATGAAAACACATGACACTGTTTTGCGTCCTCCTACATTCTCTGTGCCGGAGCTTGTTTTAAAAGATAGTACTGGGAGATGTGGTCCTGCTGCTGCGTCACCATAAAGGAGATAAATCAATGAGAATGGGACGGTATAAATCTATCCCCACTGCTTCCACATCCGGTGGCCTGACTGCACCGCTGTCTTTTTGTGCCTACACAGGCCTTGTGAGGATTTAAAATCAACTAAAAACTAGAGAACTCTTATGAATCCAGTTATGTGGACCAGCTTCCTCAGGAAATCAAAGATGCATGCATGGAAATGTATTTAGAATACATGACAATAAGTGACTTTTTAAAGTATCCCCATAAATAATACTGGGCTGCAGAACCACAAGTTGCACTTATTTAGTGTGGGGTCAAATTGAGGATAACAATATTTATTTAATTAAAATTTGTAGACAATTAAATAAATGGACTATGACGACTTAGTGAACAGAAAAGGACGAACCAGTTGTTGGAAGGCCGGTTGGTCAATGTCGCTTTGCAGGGCGAAGTCGCTGAGAACTTTCCAGGGCGGCTGGTAGCTCTGCACCTCCACCGGGTTGGCCTGAATGCCTCCATCGTGACGCTCTGGACTGGCCGCCACCATCGGGGTGCCCGTCATTCCCTGGATGTTCTGCAAGGAGATGAGGAGGAGGCCTTGTGGTCAGCACCCATATCTTTCACTGTGGGTGATTACGGATGATGGACTCTGGGTCCTGAAGTATATGTGTGTGTGTAGGTGGGTGGGTGGAGGAGGTGGTGACCTCTGAAATGAATCCGCCAGTCAATCAACAAAACAATCAATAAACAGGTAAACAATTAAAGACAGAGGCATGTTTAGCTTTGCGCATGTATGAGCGCGTCCGCGAGCATGCAGCTTTAAAGCCTCTTATCAGTTTATCCACACTTTCCACAACATCAGCATCACCGCTGTCCTTCACTCTGATACAAAGCCTCCATTTGGCTCTTTGTGAATAAAAGAACTTCACAAAGTGCGCTGTAAGTCCATTCGTCATGACGCTTTAATAGAGGCTACCTTAAATCAGGGGTTAAACCTCCGGATTAATAATGGAGGAGCAGACAGTTGCGACATTTAGGGCCTGTCTTTGTTCAAAGAATGGCCTGCAGGAGGTCACATACACATTTGTTTCGTTTCGTTTTTAGTATAATGTCAATATGAAAGAAAATGGGTGAAGAGGATTTAATTCATGTGGCATCCTCTTACCGTCTTGTCGTTGGTCTGTTGCTGTTGCAGTTGTTTCATAAGCAGGCTTTTCTTCTTGTCCTTGCACCGCTTATTCTGGAACCATACCCGGATCACTCGCGGGCTGAGGCCGGTCATCTCCACCAGCTGCTCCTTCATTAGGGCGTCGGGCCTCGGGTTGGCGTTGTAGCAAGTTCGCAGGGTGTGCAGCTGCTTTTCGTTTAGCACTGTCCGAACCCGGGTGGTCTTCTCCGGCTGTTTATGGACGTGAGGCCGTAGCGCTGGCTGACGGGCGGAGATTGGCTCTGCTGTAGAGAAAAGACGGGGGGGACAACCCGGCAAATACAAAATCAATTTAGGAAAAAGTGAAGAAAATATTTAAGAGGCAGATAGAGGCAGAGTTTCCAACCACACGTTGCACAACTTTGTCCAATATGAGTTTAATGACACTTTACGCATCAGAGGGCTGTGCATGGTGCGCGGCTTTGAGCAAAGTAATTTGTCTGAATACGATCATGTTTTGTGTTTCATTGCTCATTAGATTAAAGTGTGGAACACCAGAAACTCTCACTGACACGTGGGATGAAGGTCATTAGCCTACATTAAAAACAGCAGGACAGCGCAGCTCTTTAACCTCCAACCAAACACACAGAGCAGCACACACTGCATCTGCCTGTCCCAGGCTATGGACACTTCTCCGGCAGCTTGGTGATAACTTGGGGTATTTTTTGACACACATCGTATATCTAATCTACCGACCCTGCCCTGACTTGGTCTGCAGAAGAAGACGATTTGGATAAGAGCAGACAACAAAAGAAGACAAATAAGAAAGAGGGAGAGCTTCACTTCTCATTATGACACCAGGAGAAGAGGTGTGCTGAGTAACATTTACATTAAATTGTAGATCAAAGGTAGGTGGGCTAAACCGCTCTGATAAAGTGTCAGAAATACAAGAGGTGCACTTAATTTGAACGTGAAATGAAGTGTCTCATTCAAAGACACATCGGCACATTTTAAAGCGCCAGACCAAAGAGAAAAGCTTCTAAACTCTAGGAAAAAAAGACGAAAGTAAAAAATATCAAAGGCAGAAACATAGGAGAAAGAAAGTATGTGTTTTCCAGCAGTAACTGTCTCCTCCTCTCCGGGATCTTACCTGCCATCTGCAGCGGTCTGGCGGGGTGCAGCGGGCTGAGTGGGTCTCCGGGGCCCAGGCTGGCCCGTTCCACAACATCGTGATCGGCTCGACAGAAGAGCCCGTCTTCCCGCAAGGCGAACTCGTCACCCGGGATGAGTTGCCGGCTGCAGGCAACGCAGCGGAAACACTCGATGTGGTAGACTTTGGAGCGGGCCCTCATCACAAAGTCATTCTTGCTGAAGCCGATGTTGCATTTAGCGCATTTAATCCCGTATAACCTGAGAACGCGCACACACATATTCACGAGTCACCAACCCGACAAATGCACAGCAAGAAAAATATAATAATAATAATAAAATAATAATTAGTATTATTACAGAATTGTAAAATTATACTCGGAGTTCGAATTATTATTATTATTATTATTATTATTATTATTATTATCCACATTTTTTAACTGCAGTGAAATTTTGTATTGTTGTCATTTTTGTCATTTGTCATATAATAAACAAACCGGCTGCTCAAGTTCGGGTCCAATACACATAAAAAAGAAACACTATATCAGTGAATTTACAGCCTGTAGGCCAATCATAATAAGTGCGTAAAGTCAGGGTGCATTTTTTTTATCATTTCCTACAGGTCCACCTGTCCCGCATCTTGGTGTGTCATATCTCATTTTGATCGTAATCTCCAGACTACTCGTGATGCAATTATGTGCATCACTCAGGTTTATGTGCGTTATTTTTAAAGTAATTTATACAATGAAAACGCACATTAACGAATGAGTTCAAGTTGTTTTCATATTTAAAGTAAAGTCGTGTTTACACACAGAACACGGGGATCCAGTGGACGTGAGTTGGTCCGAATAAAATGTTAAAGCAATATAATAATTCCAATTTCTGCCGTGCAGCTTCAGCTCCTGTCGCATATGGAGAGGTCGTCCTGTCCCGGCCGTCCTACCTGATGTAGTCCCGTTTACAGTAAGTCTTTCCATCCCTGACGAAGCATGTGCAGGACTCGTCCAGGTACTGGCTGCACTCGGCACACTTGAGACAGGCGGCGTGCCACTCCAGGTCCGGGGAGACCCGCAAGATGTACTGGTCGTGGATCTGATTACCGCAGCCCACGCATAGAGACACCAACCGCTTCTCTGGAAGAGCAGCAGAAGCAGGACACATCACACACTGTACCAGGAATAAAGTAAATAAAGCACCACCAATAATAATAATAATAATTATAATAATAATAATTATTATTATTATTAGTAGTAGTAGTAGAAGTAGTAGTATTATTATATGTTGTTGTTGTGTTTCGCTGAATAAAAAGTCTGCAGAAAGATTACTTTCTTTCTTAAAGCTTATCTGAATAACTTCTTTATGATGCAGTGGCTTTAAAAGGCCAAATATGCTCCGTCTGCAGACATCACTTCACAGCTAAAAGTTTGGATTTCACTTCCACAACAGTATCCTGACAAGCGAACAAGTGTCTTACTTTTCGGCGGATCCCCCATGTCGCCCATGTCCACAAAATAAGGCGATGTTAGGTCCACTGTCACAGCGGGCTGCGGAGCCTGGAAGCCTGGATGTGTCCTCCGCTGCCGGGCTGCCGGGCCGAGGGGCTGTGCTGTCCGGCTCGGAGAGGGAGTGTGTGTATGTGTTTGTTGCCGGTGTGTGTGGAGCTCTGATCCTGACAAGCGGCAGGGCTGACGTAGGACATCAGCACGTCATCTGCATGAGCAGCTGATTGGCTCCGCAGACCCTGGCCAGCACTAACCAAACACACACACACAGACACACACGACACACACTGGCACACTTACGTTTGTTCTCCAGCTTTGCTTTGCTCTTTTCTGTTCGTGTAATTTTTTTATTTTGTATTCTGCTGTTTGTTGTTTACACAGAATGACTTTGTATTGCTTCCTTAAAAACACACAAACAGCAACTTTAACTTTTCAGGCCAGAGAGGAGAAAATCCCGGACACACTAGAACATGATCACACTGTGGATGGATTTTACTCACTTACACTCCATTACTGCATTTAAACTATGACAGATTAATATGTCATAGCCATACCGGAGAGGCTCTGCTTTTAAAACAAGGCTCCATGTCTGTCTGTGGGCCTGCTTATCTCAAAATATGCCTCATGTTAATGTTACACCAACACTTATTCTCCAAGTGAAAACTTTACAAACATTCACAAAACAGTATTGTTATCGGTGACAATCAGTTAGTAGTTAGAGGATTTGTACAATTCTTTTAAAAAAGTGAGAGTTTTTTAAAATTCCAGACAAACACGTGGTCCTTAAAGCCAACGAAAACCATCACAACAACATGAACACGCGTTGTTTTCAGCATACAGCAGCTGGGTCCTAAATCAGAGCGCTGACAGGCCAGGACCCACAGGAGCGCCTCTGACACACACCAACACGCCCTCTTGTGTCAGTAAAAGTGCATGAGGAGTGTTAGAGGACACCTGCAGCAGCTTTTTAAATAGATGCTTCAATGGTAATGTGGAAACTCAGTGAATTATTATTATTATTATTATTATTATTATTATTATTATTATTATTATTATTATTATTATTATTATTACCTTAGATCAAACACTGTTGAGAAAATAAAACTCAAAAAGATTTTTGGTATTTCACTTCCTAGTTCACAGCGTGGTTTGGCCCTGCATGGAGAACTTTTGAGTAGCACTGCATCTGGGCCTCCTCATGGTGCACTACTGAACACAGAAATAGCGTTTTGCCGGCTGTGGACTGAAGGACCACTTTAGGATATATTAAAGTACCCATGTAGACTTGGGACGGTGGAGAGAGGCATACTAAAATGGTGATACATATCAAGGCAACTGCACACGTTGCCAAATATTTTTAATTTTTCCAAAAGTTATATCCATAATATGATAATACACCCACAGAACAGTTACAGAGGGGACTCTCCTCATTCAGCTGCAACCAAATATGACTTCATATTCTCAGAGACTCATTTAATGTATGTGGCACACATCACACTAACTGTAATAATTTAATCTTAATTATATATATATATTATTAATTTAATATATAATTAAAAGGCATCTGGTACAATTGTCCAACATCACAGAAGCCAGAAATATTTAGACCCAGGAGACAGTAGGTCACCTCCCCTCCCCTACCAACAGTCCATGCTGTAATCCTCCACCATTTCCCCAACTTCAATAAACAGTATCAAAAATATAACCATAGATTTTAGGAATTTGTTGTTTGGTCATATTCTCGGTCATTTGAAGAGAAAACACTTATTTGTTCAACTGTATTCACTGCTATGAATTGGTTATTACAGTGTATTGTATCGATGATGGTGAGAGCCACTTGCTCTGACGTAATGATGTCATTTGTGATGTGAAATTATGCAACTGCTGCATATTATTGGCTGATGACCAAAATGTTATTGTAAGGCTGATGCCATTAAAATGGAGCATCCGTAGAAACAATACAGTTGCAATTAACATGTAGTGTAAGGGAATGCAACACAAAATATAATCACACTGAGGTGAACGTATTATTATTATTATTATTATTATTATTATTATTATTATTATTATTATTATTATTATTATTATGCAATCTACAAGAACTGGTGTTTTACTAGGTAAATACCTATATTCCTTGTTGCATTATAGACTCATAATTATCATCATCTGACTTTCTGGATTACAGTAATATACATCAATGTTTTGTTTTTACGAGCAGCGGTAACATTTGGCTGCTGTTGGTCGTCCATCAATGACAGAGAGCAAGCTATAACAATAGACAATTCTAATAGTTTATTCATTTTATATGACAAGCTGATAATCGTTAATTGCCGGTTGTGTGTTGGTGTGACTGTTCCAGGGTCTTTGGAATTAAAAATCGATTAGCAAGCCAAGGATTTTGTCAAGTCAAGGTTAAAGTCTTCCACTCAGTGTGACTGGTGTCCAGGTCATGTGACTGGAGATTATGTTTTCGGGCACTGACTGACTGTGAGGTGAGAGAGGGAATGACAGGCTAGAGTTGAATCCTGGCCATTGTGAAGGGGGCTCTGTCTAAGTTCATGGACTACATACTCAACTAGGTAACCAAAAAGGGCATTAAAAATTTACAAAAATACATAATCACTGTGAGCACATATTGATGGGCAAAGGACAGTGAGGAAGCCTGGTTATAAATTCAGTTTATGTTTACACTGTAAAAGCGCTGGACTGCAGTGGTAATCTCCATATTCTTTCTTCCTCTTGAGTACCACAGGGGGTACACAAAATATTTCACCAACCAGTGTGATGACTTCCAGTACAGCCCATGAAGTTGAATCACCACATCTCTCACTCACAGACCTAATAAAAACAATCAGTGTGTCCTTGTAGTCTACAGTGAAGTGTGTAAGCAGAAAGCAGCTTCAACCTGATAAACGCTGTAATCACCACGAGTTTCAATCCATCCTTTGCATATACACACAGGACTTGTTGTAAGAGTAACCCTCATTCCTTCCTCTGGCACTTCCACACTGAGCTTAGTTTCCCTTTTGTTTGCATTCAGTCATCACTCTGGAGAGCAAGACATACTGATGTGGACTCCTCTCAGGAACAAAGTCTATTCTTAGCAACCAGCACTCTACCTTTTTTCATTCAATCAGCCGTAATGCTGGCTTCGCTGTGATTTCTACAGCAGTGATGTCAAGTGCTAACCAAGGCTTTGACAATAGCTGGCTTCCTCACACATGTAAGATTTATCTTTATTATATATTATTCTCTCAGCCCCCTCCTGACAGCAGAGCAAGAAAATAATCGTCATCACCATGTATTTTCTGTAGTGTCGTGTAATATGGGAGCAGTAAGAATAACTCTGTCTGGAGTATCCTGCAGGTATTTTAGATTCACATATTTGACACTCTTTATTGTGGCATTTTATTCAACAGCCTCTTGAGGATTTAATGCTACATTGATTTCCATCAAACTCAAGAAATTTACAAAAATTGAGGGTTGCTGTCTAAATTAACAAGTACAAATAACAAGCATTTTTGTCCATATCAGCAGGAGATGCTTGTGCACTGTTTGCAAATAAACTCCTTGTTGGCGGTAACTGAAAACAAAAATGACCCAATCACTTAAAAGCTGTTGTTTGTATACTTCATTCATTAATCTTATTCAAATGTCGGATCTTGTTCATGATCAAAATTATCCAAGCCAGTTGCAGTATGCTTAGAGGTTTGGGTGTGTATGAGACACGGCAGCATCAGCATCTTGTCATCTTTGGCAGCCTAAATACAGGGGCCAAGGTCGAGCGAGGCTGTCACATAAGCAGGCAGCTCACAAACAAAAACCCACCAGTCCCATCTCTCAGGTCTGTGCCTCCACCCAGCTGACAGAAGGTCATTGCCATAGATCTGTCTTTAGGCAATTATAGGCACAAAACCCTAAATTAGGATTTGGCACTAAACCACTTGGTTAGGTTTAGACTCAGGCATCTATGGTCACCCTAATGCTTGCTGTGGGATTTCAGGCTTTGAGACAGTTTTGATTGTTGTTGGCTGTTAATTGTCATATCAGAAGTGGCTCTTCTTTGTAAGATTAATGTGTAAAATAGGTCCTTTTTCAGAAATTTCTGTGTATTGATGCAGGAATGGTGGCAGGTTATCAGTGGTGGAGGAAGTACTGAAGCTTGGTACTTAAGTAAAAGCACAATTACCCAGCAAAATATATACTCAGGTAAAAGTAGAAGTGCTACATCAACAATCCTACTTAAGTAAAAGTCTTAAGTACTTTCTTTTAAATGTACTTAAAGTATTAAAAGTAAAAGTACTCATGCACCAAATATATATTATTGATTTCCATTGCGAAGGATATATGAACAGGTTATAATAATCAAAAAAATCTTCTTAAAATTAAAATGGACAATGTGTAGTTAATTTACATTTTCAGTACAGAAGCAGCTATGGACAGGCCTGTGTGTCATGAGGCAGGCTGTGGGCATCAAGTGAACAGAGAGGCTGGTGATAAAAAACAGGCATTCACCATTTTTACTGTGTAAGTATTCCTGCTTCAGATATATGTTATGAATCATGTTAATCAGACATTAATGGATGGACCTGTGTTAGCAGACAGCAGCTAACTAGTTAGCTAACTGAGCCAGAGCACCGGCATCATGACCGAGGCTCATTATAAAAACACAGCTCGCAGCGTGACACCACCTCCATGCAGAGTCTGACCTCACATCAGTCCAGCACTGTGTTCATATGTAACAATGTAACAAGTAACTACAAACACTGTAGAAATGTAGTGGAGTAGAAAGTACAGATAGTAGCTGCAAAATGTAATGGAGTAAAAGTATAAAGTATGCACTATTATTTTTACTTAAGTAAAGTATAAATACATAAAAAATTACTTAAGTACAGTAACGCAATATAAAAACCTAGTTACTTTCCACCACTGCAGGTTATGATCATCAATAAACACAACATGTAAATAAAATTTTAAAGCAATGCGACCAAATCCTAATCCCATTTCTCTGGGCAAACCTTGCACATGTTACATCACTAACACTCAAAGTAAATATAACTCCAAAACTATGGGATTAATATGACAGTAGACTTGGAGCTCATCTGTTGTTTAGGCCCTGCTGCTTATATGTGATGAAATTTGCCTGCAGTCATGGCCTGGGGCTATGGCTGCCCTAGGGACAAAAGGAGACGGACTGCCACCATCATGTTTAACCACCCCTGACACATCATCAGCCTTTTTGTGCCTCTCAATCTGAACACACACACACACACACACACACACACACACACACACACATATACTAGCAGCAGCAGCAGCAGCAGCAGTCCAGGGCAGCAGTGCTGGAGCACCATCTGTCAGCCTGGTGTCAAGTGGCCCTTGTCTCCAGTGATTATGAGAGCTCCTGCTGCCTCAGGTGGTCCATGGACCAGCTCACCCATCTAGAGGGGCTAGGCCAAGCCATATGGTCTGTGGGGCACAAGGGGGCACCCAGGGGAGGCAGCTCCCCTCCCCTGACACTGGACAGGACAGACAGCAGCACCGGCCTACGCCTGTGACTGTCTGCTGAAATGTCCCAGTCAGGGCTGAAATGAAAGTGAAGGACTTGACAGACATCATTCAGAGTTTCTGAGAGAGTGAGGGAGGAGCACAGAGTGAGAGGTCATTCAAGTCAAGGCCAGACTCCAACTATTATGGAAATGTAGAATGTTAATGAGGGTGTTTGGGATGTTGAAAGGAACATTGAAAAGGGCTATGTGTTTGAAACAGGATTATAATTAGGGCTGCACGTGCAAAATATGGTCAAGAAATAAGGATGCAGAAGAGCACTTCTTGGTTAGAATGCACTTCAGGCTGTGCAGGCTTTGCACATGTGGGTGCAGTTTAGTCTATTTTTTCTGGCACATCTCATGCTCCGTCAGACTAGATAGGAAGTGTCAATGACCACCTTCAGGTCTGTTGTGTGGGGTTTAGTCTGGGCTTTGGTGGGTCCACTCAAGGACAATCAGATGTGTCCTGAAGTCACTGCTGATGTGACTTGGCTGTAGGTCCTTGTCTCAGGTAGCTGCAGGGGCTAGTTTTCTCAAAGGACCACTCTGTATTTGACTGCATCATCCTTTCCTCATTTCAGATCTGTCTCCCTGTACTGGCAAAGAGAAAGCAGGAGGTAGCCAATTCAGCCTATCCACTCATTCTTTTTGGTTTTTAGCCAAATTCAGGTTTGAAACATATACTGACAAGGTAAACAGTGGCAAAACAAACAAATACTTTAAACAGCAAAGATGTACATGCAGAATTTCAGTATCTCTGTGTTTACGTTCCTAAACAGACTTCCTCTCTCAGATCATAAAGACATTCAATAATGCATCACAGTACCAACAATGACCTCAGTCTGTCAAAGCTCGTTGTTTACAACGTCTAGACATCTCCTATACTGGGCAGATCCCTGCGAATCAATATTTCATCACTGTAACCAACAAACAATCAGGCTTGGCACATCCAAAAATTACACACTGTAGCTAAACAGAGTAAGCACACTGATATCCCCAGTGCAGGAGAGGCTGTACACAAGCCTGTTGTTTATAGAGATGCTTGATTCTTAGTCCAATGGGTGGCATCATGACATAAAATGGAGTCAAATCTGTTTTGCTCATCAGATTAGAAGAGATTTACTCAGGCAGTAAATAGAGAGGATGGATGGATGCAGAGTGTGTTTGAGCAGGTTTGATGCCCTTTTGGGGGTGTGTGTGTGTGGGGGGGGGGGTGTCAGTGTGTGTGTGTGTCAGTCAGGCGGGGGTGAGGGGAGGTGGCTAGCTGTGTGTCAGTCAGGCTAAAAGACTGACGTGACACCCTCCACTTAGCCTAGAATCCACAGACAGGTCAGAGATGCCCTGACGAGAATTAACCCAGTCCCCATCCTGTATGTATCAGAGCTACAGAACGTCACAGCATCTCCGTTCTCATCAAGGGCCTTATGGCAGTAGATTACAGATGTTTGCAGTAAAGCTAAAGGGACTACGTCTTATAGTTGCATAGTATATCATTGGTGTTATACTATAATAAAAATCATCATCATCATTACCAACAATTATATCCTTTGCTTACCATAGAGAGTGCAAGAACTAATGTATTTTTAATAATTAAATGTTAACCACAGATATTAGACATTAACCCAAATTTAAATCGATAACAAGCAAAAGAAAATTTCATGAGAATATGTTAAACTGAAAAACAACAGGGGACATTCAGTACAAGTGTGAAGAAAACAGCGACCCTACTGTTGTAAAGCAAAACCGTTTCTAAGAGGTCCAGGTTAATGGAAAGCTGCAGGTTTCAGGTCATTATTTTCCATGGTGGAAAACAGTCATGCAGTTCAATACATAAGTGATATGTAAAGAGTGAAAGAGAGAGTTCTGCCCGCCATCCATTAAAGTCTGCATTCCCAAACCAGCAGTGAGATCTCATCACACGTCTCCTGCTAAAAGGTTTAAACATGAGGGTAATGTTTATTCAAACTGCCACCTCACTCCATAAATGATCCAAATGTTTATATGTTTATTAATCCAGAAATTCCCCTAATGCAGCACTTACAATAATGGAGAAGACACCTCCCAGGAAGTCCTGTGCTGTATTATGAAGGATGTGAGTGCTCACATTTGGAAATGTAGATGTCAGAGTTTGGTGTCCCCGTTTTATTCTGACATCTACATGTGGAACTGCTTAAGAATTTTACAACACAGTTGCAGAAAGAAGTGCAATAAGAAATGCAAATGAATAATGTAAACTCTATATTACAGTGGACAGTGTAACAGGCTGATGTTAAACAAAAAACCTTTATCCTACTTTTATAATTATAATAAGCAAAAGAAGAAATTTGGTTTATAGATTTGTAAAGAAGTACATAACATGGAGATAAACATAATGATTTCAAGCAGTGTTCAATTTACCCTAGATGGGAAAGTCACCCTTGTAGTCAGACACTTTTTATGAATGTGAGATACAATTATTAAATTTTACATGATCATTGGGGGGTCGACAACAATGTGAATTCCTGTTCCTTTCTAACATTCACTGAAATTATGAGTGAGGGAAGGCAGCAAAGATGACTGTGACAGGAACATAATCTTCATACCTGCTAACTGCTCCACAGCCTCCAACAGCTTCATCAACACACGTGTTTCATGACAAATACCACCACATCCACCTGTAACCTTCACTTTGTGTTATTATTTACACCATGGGCTAGGTTGACATTGCAAAGTATACAAATATCAGCTAAGAACTCTTCCTTAACCAGTACAGGTTAAGGTTTGTTGTGTGCAGCTGCCAGCCAGCCTGACCGTCCCACTGTAACTACATTCCATTCAAACCATTGAACATACTCCATGCATTGTATTGTAACAGTTTAAATTTCCATTCTTTTTGGCTTTGATTTTTCACATTTTATTACAGTGTTATATATTCTTGAATATATTCTTTTTGCTGTCCCCACACCAAAACAGCAGTGTGAATCTGTGTGGGTAACATTAAACTGTCCCCATGCGCTCCTCTAATAGCAGTATTACATCTTTTCAGTGACAGCAAAAAGTGATACAGTGAAAACTGTAATTATAATGTCTAATTGGCATATTTTAATAGAATGAAGTAAATTACTACAGCCTCGTGAAATAATTGAAAAACAAAGCAATTATGGCCTACAGGCACCATTCAGTATGATAATTGCAGTGCGGCTGGATCTGACAGCAAACAGAATTAGACTGGGAGGAGCTGGAGGTTTCACTTCCTGTCTTTTCAGGCAACTTCTCACAGTCTGTTTCTTTTATCTGACAACCAATGACAGAGAAAAAAACTGAGATTAAGTTATTTCCAAAACACAGCATTATGCAGATGTTGTCTACATGAGACATAGTCACAGTATTTTTTGGATTTTTTTGGATTTGATAAATAAATAACTATGTATGAGATTCTGAGGATAGTTTCATTCGTCACTTTCAGCACCAGAGACACAACACTGCCAATTAAAGCTGAGGCTGACTGCTGTGGGAGGGCAAGGGCAAAATACCTTCACTGACCCTTTAAAACTGCAGTACCTGTGCAATACTGTGCAAAACGGTAAAAGCGTTTAAGTGTTAACGCGTGTTCACATTTACTATATTTATTGTGTTTTCGTGTTTCACATTGGTGAAACTGATGTTCCTGCTGCCACCATGGTCTGAAGGAGCTGCTGTCATCCTGTCCAAAGGCCTTAAACCATCAATGTGCCTATGTTTTAATTAGCTACCGCTCCCTAAATATGGTGTAAAAAAATTATTTTTATTTTTATACAATTTAAATGTTGGATTGAGGGCAGACTAGATGCTACAACGCTAAAACCACCTTATAGGTACAAAGTGATACCAGAGATAGAGGTATGTTTGCATATTAAGTTCAGCTCAGGTCTTTGAATCACAGTACACAGACACATTTTACCTATCTGTTATCATTTTATATTATTAGTGCCCCTATCATTTCTTCTATGTTAAATAAATCAGGAAAGAACAGCTACAGCTTGAGGTAACACCTTATTCCTCACATGGATCCTGATCCAAATGTGCAGCTAAAAACAAGAAAGCATACGAGTTTGAATAATGGCTCTGATATTTGTGTGACTCAGACCACACAGAGCCAATATACAGTGTTATTTTGGCCTGTGGCAAATTAAAAAAGAATCAACATTAAATAACAACAATGAAAGAGACACTCTGTCAGCTAAAATAAGAACCCGAGGTGTTAATCAGCCCGGATATATTACATAACAGAATGTCTGAATCAGACCAAACACCAAATTCCCACACAGGACTCTCAACCAACTGACCCAGGTTTGATTCGTGTGCTGTTACAAATTTTGAACTTGTATTTTAGAAACAATAACTCATTCCATTTATTCTTGGAACAGATTGGGGTCTGAGTGAGTTCTGTAACAGAAATATTACAGTATGAGATTTGTTTTATTGTTAACGATTATATCCTTGGAATGTATTTTCTGTTAGAATTTTTCCTTTTTTCCAAAAGAAGAAAAGCTGTGCCTCCTGTTGGTCTCTGGAGGTTTTCACCGGTCCACTGAGAGGTCTGTAATGCGTGTGACCAGAGGAGACCTTTATGTAGGTCAGATGTTTTCCAGGCATCTCTGCCCGTTTTATCCACCTAGTGGGACCTTCAGTGGAAAAGTCTTTGCTTGTTTGTCTCCCTCAAAACCTGCAGTGCCCTTTCAGGGTAAGGTGACAACAGCTCTGCCTAATTGTTTGGAAGGGAGCTGTGAGGCAGGCTACCCTGCCATGTTGGGGTCACGGTGAGGACAACAGGGTCAGAGCCCTCATCAAATGTTTCAGTGTGGAGTGTGACTGGTGACAGGAAACTGAATAGTTCTTCACTTTTTGATGGTTTTTAGTTGAAACTCAGTTTCGTTTGCTCTGATTTTTCCACCAGTGTTTTTTTTTCCATGGATGGATTTTACTCCAGTGAAAATACTCACCATGGTAATATTAATTTAGGTACAGTGAAATTTAAATGATGGCTGGCTGAGAGTACAGTGCATCTGCTAAACCCCTGTGTAGGACCACTTTGCCCCTGTACATGTAGTCCACTATGTATCACAATAAAACAAAAGTGTGAATATCTGGCAGCTTGTGGCTTAAATAATGTCTATGGATACTACTAGACCTACAGACAGGTCTGTAAACCCACCCAGATAGACATGTCTCTTTCAGCACAGGTCCTAATGAGTGATCTAAGCAGGACAGGATTTAGTAGCAGGTTATGGTCTGGATCTAATTGACTGTTGTAAAACAGAGTCTGGTTAGTGAGCGACAAGTGCTTCAGGCAGCAGCAGCAGCAGCAGCATCCTATAACTTACTGACTGCTGGTACTTAATATATAATGCAATATGCTACACTGTGCCATTTGTCATTTGAAGCGAGACACAGATTATGGCTCAGGGCAGTGCATCTGTCCTAGAGGCTGCTGGGAAATGGACTAAAAGCTCCTCCAGCTGAGCGGAGCCAATCACATGCTGAACCCTGGATCACCCTCACTCCTCCTCTTGAGCACTTTAGCCTCACACACACAAACACACTTTCTTGCCATCTTTCAGTCTCACACACATTCTTCTTACTTTCAGCCTGGCTTCCTTGTTTCCCCCCTTCTTTTTCTCTTTTAAACACACACACACATGCACAGAAAGAGAGAGAGAAAGAGAGAGAGAGCTGTTCCTTTCAGGGTTATCCCTCTATATATAAGAGTTAGTCATTTCCCTTTTTTGCAGCATTAGCCTGTACAGAGACCAGCAGCAGTGCCTGCCTGGCTCAGCCCACAGTTCCCTACTGGTCTCTGTAGCATCTCCTCTCTGCAGGCAGTCTAAGCCTGGTGGGAGTCTAAATGAACCATATTGACATCCTACTGGGGGCAGTCTAGTTGCTTTGACAAATCCTCCCTGGCATTTATCAATCAAGTCGTCCTCAGTGGAGTGAAGGACCTCTAAACCCAGCCTCCCCACCTAGTGAGAGGCAGAGCATTTAGAGCTGAAAACACGATTCAATTTGTGCCGGGCATCGCTGCCACTCCCCTTTGTAACAATTTATGCACACGTGCCACAAATTAAAATGAGGGGGAGGTTAGGGAATTGTCAGCCTTCAAATGGCTGACATAAGTTACAAGCAAAATTTTAATTAGCCAGGAGGAGTGGGGTGATAATTCAGAGGGGCCCTGTTCTGTCAGGGGGCTTGTCTACATTGTGTTTCTCCTTTCAGCAGGCATCTGGAGACTCCAGTGGGGCCCCAAAAAAAGGTCTACTGAGGATAAAACTACTTGTGATACACAATGAAAGGTAGGGACCCCCTCCACATTAACACCCTCGGCTAAAGTGATACTGAGGATGCTTGTCTGGGAGCTACTGACTTCCCTGCATGTTTCTGCCCATTAACCACACATACATTTTATGTCATCTGCTTCTGACACAGTGGCTGTTGATTTGCATTTTTTGATTGCAACTAAGATGACTTCACTGTGGAAGCAAGTGTTGGAAGCAACAGCTGACTCAGGAAATGTTTTTATATTTCTTACTCCTGTCAGTGTGTGACATCCTCTCCTCTCTGTGTATTCAAAAAATACCCATTTGTCATAGGAAGTCTTTTGGTGGGAAGGCGCAGCTCTCATGTAAACCGTGGGCTTGACGGCTGAGAATCACCACAGCCGTTTCTGTCATGAAGCATTTCATGAAGGCCGTGTCACCACGGCAGAAAGTAATCAGGATCATTAATATTTTAAAGTCTGCCACGCCTTCCCGACTGCTATCCAATCTCAGCTCTTGTTCCACACTGCACTTTATGCCGCCATTATTTATTTACTGATAAAATAGTTGGCAGGGTAAACACCCTGCTGGGGGAGGCTGGACGTGGGGGTGGGGGGGGGCGGTGGGGGTGGCAGGGAGGGGCTGGCAGAGGGGGGAGGACAGAGGGGTATTAGAGATCTGCCCTCTGCCCTCCCTCACTGCTGGCTATCCGAGGTGGGGGGTGGGAGTGTGTGCAGGAGGAGACTAAATACAATATCCAGTGAAGCACAAGTGTAACACTGTGGCAACAATGCAAACAAATGTTGCTTTTCTTCCTAAAAGATGACTTAAATCTATGTCAGTATTTTATGCTCATTCTTTAAATGACCTCCATAGTAAAGGCATCAGGTCTCACAGAATCATCAGGACAGCACCAGCGTTCAGCTCTCCAACACCAGAATGAATCACATATCTGATCAGTGTTTATTGTAAAGTCTATTTTATGAGAAAAGTTGTAGGGCAGGCCTTATTTCAAAATGTGAACGTTTATTTTCTACATAGTTTTTTTTTTTATCTTATCAGGTTTTTTTGTGGTCTAAATTTATGAGTTATTGTGTAAAATGTCTCCACTTGTTGTCCACCATAGTCCCCTGTTGGTGGATGTGTCACTTTATGTTTCCACAACATTTTGCATACTGTTTCCAGTTAGAATTTTTTTTTTGATAACTAAATATACAACATCTACATCAAATGCTCCTTATTCTTTTCAACATTTCTGTTAAAACTCCAGCTTCAGTGTTTGGAAGAAAGATCAAAGACTGGACTCTCCAGCACTGCTCTTATTTTCTTTAGCATTCCTTTTGCTGCCAGTGATTAGAAATGTATTTAAAATAATTACTTTATATCCATTTTAAGAGCTCTGTGTCATTCTGCATGCTCTATACTATTTTAAGTCATGTGTATAACCTGTTGTTGAATTTCTTTGTCAGTGTCTTTCCTCTGTATTTGTGTGTTAGTCTGACTTGTAGCAGCAACACACAGATTTCACACAGAATAACCATGAGGTAGAGCAATACCACCTCTATGTTTGAGAACTGAGATATTATTCTGTCCCACTCTGTTTGTATTGTTTCTTAATGTTGCATGTTAGTCATGTTCACAGGAAAGAAAGGCACTGTGAAAAGGACAGTGTGCATTTGACAGCATCTGCTGTTAAGCAGCCTACAAGGATCAAACCCAGGATAATCCTCAGATCCTCAGTGACATGGAAACTCTGCTGGAAAAACCCATCAATTTAAGAACATGCATGTAGTGTTATGAACAGACAGCTTCAAGAAAAGTTACAGATTAAAATGGTTTATTGCATCCTGAAACCTCTCTAAATTAAAGTGGTAGTTTTAGTTCAGTTCTTCAGTGGTCACTAAATGTACTGTTGCATTTCAGCAGGTTGATGAACAGTTACTTTGCAGCGGTAGGTGCTGGAGCAGCAGATAATGTGAGGGTGACCCTTGTTATCTGACGACAGAAAGTTGCTGCCAAAAGGTTTGCTACTTTATACGAACACAAAATTACCCATCCGAATGCATAAATGCTTCTGCTTATCTTAATTCCAGATAAATCACATACTTTTGTCCAGGTTTTAAAACAATATTGCTACATAAATGAAAGTTCAACAAAGTAAAATCGTCTGCATTTCCATAAATTTCCCTAATGGAGTAATCCCTCTCAGACAAAGGACAAAATTTGCAGCATACTGTTGCGTTTCTGCCTTTCATCCCAAGCTCCCTGATTTTCATATAAAAGTCTTTTTTGGAAGCACTCAGTGACTTGGCAGACAATACAATGCTAGTCAAGAGCAATGCTGACTATGGATATTCATTTATGGCAGCACTTGGAAAACAATAAAATATTCATCATCAGAATACAGACAGGCCGGCTGGAGAACGGCTGCTGAATGGAACTGTAGGTAAGACGCTCTGTGTTTGCTCTCTTTTTATATCAAAAAGTACAAAATGTCTCCAAATCCTGTTTGTCTGATACTTGGAGGACTAAAAGGTCTGCTGCTATGCAATGCACACTGCAGGTATATTCATAGTTTGTTTTCATTATTTGTTGATTATCAACAAAACAATAATGTAAAGCAAAGGACACCAAACTGACTGAAATGTGAGTAAAATTAAAATTTAAACTTGAATATAAAGTTACAACTTAAGTTAAGCACCTCACAACTTCAGATTTTCTAGTATGTCAATGGTCAAAATCATTAACTATTTAATAGCAAGGGGCCCGTTTTACCCATTTTATGATAATGGTACATACACATCTGACTATAGACATCATTAAGTCACTAAATGAAATTTTTTTTTTAATCAAGAAATATCTCAGTATATAACTAAACCTGCATACATTTAGAGAATTCAATGATAACAGTGTTTTTGAAATATGCCAGATAACATATTTAAAATAGGAAAATCTATATAATATTTAATATTCATATATAAAAATCTATAAATGGTCTTATTAGACAAAAAGGACAAGTATCCAGGAAGATTCAGTGGCCTAAGGACATATTTATTGTTTAAAGAAAGAAGGGATAATGTTATGGTGATATGTTAGAAAAATGTGAATATGATTTCTAAACAAAAAAAAAAACTCAATCACAGTTTACATGCCTTATTAATTTAGACTTAGACTCTTCTTTTAAATGTACATTTTTTTTCTCAAAATGAACAAAAGCTCCTAAATCAGGAGTTTAATTTAATTATTTAAATAATTTAAATTTCTTACAAACTCAAAAGGAAATCATGACCATGAACACATCACAGTGCCACTTAGCAGAATCTGATGAAATATTGGCCTGCCATGAACAGAAGAGACCATAAAAAGGGGGTCGATCTAATTATGTATTCTCTGGGGATGCTGGGAGCATGGTGGTAGGGGTGGTGGGGGGGTTCTGGTTAACTAGATTGGGGTAACAGTGAGGGAGGGGGGGGGGGGGGGGGTCCAGCTGAAAACAAAACAGATATATGCCCACAAAATAACAGGTGCCCCCCCTCGCTGCCCCCCCTCAACCTCAGCTGGTGCCACTATGAACCCTGAACCCTGACTTTGACCTTGTCTATAAAGGCCTCTCTCTCTCTCTGTCTACAGAGGTCCCTCGCCCCTCCCCCTTTATTTTCCTCCCGCTGTCGCTCAGCTTCCTCTCAGCAAGTCTTCTTTAAAGCGCCGAGCAGCACTTCAGGGCAGCCCCGAGACAGAAATGAGAGGAGGGGAGGTACAAATGTTACTGTACTTGCTGTGGCGGAAACAATTTGAAAATGAATGATGCTTTTTGAGTCCCTTGAGGCACTTGGGTCTTTCTCACTTCTCCCTCTCTCTCTCCCTGCTTCTCCCTGTTTGTGAGGGAGGTGTGGGGTGAGGCTGAATTAGCATAAAGGAACAAGCACAACAACAGCGGACTCTGAAAGAGCTAACCAGTGGGTGGATTAAGTATGTCATTGAATGGGTTCTGTTGTAAATGATGGGGTGGGGTGGGACCTCATCCCCATCTGGTCTTTTTAAAGAATACCTTGTGGTAATTACCCCCCAGACAGCATTGTGGAGCGCCCGGGCTGTCCGGCCAGGTGCCTGCGAGCCTGGCCATTCACTGGCACTGCACGCTGCCCTGCAGAAAATGGAGTTAAGGTCACCACCTGATTTTGCAGGATTCCCGTTTTACAAGGTTTTAAATATATATGTATGTATAAACCAGTGCAGTCTGGAGAATAAAACTAGCATCAACATTTCTGAGGGGAGATTTTTGTTTGTGTTCATAAAACAGATTATCTAAAAAAAAATCTTGCTGCATAACTGTAGCAACAGTGATTATTTCTGGTATGACAATAAATCCTGGTCTCTTTAGACATTCCCTCTAGGTTCCCCGGGGAGCTCCCCTCTGTTAGCTGAGTTTGTCTGGCTGCTCTCATTCAGAAAGGAAAGTGTCTGTTCCCCACTCTTGACCCTCTTGAGGGACAAGACAAGTCCAGAAAAAGGTTTTGAGAAACCTCCTGAGGGGTTTCCTCTGCTTCTTTTATTTCCACAACTGCTGCTTATGGACAAGAGTGGGAATTGATTTTGTCTCAAGGTATGAGTGGGGATGGAGTTCCTCTCCTCTACATGTTGTTCAGAAGCCTTTCAAATACTTTCAAATACCCTTTGTGTGCTGACCTAACATTGTATACTACTGCTGCTTACATTTAAATCAATTAAATATTAGGAAATAACAGACGTTTGGGCTGGAAAAGACGATGACTGAGAATTTGGACCAAACTCCAAAAAAAAAAAAATTAGACATATGAAGTTTTTTGTTTATTTTTATATTTTTTTTATGTTTACTCTGTTTTCAGTGAAACAATATAGAGAAATATGTGTAAATATTCTACAACATGTCATGAGGAACAAAGCTTCAGAATCTACAGCAACACCGGGGTTGAAACATAGTAGATTGCTTTTTCAAAGTTAAGAAATTATTTAGATTAAATTGTTTATTTTATAGTTATAGAATTCAGAATGAAATACTAATAGTGTAATGTAATAGTATTATGATATATTTCTCTGAGTTTACATTTAAATAATCAACATTAAGAAAAAGAGATATCAATACCAGAAAAATGAGCAATTCAATAATTTCTAAAAACACATTTTTGTTGTTATTATATTAACAAGCTGTATATTTTACTATAACATATACATTATCAATCCCTAGATTTTTTATTTTTTTTTGGTACCAGCTTTGGTATCATGATCATAGTCCTAAGGTAAATAAAAAAACCTCTGAATACATAAAACTGGTGGTGTTTACTGGGACTGTTCAGGATTTGGTCTGCAGCCTCCCAGTGGTGAGGCAAGTGTTGTTCACCTGATTAACGGTGATCCAGTAAACAATTGGTGCTTGACCTTTGCCACAGACACATATAAGGTCCCTGAGCTCTCATCAGCTATTTAGCTGTATTCATGAAGCAAATACCAACAAATACACAGTAGCTGTAACTGCACTACACTGACACAGAATAAATTCATCCTCATGCTTAAAGCTCTGTTATTACGCATTGTTGCATCAAACATTTGTTTGCTCTCAACACATGGCACATTTGTCCATAATACATCCGCAAGATAAGACACATGGTTAAGTTTATGATAATGAGCATATGGATGCATTGCCTGCCAGTGTCATCCAAGGTATGGGGTACATGCAATGCAGAACACTTTTCAGACCACGAGCTGTTCTCTTGCAGTGTTATTTAAGTGTCGTTTTTTTATTGCAGTTAGAGTTAGAAATAAAAAAACAACTATTGGTTAGTGTTAGACATGAAACACGGGGTAAACTTTAAACACATTTTACAAGAAAAAACTATATGGAGGACACAGTTATAGAAACTGTGAGAGCTTTGTAACCCACATAATTTACCAATAAAGAATAACTAACAAAGCATGTTGTTGATGCAGCTGGTGTTACTGTGTAGTATAGTTAATCTGACCATATGACATGAGAGAACATGATGCCTCTTTATGCTATTTTTAGCCCGAATTTTGCCCAGGTTTAGTTTTTATTAACTCTTTAAAATGTATTAACCTATGGAGGCATACAGGGAAATAAGGTGCGTACATCCACGTCATGTTTCGCCAAGATTTTTGCATCTTTAAAGCTAACAACAATCACAGTTCTAGTCCACACAACACAAAAAGCAAGATATTTTATATGACATTAGAGTATTAGTGGGTTACACTGTCCAGTGCCAAATAGGCTATATAAAGCAATGTCTGTCTGGTCCTCAACAATTACCTTCAAACTTACAATAACACAACAGGAGCTTGGAAAATTCTAGGTGTTACTTCTTCAGGTTAAAATGTTGGTGCAGGATGATCCCCCTGGAGGTTTTCCAGGCACTTCCAGCTTGGTGGACAATTGACAGTTGACATATCAAGTCTCAGGTGGAAGCTCTTCAAGCAGGAGAGGAGGATCTCTGGGCTCTCTCAGCCTGCTGCATCCACAGCCCCGACCCAGATAAGCAGCAAACAGATGGATGGAGGCCATTATTGTGCGGATTTACAAATGCAGTAGTGGCAGTGTGTTTACTTAAGCCTAATACTGACATGAATGGTAACAGCATAGCTGTCTCCAAACAGACAGTGATCGGTCTATAGGCAGCCTCCTGTGAGGAGCAGCAACACTATTGATTCTTTATCAGCACAGCTGAGTTCACTGAGGCCGACTGCTCAGAGGTGTCATTTATCTGTTCTGACAAAGTACAGCCACTAAACACTGTCAGAGCCCTGCTGCTCCTCTTCACAAATACCTGACCCTGTGGCATTCAGCGTACATTCAGGAAGCAGCCAAGTGCAACATTGTACACGTTTACACCTCTGTGCCAGAATGGTCTATATAACCTGTGTGCTCCACCAGCCTGTTTAAAGGCCACACCAGAGGTAATACACAGATCTTATTGTAGGATTTATTTCAATATGGTGTTTATTTAAAACAGCCATGCCTCTTAGCAGCTTTGCAGTCCTTGCATAGAAAACCAAAGCTGATTCAACACAGAAAGACACAACCACATAAAAGGTCTGAACACAACAGACAAAAAGTAAATAAATAAATAAATACATATTCACATGGATACTCCAAGGAAGATAAAGTAGTTATAATAGTATATAATAATAATATAATAAAAAGCCATTTAAAGAAATGTGTATTTTAGTGAGGAGACAGAATTATTCACTGCAATAAATCAAACCGATATGATGCAGCGTTGCCCGAGAGGTAAGACCCAGGGCTAAAAAAGCCATTAAACCTCAGCTACACCTAAAAAATGCATCTGTTTATTAATGCAAGAGTCCAGAAGACTTCAAATTAGTTCAAAACTGTTTTTCTTTTTCTTTTCCGGATATTAAAGATGGAAGGTTAGACAACACTACTTTGAGACATTTTAGTATGGCACAATAAAAGGAAAGGGGGGGCAGTAAAGGGAAATCCTAAGCGGAAATTACACCCTCAGCTGTCAACGTCCTATCAGCATGCATAGCTTTCCAGTGATGTAGCCTTCTATTTGGAGGGTTGGACATGGTGCTGAGTAGAGGACAGGCTGACAGAATGAGTAAGTGACCTACTGTGGAGTGTCCTAACATCTGCCTGACAGCCCTCTGCGGGGTCCTGCTGATGATTATTGAATATTGACAATTGAGAGGCATTCCTCAAGGGACAAAAGAGCTGAACAGCGGGAAGGGAGGATCTGAGTGTCATAAATATGTCAGGCAGCCTAAAGTATGTGTAATTAGTACCCCTGAAACCATCATTAGTTTAGAAAACTTGTTGCAGTTTCACCATGGCTCTTTTATCCACATTTTAGTGTGGACTGATTTTATTTTGCTTTGTTTTGTTTTTTTTGTTTTTGTGAACTGAGCGTTCACTGAGACTAAAGGCTTATTCACATATAATATAAATGTAGATATGGATATGTTTTCAGACACAACAACAGTTGTGGTTGTTTATCATAGAGTAAAATTGTTTCACACTTAAAAATGCTATTCTGCTGGAAAGGTTATATTTGACAGAATTACACCACCCAAAAAAAAAATCAGACACATATTTCGCGCAGGGTTACATCGATCCATTAAAAGTTGGGTAAAAATGCAGTGGCCCACACAGGAGGAGAGAGTTGCGTATTAATGTCCAGGAAGCAGAGGGATGGTAGACTAGATATCTCAGTGCTACAGTTTTTTACAGAAAAAGGAAGCTTACAGGACAACTCATTAACAAATCAACAACACAAATATGATTGAATTTTTAGTAGTAAATATTATTTTTGCAAATTGTTTTGTTGTATTGTTGCGTTTTCGGGTGTGTGTGTGTTCATAGTGATAAAGATGCCCAGTGTAGCTCACAGCTTGTACAGAACCCATTCAAAACCCTGCAGGAAGGCACCTCTTAAATAAAAGTGAATGAGTGCAGTACACTCTGCAGAGTCTCCATCATACATCATGTAACAAATCATTTACTGCAGCCAGGGGTGAAATCCTGATTACACACTGACCATCAGCCATTTTAACCTCTGATCTCCACCCTAGTGGAGGCAGTGTGTAGGAAAGACTGAATCCATGAGCGCTAGATAGAAGTCACACACAGTGGCAGGGAAGGGAAGTAAAGGGACAAAAAGAAAGAAACATGCTGTTCCCTGGTCTTTATTGATTCTGGTAGGGTGTTGAAAAGGTCTTTGGTCATGCCCTTACCAAAGGATACTAATTTGCTCGATCAAGTCTGTTGGAATATCGACTGGGAGGAGGCTGAGCCCCTGCCATTGTGTTTCCTTCAGCAGGGAGCTGGTCTGTGAAACAGGATTACTAGAGGTCAGGCAGCCAGTGAAAGGATGTCCATCACTTTCTGGGGGCTAATACAAAGGGGCTGGGCCCGAGGGACATGATTGAGATGTTGAAGTCCAGAGGGGAGGGGAAGCTCCACCACAATCCACATGCAGATTTGCAGCCTGTTAATCTGTATGTTTCATGGTTACAGACACCCGCCACGCTTTGTTTTCAGCCACAAAAGATAATGAAAGGCTACGGGTTTCTCTTTTTTGAAGAAATAACTGTTATATACTGCTGCTGCTAAAGGCTGCTGAATGATCTCTCCCGTCC
Source organism: Parambassis ranga (assembly GCF_900634625.1). Classification (NCBI taxonomy): domain Eukaryota; kingdom Metazoa; phylum Chordata; class Actinopteri; family Ambassidae; genus Parambassis; species Parambassis ranga. The sequence continues at coordinate 11,538,390 of NC_041030.1, read as the reverse complement.
ATCCAGTCTGTGACACTGCTGATAATGTAACACAGGGATTCTAATCACAGTGTGTAGCTGGGACTCTTTGAGAAAGATACTGTCAATGATTTCATTAATACACTCAAAAATAAGATCACATTACTATTTATACTCAAACATAACACATACAGTAACCAAGATATTCAGTTCTGTTACATAGTGTATTTTTACAGTTGAATTGTCTCCTGGCTCTTTACAGAAACCCAGAGTCAAAGCAACAAGCAGGAAACCTTGAGCAGAATCAGGTCGTCCACCTGCTGATGGGCACTCAGGTAAAGAAGGAGAGCAGGTAGGTAGGACAAAAGGAAAGGAAGCAAGGATGAGAAGAACACACAGGCAGTAGATAATACATGAATGAATGACAGTGGACAAAAACACAGCTGACGTTCAACATACAGGAACAATAATGATGGAACAGGGTATTCGTGCCTCACAGAACTGAAGTCAACCATCAAATTATCATAAGCAGTAGATTTTGACAGACATGGCTACAACTGATTTTTTTATTTATTTTGTTGATATATATTTAGTCATATATTTATTATCTATGCTTTTGGGTCATTATTAATAATTAAATATGTCATTATAAAAAATGATTAATAAATGCTGCATTTATCGGTACAATAAAATGTGTGAAATTATTCAAAGAAATGTTCTCTTAATACTTTTCAATACAAAAATGTCCAGCAAAAAAACAAAAATAAAAATGTAAAAAAATATTTTTAATTACTCTTTGTTTTTTTGAGCAAACATTTGTTCTACAATAAAGTCAATTAAAAAGTAACAAAACTATTTAAAAATGACATTTGTTTTTTTAACTATAACAACGTCTTGTGTATATAAATATTCAAGAAATGAATAGCAGTTCAGGCTGTGACATCATAGAGCTTATAGAGCTTTAAACCAATAATACATTGCTGATTAACTATACCTTGTTGTGTTACTGTTGTATTAACACACCTGTTACCAAGTGTTTACTTTTAAATTTGGCAGTAAAAAGGGATTTCTGATCACAGGAAATGGTTCACAGTGGAACATTCAACAAGGAATATAATGTTCAATGTTTCACTGAGTCATACGGATAAATACGAATAACAGAATCGTCATGAAATGTCTGGCATCAATGATGAACTCATAAAAAACAATAAATAGATCACTGAACTTGGAATTATCGCTTTAACTCGTCAGCTTGTTGTTACCAATTATGTCCTCTCACTCAGTCATCTCATGCTCGTCATACCACTGTACAAACATCTCCATTGCAAGGCAGCTTTTTGGGCACTGACAACCTCCAAACCACATGAAACCCTAGCCTGGCATCTGAAGAGACCACAGACCATCACAGACATGTCCCCTTTGTGAAAACAAGCCTTTCTTTCCATTCAGCAAACAGCCAATTAGCCATTATGGAGAATGACTGCGAGGATGTGTGTGTGACTGCTTTTTGAGTATGAGGTTGGAGCCTCTTACCTCTATAGGTGGGACATCTGCTGATGGTTTGTGTCCCTGGATAAGTACTAGCCGAGCACCAGCCCAGCACCTTTTCAACCTGATCACATAGGTATTTAGCTCTCAGGCCTGGCCAGTGTTTCTGTTTGTTCTATGTTCAGAGCAGGTGTTTTATAATCATTAGTGACTCCATTACGACCCCAGCTCTAAGTAGAAGACAAACAGCGGCCATGCATCTATTCTCAATGGAACCATCTGGTGGCAAGGAGGAAAAATGGCTGTGTTTGGCACCAGTGTTTGCCAATGGTCACATAATTGTGTTTCAGAGGAGAGGAGGCAGATAGCAGACAGAAAGAGCTGAAGTGCTGTGGGTTTTATAGAATGTTTCCAATGTCTTTGTCTGCTCAGCCAACATCCTGGTGTTTGTATTCATCCATTTACAGTAGGGCCTTCCTTCACTAAATGTCTTTTTTTTTATATTTTCCTAGAAATGTTTGTGTGGACAGTCAATAAATTTTTACATTCACAGGGCACACAGAGCTGCAGGGCCATTGAAATAAACCAGGCTGCACAATGCTCCCATCACATTTATTCCCTCGAGTGTTTTCAGCTACATTTGCTTCATCATTGTAAGCAAGAGGCTGTTTCTTTAAAGGTGCAGTCCGCGAGAAAAAAACAAAAGAGCAACATGAAAAACGAGTGCAGTTCCCAATTTAATACACAGACTTAAATATTTGAATCTATTTATGAAACTATGTTTATTACAGACATGCAGACTTTCAGCTCTGAAATAAGGATCCATAATACATTATCTAAAGTTTTTAGTTTATTTATGCGTATGAAGCCATGTCAGTATCGTTAAAATGCATTGAGCTGCAGGCAGACAGCACAGATATGTGAATGAGCACTGAAGTATGTGTGAATTTTGCTGAATGTTCGGAAACACAGAGCTGCTTTAAACAAAAAAAAAAAACACACGTTTGCTTTCTGATCATGCTTAACATCGTTTCTTAGGTGGAGTGTGTTGTTTGTGTATCCTCTGTCCGCCGCTGCTTCTCGGGGTTCTGCTTGTTTGTGGAAAAGGCTGTCAATTGTGATAATTATTCCAAACAAAATGCTGCAGCCACTACACATAATTATGCCACTGATGCTAATTACTGTGTTAGTTATTAATGACTCATTAAACAATTACGGTCACCGTCAATGATATGCTAATGAATTTCACATGAAACATGTGTAAAAGTAACTATGCAGTGAGGTGGAGGGCCAGCACAGTGAGAGGACCTGACAGGCTGTATCTGTGTGTTATCACATGCTTTTTTAGCATTGCTTTGCTGTAATTACAGTTATTACCATTATTAATAGCACTACCCATACCAGCATTCAGAAGCAGGTGACAGAGCTGCATGTAGTTAAAGGTGGATCACATCTATAAACAGTAAGGGGAAAAAAAGATGATTATTTATAATAATACACATTACACTACCAAGTAACTTGATCTGTTTTCTTCAATTTACAACACAAATGCATTCATAATTAAAGAGGCATTTTCTTGTTTTCTCACCCCTTTGAAAATGCATTGCACATAAAATCCATTTCATTTTTTGTTACTGTTGTATATTTTAACTAAGCTATATTTTGCACACTGTACAGCTCCTTTATTATTTAAATTAGACACTTATTCTGGTTTTATACTGTTTTTTGTTTGTTTTTTTGTTTGTTTTTTACATGAAGAAGAGAACAAACAACAGCATTTTTTTTACATTCCAAACATAATTATTCAGTTATAATAAAATAAAACTTAGTTTCTGTAATCATTTTTATACCTGATAATGCTGGAGAACTGTCCACTGTCCTGATACAGCCATTAGTATTGCTGTCTGACAGAACAGTAGCCCACATCAACATATACTGAATGCACTTCACTATATTTACACTTATCTTTTTATCTATCTGTCTATATCTATATCTTGTTTTCTTCTAGATTTGCTATTATGTTTTTAAAACCCAAGACAAATGCCTTGTATGTGTGACCATACCTACTATGTTTCAAACCTATCAAGCTAACACTAGCTGCTTCTACACTCAATCACTGCAGACTGCTAAAGCCTCTCTTTAAGGACACCGATGGCTTTGATCAGACAGTATATCACTTGGTGAAAAACATTTTGCATCGATGAGTAAAATGTAATATTGGTGCCGTTATGAAATGTGGGTGGTGTTCCCTCCTCTTTCATTATGTTTCTATACACATCAGCTGCTAAATATTTGGACAGAAAATATAAAGGAGGTACTAATGGATCCTTAAATGTGCTCTGCATGTTTGCACCTTAGTCTGTGTTTTAGTGGATATGATTTTACAGAAGACTGATTGTCTTCTGTGGGTTACAAGTATTAATGTCCAATAAAAAACTTCCATTAATGATGCATGTGGCTGCATTTCGTGTGAATGAGCAGGAAAGAGGGTGGAGTGGTGGTTTATAAGTCACACACAATGAACTATTTCATCTAATGGAGAAATATCTCTCTATTGCAAGTTTGAAGAGTGAGGACCTTGGGTAAATTGATGTATGTCTCCTCCTCCTTCTGGAGCTCTCCTCTTTTTTTTTCTCCAGCAGCATTATGGGTGGTTTTAAAATATTAATATGAGAGTGCATTTAGCGGAGAGCAGCTCATATGGGTATTCTCTCGTGACTCCCCATTCAGGTCACAGGGGAGCGCCTGCCTGTTTCCCTGCCTGCCTGATTTACTCTAAATGCAACATTAAACATCCTCCTTCCTTTTGGAGGCTGCATGCATGATGTTGTCTTTTTTAACTCTCATACTGGAGACGTAGAGTATGAACTCCAAATCCAGTCATAAAGTAGAATTATTGCGTCGATGAAGGCATCCGCTCAGATCTCAGAAGAGCAGCTCCCGAAAACACTGATTGGAATTGACTGGGTGTCATATCTCGTTAAAGCACAAGACAGACAACACCACCCTCAGAGACAAACACACGCAAACACACACACACAATGGTACACACATCATCCCCGGAAATAAACAACAACCAAAGAAGACCATAAACTAACCGATAATATCTGAGAAAATGAAACACACAAGAACTGGAGAAACAACACTATCCCTGTTGTGTTGTCATCACAAAATTTATGATTAGCTCAAAATGAAGATTAGATACACAAACTCACGCTATTGCCTCTCTGGAGGCAGGCTTGGCTGCAGGCATACCTTCAGGCTATGAGCTTTGCCTTGAATTGTGCTGTTGTTTGCTGTTTGTGTGTGGCTGTTATTCCATATTAAATGGAGGCAAAGCTACACGCCGAAGTTATATTTATGTCTCTCTGCCTTGCACACAAAGACTGGGAAACATTTCACCGTATATTCATGTATTTTACTGGCAACAGCTTTGGCTGTGTTTTTTACAGTTTCTACTGTATTGGTGAATGGTACAGTGTGTACAGTGTGTCAATTTACATTCATGGCTGTATTCATGAAACCATGACTTCACATTTCCTGTCCTCACATTTATGTACAGTATTACTACTACTACTATAATAATAATATTATTATTATAATTATTATTAATAATAAGAAGAAGAATATTAATCAAGTAAAGTAAAGCGATATTATCTAGTTTCTTCCATATATTACTGCTTACAAAATCATATTGATTGCACATCAGGTCAAGATTGTGTGAATGGCCCCTCCTACACAACCTTTGTGGGATCAAAGCACCAGCACTGTGTACAACATTCTAGCTGCTTAAAGGTGAAGCTAGCTAACTACTAGATAACAAAATAGTGACATGTAGCTTGTTGTTAGGTGTTATGACAGGGCCAGTGAAGAAAGCACATTGTTGCTGTTGGATGATTTTTTTGTCAAATGGTTTTAAGCTTATTTGATGTTGTGTAGTACTGAGTACATTCCTGAGTTCACGTTCATCTGCCAAGTCATTTGAGTTACGGATCATGGTTGAGAATCATTTGCAATTGACCTAATAATGAGAACATATTGTTAATACTGTCCTAGCTGGGTAATTTAAACACATGGGTTTAGGCTTCATCCCAATATTGTTTTTTTTTAAAAAAAAAAACTATAGAGTAATAGAAATAAAAATAAAGATTCTGTATGAACTACATTTTTGCAGCCTGCCACCTGTATTGTAATAAAGGTGGCAGGCTGCAAAAATGTATCAGACCTTCTCTCTGAAGACATCTTAATATCTGAATATATTAGTGTCAGCTACCTTTCAGGGACTATTACATAAAAACTGTCAACATGGACCTGTGTTATTGAGTCAGTACCAGTAAGCCCGCCTGCCCTTTTCTTCTTCTTCTTTTGTCTCCTGCAAATCCTTACAGGTCTATGCTCCTCTGCATCTCTTTACCTGGCATGCTTCTCATTATTATGCTCCACATATTTGGAGTTTAGAGTGAAAATGATGAAACAAGATTTTTGATCTGATGGTTTTTTTTCTGAATTCCAGCACTGACATTCCCCAAAATCAAGAGGAGCAAATTATGATGTTGATAATTGCTGTTATTAAGATGCTACAAGTTCAATAGAAGCTGCTGCTTCAACTCCGGCCAACAAAGAACAGAATGACATACGGTGAAAAGGCAACATCATATGTAATTTGGTGTAAACAGTGTGTGTCCTACACGCGGAGTGAGTGGAGAGCTATTTTAAACAACCAGACAGCAGCAGGCTAAGAGCCGTGCTGCACTTCAGGTGCTCAATAATTAACTGCATGCTGCTCACAGAGTGCCTGTGGTGTGGTGGAGGAAGTCAGGCAAAGCTAGGAGCAGGGTGTGTGTATGTGTGGTAAAAAGGTAGTAACTTTGAATAAACCCCTCTTACTACGCTTACTAGTAAAGGCAAAAAAACTCTATGTGGTATGTCTCTGATAAAGACATGACATGTTAAGGACATGTCTAGGATCCTTATTACTGTTCCTGACACACAGGAAGTCCCACAGCACACCAGGATGGGGGATGAGCAGGATCCTCGTAGCCTTTGTGTCTGCATTAAAGTTTTAGGTCGCGTGGGCCTGTTTTACACGGCTGCTGATCCCGGACTGAGGCTGAACTGGAAAGCAGCCATGGGCAACAACATGTCAGACATCAGACTGCTGGTCTCCAGGTGCCACAGTGCCACAAACAAGTGTTAAATTAGACCCACTGGGATCTGAAGCTACATACGCTAACATCACCCTGATGCTGTTAAAATGACTGTTGTACACCAGGACTCTAAGGTATGCACCAGCACCTGGGACTGCACAGTGTTCTAACACCTCATTTGGGCAATTGAAGTAGTACTGAGACACACAGTGCTGCAGGATGGATGGATGGATGGATGGATCATTTATCAAGAGCACAATTCCTGGTTTTAAGCAATGATCTGTACATCATACAATACTATTAATTAGTGACAGGATAAAGAACTTTTTATGTTTATAGTATGTCTTGGTGTATATGTATATGTGTTTACTGTATTGGTTCCAGTAGCATAAAACTGCAATAACTTAAAAAGTTTGGAAGTTACACAGTGCTGTGCTCCATTTTGAGTTCTGTGAAATGAGTTCATAATGACAGTCTAGCAGTGTGAACCTCCATTAGCCTACTTTCAGTTCTTTTTGACTGGCATCTGGCTGAATCCTACACACACACACATACACACACACACACAGAAGTCTGTACATTAATAGAAGAAATGATATCTCTTCATTAAAGAATCATCTTTCTGAATGGACAATCCTGGGCTTTGTGAATAGGTCTCCTCATGACCAAAACCACATCAATGCAATGAAAGAGGGGAAAAAAATGAAACATCCAAATTGCTACTTCAATCTCCAAGAGCTTTGAAGTGCTGTTTTCATCCCATTTTGACCAAAATAAATGTGTATTTTTATTATAGCATGTGTCAGGAGGTTGCTAATGGGTTTGGAATAAAAGACAACATTTTGATTCAGCCTGGCGCTGGTGGCACAGAGACCCTTTTTACTTCAGCTCATTTTTAAGCCGGAGCACCGCTGCTCCCCTATCATTGGTTGATCAAGTCAAAGATGACGACCCACTCAGTGTTAATGCTTGTCTGCAGTTAGAAGTGATCCCCATGAACCAAATCAAAAGCTCAGCTCCCCGCTGAATGCATGCAGTGTCTTACTCTGTTAGGGATCACAGCAACATGTCCATGTGAAAGACTGAGGGCGGCCAGCCAAGGTTACTTTCTCCTCCTCAGGAGCAGACTTCACTGCTACTGAGGGCAAGCTTATTCACTCGCTGGGACAAGTCAGAGCTGCAGAACAAAGATGGGGAGCCAGTGAGGGGCCACTTTTAGCTGTAAAACATTCTACTCTGGCTGTCATGATGTTACTCTGGAATCCTAATTTCATTTCACTGCATTAAATGCAGGAGAAAAGCATTTATTTCTATCACATTTTTGTGTGCAACTATGTTGTTTTTATGACTCACCTTCATTTATTTTCCAAAGGTTCACATCATGGCAGCCCTTTTTACATATTTACAAAAGTAAATACTAGAATATATTATTATATTATGAAGAAAAATGTACATCATCCCAGTATCCAGAAATATAAATACACATCTGGTATTAGAAAAAAATCAAACTGCTAAAAAAACTCTGTTTAATATGTAGTTATGACATCATCAAGTGTTTACCAATTTCAGAATTCCAGACTTTTTCAAACCTTGTTTTATATTTGAATACAATTAGCTGAGTTTTTATGTAGTTTTAATAATCATTTCTTAACATACTGTTGCCTAACCATGTTTTCAGACATGCAACTAAGTTTCCCTTGTGTTTGTGCTAGTGAAACCTCTGTAAAGACACAAGCTGGGTTATGAGTTAAGTTATCCTTGCATCTGAGTGAGTTGTGCGGATACAAGCGTCTAATTCATTCTTATGTGAGTGAGTGATTTAAACGTGGTTAGAGTTGTGCTTTGTTATTACAACTATGCAAGGCCAAACACTGACTGACTCACAGTCAGTGATAGTGTCGTCTTTGTGTGCTTGTGTGTAACTAAGGTTTCTGTCTGCATGTGAGCAGCAGTTATCTTTGTGTGGGCTAGAGTGGCTGACTTAAAGTCAGATGAGGTGAACTGTTGTGAATCTCATATTTTAGAAAAGAGAAGCCCACAAACATATTTCCACTCCCTCTTTTCTTTTTCCTAACTAAAATCATCATCATCATCATCATCATCATCATCAACTTACCTATATAGTTAATATAATGTTAATACAAAAATATTAAATTAAGCCTAAATATACGGTCAAATACACGTTTTAACATGTTCTTGTGCTATCCTTAAGCCCACACTATAATCAGTGACACAAATATCAATTTATTGGGAAATCACTTTTACTGATATGATAGAAATATAAAAAGTAAAATCTATAAACTGTCTGATCTAGTCAGCAGGTGATCTGTGTATTAATATAGTTCAAACGTGCTCTGACCAACAAGTGGAAATTGAACAAATCACTCTTATATAGAAGGACAAACCACAGTGAGGCTGAGGTTTGCTCTGACTTAACATAACTGCTACGTATACACTTCGCAGAAATAAAGATAACACTAAGAGCAGGACAGACTTTCATCCATCTTTGACGTTCAGATCAGCTCAGACGGTCTCTCCAGCAGAGCCCCTGCAGGTGCCTCATGTGATATCATTTAAAGATGGAAAGCTTTAAAATAGCCTGACATTTCTGAGACAATTAAAATGATAATGCTTCACTTTGAGGTCACATCAGCATGCGGGTCTCACTGCACTTTGCAGGATTTGTAAGGAACGACTGCAAATCCGTGTGAGCTGCATTAAAGACAAAGCAGTCGTTGGGCTCTGTGCTGTAATTTACAGACATGATAACTGTTGAGTCAAATGGTTTATATTATTTTTTTTGCCCACGGCAGTTATAAGGCAACACAGCCACAGCAATATACCAGGCTGAACCTGTTTATGCATTCTGTAGACTAATGTCAGTCAGGTGATTGATAAAGGTGCTGCCTGTAAGGTAGGAGAAGTGCTGCGTCTCACATTACACGTGCGTGCAGTTCAACTCTTTGAGCAAACTTTTGTGGGCTGATGAATTCATTGCAGAGAGCTCCTGGAAGATATCCTCTGTCCTGCAAAGCTGGCAGTATGCTGCCACAGAGCTGGGTTTCCACAAGAAAGCCAAAAGGAACCAGAGCGTTCGATTCATTCAATGAAATGCAACTTCATGAGACATTTTGCATCCTGACAGATTTGTGCAGCAGTTTGTGAGCATGCATGAGGATGTAGGAGGGCAAACTCCTACATCAAGCAAGTCTAACCATTAATTTTGAATCTGATAATATTCATGAATAAATCCCAAAGAAATCAAAGCACTGACAAAATGAACATAATCTAGATTTCTGGTTTGTCAGAATGTGAAAAAGCTCTACACAATTCAATGCTTTATATCTTATGCAGCCTATTTTCCAAGAGAGCTGTTGAAATTCAGTAATGCACCATTAAGTATTTTACCACAGTCAGTTAGCAGATGTTCATTTGTGGAGAGACTGAACAAAAACTTGACATTGTCAACTATCACACAATCAATCATACGCATCCTGCAGGGAGATGATTAGTGGCTGACAGCCTTCATGTAAACAATGTTCTCCTCTCTCGCACAAAGCACTGTTTGCCCTTTTGGCAGGGAGCATGAACTGATAATGAGAGCTATTTACTCTGTGCTCTAAACTTCTGATTTTATCTGTTGCGGATTCAAAGGGGCTCTTGAGCTTTCACAGTGTTTGTTGAGATGAAAAATAGCAGAGAGTGCTGTGCCATGTTTGAGGCCTTCTTCAAGGTCTCCACTGGCTGTTGTCTCAATTAGTCAATCTTGGCATCTTTATACACCACCCCAGCCCAAACCGTCACATGTTGTTTGAAAAGTTACTTCCTGTGTGAGACCATCATAAATTCAGTACCTTTTAAAGGGGGAAGCAGGTAGAGCATAAAGGATATGGACACCCTCCTGCTCGTTTAAGGGCTTTAATTTATGCCTGTTTCCATGGTAACTATCTCCCCGGCCCTTGCTAAAGCAGTCACCTGACAGAGGTCCATTAGTAACTGTATCTTCTGCCTGTTAAGGAAATGCATATCAGTGCATAAAGGCTGCTAGTCTAAACAAAGCATCTGTCAGATTGTCATTTTGCCACCTTTAAGTGATGCCTTCAAGTCTCTTCAGGCACAGACTTAGTGCTCATGAAGAATGGCTTCTCTTTAGGGGACAGAAACCTGAAGTAAGTAGTGAGAGGTCTGTTTAGTTTCAAAACTCTGGAGTCTTCTTGGCTGAGAAAAACTTGAGGTTAGCACACACGGTATAATCAAAGAGGTGTTCTTGGTCTTATTTTCACACTACTCTTACACTTCTTTCTTTAGTATGTTGAACAAACAATCAGGGTTACCAGATTGTTTGCACTCTCTTGGTTAGGTTTACACATTAGAACTACACAATAAAACCCATTGGTTAGGGTTAAAAAAATGATATGTCTGGGGTTTCTATGGCAACAACATGACTCCCTGCCTGGAAAGGAGCATCTTTGTTGCTTAAGCATGTTAAAAACAACAAAGCTACCTTCACTGAAGTGATACTTTCAGACCATGTATCTATATGTGATCCTGTGAGACTGGTCCAGTTTATCAATAAAACCAACTCAGAGGATTGCCATTAAAGCTGGACCCAAACACAGAACACTGACTCAGGGCGAACAGACTCAAGTTCCTGCAACACAGAAGGTGATAACTCCTCCTTATAATATCAAAAGAGTTTTAAAGATATTCATGTTCATGAGAAAACCTGTCCTGATTTCCATAAATGTGCTAACATTCTAAAGTACAGGAAAAACACATCCTCACCTGCAGACACCAGAACACAGCCCTGTAAATGTAGGCTACATTACTGAATTTTGTGAATACGGGCCCACTTCATCCTGTACACTGCCCCTCCCTGCAGTGTGTGTGTGTGTGTGTGTGTGTGTGTGTGTGTGTGTGTGGTTCAGCCCCGCCCTCAGTCAAACACACAGACCGGCAGCTCTTTAGACAGCAAAGAGCAGACGATAGAGACAGAGAGTCCCACATTCCCCATGACCAGCAGTTACAGACAGGGATGTCCAGAAAACAAAAAATAAATGAATGGTAGGAAGATACAAGGTGAGGACTGAGGAGATGTGTGCTTAACAAGACTCGACTTCAAGTGAGTCAGTGAATTCATTTCACATGGGATCAACTCATTCCCTGCAAAATCAAATTACAAAAAAAGCAGTGATATATTTTTTGTTTGTTTTTGTTGCCAAAATTGATTTTTAAAGAGGCACAGCAGACATCTAATTGTTTTATTGACCAATAGCATTGACTCTGCATGAAGCAGCTCTTATTGGAAAATAAATAAATAAATGATGTTATTGGCAAGACATTCACCATGTAAACTGAAACAAAAAAATAGGCATCGGCAATAAGTTGGACAATATCAGGTTGTTGGATGTTGATGATGAGTTTGAGCCTCACTTGCAGTCAGAGTAGATTACTGCTACAGCACAAAGATCAAAACTGGTTTCTTTGCAGGCTGCTGTCCTCAGCACTGCATGCTGCTAACACACACTCAATCCTAAACTCAGGATGCACCTCCTCTGCTCTCCTACTGGAGGTTTGCCTGCCAGCTGCTGTCGATCAGACACAGTCGTGCCCCGGCAGCCACTGAGATTCTCATATAAGACTTTTTTTTATTTTTTTTTGCTACATATTCCTGCAGGTTTCAAAAAGAGGTGGTAAGCTTTCTGCAGCAGGTCTGGAATCAGCCTCTGCTATAAACATGTCACCCTCTGATTTGTGATTGTGGCGCTGCCATGTTTTGGTGGGAGGGCACCAAGTTTGAAAAACATGCACAAGCACTCATGAAGCCCACACTGCAAACAAATAACCATACAACATCAATTACTGCTCAATGAATATGAGTTAATGAGCAGTTGAGTGACAGAGAGCAGCCACACTTCAGGATAATGGCTGCTGTCTGTGGCAACAAACAGCAGCGTGTTAGTCAACATGTCGGGCAACAAACAAACAAACAAACTATTGTTACATAATTGCTAGCATAGCCCTCTATTAATAATTCCATTTTCCTTCAAAACAGCATGTCTGAAAGAAGGATTGTGGTTACATTATTCCTTCATATTTCTAAATAAACAGCCTGTGGAATAACACACTGACACACAATCATCTGCAGACAGTGCTTCCACTGCAACATACAAGAATCTTTATTTATATCAATAATTAGAATAAGCTTAATATTGCAGGTTAGATGAAGAAATAACCTGCATATATATATATATATATATAAGGTTTACAGTCAAACAAAGTGAGCAAATTAATTTATAACTGTCCTGTAATTATTCATCACAGCATCTTATTCAGTACCTGCTTGTGCCATATGTTACAGTCCTTATATTCCACTGGAAAAAGGAAGAAGTGATTTTTCTGTCACACAAAGAAAATTTAGGAAGGAGCCACAATATCACTGAATAACAACACTACATAATTCATTTATTTAAGGAAATTATGTACAGCTAAATAATTTTGAATTGAAATTCTCAGCAGGAGCCAACCCGAACAGTTCACCCAGCAGCTGTGCTCTGATAGGAGGACACAAACACATCACGACAAATTGTAAAAATACTGCAATAAGGCTCGTTTGGAGGCCAGAAGAATCTGACAGAGGGTGAAAGTTGTATTTATTTATTGTCTCTGCAAATGAACGCCACAATAATTAGTGCATTTCTTCTTTTTATGGTCACACTTTAATATCCGAAATTAAATTTTTTTATGTCATTTTTTTTAAACTTTCTATAATTTTCTGCAGTTTAACTTTTATCTGTTGCTGATTCATTTAATGATATGAGACGTGTAGCCTCTTTCATGTTACCTCAGCGTTAGGTCTGAGAATAGAGCGCGGTGTGGGAGCTGCTGATTCTGTTTCAGAAGGAAAGAAAAGCTTAAAAAAAACCTGCTGCAGCCTGATAATTGACGGTGACTTCTTTTCAGGCGTGTTTTCATGATCCTGCAGGCTCAACACGTACAGCCACAGCAGCAGTCTACTGACCTGGAAACAGAGAAGTGACCAGCGCTGGACATGGACATGCTTTTCATGGGACAGCAGTGAGACGCAGCCTGACCTTCACATCAGAGGATGATGATGTTTGACAGGCAGCAGAGCGGGTATAGAAACGCGTTGACGTTCAGTGCACTTCTGTTTTAGAATAAGTGAAATAATGTGATATTTCTGTTGCTATCCATGACGGTTTGGACGCCGTGTTTTGCTTCCATTCTACCTTTGTGATCAGATTAGAAAGACTTAATCTGCGCTCACAGCGGTTTTTTTTCAATATTACTAATGTATATTCTATTGGCTGAATTTGACAGATGTCTAAACCTCGTCAATCCGACCCGCTTGATACTTTCACTGCTGTGGGAGCCCACTCTGCTTTGATGCCACAGACTGGGGGGAGAACCCCGGCTCACACAGGAGAGCATCAATGCGGGTCATACACAGCCTGCATTGTTTTTCTCCGACATTTAAAGGCGATGGTACATTTAAAACAGAGATACATGTATTATTTAAATTATTTCGACCTAATACATTTTTAAATAAAATATTAAATTATTTAATATTTTATTCACGTTTATTAACTTTTTTAATAAGAATCCAATAATTGTATTCTATCTTTTCCCCCACAACCTGCCTATAAAGCAGAATTGATAAAAACAAATTCTCTCTCTCACACACACACACAAACTACAGGAAAAAGACTTGATGTGTTTTTCATTTTTCCCCCTTTGTATATGAATATAAGCCACACTCATGCACAGCCACACATGCACACATTTTTTTTTTATTTATAGAATCTTCACCAGCATCCTACCACCAGTTCTTGGTGTGAGTATTAATAGCAGTGTCTGCGTGCTCTGCAGAGCGGGCCCAGGACAGCAGACCCAGTCATCTATTTCTATTGTGCCAGTGACTCCTATTCATGAAAAGCTGCAGGTGATAATATATTTAGTGAGAGAACACGGTGTTAAATAAACAGAATGTGTTTGACAACTGTGCGTTGACCGGACGGTCACATGCAGGCCTGCAGCGTCCCTGCTGTTCACCCACGGACAGCATGACACTGAGGAAAGTCACAGCGTGGAGCTACAGTGACCTCTACTGGACAATACCTCTTACTGCAAGGCGAGAAGTGACGCTACCTTTACAAGGTGCTGGGAGACTTTAAGTAAAAGGCCCCTCATATAAACCTCTTGTGTTTTTTTTCTAAACATGCAAAAACAATCATATTTCTATGACAGCATTTTTAACAATGCATGCATGAAAGTTTGACTTTTTTTATTTCCTTAACACCTAAATTTGGGTTATGTGGTTTCACCAACTCAGTCTCGATGATAAAATGTTGCCAACCCTGCGGAGCATGTTGTTGCATATTGTTTTAATATGTCTCCAGACAACCATGTCACAGAAGAAGTCTACATACCAGTCATAACATATGGTGTAATGACAGGTGTGGCCTCCAGTTCGGAATCTTTTAATATAACTGAGACCTGCAGAAAGTGAAAGCAAAGTAGTCGCTCAGTTCTTCACTGTGTACAGAACAGTAAGAAAACTAGTGATGGCCAAATGAAGCTCTCTGAAGCAGTGAAGCGAAAATGGCTCATTACTGGAAGATTTTCAACACATTGCTCTCTGATGGCATCTGGTGGCAAAAAGTATGAAGAGCAGCTTAAATATACAAGTTGAAATAAACTGCCTAATTTTGGTTGCCCAATTTACAGAGTTGAGGTAATAGCTTCATGTGACAAATCTGTCTGATCTATCGCTGTGGTGCTTAGAACATGTATGTTTTTTCTTCCTTTATGTTTATTTGAATAAAACATATTTTTGATTGCTAAACTTTCCAAGCAAAGGGAGACCACACCGTGTGCGTGTGGTCTCCCTTTGCTTGTGAGTTATGTATTTCTTATGTATGGCTTTGACTGGGGGGGGTAAATTAACACATAACGCATGAGCGATTCACAACAATTCACTTCCTCAAACCATTGAATCAGGTGGTATGGAGGCAGTGACGTCTTCACACGTGACTCTGTCCAAACGAATCAAGCCTCGATACTGAAGCGCTTTCGCTCAGGCTTGTGTTGTTTCTTTTTGACACATGCGCCAGAGCCTCAGCTTCAAACGGACCATTGCTAAAGAAAACTACAGCTCAGAGTGTGCAGGATGGAGGTATGTTCCATTTATGTACAGCTACAATGCATTCACCGAGGTAAACACTACCGAGATAAGAAAGCAGGAAGATATTTGAAAGTCGTGAAGTCGTGGTGTGAAATGTTAGCATGTGACATTCTTGATTGATGCTATTTGATTTACATAAAACTGAGATTGGTTACAAAAGAAAGAAAGTCCAACATATTTTACTTGAAAAGTGAAAAGGGCGCCGAGTTCGGTTGGGAAGAACCATGGGAACAACAAACAGAAAACTTCCGGTTTGGGCGTGGACCTTCAAAATAAAAGAGCGTTAATTTATAAATCGCAAAACTCGCTATGATACATTTTTTAAATGTATGTAGGCTATGTGGTAGCATTTAAGGCAACGCTAAGAATGAATTGGGTCCTGTAGAGCTGTAGTTTAGAAATAAAAAGTTCATGGTGTTAAAACCAGTTTTAAATCCAGTTCATGGTGTCGGCCCTGCAGTTTTTAGGTTAAAAAGTATGTTAAACTAATTTCTAAAGAGAACTGCAACTGCACATATTACTCCGAATTAAGAGTTGATATGAAAACTAACTGAATCTGTCATGTCCTGTTAGTTTATCACAGACATCAGCCTCGTCATTGATGAAACTAATTATGAAGACCCCAGAAGATTGAAGGGGATTTTGTCCTCTTACAGCCCTGAGAGGAAAGGCTCCTGTTATAAAGTGAAGGGAAACATTGAGCAGCTAAAGCACCTCGTTGTCAAACTGGAGTCAACAATGCATCACTCCAGCACTGCTACAAGAGGACGGACCCGTCAGCAAGATGCACATCGTGTCAGCCCTTTGGATGTATCTGCAGATGTCATGGAGTATATTGAGGAAAAATATGCAGATAAACTTAAAACAATACAAGGGAAGAGTATTGAGATTAAAAAACAGCCTGTCCCAAGAGCAGCACCCGGAAGCACAGTGCAGCTGATTTTCAGACCTCACCCTGACTCATTGTCCACTGCTGACAGGCTTTATTCTGACCTAGTTCGGCAGCGCTTCATTACATTCTACCAGAGAACTGCCTCTGACCTGCAGGTTACATCTGTGAGTTTGAGGTCACATGACCAAGCAGACCTGAAGGAAATGTTTCCACACATCCTCTTTAAACCTAGCAACAACAAGCATGAGTTTACAGTCACAGGACCTTTTGCACACATTTTTAACCTAAAGCAGCTTCTCTCAGAGAAAGCACGGGATTCAGGTAACAGAGTGCAAGCTGACATGCCATACAGCGGAAGCAAAGCTCCTTCACCCACACACAGCAAGGATCCTGAAGATTCATGTCCGATCTGCATGGAACCGATAGCAGAAAAAGAGAAGAAGACCCTGCGGTGTAAGCATTCATTCTGCAGAGACTGTCTAAAAAGAGCTTTTGAATACAAGCCGGTGTGCCCGACCTGTGGACAGTTGTACGGCACTTTAACAGG
Organism: Parambassis ranga; assembly: GCF_900634625.1. NCBI lineage: Eukaryota > Metazoa > Chordata > Actinopteri > Ambassidae > Parambassis > Parambassis ranga. The sequence goes on along the minus strand of NC_041030.1, from coordinate 11,521,153 downwards.
TACCCAGCCTGAGGGGGGAACAATGAAAGTCACCACACATTCCTCATCTTTGCCGGGATATAAGAATTATGGAACAATAATAATCGAATATCACATTCCCAGTGGCATTCAAAAGGTAAGATAAATACAAATAGGTCAATGATGGGACATGGCATATTTTGTATGTAAAAAATGTAGAGTAATTCTATGGTTAATGCTAGGATACAAACAAAATCAAAAACATGTCTTCTGGTTTGACAAATCTCTCCTGCGTCCTCAGGAGGAGCACCCAAACCCCGGACAGCCATATGAAGGTGTATTCCGGACCGCCTACCTCCCAGACTCCTCAGAAGGCAGGATGATCCTGAACCTGCTAAAGCGAGCCTTTGATCAGAGGCTCATCTTCACCATCGGTCGGTCCACCACCAGCGGCAGGAACAACATGGTTACATGGAATGATATACACCACAAAACCACAACACACGGAGGACCCACTCAGTAAGACAGCATTACACTGATCACTCATTTTCTGTTGATTCACAAAGCAGGCTGTATGAAAAGAGTATATGAACTGACTGACATCTGTTTTTGCAGCTATGGATACCCAGATTCAGATTACCTGAAGCGAGTTCAAGATGAGCTGAGAGTCAAAGGAATTGAATGAAGGATTCTTCATTTTTTTTCTGATCAGCATTGTCCTTGTGTAATCATTCCTATTGCATTATTGTTTATATATATATATATATATATATATATATATATATATATATATATGACACACATACATACATTTTTACAATCACTAATTCTAGAAAATATATATTTCATGTAATCATATGCAGCAGCAGAGTATCACCATTTTTCCGTCCTTCAATGCTAATATGATTGTAGCTGGGCTGTCTGCTGCATCATCAGCCTTTATGACTGTTTGCTGCACAGCTGCATGCTAAACTGTGCTCTACTCTACTGAAAGATTGTTTGTATTATTCTAAAAAAGTTTGTATTCTACAGATATTCTGTTCACAGGAAGGTCATTGTTATCCAATAAAGGTCAGAATCTAGTATTAACTACCACCGGAATTTGGTGAGCAATTAAACCTGAGTCATTGTAAATCACAGAGAAGTTGTGTTCAAGGTCCACGTTTCAAACAAAAGTTAAAATTCGCTGTTTGATCAGGCACTTCCAAGCTCTTGGTTTATTTTCTAGGATGGAACAAAGTGCACAGATGAGAGGTCCCTTTATTTAGATAACATAATTTCTTATTCATTCTGAAACTTGAGTTTCTGATGCATAAAACTCTTGACCACCTTTTCTCCCACAATCACTACTCAATCACCCCCAGCCCTTTGCTACATACAGTATCAGAAGGCTTTCTTTCACAAGATTCAAGAGGTTAAGTAGTAAAAACTGTGTTAAGACAGAAAACAGTTGAACAAACATGAAAACAAAAGTTTAGGCAACATGAAATTAAGAGCAATGTGGTTCATGTTGGAAATGATTTTTTGAACGTTTCATACACTTTGAAAGACTGCAGCTCAACATGACAGAATCTGAAAAACAATTTTGACAAACTGGCATTTTGCCTGATACCAATACACAGTTACATACATCAACAGGTGTAATGCGAGTCCATCTTTTGATTCCTCTGATTAGACTTTGGTGTGTGATAGATAATCCATCTGATTTGCAACTTTATTAAACACAACAGGTTTTTAGTTTGAGAGTACTCACAGGTAGCTGCACATTAAAGCTTTTTAGGAAATGCATCGTACCCACAGTCACAGCCAATGATATGCTAGCCCAGCTCAGTGTAAGAGACCGGAAGCAGGGGCAATACACAACTCACTTTAACCAAGCCAACCAGTGTGAGCTAGCCGGTCAACAACATTACTCAAAAGGAGTTTGTCTGATTTAGTTTGTTTTAAAGTGACTCCAACACAGGAGAAGTTTTAAAATTGAGATTCATCTTGTGATGGCCTTTTATTATTTCCAAACCAAGCAGTAAACAAATTCAGAAGATGTTATGTAGAAATGCACTCTGCTTTAACCCCCAGAACCCCAAATGCAAAAAAAAAATCAAACTGTAAAACCTAAATCACTTATGTGACCCATGGTTTGACCAAATCTTAACTAAAAACTGTGATTTTGTAAAAATCAATAATCTAATAAAAGACATTCAACTTCTGTTTTCCCTTTCTGATTAATATCTTACTTTTTTTGCCATGAATAGAGGTGCAAAACTTGGGGTTCTGAAGGTTAATCCCCCTTGAAATATTTTATAATATTCAAATCTAGGAATTAGTGAAGCAAAATATATCTCTATTTGATTCTTTGCCAAGAAAAGTAACAGACGTCGATTGAGTCAACTTTCCTGCATTGGATGATGCCAATGAAATACTTCAGTTTGATCCATGCACTTTTACACAACTATCAGATGTGCTGGGGATTTTAGCAAACACAATATGACGAGAAATCCTGATAGTGTGCTCAGACTAACAGGTTTGCTTTAAACTGCTGCTTTTATCACACATGCACATATTGGACAGTGCAGCCACACTCCTCCAAGCTGTTATTGTATTATAAATGAAAAAATATAAAATAAACTGGTCAGAGGGCATTTCAAGGATGGGCTGAATTCACAGACTTAAAAGTGGATGTATTTGTTTTTTTTTACATCATACTTTTGAATTCAGTTGCACCATTCAAACAGTTGCAGATCTTGCTCCATTTTAAAATATCATCCTAAAGGTTACTGAGGTTTTGGCTTTTCATTTAAAAGTTCTCCAAAATCTTTAACAGGGTAAAAAAAAGTCCATCCTCCTTTCCTTTTAATTTTGCCATTCAGTTGCAACAATTAACTATTTTCACACCTTCAGGTCCTGACGGGATGGAATGTTGGGCAGCACTGAGCGTTGAACACCATCACCTCAGCAAGACATTCATCAGAGTAAATGTAGCTGGCAGCTGGGGCCCATCTTAAGGGAGCTTGGATTTTTTTTCACCTTTGCAGAATTCTCTCCAAAGACATGAAAATCAGGTGAACTGCGACCTCTAAACTGCTGTGTGTATGTTAGCACTGTAACACTGTATCCTCTAAGTAAGCTGGGGCACTTTTCCTCAGTGTCCCTGCACAGTATAAGCAGCTGTATACAATGAATGGAGAGATGGGGTGAGCAAAATGTTGTATGTAAAAGATCTCGCCACATTAGTCTTCTCTCAGGAATTGATATGAAAGTAAAATAATGATGTGACGCCAAGTCATCGGTTCTGTAGACAAGATCATCAGCTGACCTTTCATTCCTGTTCCCCATTACTGCTCTCTACAAAGATTTATACGCTGCTATTGTTACCGTGAGCAACCACTACTGTCTCTTAAAGAAACCATTTCAAAGATGAACCCAACAGAAAAGAAAGAAGATATGAATCGACATATTTCTGTCCCACCAACATTAATCACTTCATTTCAAGTTCCATGAGAGGTATTTTAACAGAGAAATGATGGGGGACGAACAGGGTCATGATCAATGAGGAGAATTACCTGGAAGGAAAAGAAATGCAAGAGAAAAAGGGACATGAATAGATGGCAGCTCATTCCAAAAGTCCAGGCAGGGGTGAACCATAAGTCAGTCAAGCCCCAGTGTTGGGGTTAGTACTCTGAATCCTACCCCAAAGTACAATGCCACTTAAATGCCACAACTGCTTGCTGTCCTCTTTATGGGAGCTTCATTTAGTAAAAGCAGCCACCACAGCCCATAAGAGCTCGTTCGAGTTGGCCTTCATGCTCTCCCCCTCCGGCTCCAGTTCCAGCAGCTGCCGCACTCTCTTCATGGCCAGGTCGTATTGGTCATCTAGCAGTGGGGCAAAGGCATTTTCCAGGACATCAGAGGAATGGGCTAAGAAGATAAGCGCAAGCAGCCGTTTGTCCATTCTATGTGGGTCATTCACCCACTTGTCCAGAACGGCCTCCTGGACCTTCTTGATGAGCCGCTGCTTGATGTTGTTGTTGGTCAGTGGATGTGTGGTCATATCAAAAAGCAAGAAGTTCTGCTTCTCAGTAGTGAGGACACCTTTTTCCACCAAGTTTTTGGCCAGCCGCTCGCGAACGTTTCTCAGCTGATAATGAAGTTTCAAGGGGTTCCACGTCTCTCCTACAGATGAGCCAATAAAAACAGTCAATGCTGTCATGAGAAGAAGACATGCTGATGCACATCTATAATAAGCAGTGGTGTCAAAAGTACACACATTTATTACTTAAGTGGAAGTCTAGATACAGGAGTTTAAAAACTCACGTACTGTACTGTACTGTACTGACACAACATTTCTACTAAGTTAAAGTACAGAAGTATAGGGTTTGAAAAATACTTTAAAGTATAAAAGTACAAAGTGACTATTCAAAAAAGTCACATTGAAAGCGAAGTGAACTGTAGTACTGAGTGCCATCAACAAATGTTACAGTGAAGAAGATATGATGACCAGCCATACGCCTAGATATTGTAAGGCATGTTTTTAAACACACTTTTTTAAAATGTAAAAGCATTCCCAAGCTTAGCTGCTTAAGTAGCATGAATCTGTGAGGACTAGAGATGTAACAACATTGAAGTGGAACACTGGCGCAGCCTTCCTATCATATTTTATTATTCAATATGCTCAATAAATATCAAAAGCCACCAAATTTAGCCACTAGGTTTGTTAGACAGTTTCATGCCATCAGTTCCAACACTGGGGCTGGCTGTAGGTATTAAGTGAAGAGAGAGGCTGCTAAATGGATGATAATAAAAGGCAATAAAATAAAAAATAAGCATTCTCAATTTTTACTGTGTGTTTTAACTCAAAACTAGCCGACGGTAAGGAAAGTTTTTCCTACTTTAGTGAGTTAGTTACGTAGTTGATGTTAATCAGCCCATCATTAATAAATTGACTTATGTTAGCAGACAAAAGCTAACTGATGAACCAGTACTGGCATCATTATTGAATTGACATTATAAAAAAACAGCGCGGAATGACACCTTCAGTCTTCATCCACATCTAGACTCTAACTCAGTCTGGCAGTACAGTTATGTTTCTCTCGGCCCGCAGCATTCAGCTGTCTGTCCGGTTTGTTAGCCCAAAAACTTGTTTAAGATCTTGTATTAACGGTAAGAGCTCTCATTCATGCTACTACATATACACAAACACGCAATGAGGCAAGCGATCAGGAGACATCTGTGTCATAGAAGATCTTTGGAGCACTGTGAAGATAGACGATAGACTAACATAAAAACATTTTCTAAACGGCACGCGATCGACCCGCATCCGAGTAAAAAGCCTGTCAAAATGTAATTAGTGGAAAGTACAGATATTTGCGTGAAAATGTGACAAATAGAAGTAACAAATAAATAAGGAAAGATAAACAATACATGACTCCATTATCATCATTGGTTATTTAATAAAAATGAAGCCAAAATGGAGATGCCTTTTGTTAAAAACTAAATACCTGGGTACCTATGAAACTAAACTAAACTACCAGTGTGGGGTGTTGTGGACCCAGTGAAGTAGTTGCACTCACCACTGAGCAGTTCAATCCAGCTCTGCACAGTCTCAGGTGGTTGGGTGTCTTTGATGTGTTTTAAAGCTTCATCTAGGAGCACATCACCTGTTGGAGCGTCTGACTTACAGATAACCTGAAAAATTAATTGATGTTACAAGATTGTATCATTATACAGCTGTTTAAGCACATACATGCAATAACTTGTAAACATTTTTATCACATGCAAATTTGACAATTCCCTTTCACTGCACAGCAGGATCAAGTACTTTGTAGAAAAGAAACATTTTCTACCTTCCTGCTCAGTAGACCTTTTCTCCTCATGCCACAAGCCTCCAGTTGAAGGCGTCCTCGCAGGGCCAGTTCAATCAGCATGCACCCTCGCAACCCTGATGAAATGCAGTCATTCCAGAATGAGGTGTAACCCTGTATCATAAACACATAAACAGAGTCCAGTTGTTTCCATGAGTTAACATTCCATTACAAAAGGAGTACTACAAGAAGTTAAAGACTAAATTACAGGTCACAGGTATTTTCAGCATCCTTTCCATTCAGGTAAAATTATGGCAACACATTTGGCATCAGAAGTGTGTAAACATAAACTTATCATGATGGCATTAGTCTATAGTGTGTGGTTTGTGTAAATCATTCTACAGCTAGTATTTCTGTAACACCAGCCCCTTTTACACAACTTATTCACGGCAAAACTGTTGGGCCTTTCAGGCAGTGGCGGTACTTGTAGCGCCAAATCAACCACAGTGTGGAAGGGCAAGCTGGCAGAGTAGTTAAGAACACACCTCTGATTTTGCAACGCTGGCATTAATTTTTGAAAGTGTACACAAAGGCAGCAGTATGCATACTTTGTTATTTAAAAGTAAGAAAAAAGCAGGACAAATATGGGGTCTCATTAATCGTGATAGAGGACAATCTCTGTATGAAAGGGACCATTGTTTTTCCCAAATTAAACTTTTAGCCATACTCTAAAGATGACAGAAGCTGCCAGCATCAGCAGATAACATCTGCGATCATAGCAAAATTGCAGTCTGTGCTCTCCAGTTAGGGCTGGCAGAGGAATACATTAAAAATTATGGAAAACTGAGTATAAGGGAGGCAAAAGCAGCAAGCTCATGAACCACAAGTAGTTCAGTGTTTTGACTGCTTTAGAAAGGCAGGTATCTTACTCCAGTGTTCTCTGTATTGCTAGCCTAACATGAACCACTATCATCCATTAGCCAGGGTCTGAATGAAGTGTAAGCTGTTCTGACAACCAGTGATAATAGCATATCACACCATCATCCTTGGTTGAGAAAAGAGCTTGCTTGTGTGTCAAAAATAGCCATAACCAACAACGGGGAAATTAGATCGCATTTACCAGGATCACTCAATCACAGACTCATCCTACTGTGTAAATGAAACCAACCAGAACACAAAGTACTCATGTCTGTACTTCTGACATAACACAACACAACCCTAGGCAAACTACTCTTACAAGGTCTTGGTCAATACACCTCAGAACCTAAATAACTAAACATATAATGTGTCATTCTTAATGTCACTAAATTACTTTTGACAGTGGTTACCCGAGGGACCTTCCCGAAGGGATTAACAATGTATATTCTATTCTATTCTATGACTGGTGGTTAAGTACCATAATCATGCCAAGACTGGTCAAGCACATGTGCAAAACTTCTCCGTACTGCACTTAAATTAGTAATACCTGCAACTCCTTGACAATCAATAATCAATAGTAATAATCAATAGTGCACAACATATCACTGTTAAGATTTCTGCCCAACTTGATCATGATGTGCCCTGGTGTCATGCATACACTGGTAACCTTAACCTTAGGAGATGAAGGCTGCTGCAGTTTTTGGAGAAAAGTGTCACCTCTCTCCAGGACTGTGGAGCCCCAAGGTGTGATGGGAAGCCCCTGGCTTTCACATGATTCAACAGCTGACTACATCAACAATCTGTTTTTTATTTTTCAATCTGGAGAGATTGATCATTTTTGATACTGAAGATTGATCATGTTCCTGGAATGCGGTCAATTATTTGAATTAGTCAAACAACATGAACCAAATTATTAGACCAAAGACTGCGTAGCGTTTGTATACATGTCTGTAGTCCCTGTAGTTTGAGCTGTTAGTTGTTGACCAATTGTTTTTCTACTGTGCGTTTCTGACGTCAGCCGTGGCACACCACAGCAAACACTGAAGCTCAAACTGGAACGCTGGTCATAAGAAAAAAAGGCAACCACCAATTTTTATGGTTCAAGAAAACACGACTTGCAATGATTATGTTGCATAAAGGGACATGTATCCTGACAACTCACAAATCATATGTACAAACATCACAAAATCCCTATCACGAGTCGGTAGCATATTTACGAACCACCGCTGTTGATTTAATGTAAAATATTGTTTACTGACATCGCTAAACTCGTTAAAATAAACGTAAATAACATGGGGTGCAGCGCTGAGGCCCGTTGTTGTTGTGAGAAGCATGCTAACTGAAGCTATGCGGGCTAAAGCTAATGTTAGCTTGGGTGACATCCCATCGTCTACCGTTAATGTTTATTTTAGCCGTGAGTGTCTGCCTTTACCTCTCGGTCCTTCAGCCCTAACAGCAGCACCTCTTCCATCAGGGTGAGACGCGTTTCTTTGGAGTCTCCGGCATCGTCGTCGTCCTGCTCGTCTCCTCGCCGGTGCTCCAGGTCCTCCTGGTCGGACGGACGGTCTCTGTCGGCGGCGTTGCGCGAGGCTTCGGTCCGCCTCTGCACGAGGCCCGAGCTCCTCTGAGTCAAGGAAGTCATGTCTGCCGGCGAACTAGCGAAACAGCCACGAATACAACACGCCTCGGACGACGCAGCCCGAGATGTTTTCACACAATTACTTGACAACCATACAGCAGCGACCCAGAGTGTTGTTAAAACTGTCCACTGCGGCCTGTTGACCCTGTACACGTACAGCAGTACTCCCCTCTCCCGGACTTCGTCCCCAGCTGTAGTCTATCTAATATGGCGCCGTGCGGTGCCTGTGCTACCGAACTTAACCAGTAGGTAGAGGCCTAGACAACAGGAATACATACATAAATCTTTGACTATTAGGAAGATATGAAAAAGAAACAGCTGAAGACAAGAACAGTATGAAGTCACTGACCTTAAAGAATAGCCTCTGAATAGACCATATGAAAGGTCAGAGGCTGGAATAATACCATAAGATTAGAAGAAGCACAGGCTGTGTGATTTTAATGTGGAAAAGTAGTATACAGCTGAAGGATGATCAATATGACACATATAATGCTTAAAGTCTGATAAAGACTGGCTGCTTTGTATGCCTGTCACCATAGTAACAGTCCTGCCTGCCTAATTAAGACACCTGTGTGATTCTCCTTTTCGAATAGAATAGAATAGAAATACTTTATTCATCCCAAGCTGGGAAATTTCACTGTTGCAGCAGCCAAATGCAGTCACTCAAGCATACCAAAAAAATAACAAATATACCTCTAACGGTAAAAATTAAACTGTATAAACATTATTTACAGCAAGATAAATATAAACACAGGTGCAGAAGCAAAAATGTGCAATTAGTAATTCAGGTATAAATATAAGTCTGAATCGGATTGTGCAATTTGGTACCAAGATATGAAATGATATGATATGATCTCTGTAGCTTAAAGGGCTCGTTGAAGGGCTCTCTCATAGACTTCAATGTTAAATGGCTTTTGAATTTTTATTAATATTTTGAAAACAAAACATATTTGAACAAATCCAAATACAAGTTTAATAGCCCTTGAAGAGCTTTCTGTAACTGAAAGCATGTGGAACTAGTTAGTCAAAGTTGAAGGTGGTTTTGAAGGTTTGAATGTTAAAAAAGACGCAGAAATTGCTTAATATTTGAAAAATCCGGACCCGGAATGTCCTCTGTAAGATGAACATTTTGATAGTTGAATGGCTGAAATCAGTCAATGTATGCTGAAGATATGCTGCACCAAAAAACGTATGGAAGAATAAAAGGAAAGAAAGAAGAGAAGAGTTTGATTACTTTGTAGCAATCAAACTAATAATATCTTCATACCAACAGCTGGATTTCTCTTGTGGTGGTCACAGGTTTAAAAACTACAGTATACATGTAAGATAATGTGTCTTCTAAAATTAAACCAGTATGTTATTAAATACATATTTTGCTGCTCTGTTCTCTACATATCAAAATTTTAATTTGGTTATGAAAGAAATGTTGCCTTTTGTTCTGTAGCTTCATATACTGTATGACATTGGACTCATCCCAAGAACTCCAACAATACACGGATAGACAGAGAGCAACACTGTGCAATAACATTCTAATTACAGACTTCCTTTAGCCATCAAACATCATCCTCCTTTCAAAACATATCATCAGAGAGAGCCCAGATTTTATTACTTAGTACAGACATTTGAGGTCTCGTAACCTCAGGAACGACTTCCTGAACAAACCCGAGGAGATAAGAGGGCACACACTGCTGGCATGGTGTCAGTAATAGTGTTAGTATGTTCTTTTAGGCCAAGTATCTCATGATCACATCTATATATAAATTCAGACACAACTGTGTAATAAAATGTGTGTTTTTAATTGTCTGTTTATTTGGGAAACGTACAGTTTTTTGTGCTGCAAATAGCATTTTGTTTACCACAACAGACCCCCAACAACATGTTTACACAGCCAAATAAAAGTTAAGTGTAAATAGTATCAGCACTGTGTCCATCTCTCTCATGTCTGCATTAAAAATGCTGCCAGTTGTTGCACATTCCTGTTTAACTAATGCTATTAATTAATGCAATACACATAAAATAATGATAGTGAGGAAATTGTCTGGACTATATAGAGCCCCTCTTGTGGTCACATGACCCGGTCTGTTAGTCCGTTATAGTGCCTGGCAGGCGGAGCTGAGGGTAAAACAGCCGGCTCAACAGATTCTGGGCACTTTGACTCCTCCCTCCGCCTGCAGAGGAGAACAGGGCGGCCGAATGAGATCTCATCAATACTCTAAAGCTTATCATCCATACCTGTGGATTAAGAGAAACGCAGAATATTAAAGAGTGCACTTTGAGCTGGTTTCTCTTCCTTGGACCGGGGTTCCTGCAGTGGATATCAGTTGAATGGAGTTTTGGAGTCTGAAGCCACTTTTTTTTCCAAGCTGAGCGTAAACGCAGCTTTTCGCTACTTTATTCTCGCACACATTCTCCGTTAACACTTGTATAAGGGGATTTTGTGAATGTGTGTGTGTTTTTTTTTTTTGGGAGAATCATCCAGTATAATCAGTGTCTGTGGTTCACTTAGAAAACGTGGAGTATTGTTTTGAACGGGATTGAGGAGCCTTCGAAATGCATGATGTAGCCCAAAGGTACAGTAAACTCATGCATTATATTCACTGGACTGTTTGACAGATCTAAACATGTTGGTATATATGGAAACAGTAGCAGCGCAGCTTCCCCGCAGTATGTTTGAAGTGTTGGCTATTGTTTTCACAAAGGCACAGGATGCAATATAATTATAGTCACGACGCAAAAGGAATCAACAGCAGGCCTATCAACACAAACACTGCGCTCTGCCCCTTTCATTCACACTTTTCTCACAGTCAGTTGATGTATTATTACATCTGAATTCAAAAAGGAGGGAAACTGTGACCTTCACTGACCCAGTTACTTTAACTAAAGTTTTACAGCAAGAGACTTTGGCCTTTTGATCAGTCTTAGTAGAAAAAAGGCCACAAAATAGGACGGTACCAGTCATTTTCTATGAAAGCCTCATACTTAGAGTCTGACTGATATCAGTCAGCTGATATGATCAATTATTAATAGATATAACAACAGTAAATTTGTCGATTTTACTGAATGAAGATGCCAATAATGCATAAAGTATGTTTAAAAACTATACTAGAACCTGACCAGTGTATTAGTATTCTGATATTATCAATATCAAATGTATACAATGGCTGAGCCGTTAAGGTGATCACTTGCTGTAGTTTTGTATTGCTGGAGAGTAAATAAACAATGAGTCACATGTTTTGTCTTCTCAGTAAAATTAAACATATTAAACAACAATATCAGCATGGGCAGGTCTGGGTAGGTTGCTCATGATAACTTAGCATTGGTCATGTGGTGAGGAGCCAAATTAAATAGACAAAACACAGCCGGTAAGCTGATGTGTTCCTAATAGCAGCAACAACAGAGCCGAGTCTTTAGACATGCTGTGTTGTGTCAGATAGTTTTCATTTTATGAATGACTGTCAGTGATCATGCATCAGTTTGACACACTTCAAAGTCAAAAGCTCATCTGATGATTTTTTTTTCCACCCTTCTCTGAGTTGCCCAAAAATGGGCCGTCCTCAGCACATCTGTCTGTCAGACACATCTGTTGGCTTTCTGTCAGGATTAAAATGCTTTTAGATCAGCGTACCTTCTGCCTTCCCTCTGACGAGGGAACCTCTGCAACTCCATTCAGTGTTTTCTTCAAGCTCCTTTGGCTGCAGCTTCGAAATGACCTCAGTATGAAATAATGTGATAGCTTTTACATCTAGAGGCTGCCATCCAGACTGCTCTGATCATTCCCAGCCTGTCTACCACCTTCAGGAACCAGACACTCTGAAAAGACTCAAAATGTCACAGAGCAGCTTGGATGAGAGTCCTCTGTTTTTGACACATTATCTGACACTGACAGATTAAATGGAGGCTAATGTGGTGGAAGTTTAAGGGCTGGAATGCAGCGATTTTAAAGAGAGAGTTCTGCTTTTAGCTGCCAGGAAGAACCAGGCTGGGCCTGAATAAACTCGACTGGGTTAGGTGCAGGCTTAAAAGATACATTGACTTTTTATGTCGCCAACAAAGCAATAGTCAGGTCATCCTTTTTGTAGTGTTTGATCTCGTCCCTCCCTGCAGCTCAACAACAAAACAGGAGGGTTATTTCATATTAAAAATGCAAGTCCTGACACCAGTAAATAAGGAAATAGGGAACATTTTAAGACTGGACCACTTAACAGCCAGGGATGATTATTGTAAATATAACCTGTTACAATACATCTATAGACTTATGAGTCATTTTAGAGTTTGAAAGTTAGGTGTGTACTGGAGGCATTTGTTCAGTTTACAGGGAGGGGAACTGCATCAACAACAGAATGCAGGTTTTTACAAGTACAAAGTGCTTTAAGCATAGTCCTGTTCCACATAAATGTTAGCACATGAGCCTTCCTATTGTTAGCACATTCTTTGAATTTTATTTTACATTCATACGCAGGGATTCTAAGGGTTGCGAAAAAGACAGTCTTTTAGGTGAAGAATGGGTATTATCGGTCTGCAGTTAGCTGTGACCTCATCGCCTCTCATGTCACCTCACACAGCACTGTCTGTGCAGGCACACTCACGACTCTTTATGTGTTTCGAAACCCAAACAAGCAATCGGAGCACTGCACTCCCATCACACCACAACCATGTATGTTACTGTTCCAAGGTCCTACAGCTGCACAACAGAATGCTCAACAAGAAAAAATGCTTAAGGTGAAATGATATCAGCTTGAACCTGATTGGACTTGTTGAACGTAGACAAAAGGAGAGGGCTTAAAGGGAAAATAAGGGAAACACCTGGATACTTTTCGGATAACACACGCAGCTCTCTGTGGCTATAAGATGTGCACTGTAGAAAAAAACAACACTGCCCATCATATTTGTATGCATACAATGACTTTTAAATTCTTTACTTGAGTTCCAGACAGAATCAGCCCGCTCTGCACTCTCTGCACGCCGTTCACATAAACTGCTGACAGCAGCTCACCACAGCCTGAAACAATAAATAACTCTAATCCCTGGCATGTTCCAGTGCCCCCGTCTAGCCGCAGAGCATTGAATCTGTTTCACCCCCAGACAAACTATGTCCTGTTACAAGTCATATCCTGTTGTACATTTATACTAATAGAGGATAAAGAAAAGACAGACTGATAGAAGTGTGTCAGAGTTTAGTTACTTCTCAGTCATCTGATCTGACATGGATTGAGCTGCTCTCTTTGTGGCAGTGTGTGTTGTCACACAGGCCCACCTCTTCTTTGTGTCCTGACTATTTCAAATAAAATGAAGCCATGCATGTTGAATCCTCCCACAAGTGTAATAAAAAGTCTTAAGGAAGGGTGTAAAGTTGTGATTGTGGTGCACGTATACTTTGTGATGTCAGCAGATGTCGGCAAACAGCGCATAAGTAGGTAGCCTAATTGTTATAGAAGGGTTGTGACTGGTATAGTTTGATGATGGTATATATCTAATGCTGCTTCATAGTCTCATCCTTCAAAAGTGATCAAATTGTAAGACAGCTGAAAGTGCAGTGTTTATATAGAAGCCCCTTCCTGTAGTTGTGTGAGTAAATGCATGCAGGACTCACCATTGTATCAGAGGAAATGGGCGAGAAGCTTGAAGCAGGTGGAATATAACACATTTGTGCTATAGTTGGGTTGTATTTCATTATTCTCTCTGTGTGTCTGCACTGAATCTACATGGGACAGCTGCTTAAATTCCTGATCACAACAAAGTTTGTTCAAAGGGTAATATAATACATAGCATAACCTAGGCTGTGCACCATGCTGCAAATCCTGGTGCCTACTCCTCTCTTTGCTGGATTTTCACTGCATCATTTGTGATGCTTTAAATTTAGTTCTATAGGATACTTTTCAGCAGTTTCTTTGTGAAACACATCCCATTTAAACGTTTTGACTGTCGACAGCTGTGCGTCCAGACGGAGCAGGGCACATGTGGGTTTGTTTCCTTCTTTATTCTGTAACAATGTGACATTTGGGATGTACTGGAATGGGGCTTTTTCTAATCTTTGGCCATATGGCGCCTAGAGGAGCAGGGGGAGGGGGAGGGGGGAGACATCTAGGTCAGTCTATAACACAACAAAAAGCGGGTCCTTGTCAAACTATAAGGTAAAGACATGTTGTCAGCAGCAGTAAAACACCGGCAGAGATTAGTCTTCACTGAGTGCACATCTTGAGACATGCAGAGGCTTTGAAGTCAGTGGAGGTTGTAGGTCACAAAGAGGTGCTGTAAGGTGCAGCAGCACGCTGACTGTCTTCACTCCATATGCCTGGATCGCTCAATTCCAAACAGCTACTGTGAAACACACACACACACCTTTGTCAGATTTTGTCTTGACCTACCTTTTGACTGGGACAGTAACATCTCAGCTTATTGTGGATGAAATCTCTCAGCAGATAAATCTGCCTTAAGTGCTATTCTTTTTTTTAAATCAACCTGTCTTACTGTTCCTGCACCATGAGTTTTGGCTGGTCTTAGAAAGTTCTGACCTCAGGTGTGTTTCAACCAAAGGAAATCAGTGCTTATCTTTGTGTTACTTATGCTGGGTTATAACAGCAGGTTCATATTTATAATTTTCATATTCATAATATTTCAATGCCTCTGTCATTTATTGTTTTATTTTGATTTGAAAGTTAATTGTTACAGAAGTTTACATTGGGTCATACTGTTTGACGTAAATTCAATGATAACTTAAATTTAAAATTTGATAAATTATAAATGGGTCACAAAAGCTGTTGGTTTGGACAATAGTCACAACACGGTTGTATTTGTATGTGGCTTCATGTAGCACACAGTTTGATGGTGACATCATAGAAAACAGTTTTCAATGAGAATGCATGTACTGACTGACTGAAGTTACTCTTTCATGTGCAGTGAGAGAATATCAGGTAGAAAATAGTCCAAATGTCTCCTCCTCCCTCATGAGAACACACTTGTTCTTAGAACCATGAACCTCGTAAACTGCCACACTGACTGCTCTTTTCTGGGTTTACACTGCAGCACACAAGAAAAGCCTCATGAACAAAAAAAACATAGTCAGTGTTGGTGGACTAGTCCCAGTATAGACTGCAGGTCTTTAATTCTTTTACAAGTGTTGAGCAGTGAGCCAGAGATTATGTTCAGAGGGGGGGAAGGGCTCCATTTAGAGGGATTTAGGGCATTACTGTAAATGTCATGTTAATACTGTTGTTATTTAACTGTGTCAACAACTGATGAACTGAATCTGTCTGAAGACAAAAAATTAAAGATTTTATGGTTTATACAAATTCATCATTTACACCTAAATGTGTCATATTTGATATTTCAGGCTGAGAACAGTGATTATGTTATTGATACAGGTTCAACTGTGAGATAACAGCCTCCAAGTAAAGTTTCTTCAGCAGGCAGGTGATGCTATGTTAATGATGACTTGAGTATTCTAGTATTGTCATTTATTTATATTTTTCTATTATGTTATTAATTATGTAAACAGTGTTTAAAAATACCACTAAGAAAGCGCCACACTGCCTGTTAGCCAGCTAGCTATTACTTAGTTCCACTGCATGCATGCATCAAAATGTTTTGTCAGTTTTAAAAAGAAGAAACAAATGTTGGTCATCACAGTCACACATGTATTATGTATCATGTAGTGGAGATGTTAGCTGGACAAACATAATTTTTTGGCGGGGAAATTGGCCTCAACTGAATCATTCCCTTATCTCCTCTGTTCATGTTCAATCACTCTTAAGAAGTATCAGTTCAAAAGTGAATGGTCAAAGTCCCTTTGTGGTGAACTCAGTCAAAGGACATCATAAGGGTAACTGCCCTCTTCGCCTCTGGATGTCACATTTTGAGATTCTACTACGCCCTCATCTCCAGTGCTTCCCTGTAAACCTACACCACTTACTCCAGCCCAGGATTCTGCTCAGGCCAGAGCAGGGCAGGCCCTGTTTGCCTTCAGTTCAGTGTACAGAAATAGTAAAGACAGATTGCTCCAGAAAACCCAACCATTTATTTGAAACCCAAGCTCTGCATAGTCATTACAGTGTGGTCTCATGGTAGCCTGCGTTTCTGTCTATATCTGCCACAGATGTGGCAGCACCCAGCTCTAAGTGTGTAGATGGAGGGTCAACACAGATTCCTCAGGACTGCTTTATTCTGAAAGGCTCTGCTGGTTTAGCCTGTTTCAGACCATTAACAATGAGCTAAATATCGCTGTCAGCCATTTTAAAAGAAGAATACCGGAAGTTACAGATATTTTTAGTTTTTCTTTTTTTATTTAATCATCCAGACCATCATTCAGTTAGCTGATGTCTTTGGAGCACAGTGACGCAATAGAAAAGATTAGCAAGAGAGGCATGTGGATGCTACAGGGAGGAGCAACAGTAAGTCTTAATTCATGAATTTATTTGTGTATATTCCAGTAAATGGCTTTGTGTAAGGATTTGAACATTTAAGACCTAACCCTGCACCTATCCTCCTGCCCCAGGTATAACACAAAAGGATTTAAATACTGATATCTTTTCATTCAACTTTTTCTTTACCTCTTAATATGTCATGTTTCTGTGATCTCTTTAGGTGATGGCCTGATCCTGCAGACAGCACAGCAGACACACAATGCCAATCATCCAACATTTTCCTCATTGGTTCATCTTGAAGACTCTGGGCAGAGTCTGTGCTGTCTTCTCTGCAGACCCCCACTTTCACACACTGATTTGAGGGAGTCAGTTTATACTGGTTCCTTTGGCTATAGTAACTGTGGGGTGTGTCAGAGTGACTGTTGGAGAGGGATCCCCAACAGGCCCAAGATGCCAGGATGCCCATCACTCAGGACAACGCCCTCAGCATCCTCCCACTGCTGGAGGACTGGCGCAGGGCTCAGACCACGAGATCACAGCAGGATGACAACCTGAATCCGGACAGTTCGAATAATAAAGTAATTCATTCACACTCACATCAACTCTAGTCATCAAAAAACGTGTTGTTATGTTTTCTCATTGATAACTAATATCACATTTAGTTCTTAGAAACAAAAGTCTGCTGTCTGCAAATGTTAATTCAGCTTCATTAGCTGGTTGACTGATGTCTCTTTTTCCTTCTCCAGCATGTGGATCAGGACTCGGACCAGAATGAGGAAGGGGGCAGCGTGTGCAGTAGCAGCAGTGTCAGCAGTATTCACATGGAGGACATTTCCCTGTGTCTGGCTGCCATTCAGAAGTTGGTGGAGTACATTAAGTTCAACTTTATGGAGGGTGACCCACCTCCATCACCCAGCCCGTCCTCCAACAGGGAAGGGTTAGATGTGGAGGTCTGTGCAGTTTCCATCAGTAAAGAGGATGTGGATGGAGCAGAGTTTGGACTCAGCTTTGGGAACATACCTATATTTGGGGATCCTGATGGAAGAAAGAAGGGAGGCCCAAGAAGGAGGAGGGACCAGGGCCCCATTATGGATGTGGGCTGTATCTGGGTGACAGGGGTGAGGAAGAAAAGCCCAGCAGCCCGCTGTGGGGGGATAAAACTGAGAGATGAACTGCTGTCCCTGAATGGGCAGCTGATGGTGGGGGTGGATGTCAGCGGAGCAAGGTAAGATTTCTTTAGAAAGGAAATGATTGTACTTAATGCCTGAACATCCCTTTATATTCACCCTATTACATTAAAATGCAATGAATCCAGCATTGCCACAGGTGAGGCTGCTATAGAAATATATATTCAGAGATGTTAAATGGCCTGCTACCATGGAACATTACAGCATTTTTTCTGCTGGAGACAGATCTGTTATGTCACATTTTATATGATACTCTCATATTATAGCCATTCAAGCAGAAATGGAGAAATGGTGGAATTGCTGCCGTGGCTGTCTTTTGTAGCCTGTAAGGTTTAATGGAACTCATCAAAATGTGCATTTTCTGAGTAAGAAATGAGTGAAAATTATATTCAAAAACCTTCTGAACAGGTGTCAGTAATCCTAAAAATCTGTATTGAACAGATTTCCACAGCTGTGTGGTTCTTGTGTTCCTTGTGTTAAAAAAGGCAAACACTGACTTTAGTATGAGAACAAAGGGCAGTTATGATTTGCTTTGAGGTACACTGTCAGAGAGAGAAATCTTTTGATATTTTATGGATAATTATGCCTGTAAATGAGTAAATAATTGTCATCACTGATTTCATTTCAATAGGTATAAAAGCAGGAAATCCTTGTGATATACTGGTGACCTTTCCAGGGTGTACCCCGACTCCTGCCCATTGATAGCTAGGATAGGCTCCAGCCCCCCCATGGCCCTGTAGCACAGGACAAGGTTTAACTGGTCTGTTTGTGAATGTGTCCCTTCTTTTTGAACATGGATTTATTTGGCTCTGCCAGGTTTCCCATCAGTCTGTTTTATACATCACAAATGGTGCATTCAGATCCCGTATGAAAATTCAAATTCCAATCACTCAGCTGTTTGGGATCAGGTCAGTGAAGAACTTTTCAGCTTGGCTGAGAGAGCCATGTGACTCAGGATACTGAAGCAGTCTCATTTAGCTTGGTCAGCATGAATTCTTTGTTAAAGTAATTTGTTGTGACAGATTGCACTTAAGATGCAAAGTATACATCAACTCTTCCTCTTTGCCTTCTGGTAACCTCAGCCAGCCAGGGCCTGCATGGAAAGCAGATCTGTGGACCTGGTCCAAGCTGGAGTGTGTCCAGTGTGTGGAGAGCTTTTATAACTCCTAGTGGTTGAACATGACATTCTGCCCTGTATTACAGACAAACCTATGATCTTGCTAAAGTTAGTGAGTTGAGGATACAGTGATAGTAGTGTTCCCAGCATGTGTGGTTTGAGTCTTTCCCACAGAATGCTTCTGTAGTTTAAAGTAAATGTGTTGTTTGTCTTTTCATTTGTATTAAGTGACAGGCTCACAGCGTGGGAATACAGTGCAACCACAATGACAGCTAGCATCTATTTAATAAATTATGAAGGATGATTCAGCTTCACTCTGTATCAGTTCAGTAAACATGGCTGTTGTAGCTGTGCAGACCATCGTCAGTGAACATACTGGCAAATCCTGGCCCATCTAAAGCGTGATTTGATGCCAACACCATTTGGCCACAGTCTCATGGTCCCTTTGTTTGGTGCAACACCTTTTTAAGGTGGAGAAAACAAGAATAGTCCACATTTGAACTGTGCTAATTTGTAGTTAACAATAAAACCAAAGCCGATACTGTGTTTACACTGAGGAACTAAGAGCAACACTGCACATGTTGTTCTCTATAAAGACAGCTGGGAAAAATTGTCAGAGCAGATGGGAAAACCACCAACCCAACAAGTATTTAGTAACAAGGTCCTGATTTCTGCCCTCCAAACATGCTACTTGCTACATGGAGAACAGTGCATGAGACAGGATATTCCAGCCTTTAGGTAATGGCATTACATCTTTTCCAGTTACCTGGCTGAACAGTGTTGGAATGGAGGCTGTATCTACTTGATCCTTCTGCGGCGGGTCAAGCGAAAGGCTCCTCTCCCTCCCAGTGATGTTGGTGAAAGCATCAGTACGCCTGTGAGCCCTGACAGCTGTGATGACCAGCCACAAGACAGAGCTGCTTCAGAGTCCTCCGAAAGCTCTGCGAACTGCATACGCACCCGCAAGTTTGGTGTCATATCACGTTCGTCCTTTAATCGCGACAACAGGGACAGTACCGACTCAGAGATGCGGAGCTGCACGAACGGCTACAGCTCCTCCGCTCCCGTTGAAGTGGACGTCAGACCTCCAGGAGACAACTCAAGGTGTATCCTCACTACACAATCATCTGCTGAGGGAGACCCGGATGCCTTCCCTCAGCTGAGAACTGCTTCACAGTGTCTGCACAGTGGAGGAGCTGCAACCCTGCCTGCAAGATGCCACAGTCAGTTGTTAGAATGCAAAATGGATTCTTTCAGCAGTGAACCTTCAGACCAGGTGAGAAACACTGGTGAGAAACACTGCACACACCCACTTCAACCCCTTTGACCCTAAAGTGTTTTTTTGTTGTTGTCCTACAAACTCCTGTTAGTAAGACTCCTTGTTCACTGCATCTCCATGGAAACTGCACAAGCCTAGATAGAAGGAGACACAACACAAAATCTATGATTGTGTTGAAGGCTGCAGATTTGGTTTTGATTTTAATCATAGATTTAGTTGTATTTGCTGACCGAACTGTACATCACTCTTTCTGCATTCAAATCCTATAAAGTCCATTTTTGTGGCAATTCTTTAAAGAGCATACATTTCAGTTGCATGTATCTTATTTCAGCTATCCCACCATCCTGCTACAGCCTGTTTCTGTAGAGTGTGGTAGACTTGTCCGTGCTTGCAGACAAACAGCGATCTTTGTCAAGGTCGACTGTAATATAAAGAGTAAAACAGTTTTTACATATCAGTTCACTGGTGTAGATCCAGCAGCCAGGTGTTCAGTGGTGCACAGATGTCTGAGAGGATAAATAGGATCACCACCCTGCAACAACTGGTCTGAGGGAACCAGAGAGCATGATGGGATAGTAGTTTACTGGAACATGTGGGTCAGGGGATTGGAGCAGACAGCTGGTGTATCATCCTAGCACATCAGGGGGATTGTACATGAAGAATCATTTCTGTAGCCAGCTTGTTTGTGCCCTACATGCTGATGACCTGTCTTATTTTAATCCTGCAAGGTCTACAAGTTGTCAAAATGGCTGATAAAGCTCTGAGCAGCGAGGTTAAGCAAGATCATAGGTCATGTACTAATCTGCACATCAACCAGCAGCACTGTGGCTGGAACATACAAAGGGTTAATGCCAAGAGGGAGCCAATTTTATGAAAACATTACATTTGCACACTTAGTCCAGCAGCTGTGGAGAATATGTATCTTGTGTTTGTAGAAGTCAGCATCTTAGACATCCAGAAACCCGTCCAGCGGTGACCACTGAGCTGCTTCTTAATGTTGAGTAAGAGAGAGTAATTTCAAGGGCCAGATCAGGTTAATACATCTTTTTAATTTCAGTTAATTAAAACAAACAGCCACACATAGCTTTCTAGGTGAGCTGTTTGCATGCCTAGACATGAATACGCTCACATGGTGAACTGAGGCTATAGTCAAGCCTGTGCCCTTTGCTGCATTTCATCCGTCTGTCCATAGGTGTGTTTTCAGCCTCCCAATATTTGCATATGTTAAATGTGTTGTGCTCTTGGTTTGTAGCCCAGAGAGGGCAGCCAAATCTGGAAGATGCATATGGTGAAGGGTCAGGAGGGCCTTGGCATCCAGATAACAGGGGGACGTGGCTCCAAGCGCTCCCCTCATGGCATCATTATAGCTCACATAGAGGAGGGCGGCGCCATTTTCAGGTACACAAATCTTGCCCTCTGTGGTCTATTTGCATTTTATAAGAGAGAGTGTTCTTCAGTACAGTAATATTAAATGCAGCTCCATTTAGTTCTGTTGAGAATGCATGTGTGTGTTTCAGGGATGGCCGCCTTCATCCTGGTGATGAGCTGCTGATGATTAACGGTCAGTCTCTGGTGGGTCTCACCCATCAGGAGGCTGTCGCTATCCTCCGCTCCACTACTGGTCTGGTCCAGCTTGTGGTGGCCAGCAGGGTAAGTGCACACAAACACACACGTAGGTTCCTCACCATTACCTCAGTCACTGTATGCTGATGTCTCCTTCTCTTGTCCTGTCCCTGCAGGAAGAATCAGATGTGGGTTTCGAGCGCTTCCCATCCACCAGTCTCCCGGACCTTGTCAGTACCTGCAGCTCCTCCTCCTCTCTGTCTCAGATTGCTCCTCCACGCTCCCCCCAGACCTCCAACAGCAGCAACAGTCTGCACAACTCCTATCTGGTAGACACAGTGCATGTTTTTTTTATCTAAAGTGATGCATGATCTGACATAATCATATCATACATATAATTGTTTGTGTGTGCGTGCTTGCAGTTGACCAGCCTAGAGAAACTAGATGATCAGAATCAGGGCGAGACACCCAAAGGATCCTGTTCCAGCCCCACAACCATGAAACTTTGCAGCCGCTCCCAGGGTTGGTGCTTCACTGTCTGTTATGAAAATAATTTTCTGAGTGGAAACATTTGTTTATGTCATGACATAAATGACTATTTTTGTGCAGAGAAATGAGATCAATGTGTTTCCTGGTTCAAGGTGGGAGCAGTCGTCTGGAGTCAGTGGGAGAGGATGATGAGCTGTTTGTGGAGAACGGTGTGAGCGGTTGTGAAGTGACCGAAAAGCCCCCACGTGGTCGACGCAAACACTCCTTACCACAACAGCTAGATAGTTCTGGTGTGAGGCAGGTGGGTGAATGTATACATCGTACCTTGCGTTGTTGTACCTTGCTGATGAAGTATATGGAAGAAAGACAAACTGGGTTTGGTTGTTCTTATGTTGTTCTTATGTTATGTATTGTAGACACTGACAGTACAGTGAAAGACTTCCTGGTGCAGCACCATTTAAAGGCACGCATACCTTTATTTTGAACCTGATACAAACAAACCTTCCATTTGGTGATATACTCAATGTTAGGCATGTCATATGTGAGTAGGCTGTCTAAGAAAGAGGTTTAGGCTTTAAAAGAAATGAAGCATTCAACCAAAACAAATAACCTGATATCTGTCTTTGTATGTAATTGTTTAGTAATTTGGTTATACAGCTAAATTCATTCTGTCCCCTTTAAAGAGACCTGATCTTTATACACACAGTGATGGAAAAAAAAGATGGAGAGAGAGGCGAACATGCAGCGTGGTTGGAACATTTCAAGTACCTGTGTGTACTAAAAGTAGACACAACACGTGATGTTTCAATGACTCTTCTCACTCTCAACATCCCACCCTAAAAAAACCCATCTCAAGGCAGATCAAAGCCAGGCTGACTGTCATAACAACAATGGTACTGAGAACTGCTCTAATTGCTGTGTTAATGAGGCAGTAATTGAGAAAAGGAAATAAAACGGAACACGGTAACATTCAGCCTCTCGCATGGCTGTGAGGGTGAAGTTCGGTCATCAACAACAACTGATGCAAGTGAGCCTTCAGAATAAACAGAGGTCTCACTTAAGTTTTGTTTTTACTGTTTTCATATTCATCCCTCTTCTAGGAATATCAGATAATTAAGAAATCAGCTCGCTCCCTGAGCACCGTTCAAGTGGAGTCTCCATGGCGACTGGCGCAGCCATCCATTATCTCCAGTATAGTCCTGATGAAAGGCCAGGGCAAGGTGAGTGCACTCCTTTGTATGCATGGAAAATGCTCAGAGTATGTGTCTATAAGCTCACCCAGCACATGTATACTGTTCAGCTGCTGTGTTGATTTTTGTGATTATTGTGTGGGGCTATCACAGAATCTTGTGTTTTATTATGTTTAGGTTTTGTTATGTGCAGATTTGTACGTGAAATGTACACCATTTTAAGTTGATATTTTAAAGTTTTACAACTTTATTTCCTCCTTCACATTAAAAATATGGTAAGGTAAAATAAAAAGAAATAACAAGATGCTTGAAAACCCTGCTTGCCGTCATACTTTCTGATGTTCCCTGCCTTCCACAGGGTCTGGGATTCAGTATTGTTGGTGGGCAGGACTCTGCTCGTGGTCAGATGGGCATTTTTGTCAAAACAATCTTCCCTCATGGAGCTGCAGCAGCTGATGGACGACTGAAAGAGGGTAACAATTAACAATTTTTGTTGTGTCATTGATCTGACAGAGTATATGGTTAGAAAAAAAAGTTTGTTGTATTGTTTGTATATGTTTTTTAACACTTGTGTGTTTCTTCTTGTAGGAGATGAGATTCTGGAGGTAAATGGAGAGTCTCTCCAAGGACTCACGCACCAACAGGCCATCCAGACCTTCAAGGTACACTCTGTGTTTTTAGTTTTTTTGTTCTGTAATAGTTTTTTACATGTTTAAATGTTTTTCTTCAGACAAAAGAAGGCCTTTAATCTAATTGTTGGTCCAAATTCTGAATCTCCTCTCCACCAGCAACTGAAAAAGGGTGTAGTGACTCTAACGATTCGAACACGCCTGCGCAGCCCCAGCCTGACTCCATGTCCGACCCCCACCCTACTAAGTCGCTCCAGCTCACCCAACTCCAACGCCAGCGGAGGTACACCTATCCCACCAGGCTTTGAAGACGCTGAAGGCCGCAAAGGCCCTGGTCCAGGTCCAAAAGACTGCATCATCATGGAGGTCACACTTAATAAAGGTTAGCTGGCTTGATGCAGTCGTTTTGTTTTTACCTTGTCTTGACAGGATACATTTATTTAGGGTCAGTAACATAATTAATACCCTCCAGTCAGTGGACTGACCACAACAGGACTGTGGTATGGAGCCTAATGACTGAAATCTACATGGGACAGAGAGGGGCTGGGCAATCTGAGGGGCCCTCACAGTCAATAAACTAAAGCAATTTCAAATCCAAACATAAATTTAACCAGTCTTTGATTCTGACCACTTGTTGCAGAGTCTGGTGTTGGTCTGGGGATTGGAGTTTGCTGCCTGACCCTGGAGAACTCTGCTCCTGGAATCTACATCCACAGCTTGGCTCTGGGTTCAGTGGCCAAGATGGATGGCAGGCTCAGGTAATAATAACATACAGCTGTGCTGAAGTAAATGTGCCTGTGATATTAGTGGTTGTATAATGCAGACAAATGTGTTTTCTATGTTGGGGCTTTGACACCTCTCTGTGCAGTCGTGGAGATCAGATCCTGGAGGTGGACTCAGTCAGTCTGCGCCATGCTGCTCTCAGTGAGGCCTATGCCATCCTCAGTGAATGTGGTCCCGGGCCGGTCAGCCTAATTATAAGCAGACACCCAAACCCCAAGGTAAGAAATTCTCTTATTTGTAGTCAGAAGGTTGCATCCATTCTCTTTTATCCATAGAAGAGGCTGACCTCTGCTGGTCTCTGTTCAGTCTTATGCCACCCACATGTTCATGGTTGGCTGCTGCATTAAAGGTAGGGTAGGAGAAAACTCATTGAGAGTCAGCCAGATTTTGAAAGTAAACACACGACCCTTTCTCTCGGAGTTCACCTCGAAGCCACGCCTCCCAATTACATACACAAAAGTGCATCAGAATGAAATCTCCTACCCTACCTTTAAGGGGACACTATTTCTAATAGTGGCGAGGGTCTCTCCAGTGTTTTAACAAGCTTACTGATTAGAATAAAACTGTTTTCTTGTCTTAGGTATCAGAACAGGAGATGGATAACATCATAGCCCGGTCTACACACAGGGACAAAATGAGCAGGAACAGACACTCGTCTAATTCTCAAGGTCTGATCCTTACCTTAACTCTGCACTCAGGTGAGCTTCTGTCAGTGTTATAACACAGTATGCTGCTTGGGTGTAATCTCTGCTGTAGGTCTGTCCTGCAAGAGCCCCCAGCCAACATCAAAGGAAAGGCAGGGAGACAGCTCCCCTGCTCTCAGCTGGACCATGAAGAGGTTTCTGGAGCCTGCCAGCAGAGTAAGACCTCATTCATTGTTCAGATTGACTCTGTCGTGCAGAGTCAAAGTGTACATACCTTTATTTTGTTCTTGAAGCAGGAGTCCCTGAGCTCAGAGTCAGAGTTATCCCAGTACTTCTCCCAGGACATTTCCAGCCACTCGTTCCTGTCTGAATCCATTCTGATGAGCTCCAACAGCGATGAAGCGCTCCACCAGCGGAGCTGCAGCACATCTTTAGATGACAGTTCACCACAACCACATGGTAAAAATCCATCCATTTACAGTGCTCTGGTTAAGAAGGCTGCATCTATCAGTTGTTGATTATGTATGTTAAAATAATTTTATCTATGAAAGGTCAAAACTTGACAGGTTTTTGACTTCTAAAGGTTAATTGAATAACATTAAAATGAATAATAATATGAATCTTTGACATATTTGTTTCCACATATATATTATCTGCATCTTATTTTCAGCCTTCACCCCCTCTCTGACAGAAGTGGAGAGTAACCCTGTGTACAACACAGCACAGGACAGGACCTCTGTCCCTCCTAATCACACTGCAGGGGCTGTTTGCCAGCCCATTACCGTCTCCAGCCCTGCCTCAGTGCGGAGCCCGCTCCTCCGTCAGCGGCGGGTGATGTGCTTTGAGGATGAACTGAGCGATGATGATGACCCTAACAATGTAAAAAACAACAAGCTCTTCAACAAGCCAGCAAAGTACGAATCTGTTAACTTCAGCGATGCATCTCCAATTTCCAAAAGAAGCGACTCGGCAGTTGTAATTGCTACATCATCATTAGATGTGGACAGTGAGGATGGTGGTGATCTGCAGAGCAGTGGGAGCAATGATGTAACATCACCACTCCATGGTAATGTTACATCAGCCTGTGGTACTTCCCCACAGGCTGAGGAGGATAGTCCCAATAATTCGGTGTTACCTGGTTCTGAGTCCCCCTTCATGCCTATCCGCAGCCCCTTTGACAAGGTGAGCAGCTCGGTGCCGACTAATCTGACCATCAACAGTGAGAACAGTACAAGTCCAGATGAGAGACAGCTGGAGTCTAAGCGCTCCCCCAAACTCGAACATAAAGCAGTGACACGGGTTAAAAGTATGATGAGCATAGAAGCACCAAACCTGCCCCAGCTGCAGAAATCCAAAAGTGAGGACCCCTCCACAGGTGTAGCCCCACCCCAGCCCCCATCCACTGCTGCAGCATGTGGAAGAACCCCCAGGACCGGGCTGGCACCCCATCAGGTCTGCAAAAAGGGAGACACCAGTGAGCTTGTGGGTGTTTGTACCATTGAAGCTGTGACCCTGAGGAGAAATGAGGAGGAGTCGTTTGGGCTGGACCTGGAGATTATGTCAACCCCTCTAAAAGTCATCATTGCCGGCCTAAAGCCAGGAGGCGCAGCTGAGAGAGTATGTCAGAACTATCTTGATATCAGTGAAGGAACAGATTTTCTTTTGAATCTGTTGCTGAGTGAAACATTTAATTAATTTAAATTTTTTTTTTGTTTTATTGTACTTCCAGGAATCTCAGGGCAAGCTGTGTCCTGGAGATGAAATTGTTAAAATTAGAGATAAGTTAGTGTGCTCCTCTAGCTACCAGGAAATCTGTGAGCTCATGCACAACCTTCCTACAACTCTGTCATTGGAGGTCAAGAGGCCAGTTTCAGGTAAGACCTGTGGTTAAGAATCTTATTTGTTTCAGCGTTCATCCAGCACCAGTGTGGAGAGGATTGTTTTTTTCTCATACAGCCCACACTAGAGCCTCCTGCAGCCTTTCAAATACAAATGAATTAATCTCACAGTTAGTAAGTCCTGTTAACTGATGAGACAAGCTTAGTGCAGTGGTACATTGAAGTAAACTTCCCTTGGAAGTAAAAGTGCAGATGAATATGCAGTGTGGACCCTTATACAGATATCCACAGTGGCTATTCTAATGTTCACATCGCACATAGTCCTGTGGCTGAATTAGTGACATCACCAGGCTTAGAAGGTTCATCAGAGAGGGATCATTTACCATGCAAAGTGTAAATAACTACCCGAAACAACAAGATAGGGCATTTTGTCTCCATCAGTTGTATGATCTGCTGTGGTCTGTCATCACATCTGACTGGTCTCACATACAAAGTCCACAAACACATCAAGACAATGTTCTGTGAGTGCATGTGGATGAGCAGTGTCCACAAAAGAGCACATTTGTTCTTAGCTGTATGTTAACAGATCTGCACTTGTCAGGTAGATGCTGGAGTGTTGTATCCACACTGTGAGGTCACCCATAGGCTTCTAAAGAGCAGTGTTTTTATGTTTACTTTGCCAGTGCTGGGCTCAGCCACCTGCTGTTAATCAGACAGACACATTTCCTTCAGTCCGTAATGATAGAGAACCATGACTGCAGAAAGCTAAACTGGGATAGAGATCCATCAATACTGTTCTCTGTGTGTCAGTGTAATTATGCTGCTTGTCACTGCTGTTAATAAGCTATTAGTCCCAGGATGCTAAATAGAACACCATGTCTTCCCCTTTTATGCCGACCTAAGACGTAAGATCAACCCTCCCTCACTCACTTCCCCAAAGCAACCTGCAAGCGTCTGGCTTTCTATCCATGGTGACTATTATACACAGTATTTTACCTTTAGTCACTAGATTTAGCCTTCATTCCTGTAACTCCCTGTACGCTTTCTACACCTTAATTTAAGGAGTCTTCCTGTTGTTGTGCTACTAGTACTGTAGTCTAGTGTGAATCACAATTTAGAACAGACATTGCTGTGGATTGCTTATTTTTTGATCACAGAGAGATTTATCTACGTGTTATTATATCATCTAAATTTCCATTGTAAGAATTGCCTTTACTTGAACAGAAATTAGTAAAAAGTACACTGGAGGTAACACACCAGTTCAGCTTCTTTATGTCCTGTTTAACTCAATCTGTCCTATCAGGAACAACAGTAGAGGAATTCTATAGGTGACATCATGAAGCAGCCACAGCAGTGTCTTTAGTGATTTACCATCTGAATAAATATAGAAAATATGTAATCAATCAGCTCTGCATCTGTCTGACCATAGATGTTTAGATACAAACTAACTTTTCCTCTTTGACCAAAAGTTGTCTCACCTAATCTAACAACTGGAGCTCTGTATAGAATGTAATAATAATAATAATAATGCATTGGTCTTATATATGTAGTGTTCTACCTACATGTGTTTCTGCATGCAATGTCTCATTAGTTATATTCTGATTAAATTATATGCATATATATATATATATATATATATATATCAATATAATAATAATATATTTGTATTACAGAGGTAAGCCACACCACAGTATATTAATGTGGGACATAACTATCCGGTGCAGGTTATTGTGGTCTCTGTGGATCTTATACAATAATATTAAACTGACCAAAGCTGTGTCTCAATTCATCTGCTGTATACAGAATAGACAGTGGACTCTAGTATAAGGAGTACACCTTATATATGACTTTTTATTGTGTGCATTGTTAAAGTCAGAAAACGACAAAATTACCTCAATTACCTCAAATACACACGGCAAAAGCTATAGAATTGCATGCTGAAATCTATAAAATACAACTGGATGGAGTAGGGCATCCTGGTACATTTTGCATGTCATGTCTTTTTCTTAGAGTAGAAGTATGAACATTTGAACATAGTCTGAGTGTTGATTACAGCTGTGTTGGTAAGTGACAGAAGAAGCACTGACTGGTGATGCAAATAGAGAATCTTCCTTCCTCTACCAGAAACGATGCAGACTCTGAATTGAGACACATAACATAATGTTGACAATGGGTAACTAAAAAAGCAACAATTGATCCTCCCATGCAGATCTGACTTACTTCTCTCTCTGTGCTTCCAGCTGTAGATCATCTGTCCAGTTTGATGATGTCATCAGCGAGCAGCGATGGAGCCAGCAGGCTGAACCCAGCCAAATCTGTTCAGGAAGCACCTGATGCAGGGCGAGGGAGTTCCAACCACACAGATCAGACAGACTATGACTTTGAAATCCCCATCACCAATATAGATGATATTTTATCAGAAGTGAGCCTCAGCTGTGAAAGCACCAAATCCTCTTTGAAAACACCTCCTAATGAGCCTGTATCCTGCTGCTCAAGCCAACATACTGTAGCCATGTCTGAGGAGCAGTCCATTCCTAAGGACTCCCCAAGACGTGACGAGTGTCTCCACATTCCTGTGGAGGACAACAAAGCATCTGTTTTCACTGGATCTAGTCCAGAAAGGCCTGATGCTGGTTCTCAGCGTATGTACCCCATAGGAGATGACAGTGAGTCAGACAGTGACAGCAGTCTAATGGTAAATGTGGTGGCTGATGCTGATGGTATCAATGAGCACTCCTCAGACAAGGAGGAGGTGGAGTTTTTTACCTGTGATGCCCAGCAGCCTGCGGCCAGTGAACATTTAAACCAGTCACCAAAGCATGTAAACGGCCAGAATAAAAACACAGATCGGACCTCAGATCTGTTACACCTCCCTCCTAAAGGCTCACCGACAGAACGCTCTCAGCCTTCCCCTACAAAGCCACCATCTCTGTCTTCCAATATGGAGTGTGCCATTAATAGTGCCAGAGTTAAAGCATGTGTGGGATCCAGCCCTGCACCCCTCAGTGTCTACAGGAACCACACCTCAGCAGATACACACAGTGCCACTGCAGATACACACAAAGATGCCTCAGAAGTATGGAATACACAGACACCCTCAGTGGGAGCGGACACCTCAGGTTCAAGCGTCAGATTGGATGCAGGAGTTTCAGCATCAGTCATAAACAAAGAGAAAGTCTTGGCATGTAGAGCTAATGCTGATGCTAGCCCCCTACTTAGGAAGAGTAAGGAGCTGAAAGTCCTTGATAATTCGGATTGTCCTGTGTGGGGTAGTAACTTTAAACTTCAGCTTGAAAGTGGTCCTCCTAAGCTGAAAGGCTTGAGTATAAAGAGTAAGAACAAACCACAGGATGAGCCTCTTCAAAAACCTTCCAACAATAACAGTCTAGTTTCCTCGGACACCAACGCTTCCCTAAAACACTCAACAACATTTCCACCAGTGGCAACCATGTCCAGATTTGTGGAGGCCAATAACTACATGAACACTGACAGAAGGCAAATTACAGCAGAGAAGGACGTCCACTCAGGATCCAATGCCAAATCACAGTCGCCTGTCACCCAGAGAACATTCATAGAAGTCAGACTGGCTTCTTCATCTGGGTCATCTTTACCAATCACAACACACAGTGAAAGTGTCTTTTCAAAAGACTCCAAAAACTCAAAAAGCTATTCAGATTCAAGATTAGCATCCATGCTCTCTCCTGCTGTTTCCACTGCAGAGAAAACAAACGGCATGGTCAGCAGCATGGTGTTTCATTCACTGTGTTCTATGAAAGCAGCTCCTTCAACCACAAGTACCAGCTCCAGATCTGCTGTGGAGACAGGTGAGATGCTGAAGTCCAGCACATCCAGACTGTACATAAAGACCACTGACAGGCGGAGCCTCCCCACTGACACCACCACCTCTGTGGGCTACAATCCATTCTCTGTGCGGCATAAAATAAAATCATTTGAAAACCTGGCTAACTTTGACAAACCTGTGGCCAAGACCAGCGACATTCAGTCCTATGCTCTGGCATATGGAGCCTCACTTAACCAAAGGATAGCAGGTTATATAGGGCTGGTTAATTCTGTTGACTGCCGGGTACGACAAAGGAGTTTTAGCGCTTATGTTGAAAACCTAATCCCTGCCACACCCTGCTCACCTCTTCATAGTAAATCTCCTGAGGCTGAAGTTCAGAAAGCTGCAGATAGGACTGCGCTACACACCCCTCCCGTGCTGCGGAGGAAACAAGGAAAACTTCCCCAAAGCAAGTTGCGGCAGCTCAGAGCTCTCAGTATGCCTGAACTGGAAAAACTATGCACAGAGGACTTTACCAAGGGACATGGTACAGATGTGGATAAAACAGATCCTACTGTACCTACAAAAGCCTCAATGACTGAGAACTCTGCAACACCCAGAAATGTGGATGTAAACATGGTGAGCCAGGTCAATGCTGCAACCACTGAAGAGGCTCCTCAGGGAACCCCAGACACACACACACAACAGCCTGGCTGGTCCATTAGGTATGAAGTCTCATACTATGAGTCTTTTATCATTTTCCCTTTAATGATTTTTGTATAAAAAACTGTAAATATCTTGTTTTGCCTGCAGTTTGAAGGAGCTGATTTCTTCTCCTGTGAGTCAGTGTAAGCTGGAAGGCCTGCTGTCCTCCCTGACTGCCAAATCATACATGTCAGCCCTGCTTCAGCAGACCACGGCCCTCTCAGAGGTGATAGCAGCCTAAAGGCACATTCCATCGTCTTTAATGTATCAGATGTCATTTCTCTTTTTGTGACTCTGTGTCTGAACCTTGCAGGTTAGCAGTAACACCCACCTTGTTGTCCTGGGTAAAGAAGAAGGCTCTGGGCTTGGTTTCAGTATAGCTGGTGGAGTCGACCTTGAGCAGAAGGAGATAACTGTAAGTATAGAGATGATCAGGAATGTATCGTTCAGATGCAGTGCTGGAGATAATTCAGAGCTATGTGCGCTGCAGTGTGCCATTCAGCAGTTTTTATACTATGGTTAAAGCAGAAACTGCATATGAATATGAGGGTTTTTAAACTAATAATCACTGTAACGTGTGCCCAGGTTCATCGGGTCTTCACCAAAGGTGCAGCAAGCCTTGAAGGCACACTCCAAAGAGGTGACAGCATTTTATCCATAAATGGCACAAGTCTGGAGGGCAGAACCCACGGAGAGGCCGTGTCCTGTCTTCATCAAGCCCGGCTGTCCAATCAAGCCTTAGTAGTCATTCAGAAACACGAGGACAGCGATCGGAGTATCTCTGACAGACAGGCCTCCGCTGTCCTGCCAAAAAGTGTGTGTTCTGCCAGAAACAAGCCTTCAGAAGCAGGAGCAGGTAAAGACTTTACATCCCACAGCAACCCCTTCATGTGGTCCCATTTACAAAGTATCTAACCTCTGAGTGTTTGTCAGCAGCAGGTCCAGATGGTGTTTTAACAGTGGAGCTTCACAAGACTTCTGCAGGCCTAGGCTTCAGTCTGGAGGGAGGGAAGTCCTCGAGCCAGGGAGACAGGCCTCTCACTTTCAAATGCATCTTTAAAGGTGATCCTCTTTTTCAATCAATACACTTTAAAGCTAAACATTAATCTATTTGCATTGAACTGTAGTCCTCTGTCTCATTTTGGATAATTCAAGTGTGCACTCACAGATAATTATGATGGAAACATGTATCTGGTTAATCTAGCAAGCTAACACCAGCTTTCACATTTCACCAGGAGGCATGAAATGAAGCCAATAAACATAATGATGGCTTTTAGCTGACAATGGTATAATAAAAAAATAACAGATGAAGCTGATTCACATGATTATTAATAATTGTTGGATGTTCCACCCATGCTGTTCCACATTTATTCATTTATGGATACATTTTGTAACTGAGAGAGAACAATGAGAGGTTGTGTGTATTAAAGCTGGATTGTTGCACTCCTCTACAACAGGAGGAGCTGCAGAGCTATCTGGTCTCATTGAAGTCGGAGATGAAATCCTGTCTGTTAATGGCTGTTCTTTGGAGGGCCTCATGCACCACGATGCCTGGAAAATAATCAAAGCCACTAATGATGGACCCAACCACCTTGTCATACGCAAGGCAAGATAACTGAACAAGGACACACAAAGCTCCCGAGAAGCTCCACTGTGAAAGTGTCCTTATAAAGAGGGCCTGGAGGAGCAGTAAAAAAAAGAAGAAGCACTCCTTTGACTGATGGACTTTGTGCTTTGTGTTGTTTACATGTGTTTCTATTAAACAGGTCAAATTGGAAGACCGTTTTTGGTGTACAGTGCTGAATTATGAATTATTTCTTGAGAGGTGCAGTTTGTTTACAATAAATTGACTTTGAACACTAAAGGAAACACTGTCAGTGCATTTTTTAAACACATTATCATGTGTGTGTGATAACAGTAACTCCCTTTGAGTCAGTGCAGCAACATGAAGACGCTGTCATCAGAGGAACAAGCAGCAATTGTGCAAAAAGTGTCTGTTTATATGCTAACATAGCTGACTTGAAGAATACTAATAATTTAATAAATAAACAGTGTTAAATCACTGAATTAAATCAAGAAACACACATGTAGGATTTCACTTAAAACAGAAATTTGAAACACTTAATGTTCATTTTTTACTTCTACCAGCAGATGTCAGTAAGTGCACACAGTAGTCTCAATGCCACTGACAGTACTATCACTTCTAGTGTTAAGAACCCTGATTAATTATTGATACTTATATATATTTAAATGGAAACATACATGGAAATTAATTACAATTTGGATGGAAATAGACAAAGAATCATTAGTCTAAAAAATGTGTAATTGGAACACTGTTTGGATACCTCCAGTCTTTCCACCAGATTTAAGCTGCGGTGACTTACTTCTATTCAGCTACAACTTCTCTTATAGGTGGAGTTGAGGTGGAGACTCTGACCTGTGGAGACAAGTCAAGCTCTTTCACACCCAAACTGGAAAAACTATTTATGTATTAACATAGCTGTTTTTGGCAAGATAGCTCTGGCCACATAATGTACATGAATGCTGCACTAAATACTACAATGGTGCAGTCATTATATTATATTATTATTATTATTATATTATAGAAAAGGAAAGAAAGAAAAAAACAGAGCCGGGCCTGCAGGTACTGATGTCGCCCCATGTCCTGGAAAATTCCCCAGCAATGACCAAACTGAGCTCCCACTGACTGCAGCTAAAAGATGCCATTACATGACAAGGTGTTGAGTTCACCTTAATGACCATAATTACCAAATATCTGGTGAAGTTAATTTCAGATAATGACAGCACAGATTTATGCTTGACATTCAGTACAATACCTCACCTTTACATGGAATGATTTAATAATTTAAAGTGTAATGAAAGCTGTGGAAAACACTGGCACTAACGTCAGCAAATTCCACTCCACTTGGAGCCAACAAACCAAATGTGTCCTCTGAGAGGCTCGGTGTGTGAGTCATTAGTGACACATGTTAATGAGCCACGATAAGTGCTAAATGAGTTGAGGATGTGAGCTCCGGTTAATGTTATTTTTTTGATTTTGGAATTGCACAGAAGTCAGTCACTCTGGACTGCTGCATATAATACAATAAAACCAGTTAACATTAGCTACTCCCCATGAAGTCACAACAAGTCTTGTATATAACATACCAATGGATGGATGTAATTAAGTGCAGTTAAGATGCAAATAATGTACTTTTTACTGTATTTCTGTTAATTAAGCTACTATAAAGACATATATTCAGTGGAGATTGAGCCATGAAATACACTGCCACAGGATAAACTAACCAGCAGCACAAATTTCAAACTTGCTTCCCCATTAGGAGATTTTTGGCTCGTTGGAGGCAGCAACTCAAACCGTTGCTATGGCAAACATGTGAGCTATGCTGACATACCCAGCAAACATTACCCGCTGCCTTCTGCTGAAAACAAGGATCATAATGAGAGAAAAACTAAAACAATGGAGGCTAAAGTTAGAAGCTGAGAAGAGACTTGTGGTTTTTTTTACACTAAAAAAAAGATGAATTTAGTTTGATGAAGTTCAGTTTTTCTGTTGTTACTTTTCCTGGTTGGATTTGTTTTAATCTCACAGATGCTGTATATTTAAATGGATATTATTTAAAAAATTGATATTTAGATATACTTTAATAATTGGCTGGTGCCATTGTGCAGTCCTGAATCTTATGTGGTGGGACAGAATAAAACATTTTGATTCAGATTTAGCTTCTCTTCCTGGACTGCTGTGTAATGTCTGCAGCGACAGCAGCTACTAAAATGATTGACTGTTATAATGCAGCTATTTGATCTGCACTTATTATATTGTGTTGTTCTTATAGGATTATTTGCATTCAATTGTTTTCCCAGTAGTTTCCAAAATTTCCCAAAGAGACAATAAAATACACCTGAATTCTGATTCTGTCAACAAATATAGTGAAAAGACTGACAGGTTACAAACATTTAATGATTTCCCAAAGCTGGACACTGCTTGATGAAGAGTCACAACAAAGAGTTCATGTGGCTCTGCATGCAGCACTAACACATAACAGCAGGTACAGTTTAGTTTATGCTTCTTGCAGGATTGTGGGATTTTAAGTGGATACAGTGGCATCTAAAGAAAGGACTCAAAACTACAAACTCCACACATATTATAAAGCAGTGAGGGACACACACATTATATAATAGATAATCATGTTGGTTTTAGGTGACTACAGTCTGATTTAAAGAATAAGTACATACTTCAAAGAAGACTTCTGTCACACATCTGTTCTCAAAGAATCAAACTAGAAACCATTTAAAGTTAGTTTGTGTAGATGTAAGCCTCCATTTGATTTTCATTGACTGCATAAATAAACAACAGAAAAAAAAGTGCTGCCACAGTAAATTAGTAGGTACGGTCTTGTAGATAAACAGCTGCAAAGCTCACGGAACTGAAGTATTTCACTGCTTAATGAAACTGGTCTGAGAAACAATCTGTTTGGACTGTATGCTCTGTGTTTCTGTGAGTCAGTCTACAGATCAAACAGCAGACAGTGAGAGGGACGGCAGACCGCTCACTGTCAGAGCATGGTGACAAATACCAGCGAACGATGTCATGGAGGCAGATGTGTGATGGATCTGTCCGTGCACACACATGCCCTGCAGCAGTACCACTCTTCCATCATGCACCTATACAGTGTGAATTTGTTTGGCTGCAGTAAACAGTGGCTCAGTTGCTCCTCTGTTGTAGGCTATTTCTGACAAAGTAGTTGCTCAAGATCAAGATTTTAAACACATATAAGCTCACTCAGAGGTGTGTTAATAAGTTTTATTTATGCAGCCACTGTGCATGTGCATCAAGCATGCATGCATCTTTGAAAAACACACAGGACAGTTGTGCATTCAGTACTGAGTTATAATTCCCATTAACCAGGCTGCATTAACTCGTGCTGTGCTGAAGCGGCTCATTGTGAGCCGGGCTGCACTGCACCTTTAAGAAGGAGGTGGGCAGCGCTCCGATGACGCAGGAGCCCTCCTGAAAAGATGCTTCAAAACTCCAGGCCGGAGCCAGCGTGTGTGTGGTGGCTGCAGACTGAGCTGGAAGATTCTCCCGAGCCTGGCTGGCAGGATCAACTGTTGAGAGAATATCTTGAGCAGGTTCAGGAGCCTTCGAAGGGACTCTCAATGCAGAGTAAAGCACACACATCCTGGCTGATTCGCTATTTTAACAGACAAATACAGTTATTTACTATTAAGCCATTCACTCACGGCGGAGGGCTTTCTGTTTGCAGCTGTATGTGCGCTGCCAAGTGGAGCCAACTTGGGGAAAGAAACATTTGAAGAACATCTCTCCAACACTGTTTGTTATTTGTCTGAATTGGGACTTGGAAAGTGGCACCATGCCATATTTCACCACACTGTTTGTCTACTTTTTGATGGTCCTGAACCCAGTTATGACAAACACCATCACCGAGGACATAGATGTTTTGGTATTTTTGCCACAAAATAACTCCTTTCTTTTTTCACATGCAAGAGTCGCTCCAGCGATCCGTTACGCACAGCAGAGGCTGAAGGCGGACAGGGGACAGTACTCCGGCTTCTCCTTCAACATCCACTTTGAGAACTCCGACTGTGACAGTGATGCTCTGTTTAACTTAGTGGACAGGTCGTGCGGCCAGAAGCCGGACCTGATCCTGGGTCCCGTGTGCGAGTACGAGGCGGCAGCGGTGGTGAGGGTGGCATCTCACTGGAAAATCCCGGTCATCTCAGCAGGTGCTCTGGCCACCGCTTTCAGGGACAAGAACACCGAGTACTCCCACCTGACCCGCATCGCCCCGTCCTATGTGAAGATGGCAGAGACCTTCAGCGCGATGTTCGAGCACTTGTCCTGGAAGAGCGCGCTGCTCCTGTACGAGGACGACAAGCGGGAGCGGAACTGTTACTTTACTTTGGAGGGAGTCTTTCACTTGATGGCTGACCATAATATTAAAACATATCCCATATCAGAAGAAGACCCCCTCAACACTGACGACGTCATCCAAAACATCTATGACACTGAAGGTAAACCAACTCTCACTTCTCCCTATAAACTAGATCACTGATATTATTCATACTGTTGTTTCCTTAAATCATTGACCGGCATAGTTCAGTTCAGTAGCATCTGGCTGATTTTTTATTGATATATCATTATAGCTGTTGTTCTTTATAGTTTACATTGCCATGTTCAATACTCGTTTCTGATTGGTCAGTCCTCTCACTCTGTGGTCAACAGAGTGCAGCAGGTATGACATATTTTTGTAGGCCAGTGTAAGAAGTTCTCATGGATCCTCTTGACAAAAAGCCAATGGGATTTTTTTTTTCATTGGTTTTTGGATTAGTGCAGAAAATGAGTTCCATGAGGAACAAGAGTTCAAATACAAAATAATTGGTGAGGTATTTACTGCTGTCATAGAATGCAATCTTATTTTATAGTTTATGTTAAACTTAAATTTTATGTGAAAATCAACTAAAAACACATTCAAAACAAACCACTGACTTTTGGCCAAAGAAACCAGCAGTGATGCTCAGTTTGCTGAGTTTTAGGAGCCATAATGCCGCTGCGCTGACCTGACTGTTGCTATGGACACAGTTCTGATCATCTAACAGGTTTTTTCTATCAACATTTTGTTATTGTACAATTCTTGATTTCTAAAGCAGCATAATGAGCCTTCCGTTGGACATATAATCCTTGTGTAATGACATCAAATCATCTTTATCTTTAGCATTTTGTTCTGTCAAAAATATCAGCCAACATTTTCACTGACGCCAAGGATAAGAGGCTAATATTGAGCGATGATATTGAGCAGACTCCAAGTATATTATCTAAATCTAAATATGATTATATAAAGTATTTCTATCTTATACTAATGTCTTTAATTGCATGTGTCTAATAAGGATAAGGACATATCTGTCCCAGTACAGTGAGTGCTGTGACAGATTATGCATAGTAAACACTGCCTGGGGACAGACAGAGGGGAGACATGCAGTTTAACCTGACACAACAATGAGGAACCATTACTATATGAACATGTACTGGATTCATCAGTCAAACAAAAGAGGCAGCGCCGTTGAAACACGTGGAGATCTGCCATGGCTAGTGCATCTACCCAGTCCACCTGCAGAGCTGGGTAGAGCTCCTCCATCCATCCATCCCATCTGCAGCAGGAGCTGACACTGAGGAGGGAAAAAAAACTGGTGATGGGCGTATGTGTATTTATTTGTCCTCACCCACCCACACCCTCCATCACTCAGACAGACTTACATAACATCCTGTGTGTTGTTGGCATGGAACAGCATCTCATGTCTACAGGCTGCAGAGATGAGCCACACGGCTCAGTTAGTTAATATTGTTTTATAGGAATTTCAGCAGGGAGAGATATTAAATGAGAAAATGGGATGTTGTGTGTTACCTGGAGCTCCCGTGGATTACTTTCAACAAAGTGAATGTGTCTCGTGTTTGAAGGCTGGTTTTAGAGCTCACAGCCAGCCGACAGCAGTCCTCCAATCATAACGGTTTCTGATTACATCACCTCATCTCACCAAAGTAGCTGTCATATAAAACATTAGCATATATTATACAGTACTCATTAAATCCTGTAGAGCCTTTAAGTGCACCTAATGGCAAGAAATTAGTATGCTGAGCATGCCAGGTGCTTAACTGAGGTGTATGAAGGGTTTAGATTGCACAGCTTGTCAGCATAACTGTGGGCAGAGCGCCTCAGCACGTGTTATACTGTGCAGGTTTCCTTTTAATTGCACATGTAGATTTCATGTTTAACGGTAATGTAGCAGCAGTAATCACACAGACAGCCTTCAGCTCCGTGCCTCTCAGATAAGATGTGAATGCTGCACACTGACGTCCGTCATCCTGTCACCGTCACATTTATGCACGTACAGATGTAAGAAGCCTGGATTTCCACATACATGTAGAATTTATATTGATCATTATATACATATACATAATGCAAAAGTGATGTTATAAACAAGTCCTCTGCTAGTATCCTGCAACAGCGCAGTATTATTACACTACTGTGCTTTTCAGGCTGCCAGAGCTACTAAGAAAAATCCATACTTTGCGTCTATTATTGTATTTTTTTATCATTTGCTTAGTCCCCCACAGACTTAAGGTGTTTTTATAAAGCACATTAGTGTAGCAGCCTGTCTGAAAATGGGGTAAAGTTGGTTGGAAGTTGGCTCAGTGAATAGAACTTTGTGTGTGCAGGATGGGGCTGTGTTGAGACTTGAAAAGAGTAAGGATCCTTAAAAAAATAAAGCCAATAATAGATTTTTTTTATTAGTTACTATAGGTTACAGAACTCTTTGTGGGTTTAGATGTTATTTGTGTTTATTTACTGTAAATACATGGTGGGCACATTGTCCTGCATGATACCAATACCCCGTATCAATAAATAAAGTGCGGTGCTATAAATGCTAACTCATAACACCATATTCTCTGCTGTCAACAAATCACTTTCTGATAGGAATGTTTTTTTTTTTCATTGTGGCCGTGTGCTTCATCGTTTTGACTGGGACTTTGAGTGTGGAAGTAGTCAGACCTAACAGAGGATGACAAACCCTGCTCGGTTATCAAATTGCAGGTGATTTGATTTGTGCAGGCAGCAGGTTGTTTGATCTTATCTGAAGTATAGAGATGACATCTTATTGATCCTCATTGTTGCTGCTGTCTTCATGTCTTTGTGTTGCTGTTTTATGTCACACAGTGTCACCTTATGCTGAATTGGATTGATTTATTATCAACTGAAATAGTGGCAGATTGATGAGACCAAGCATTAGTTAAATCTCACATATTGCTGCTCTGAACCATGCAGACAATTATTCCAGCTGAAGCAAATGTATTTATAGCTAATCTTTATATTCTCAAAGGGTTAAATATGCTATAATGACCAGATAACTGCACATTATTCTGCTTACTACACAAGTACCTACAAATGAAATCAATAAGTTTATATAAAATATTAAGCTGACACAAACTGCATAATGAACAAATCAGTTTATGCAGAACGTGCTGTTGCTATGGACGCTGTTAAGATCACCATGGTGATCATGTTCAATCTATCTGAGAAAGAAGTTTAATTTTGTTTTAAGCCAATATTTGTGTAAAATAGGTGATATCTTTTGTGAGTAGTGGTGTAATAAGCAGGATAATAATAGCAAATTTAACCCCACATTGACCTGTGTCACCCTGTTGCTATAGTGACCATTACTGCTGACATCTATACATTCTCAAATATTAAAATTTTTAAGGCATTGTGGTGTATATACTGTTTATTTTTTTTAAATCACACTATATTGTTTTATATTATTCTAATTTTATGTACATTATCTCACCATTCTAGCTGACACATCTGCCCACAGTTGCAATATTACCACAAACAATAAAAAAAGCAGATTGTGTGGAATTTAACAATTAAATGCAACTAAGGCACCTAAAATAATTAAAGCGTGTTATTCTTTTTTCCAGATACAAAAATACAACTTAAATGCCACAGTGTCGGCGGACGTCAACTACACTCTTTTATCAGTCTTAGTCAGTTGGAATGGGGCTCATACACACACACACACACACACACAGTTATTGTGGAATGGGGCTCACATACACACACACACACACACACACACTCGTTTCTACACACTTTGTTTGATACTTAGACCAAACAGTGGAAAGAACAGCAAAGAAGTGCAATTTCCTGACTGGTATCCACCAGCATCAGACAAGCTGTCATTACGCATGCTGTGGTATTTATAGCTGTAACTAATTCATCACATGCACCTGTGAACCATCATCTGTGGTGAGTCACACTCATTACTATTAAACATCAGATCAGAGATTAATTTATGGTCATACTGGAATGGGCTGGCATGTCGGAGCAACGGCTACCATTATGTATAAACACCATATCATGGCAACCCTTAAAAGATCCTGCATTCCCATTGCTGTCAGACTCTCAGGCTCAGTTGTGTATCTCATAATATCACCTGCATTTGTTATCTCTGCATACCT
Source organism: Parambassis ranga (assembly GCF_900634625.1). Taxonomy (NCBI): domain Eukaryota; kingdom Metazoa; phylum Chordata; class Actinopteri; family Ambassidae; genus Parambassis; species Parambassis ranga. Next base: position 11,479,221 of record NC_041030.1, on the reverse strand, counting down.
GGTATAAAGTGTTGAAGTTGCACACTTTATGATCACAGTCTTGTTCTATAAATATCACTTTATGGGAAGGGCAAGGTGTGATTTTGTGCATCATTTGAACGTCTAGCCCCAGACGAGGTGGATGAAGAAGAACCCATGCAGAGAGAGGAAGACGCAGATGGTCCCCAGGATGTGCAGCTCCCACACTAACACCAGCAGCAGGTCAAACTTATCCAATGAAAAAAAAACTTGTGCATCATCAGGGTTAGATGTGGTAACTAACAGGGAGCTCTTCTTCCTGCTATTTCTGGAGGAACCCTGACAGATCCATATAGGAGCATATAGACAGTTTAGAGAGGTTTAGTTGAAGGTGATGTTCCTTCATCATGTTATGTTTGACCACAATTAAATTATATTCAAAATGGCCATTCTCGGCTTCCCTACCTCAGACTGACGGTGAATTCGAATTTCATGAGTTGTAATTAAGCTGAATTATTGTTTAAGGTTGAAGAAGTCATCCTCAGCACCATCTGTCACCCTCTTTGTATCCAGGACAGCAAAGGCAGCTGTTACTGCATCACCACCTTTTCTCCCACATGTCTGGCAAAGCAGCGCCTGTGGCTGTACATTTATAATTGCATTACAGATAGACCTGTTGCTGAGATGAACACCATGATGCAACAGAGTACGATCACTGTCAGTTTAATAGAGCAGTGGCACGACAGGAAGCAATAATTAAATCTCCTAAGTACTTACTTTGGTTGCAACAAAATCAAAATGACAACCTTAGACTATTAAATGTACGTGAAGCTGTTTTCTATCATTTTTAAATTTTTTTTTGTGTGAAGTCAAATTCTGACTTATCCACTTCTTTCACCTCGTGTTTTGCTTGTTAAAATCCCCTCATCCATTTGCCACATAATGTTTGTAGACTTAACTCCACAATTATACTACAAGTAACAACCACTTAGGAGGTAAAACGAAGCACCTCTCTTATGATTGGTCCATTTCTGATGTTAATCCTCCAGAGACATGCACTCCAGACCTGAGTCTGTAAGAAGTCTTTGTGTTGTGAGAATACTCCCCCTGGGCTCTGCATAGTTGTAAGGCACTGACTTTACTGTACAACCACAAATGTCTCAAGGTTCAGCCTGAGAGTGCCGAGACAGATATATATGTATCCACAGACAATACTAACAACAAACAGGGAAATCATCAGTGTGCTTATCTGACATTCATCCAGCAATCTTTACGTATGTCAGTGTGTGGCTCCAGGTCAGACACATTCATTTTAAAACATCACCTTTTTGGAGTAATGCTATTACAATTTGCAGTCACCTATTTGCATACGCTCTGGCTTTTACAGCCAGCACTGGGCACTTGAAATACACTGTGGGCACTCAGTAAGTGCGCCATGTGCTGACCCATTCCTGAGTTAATTTGTAACTAGCATCAGTGCCCCAGCAAAAAGGAAAATCCAGAAGTTTTGAAATATTGCTGGCTGCAAGTGCTGCCCCATGGAATGGCTTGCAGAGCATACACAGGGCCAGTAGTGTGTGTAGAGCCCAGTGTAATTAAAGGGTGCTATAGTGCTGGCAGGACTGAGGTGAAGTTTGTCCCACTGACTCAAGGGATATTTCAGGAGGTGTGTTTAAGTGACAGAGTTGTGAGGAATGTTCCAGTGAGACTCTGAATCTTCCCTATTAACAGGGACATTGGGGTTACTCTTTTTTTTTTTCAATCGCAACCCTTGTTTGTGTTTGTTGGTTTGTTTATTTTTAATCATTCATATACCACAGGGAAAGTTTATGCAACCCCTGAAATCAATCTTTTTTTTTTTTTTTTAGAAAAAATATGAAGTTAAAATGAACTGAAATAAGAATAGCTTCCGCTCCACTTTGATGACTTGTTGGGACTCATGCATCTCATGAAGCACTGCACTCATAAATGAATAGTGCTACACAAATAATCCATTATTAATATTATTACTACTGAATTTCCATGACTGGTAGCACAGTTGGAAGTGTATCGCTGCACTGCTTACTTTGCCTCAGACATTTTTTTGGAAACTAAAAGGAAGAATTCTAACTATGGAGGGCATTACTGCAGTGCAGCTTCTCTGAAATCTGACTTTACTGCAGTATGATTGATTCATTGAACCCTCCAGCCTGTGTAGTCATGTGATGGGAGGTGGATATTGACCCCATCTCTCAAACAGATTACATCAAATGAAACATGGGAAGTCTGCCATCCAGTCATATAACTAACTGGAGTGAGAGCTGTGTCCTCTTGGGCTGCAACAGGCCTGTCCTTTTGTCTCATGGGGCACCAAGGGAGAGGAGAATGTTGTTGGCTTCATCAAACAGTGAACTTCAGCACTCACTGAGGTGGTTTGCCAAGCAGCTGGGATGAGAGTCAGTACCAAGCCCGAGGCCAAAGTTCTCTGCCAGAAAATAGTGTCTGGGATGGGAGTGAGTTTCTGCCCCAAGTAAAGGAGTTTAAATATCTTAGATCACAGGAGAGAGTAAACTGGAGCGTGAAATTTAAGAGTGAGTTGATGCAGCAGTAATATGGGTGTTGATGTCATAGCTTTCAGTTCTCCACTTTTTCATAATTCAAACCCTCTATCTATGTACATGAGCTTATGAAAGCAACCTAATGAGAAGTGGGGAGCATATATTAAGTATATGCAATGAGTCTCCCACTAGGGGGGAGTCGTGTACAGCATGATTCTGATTTCGGTCTATGTTGGGACTAATGTTAATATATAGTATATATATATATATATATATATATATATATATATATATATATATATATATACTATATATATGTGCAAACCTCCAGGCGTCGCCATCTTGGCAGTGCCTGAACTCTGCCTAAATTCCCAATTAATCCAAATACAGGCAAAGAGGTGGACAGGGAGTGGAGCAGTCACAGAATCAGGGCTCCCACCAGTCACTCAAAGCTGTTGATCTCCTAATTATGCAATTGCAACCTGTCAACAGCAGAGCAGTGCAAACATGGCAGCATCTTGCCATCCTTTGAGCAGCTCAGCATGCATCAATCACACCGAATTTTAGTCAAAACATGATCATGCAAAATAACTCAGTAATTCTAGAGAGCATGTTATTGTCTGTATGCAGTCTAGGGCAGCAGTACCTGTTCTATCTGCAGCCACTAATCAGTGTGATGATCAGAGTGTCATGCAGCCAGCAGCACTGCAGTCTGCTAGTTACATTATGTGCTGCCAGACATTTGCAAATTAAACTACAGCAAACTTCATGCATAAATGTACGTCACGCTTGTTATCAATAACAGCTTAGATGGAAACACATGTAACAGTGTCACGCTGTATGCTCTGCTACTTTAATGGCATGTTTAATGTGACATTTTGCATCCTTAGTTTTATATTTATCATGTTCATCATGTGGAGGAAAACTGTTATAATAAACCTGAGAACTGGATGTTGCATAATATGTGACAGAGGAAGCCGGCTTGTAATTTCTTCTGCTGAAACAACACACACAACCCCTGAGCGCCATGATGGGATTTCCTAACATTTGGGGGAATCGGTTTATTTTTCTATTTTATGCTTACTCTAGTAGTACATTGTGCACTCTCTTGTTTTTGTTTTGCTGCTGAATTGACTTCCCCCACCTTATCTTATCTTTTAGAAATGTTCCCTTTACTCGTCATGGGTCAAAGGTCACAGTCACAGTCAGACAGGAAATGCGTTGTAGCCCAAAATTTTAGGAAATGGTTCAGGCTCTGTGTTTTTAATTTTGAAGAAAGAAAAGATGCAACACAAAAATTGACTGTAGCTTCAATTTTTAATTTTTACCAGTCATAAATGCAAGATGATGTTAAAAAGGGGGATTTATAGGGCTCTGTATTCATTGCAAACACATTTAAAAGTTTCCTCATCATGTTTGTATTTGCTGACACTTTTTCTGCAGTGGTGATCATGTGCATGGGAGCAGACAAAATACGAGAGATCATGCTGGCTGCACACAGACGACAGCTGACCAAAGGCAGTTATATGTTTTTTAATGTGGAACTCTTCAACGCCACTTCTTACGGTACGTTAACATCACATTACTTTAAATCTGGGCTCTTCAGACTGGATGATATTTATCTAGTAGAGTGCAAAGATTTGGACTGTAACACCTCTAGTCTGTCTCTCGTTCTAGGCAATGGCTCGTGGAAGAGAGGAGATAAATACGACAATGATGCGAGACAAGCCTATGCCTCTCTGAACACGGTGACTCTGCTCAGGACAGTCAAGCCCGACTTTGAAAGCTTCTCCAGAGAAATGTCCAAGTCCATGAAAAGATCTGGACTTTACTGCAAGGACTGTGAAAATGTATGTACATCTGCTGTCTCTTTACTAGTTTATTAAAAACAACCATGGATCCTTCTTCCTATTATCTTCCACGCAGTCCTGAGGGCCAACATGTGGTAGCACTGTGAGACATCAGCCACCAGCTTCCGCAGTCAATGGGAGCCAAGCGTGTGGTGATAGATGCGTGGTTTGGCTGCACATCCACACACATTTGTCCCTCTGACGCCCACGCAAATAATTATTTTCTCCAATTTAGTGACCCAAAGTCAATCGCATTATATTTCTCTGTGGGATTCGATAACCTCTGTTGCATAATACTTGATGCTGATTGCAGTATGCTGCGGTCAATCATTTCTGAAGAGCACACCGCTGCTATGCTAAATGATTGTTGCTATGGATGCGGATCTGGTCACCGAGGAGGATCATGTCCAATCCGCTTAATGAATTCAGTTGTCGTTCACCTCACAGCACACCAGCTTCATTTTTTTTCTCAGAATGATTAAATAACAAATTTATTTATAGCTCAGAAGCTTTAACGGTGGTAAAGTACAGTATTTATGAGCTTTGTATGAAATGTTTTGCTTGTCCTGTTGTTTGACTCTTGAATGGGAAGTATTTGTATTTGTGTGACATGTTTTGAATTGTTTACCTCTGAGTTCTAAAGATGTTTTGCAGCTTCCCTGAATTTCTTCTGTAACTGGTGTAGTATTCATATTAGTGTAACTTTATGTTTGATGTCAGGTCAACATGTTTATGGAGGGCTTCCATGATGCCATGTTGCTGTATGCCATTGCTTTGCATGAAGCTATGAAAAATGGATACACCAAGATGAACGGAACAGAGATCACTTCACGCATGTGGAACAGAACGTTTGAAGGTAAAACACACTCCTCCTGACACAAAACGGTCTAACATCAACACGGAATGTTCTCACATACACGAAGGAAAGAAAGAAACACCCTGAATGTGCTGCGTTTGTTGGATTTGTGAACGAGTAAACCTTTCAGTAAACCTATCTCATTCAAACCAGCTTACTAATACAACGATCAAAACAAAGCTCAAATGCAAAGAGTGGAGTAAAGTACTAACTGAGTGGTCTGTGGAAAACTTCCTGTTTATCGAGATGTGCTGCTCCTGTCACCTAGCAACCTGAAGTGGGCGCTATCATTTAAGTTTTTGCTTTTTAGAGTAGCATCGATGTTGTTCTATTTTACAAAGAATCAAGTTGACACCAGTTCTTCACTCTCTTTGAAAACGGGCCCATTGAATGAAGCAGCCGCTGAATGCATGCACAGTGTAATTCGTAGAATATATTATTCATGTATGGATGGATAAATAAATGTGTAAACCTGTCTATTCAGTAGCTAAGGGATGTTCTTGTGTTTCTCATGATGTTGGACAGGAATTGCTGGGCAGGTTTCCATGGATGTGAATGGTGACAGAAATGGAGATTTCTCTTTGATGGCCATGACCGATGTTGTAGCAGGAACCTATGAGGTGAGAGGAAACATTTCACAGGATTTCAACTTTGTAATGAGCCGATTCCACTGTGCCGACACCGTGCCTAACACGCAAAAGATGGTAACCTAGATGATGTAATGAAACAACAATCTTACAGGTGGTGGCCAACTACTTTGGTGTAAACGGAACTTTTCAGCTGCTGCCTGCTTTCAACATCGACCATTTCACTCTGAGGGGAAGACATAAAGCCCACCCAGAGATGCCAGAGAAATCATGTAAGTACACCTCACATCAGTTTACACAGTTTGATCACAGTGTGTACGATGGTCTTTGAACTCATGATCACACATCACACTCCCGGTACAGGTGGACTGGGAGTATCGGCTCTGACTGGCGTGATAGTCGGAGCTGTCCTGGGAACCGTAATGCTTATAGCCTTCTACTTTTTCAGGTATTAAGATGCATGTATTGTTGTGTCAACATCAATGAACCCCCAAAACACAAAAAGGAGTTCTTCTTTTTCTTCGTTTGTGTGCGCACAAAGCTATGTTTATAGACATACAGCACCCTTTTGGTTTTTCCTGCTAACTTCTACTTTAGCTGCTGCTTTCTGTGATGCTGATTAGCTCAGTTATGACAACTGGTGAAAACTGGCAGGGTGAAATTTTAATGCAGTTCATTCCTCTGCAGGAAAAACTACAGGATTACCATTGAGCGTCGCACACACGGCGAGGAGTGTGACTCTGGGAAGCACCGTCAGTTACGAGAGGACTCCATCAGATCACACTTCTCAGCAGCGTAATCAGAGGTGACAATGGAGAATCTCACATCTGAATGTGACCAAAGACTTTGCAGTGGTGGTCAGCAGACCACGTCGTTAAAATGAGACGTTCTGTGTTTGTATCCTTCTACGTTTTTTGACTCAGGACAGTTGTAACAGTCACAAAGCACCACTTACTTGGACTTTCCTCCACACAAAGGTATATGATTGTATTGGTATAATGAAAGATTTGGCTATTATACTCTCTTTAGTTCCGGTGGGGGTTACCATCAGTGTGAACAATCCAGAGCAGACCGTATATTGGCATGCACTAATAGAGTGGGTGGTAGACAGTAGAACAAAGCTTTGAGAAGATGATACAGCTGGAGCTAAAGAGATATAGGCTAGGTCTATATCTATAGGCTATAAGCTACTGATATTAAGCTACTGATGTTTTAAGGTTTTCTGTTCAGTGTAACTTTGCTGCGATCCAGCAGTCTTCATACAGATCTTATTTATCAACCCCTAATGGAGCACATTGCTCCTTCAATATGTCACATATCTTTTTGAAAATACATTGCTTCTATGTTTTTTTTTTTTTTTTAAGATTGGCCCATTATCATTCTTTGTTTTTGTTGATGAAGATTCTCAGTCATCATTCTCATTCAGAAGTTGGAAGCAAGGCATCTGGACTTTCGCTACCTGCCATTATGGAATTATGGTTCTACTTTTTGATAAGATATACAAAGCATTTTTTTTTATTTATGATAGCACTATTCACAACTAAGCTGCAACTTCAAGGACTGAGAAATGAAGCCGAGAGTTAAAACCCGTAGTTCTTCCTGTGGCCTCTAGGGGCTGACGCAGCAAGTGAGTGAATCTTCATAGACCTTCATGTTAAAATGTCCAACTTTACAGCAGAAATAAACATGTTGACAGCCTGTCACAAAAAACCTGTTCTGGCCTCTAGAGATAATTTACGCATTCATGACAACTATACAGGAAGTGTATTTTACCATAACTCACAGCAACCTGCCCACCTTAGCTTCACTCATACTTCACTTCTTTGGCTGTATTTGGATTAACTGCCAACATGACAGCCAAAGCCAACCAAACCTCTCCTCAGAAATCTATGGAAAGCGTATATTTATTTCTGTAGTTTAAACTGATAAAGCACTACCTGGATTGTGGTCCTGATGTCTTATCATGTACTATAGTAATTATCTAAAGTGTTAGCCAGAGCCACAGAAAAGAAGTGACGTTATTAACACACCCATGTTGATTTTGGTTGATTGGTCAGTTTTTGCAAACTGTGGCCAGTTATTTCTGAACAGCTGTTGCTATGCAGAACAGACTGTTGCTATGGATGGTGTTCTGATGACCAATGAGGATCATGTCCAATCTGCTAAAGTTGTTAAAATCAACTTATATCAACAGGCTGTGCAATGTGTAATAAACAGGATAATACACATCATGTTGTCATTATAGGAAAATTAACCCTTTCAGGATGATAAAAACGTACATCTCTCTAAATTAGGGTTATGCTTTAATGAACAGCTTGTGGTACATTATCCTTTGCATAAGTAATATTCAGTGGCTTTTATGGAGCTAAAGACACAATGCAGACTTCCTGCTGAAGGATGATAATCAAGTCTTACGTCTTATAACTGACCATTTCATTAATTTCATTAGCAGAAACATTGGAAAAAAATCATCAGAAAGTGAAAAGCGTTCCATCACTGCATATCAGTGAACCCGTTTTTTACTTTCAGGTATCTGTTGCTATGTATGCAGAATTTAAAGACAAGGATTCTATAGAAATAAAATTCAGACCTTGTTTGTTTGTTGGATAAAATCTTTTGGAGCTCCACATTTACATTTTATTTAAATCTCTGTATAATGTTACCATTATGAATTTTGTTATCAGGTAGGGTATAGTGACTAAACAGTGACTTTAGTGTATTTAAGTTATTTTATGTTATTTATAACAACACTTTCAAGATGTATTTCTCTCTATATTAAAATTATAATGGTTTTTATTAAACTTTATTCCATTTAGTTTCTTTTTATTATCATTTCTACATCTTAAAATACAATACAATACTTGTGGTTGTTGTACAATGAGTAGACATGGTATTGTTTCATATACTGTCAGTTATTACTGGAGTGTTAGTGTAGGGGCTGTTTGGTTTCAATTTTGGCACCTGACTTTGTTTGAATGTTATTGTGATTAGAATACACATAAGTTTTGGTCATTGGAAGTACAGACAATTTATCATAAATCACATTAAATTTTTTAATTATTTTGCAAAGCTGTGGTATTTCTGAAACGTTGCTGAATTGTTCAACTGAGGGAAACAATAAGAAATCAGGTGGTGTTTATGATGTAATTTGTGAAACAACAGACCATTTACATAATGAACATATGGGGTAACCCTACAGTGCTATAAATTCACTTACCTTTGACTGCCTAAAGGAATCTCTTTATTTTAACATAATCAAATAAAAAGAACACATTTTAATTGCTAGCCTAACAGAGTTAAAGGGTTTTAAGCCGATTCTTTATATTGTGAGTAACAAAGAAAAGTATGGAAGCCAAAAGATTCAAAAATTATCGTCTCATTATCTCTAGATGGTTTTTTCTAGTTTATTTTTCTGTAGTACTATATTGAATATTTCAACATGTGATCTGTGGAACATATTATTTATGAATCTCTGTCGAAGCTTTATAGGATGATAAACAAATTTCTGACATCCGAACTCTGTACGCAACCCTCTGTCACTGCTGTGTATGTGGGGCCAGATGGAGAGTGGTAAGCTGTTGAGAGGTTAGGACAATACACAGACTGCAGGGGGACCAGTGACAGGATCAGCAGGGTCAGATCCCGACCGATAGATCGTGTGGGTCTGCTGATACTTTTGGCCGATTACAGTGTATGTTTGCGGATAGGCTTTTTTTTCTTATGCTACAGAAAAAAAGATGTTTTAGGTTTGTGACATCACTTAGTTTGAGCTGCTTGAACTGTGCAGTGTCTCAGCTGAGCAGATGGTGGTGCAGTGAAGCAAATGATGCCTTCACAGTAAGTTGCTTGTAGTAGTTTGTGGAAAGCATTGCTAGAAAGTTAACAAAAAAGTGACCTTTCAACTGACCAATTAACTAAAAATGCCAAATTTGCCAAATGCCATATTTTTATGTATTTAGTATGCCACCAAGCCAGTTGGTATGTGCCCACGAAAATTAAATCTCGGTCAGGCTCTGGTCTTGATGCACCTCAGGCTGAACTTCTTGTGCATATTTGATGTGTGTGCATTCAGAATAGGCACATTTCTTAGTTTTTATGTCTGAATGCATTAAGGGTCAGTCAGGATTTGATGAGGAAAAAAAGCTGAGAAAAATAAATGCTATTAGTCTTTACTCTTGATACACAGGCTTAGAATGCAGAATTGAGTGTGTACATACATGTGGTTGCATTCATATGTTATGTAAATGTGGTGGGCAACTGGCTGGATTGTACAAGCAGAGGAGATCCAGAGAAAAATCAATACATCCACAACAAAAATACAATAAAGCACAACATGAATCATGAAACAACAACCCAAAGAGGAGAAAAAATCATCTCTACTTCTGAGCGAACATGAGCCGCATCCTCTGGAAATGATGCTGCTGGTTTGGCTTCAGGGTATAGTTATTAAAAAGTTATATAAATAACAGCAAAAACAATACAATTGTTGTAGTGTATCAGAAGATTCTTATTTAATCAGGTTCTCTCATAATAGGCGAACCGAGCTTTGTGTTACTCTTGGTCTTTTTTATTGTTTCTGTGCTGTTCGTTGTGTTCTATATTTATAATTAATGATGTCTTTTGATTACCTGTGTGTGAACCACAAAGGACCTGCAGCTCCTCGACCTGCCGTTTAACCTGAGTTAAATTTAACCATTCAGGTCACATTGCTCCCCAGTTTTACAGGGGCATTCAGAGGTACATGTCACTCATGTGACATGTACTTCTGCTGCACCAGCTCCTACATGGTGTTCTGGGAAACATGGGATGGTGCAGGCTGCCAGAAAATGGCCTGGTGGTTCCTGCGGCCATGGTCATGGTTTTCACCCACAGAGGTTGTGGACTACAGCTTTTCTCTGGCTGACAACATATTAGTGACTTCCAAATTCTGACTTTCAAATTTTATTGGGCAATAAACTGATCCAATTCTGGTCTGACTAAAGAAAGAATTGCCTTTTACAACCAGTCCTTTTCTAATGGCTGGAAGTGAGGGTAGCACAGCACTAAAGAACATGGCCACTAAACACCAAAATAAAGCCAACCCACAGATTGTCCAGGGAGCCTGGTTTTGCTATAAAACCTTATTGAAGAAGATGAAATAGTCTGACATCACGTATCTACATTTTAAATTGATATTATGGTATGAAATGAAAACATACTGTACATTCAATGAGACATTCTGCACTTGCAAGCAGCAGAAACAGCAGCTGGGCTCAGTAGCTGACAGGAACAGTAGTGAGGATGTCCATCAGTATCTGTGCTGATGGATGCTTCCTGACCGCGGTGAGTGTATCCCACAATTTACTTGTTTATTTATACCCACCCTCTAACAGTCCACAGCTGTGACGGTAGCTTCATGTCAAGAAATTCTCTGTAGTGGGGGAGGGCAGTGTGAGAATGCCCAGTTATAGAAATCATCATTACTAAAGGCAGAAAATGCTAAATCCTAAATTATGTAAATTAGGAGCAATTAGGACGTCACAAACGTTTTGAATCACGGTCCACCGTTTCAGCTACCATGGTGATCCACACCATCCAAACCAACACATCTGTCATGCACTGTAAAGATATGACCACAGGTGGGCACCAGATTCGCACACAGAGGTCAATTCAATGGCCCGGACATGTCAGCTCTTTTCTACGTTTTTTTACATTACATCATATATATATGCTTATGTTATAGTATTTTAGCTTGTGTGTTCTTCACTTTTTTTATATCCACAGTGTTGCTTGCAGAGAAAGATAAAATCTCTGTTGACATTATGCAGTTGCATGTGAGGCTGGAAACCAGTGGCATCCAGGCGGGATGTTTGCAGTGATAAGTGACATTCGATCGGTATCTGTGTTGTAAACATCACAATAAGAGCCACTCACTGTTAGCCTCAACAAAGAAAGCTCGTTTTGGCCATTTCCTTATTACCCTATCATGATGTTGATTTGGACATTATCCATTTGGCCATCATGTGTTCACTTGGATGACGTCAAAAAAACCTTTTATCAGATAGAATTCTCACACTCTACACAGCCAAGTTGACAATTTGCAGTGGAATGCATCCCCTCTCAGCTTTGGAAGAAATGGCTTCCTTCCTTCTTTACTTTATACTTCCTTTCTCATTAGTCCTGTACATGCCTTATGGTTGTTTTACTCTCCCTCTGCACACCACACCATTTCTTCAAATCAATCAGTAATATAAATAAAGATTTAAGACTTTAAAGAATCCACCTTGCAACCAGATGTAAAACTTTAACGTAAAAAAAATCTTTTCCACAGACGATAAACGATGTAATGTACAGCAAACGCTATTAGCTCAGGGGGAGCTTTTACATCTGCCTGGTAAAACCTCTTCAACAGACACCGTGATGTACATGCTTCTTCCTGCCTCCAGCAAGAGGCTTTTGACTGGGAGCCAGGCTCCAGAGAATGGGAGCTGCCCACCCTTCATTAAAATGCTCATTCATTCAAATTGCTCCGGCAATGATGCCACAAAGAAGAGCTAGTTCATGGCTGAGCTCATGCAGGCGACTGGTGGGTCCTTGGCTGGAATCAGATCCCCCTCATGGTAATGTACAATGACCTGAAAGGTCTTGCCAATGTGCCAAGGATTAAGGTAGGCTACTGTATGTCCATGCACACACTAATTAAGTCTGGCAGCCTGAATCCTACAGACACAAGCAAATCATGGTGCACAAAGACCAGGTCTAAATGGTCATTTGTTCCTCAAAAGGCAGCACACGGTATATCGAGTGTAGACTGTACAACTGACCTGACCATCCTAATCTGTTGGGTGCATGCCTGTGCATGTCAGCTGTTGATGAAATGCCCTTTGATTATGCTGCAAACCAAATTTCACCACAGGAAAAAAATGAAGTGTCTATCTAATGTTTCCATAGTAACCAACACAACAGAGTTGGCTGACTGAGCCTGCCAGATCAGATTGAACAAGGTAAGATAGATCCTGTTGTTGTACAACATTTTATCATCTGAGCCTGTTGCCAAGCAATCAGCTTTGATTATTCAGTGATAACAAGCTCACGTCTGGTTTTAAATATTTCAAATTAGCACAGAATATACGCTGTGAGGATATTTACATGAACATTAGTGCTGTGGAATCCTGTTTTTGGGATGACTATTAATCCTCCGTATCTGAGTGCCTCCAGATACAGATTGGATTAAGAACAAAGATGTCATCAAATCAAACCCTCCATCTGTAATGTGACAAAACCATGTGAGAAATTATTGTGGATTTCCACTTTGAGCATGCACACTAATCTTTTCTTTAGAACACCAGAAGAAACAGCAGATAACCCCGAAGCTGCGAGAAAACAATTCATGCAATCAGCCCTGAAATTACCACCGGACACTGTCAACAAAATAATGTTTTACAAAGTTCACCGCCTAGGCACAAAACACACCAACAACTGAACATCACCAGCAAAAAGGAAAGGGATAATTATGGCTTCAAAGACCATTTTGTTCCAAGAGAGATCCAGGAAAGTCCTGAAGCCGCTTTGTGAGGAAGGATGATTGAATGCTCACCAAACTACAAATACATGAATCCGCAGCACTACCATTGTGTTACATAAATCGTGACTCCTAATACAAACACTTGTGTTTTTGAATCTATTTTTGTATTAGATTTTGGGTTTGCACCTGAAACTGTCTCCCACTCTCTGTCTGACCATCCCTGTCTGTATGGCATTATAAAAGTAACTTTTCACCACCAAATTGAAAGTCCCCCCTGGGTGTTTCAGACATACCACATGAGCATTAAAATCTTTTGTGAGGTTAAAAAGACCTTTGACCACTAAATTCTCATCCTCGGTGCCAAGTGGACATGTGTACCAAATCTGAAGACATTCCTTCAAGACATTCCTGAGACATAGATTGTGTTTACAAGAATGGGGTGGATATGAGGCTACAGTGATCTCAACCTATGACAAATTTCCTGATGCATCTCATTGGTGTATGGACTTTTTTGTTGTTGAATTAAACCTTTAGTTTTGTGGACTCTTTTTGTTAACCTGTCTGATTCTTGCAGCTAAAATATGTCTGGCACTGTTCACACACTGCTGTTGGTTAACCCTTAGCAAGATCAGCAAGGGTTTAAGGGGACCTTTTGCATTTTTGGAAGGCCAACTCTTTACATATGCTCAAATGCAATAACCCTATTGCATCTCTGCGAGGACATCTACCAGATGCTGATGCTGCTTGGCCTCCACCATGTGAAAGACACTCATGTTTCTGTATCAGTTTAACTCATTAAGTGGATAAAAACCAGCATATGTTTGGATTATTTCTTTATTCAGGAAGAGTGGGTTGGGCAAGCAGCTGATCCTAGTCTGGACAAATGTCATTGTCAAATTAGGATATAAGTAGTACTGTCACCTGTTTGATGGACCACATAGCTGATGGGATCTTTAAAGTTTCACATTCTAAATACACAGAATCTGGCTTTTACTGTATTTTAGGGACATCATGCACAACCCAATGGGAAGTTTGAGGAGGTGATAAGGAATTGGCAGGTTCTCGTTTACATGAGGTTTACCCACAGGCACAGATGGCTTTGAGACCTGCTGAGCCTCAACACCATCTGCCCATGTTTCTGACTTCTGATTTGTAGGCCAAGGATTTGCTCAAAGGATGGGCAGCCACATATATCAGCTGTTAGGGCCAGGTTCAGTGTGTTCTGAGGGGTCATGTCACTTATTCAATCTGTGGCCAAAAATCTCACATAGTTTCAAAGTTTCTGCATTCAAATTTGATGAAGAAGAGGCCGGTTAATTTTGGCACTTAAGAGGAACATTGCCATTGCCATCAAAAACATGGCAAGTATCTTTTGGAATAAGCTGCACAGACACTTTAAGCCACACATGGACAAAGGAGCGCTGGACAAAAACATCAAGATCCCCAAAAAGAAAGAGTCAACAGTCAGCAGGCTGACGCAGACACAGCCTAGAATAAGAGCTACAGCAAGTGTCCAAAGCAGGGTTAGGCCTCCAACTAGGAGATTTGGACTGACAGAGATGATGCCAGAGAGAGGTCTCTTGTGCTTTCTGCTGCCCCATGTGGGCCCAGAAGATATTTGCAAGGTCAGCATTAGACTTCACTCCTTCTTGAGTAACTTCTGCAGGATTGTGATGTTATTGTTGTTATCATTACAACATTTACAGTTTGGAAATGCTCAGGGAGACAGTTGATAAGTTGAATTCTGTCCATTCATTTTATTGGGTGCCTCATTCAAGTGCAGCAGCCTGCTGGATAAGATAACATACCACAAATACTTTCCACTCCGTGTCAGACTAGAGGATACAACTTAAATGAAAACACAGCATCAGTGGTCACCATCTGAGCCCAGCTGAACAACATTTAGCCAATTCTGCATTCAATTTCCAGACACGGTTATACCCAAAACACTGTTTTTGTTCATGTAAAGATTAAAGGGTTCTGCAATTAAGTCATGTCACTTTGGCTCTTCATCACCCAATGCAGAGATGCAGATGTATTCTTATCCACATCGGCCAGGTGTTTACTGGCACAAATGCCGCAAATGCCACAGGACTGGTATGTATGCAATTACTGGGGTGATTTTTAGGCTAAATACCTCTGTAAAGATGTCTGCAGTTTAAATTGTGTACTTCCATATGTGTCATCTCATTGATACATTGAAGTAAGATAAGTGAAATGTTTGCTGTGGTAATCTCGGAGTGCATCAAGGATAAAATGCTCCCTTGTGTTCTCCAAATCTAAGAACATCAAACACAGCATCACCGGCTGCTCATTTCCCTGCACTTAACATCTCAAGGGAGGAGCGAGGAAAGGGAAAACAAGCAGTGCTCTGCAGCCTTATCAGTGATTGCCTGCCAAAAACAGGCAGTAAATAGGCAGTGTGTGTGACACAGAAAACAGTGCTGAGAGCAAAGAGCTGGAGTCCATCAATCAGTGATATGCAAACGTTCCTTTCACTTATCTGTGCTGTTTTTGATTCAAGAATAATAAATAAAAAACTAACTGTGTAGCATAACAGTAAACAAATGGATCATGTTGACTCTCTGGGCTGCAGTTTGAATCTGTGCGCTGTGCTACCAAATTCCTGCCGAATACTGTGCTCCCACTTGCACTGTATCAATAATAACACATTAAAATAGACTCTATTTTCATTAACTGGGATTTATAATATCTTAAAAACTTAACTAAACGTACAAACCATCTCACCAGACTAAGAACATTTTGGCACCTGACCTGGCAACACAGTTACCACCATTATTCCTGACCTTTCTATAACATGATTTGTTGCCTGAAAAGGATCAGTTGACAGAGTCTAATAGCATCTAATCCTTTCAACAAAGCACTTCCTCCTTCCACAGAAATGACATTTAAGCTAAATACATTTACACTTGCCATGACAATGACAATAATCATGGTAATATCTGGCAATAATCGACTTTCATTCAATGTGTAACAGAGTAAAATAATCATTAAATAAATTAGTGACACCAGCTGATACAAAAACCAGCATGTGAAGCAGTACCGTTCATCCCTATTTAAAACCGTTCCTACTTCTGACCAACATGTTCAACTTTATAAAGCAGTCAGTAAAATGTCTTTCTCTCCTGATTTCAAAATGTGTCTGACTCCTGAAGGTTTTGAGTGAGGGAGTCTCGTGAAGTCTGGCATACTCCTGTTTAACTAGGTTTTGCCTAGCAACATGGAGCAGCAGGAATTCTGAGGCACGGGATATTTCAGAAACACAGATGCAAGAGTGAAAATCTATGATTTAAAGAAGAAATTGTTATTTGTGTTGTTGATTTGATGAGGCATTCTATTGGTCATTGGTCATAGGTGAGATATTAACCCTAACCCTAACCCAAACCCTGAGAGACTCACAGCATTTTGATTGTCAGCCGTTATGGTTTTAGCACTGTGAAATGTTTCTTCTATGTCTGCCTGTCTCTCTGCTCTTGTAATTCTAGAAGACAAAGAAACAGCAAACAGCAAAGACGACCTAGTCAAAGACGGCTGGCACCGTCTGTCTTTGTTCGGTCATTTATTAGTGCAGTTAAACACCGCTCTGAGAGGTGCCTTTTCCTCATACACCATGACCTCCTACTGGGTTTACACTGACTGAGAAAATCATGTTTTTATAGCCATAGTAATATGACTTTTAAAAGTCATATTAAAAAACAGTGTGCAGAAACAGACCAACATGTATAATTATACTCAGCTAAAGTGATACTTTGTGGTTGTGATAAATCAAACAAAATAGAAATTAAAATAGAAAAAAAATACTTTTATGCACTGAAAATAGACACAACCTCATAGGTATCCTGCAAATGTAAGGAAGTTCAGGGAGTCAAGCTGTGGAGGAAGAGTTCTGTAGAAACATGTGGAGAATAATGAGATTAAAAGAAGTGGAAGTGGTTCACTGGGACACATGATCAGTGATGGTTCAAGATTCATGGCTATGTGCATTTGCTTTGCCAAAAGATGCAGAATGACACCTGATTACACTTTGAGGTGGTGAGTAAATCCTTTTCCATCCACTAACATGCACAATGTCAGCTTTGAAAAAAATCCAAATAGTTATGTCCTCAACATCATCTCTGGCTATAAGTGCTCTTATTCAAGCACAGGGTTTAGCACAGACTTGAAAAATACAGCTGTGCTGTATGTGTGAAGTCCTACAGTGGAACATTTAAAAACAAATTGATGGAACTTCAAATACCAGAAGGAGAAGCTTTGCTGGTACAATGCCAGTAATTATTTTGTTTAAAAAGAAGAAATATGTCACAGTTGTATTTTGGAGCATCTGTGCAAGCAAAGCACCAGTAAAGAGACCACCAAGGATCCTGTGGCAGATCTGAAGGAGCTATAGATCTCCATGGACAGCACACAGTGTACATACAACTGCTGCCCAGATGCCTCAGCAGTCACAGCCTTTTATGACTTTTGAAAAAACATAGCCAGTGTTTGCCGGGACAGGACATTGTTTTTGAGCTGTCACCTTTGGTAGTGGGACTTGTCATGGACATTTCTCTCACTCTTTTGACTAAAGGACATACTACAGAGAAACCAGACTACAATTAACATAACCATCAGATGTCCACCCCCCACCAATAAATTCATCATCATCTTCAAGTTGAACACCTTCGACTGCCTTTGTGGATCTGTAAAGGCCAATTTTAAAAAGTTGGGTGTAGGGTTCCATTTGGGAATAGAGGGCACACCACCATATGCTCATATAAGATGTATTAATAAGCTGCATAGGCTTATAAAGATAGACAAACCTTCTATGACTATATGAGGTGGCAGCTACTTGTCACTCATAACTGTCACAATATAAACATTTAAACAAATGAGGTATATAAAAATTCACTCCTCTACAGTTGTCATTTTTTTGGACTTTTGGCATCAGCCTCAAGTGGACACTTGAGGAACTGCATATAAAAGTTAATATATATTTATGCACTTAAATTCTGACATTACTTTAGGGGTTCTTCCATTCCATTCATATGACTGACTCTGTAACATATAAAAACTGAAGTGAAAAAGTTTTTTTTCCAAGTGAAATGTATCCTTTATCAGATTTCTTATTATTTTTGCCTCTGGTAAAAATCCAGTATTTACTTAGTGTCTCTCTTCATCGCTCTCTTTCTCTCTCACAAACACACACACACAAGGTTTCATAACTCACACGAGACAGCAAAAACTAACATCTGTCCTACTTTTGCTATGACCCATGACCTTTTTTTAGACTTTTTATATGTTTTTGAAGTCCTGTTGTTTCAACAGCATGTGTATCAACACTAGCCAAAATTCCCCCCAAAAAATACACACTCACAAAAATAGCCTACTCATAACCAGCTCAAAGACAGTAGTCACATGGCCATTATCATGAATGGCCCGCATCGGTCTCCGCGGTCACCAAGGAAACGGAGTATCACACCTACTAGCATAGCAGTTTCCTCTTGACTTGTTACTTTGACAGCAGGAATGTTAATTAGCTTTGCTGGAAAAGAAAGTTTGACCAGCTTTTGTTTGCCCCACCTCATTTCAGTCTTAGGGTGATTGGAGCTGCGAAAGCTAACAGTTGCTATAAATCAACATGGCTTCTCATTAATGTAGTTCAAGCGCCCCTTTTAGACATGCATTCCACAAGCTAATGCTATATCAACATGTTTAAAGCTCCTCTTGCACGGAGGTATTACGTTTATGTGGTTATTTGCATAATGAGTGGTGTTTAAGGTTTTGTCACTTCCTGCTAATTCCAAATCAGCAGTCAAAAAAAAATACTGCAATTGCAATACACTGTTAACTTATTTATATGTGAACAACCAGGAGCTAATGTTTAATTAACATATACCCGTAAAAACCATAGGGGGGCTGGGGGGGGTGGGGGTGGGGGGTGCTGCTTCGTAGATTTATGAAACACCAGAGTCCAGTTATCCCGGTTCATTGTGAAATCCAGATACGGAAATGAAAAGGCCTTAAAGCACTTTAGTACTGGACATGCTTTTCTCCTTAATTAGATTACATTCCTTTGTCAAATTGACTTTCATGGCTTGTCATTCACCACTGAGCCACAGCATGCTGAGACCACAGGTGGGCACTGATTGGATGGATGCTTCACTAGCTGAAACAAAGCTGTAAGATAACCAGCAGAGACACCATAAACTCATCATCTCACTCTATTGGCTATAACCAATGTCCCTTATTAATGTCACAGGACTATTGCAGAAAGTGAGAGATATAATGAGTAAAAATGAATAAATCATTAAAAACTGTGTTTCTTATGTAGGACTAGTAGGTAATTATGTGTTACAGGAGACTACAGTCTATGTTATTTTCACAGCTGGACCCAAATGATGGGTTCTACTACAGCTAATGACGCATGTCCATAGGTTGGATGGGTTTAAATATTTTACCAAATAATATTTGACACCCAATAGCTTGTTAAACAAATGCAGTTAAAATTAATGTTATGCCACCCATAAAGAAGAGTATAACAGCACTGTCTCTGGCCCCGTGCTGACAGGGGACCAGCTTATATTCCTGTTTATGTTACATATTTGTGTTTCTTATCAGACACTGGATTTTGTTTTCATCCCTGAGGTAACTTGCAGAGTGGATGAAAAATGTGAGCCCTGTGTTTCCTCTGTACCCCACAGTGGCAAGTATCAAGAGACTCTCTGTTTGATTATTTCTTTTCTTTGTAAATGTTTAGGAATTGGCTCATCTGCTGAGGAAAAACCCAATTTAGAGTATCTCGTGTGTTTTGGATATAAAGTCCATTGGACGTCTGATATGTCTTCCACACAACTCCAAGGAAATCCAAACAGGATGTCCCTGGAGACTTTGCAGAGGAATGTGGAACATTTCACTATGTACAAGATAAAATATACAATTCAAAGGATCGAATCCAGCAAGAGTAACAGTGAGAGTACAGGCATGTTGCACAAGCAATAAAAAAACTTTAGTAGTCAATGTCATGGATGCCATGGAACCTAGAGTTTGTTGGCCACAAAATGTAAACAATGATGCATACAGACATGTTTTGGATGGCTGTGGTTCAGTCCTCAGTCAGCTGGATGTAACGTATACACCATATCCACTGAAAATGTACACATTTCTCTCTTGCCTAACGCAATTAGAATCCTGAAAGCTGAGCCTCATGTTATTGTATTTTTCCATTGTTATTGTATTTGTGTCATTTAAATCCCCGTGTATGGGGACAAAACTTAACAGAAAGTAAAGTGAGTATCTGCAGTGATCCTTTACTGTTTGAATGTCTTTAGTTTGTTTGGTTCATACTGAACCATTACATTGTTCTGTCATTTCACGATTTAAAATGAACCACCTTATATTTGTGGAAACCACTATATCTACATTTATTTTGAGTTAAAACAGTATTTTTACACTGGCTGTGTGGGAATTGAGGGGGTGGAGTCACCACAGTTGGTGCAGAGTGAAGCTTAGCCATTGGGGGCCCCAATAGCCCCAATGTGTGTTTTTACACGTTGCTACAATATAAATTGTCAACGATACAATCTACAAAACAGTCTGCAAAAAACTGATGAAGTTTCAAACTATATATAATACTTTAATATAAACTTTATATATAGTTTTGAATTATGGCAGTGCTCTAATTCCATAGCTGTAGTTCCCAGGTGACTTTTCATGTATGTTTTGCTACACTGCCTCTGTTGCATTATTACTCATTTTAAAGTATTCCCACACAGTTGAAGTCTTCCTATTAACAGCCTCATAGTGTGGCATTTACTGCCCTGCTGTGAGCGTGCGGGAGGTCAGCATCCATGTTAAGATGGCATGCAGTTTAGTGCCACCTCAACTGCTGATGAAGAATCTGTCTTGTCACAACAACATGTCTACCACTTTGATCGTCATTTGCTAACCTTAACCCTTCGCTGTCTGCCCCATTGATAAATGCTGGCTAATATAAATTTCTTTGTTATAGTGTCACAAAGCGTCTAGAAACCATCCCCCACCCCCTAGTGGTTGAGCCGTTGTTTTCACCACTCCTGTCTATTGTTAACTGTCTCCCAGACCTTGTGACTCCTACTTTTGTTCCCCTCATCCTGTCTTTGTAAGTTCCCTTCCTGTTGCCTTCCTGACCCCTACCTGTAACAACCATGCTACCCCTTTTACCCCACCTGTATAAAAGTTGTATTATTACACCATTCTGGGTTGACTTAACATTTCAGACCCACACTCTGTGATTGTAAGCCCACTCCATACTAGTATGCCATTAAAACAACCCACTACAGCAGTTGGAATACAATGTTGTGGGAAATTCTTCAACAATGCTTTCCAAATATCCAGGTTTTATCACATGCAGTAAAAAGCACACATATACGGTGGCTCCAAAAGTTTAATGCAAAAACACCTATTACTTCAAAAGCTATTGATGGGTAGCATTACCATGGCAACATCTTGCATCGGGAGACTGGACAGAAGCAAATGAGTAACCTGAAACTATCTCCAGTCAATTAAAAAATTTAATAAAGAGACAATGAGAGACAGACCTGTGTGGTTTCACTTGTTCTTAAAGCAGATATCTGCCTCTCTGTTCTTTTTCAATCTTGAAATGTAAAATAATAAATAGTTTTCTTCTTCAAGTCTACGATCTCCAAACATCGAGGAGCTGCTTGAGTCATTTGTGTCAAAGAGCAAAGAGCGAACAGAGCAGGCACGCATGAGTCAACAGTGACAAGGAGCTGCAATGTCTGAAAAGCATGTTTTCCAGCCGGGCTTTGTTGGCTGTCATTCTCATTCCTGTTGGAGACGCATGTCCACACAGCAGTAAGTGCCTGGGAAATGTCAACAAATACTCCACACCCCCTCCTCACCAGACAGGTCACCAGTAAACAGTAAATTTTGTTCAAACAGTTACCATTACGCTTTTCTTCTCAGCAGGCATGATGATGAACTTTACCCAGTCGGGGCATCCTAATGGTTCAGGGAAACAGACCCACTTGAAAAGGATTTCTCCGAGCATTTGTACATGAGAGAAGCTGATGTACAGCAAAGCAGTGCTGCAGGAGGACAATGCAGTGCCTGCTTGATTTACTGGAATGTCTCTCAACTGTTAGCAGAGGCTGACAGAAAGAAGCGATAATCTGTCATAACACATACTTATTAGTGACAGAGATTTAGCATTCAGCTCAGTGGAGAGGAGGTATGTAGAGCTTTAGGCCATCTAAAGTGTAACTTCACCTTCAACTCTGAAGCAAGACCTAAATTCCAATAAAGCTCATTTACAAAGCTTCAAGTTCTCAGTAAAACATTTAACAAGTAAGGAATGGCGCCTGAAACATGACCTGTCATGAATACATGTTTACCAGCAGCCACTTCCAGACCAATTCCAGGCTGCTGCTCTGTGCTGCTAAAATCCTGATTTAAAGTGATTTAAAGGTAACCTGACAAATCAGATGATTTGTGACACAGTCGCCTTGGGAAAAGACAGGGGTCAGTGATGTAACAATTTCAACCAATCGCATCAACAAATCGCCAAAAAAGCAAACACAATAAGGGTTATCAGGATAGGATTTTGGGGAATGTTGACTTCTGGCTAAGCATCAGATAACTCCAACCAGAGTGGATGTAAACACCAACACATAAGGAGGCAAGCCCATGTATCGGATACAGTGGTATCTGGATTTATGTCACTGGACCACATCTCTATTTGACTTCCTAACATAAACTGTGTTAATACTTATACTGGTTCAGCAGCATCAAAGGCCAAACCTTAACCCAGAAGGTGGCACATGCAGATCTCTAGTCTCTCTCTTACCAGACCATACATATCTGCGTATCATTCAACTACACAAGCATCATACAGTAAAACCAGCCTGACCATCTTGTCAGTGCACCAACATAGTTTACAATCTGCTGGAGTTAGAAAGAACAGTGTGGTACCCCTCAGATGTGGAGAAGTAGGATGGGGACCAGAGAGGAAGAGAGACCTGTAGGAGAGTTTTCTCTATGCGATTATGTCAGAACCAGCTGATATCTGCTTGTAGTTGGTGTGACTGTCTATATCACAGCTTTCCTTTTACAGCAGAAGTTCAGTTTATAAACACACAATGAGTGAATTCATCAGTAGAGCTCCCATGGTACTTGCACCCCTTACACAGAGAAGGCTTATGAACTACAGCTTCATGTTTTATACATTCAATGTCCTGGACGTTTTGGGTGGAGGGGGGTCACAAGGATTTCAGGGCTGACAGAGCTACGGCAGCAAGGCCCAAGGCTCTGTGCTGAGCTCTGCCAGTTTACAGATTACACCACAGAGGCAGATGTGGCTCAAAGTCCAGAAGATTTTAAGTGATATGGCCAGATCATAGAAAGATCAGAAAGATCATATCTCTCTTATTTTGGCTGCTCTTCATTCACTCCCAGAATAGACTTTAAAATTAATTTTATGTATTCTTTATAATTTACAAGATTAGGGTAAAGCTCAAGGCAGCTGGTGGACCTCCCATGATGCACCTCTCCTCCCCTCTCTTTTCCAATGTATTTATTTCTCTTATTAGTTATTCATTTTGTGTCTCCTCTCTCCTGTAGTTTGTAGTTTTTCCTGTCTGTTCACTCTCTCGGCTGGCTCTGGAGCTGCATGTGTTTGATCTGCAGTTACTGGCCCCACAGTGTTTATTGTTTGTTTTTCAGTGTTCATCATCTCTCTGTCTGCTCGCCTCTCACCCCAGCCAGTCGAGGGAGACGGCCACCCACCCTGAGTCTGCTGGAGGTTTCTTCCTGTTAAAGGGGAGTTTTTTGTGTGTAAAGCACACTGATTTGATGATTCCACCACTGACTGTATGTCAGTTTCAGCTCAGGTTGTGGTATGTGCTTTGAAATAGACAGCTAGAAAAATGTTTTATCTTACATGTCATATCTTAACCTTTGTACATATTTTACGTAACTGTCTTTGTAGTGTTCAGTGTAGTCAGTGTAGTCTGATAACAGGTGTAAATGAGTAGCATGCTTTTGAGGTAGTTTGTACAACCTGTGCATAAATACATGGTTCAATCTCATTCATGTACTGAAGGTGCCACCTAGTGGTAACAGATTAGAAATTCCTACAGTTTCTGTTTAGGTTTGTTTACATAATCAATGCAGATAATTCCTTCAAATAATCATTAATAATGATATTGCTTCGGGTGACTAGGTGCTTTCTAAAATCCCAGTTTGTACATAAACTCTGATCTGAACATTTTTAATTTATATTTTTGCATCACTTTGGTTTATAGAGCAGCCATTTTAAAAGATATATCACCACTTTGTTTTATGTAATTATAATAAAACATATCAAATAATTATACAGACGCAGATATAAAGTCACTTGTATGTAAATAAATAATTACATTCTGTTCATCTGTTAATAAAGATCAATGGCCAGTAGACTCATCTCCAGGAGTCTACTGGCCATTAAGGCAGGGTGGTTACTGTAAGGTATTGGCTTATGGTACTATAACATGTTTTTTACTGTCATTTTTTTATTTTAGATTCTTTAGTAAAAAAAGTCACAGGCACAGGTGAAGGTTATTTGACAACCCTGCTATACCACTGAGCCACTGCTGCCCCAAGACTTAGGGAGGAGTTGGGATTGAACCACCAACCTTCTGGTTATTGGACTACCCTGCTATACCACTGATCCAATGCTGCCCCATTAGGCTCCTTGAGGTCAGAGAGGTCACATCCTGTATGTACTGTTGTTACATCACTTCACTACACCTTAGAAACAGTAAAATAATAGTCTGACTGCTCATTATCTTTATTTAAGCCAACGTCTCCAGGGACCTTCAAAGGTAGTGGACATGAATGGGACTTGATCAGAGCTGGCACCACAAAGTACATACTGTTACATACATGTAACTAACACATAACATATGTACTACTATGTTAAACTCCAAGAGATCTATGAACCCTTGTGTACAATATGCATTGACTATGAGTGGATGGGCAACATTGAAAACCTGCAGCTGAGCACACACACAACTAATCCTGGAGACAAGTGGAACAAAGTTTAGCCAAAACTGACAGGCGGGGACATGGAGCTGTCAGACTGGCAAGGATAGGAGTAGCAAGTGCTGCGAACCATATCAAACCATGGATAATACAATGACTGCCAGAGCTTCTTAGAATGAGGGGATGACAAGCCAAACCAAAACGGGCAGGTGTCATGGACTTTGAAAGGTACCTCATGTTACCCACCAGACTTGTCTGGGTTCCAATCATAGTAAAGGGTAAAAAATGATGTAGTTTGACAGCTCTCCAGGAGTCTACTGGCCATTAAGGCAGGGTGGTTATCATCATGTGAGGAAGCAGACTTGGTGGCCACTATTAACTATTCACATCCCGCAGACAGTATGATAGGGAGTTAATCAAAGTATTGAATTAAATTATAATAGTCCTATTATCACAGACCTGTAACTTGTTTTATGATTATTCTCTTGCAGCTGTTTTTTTCCAGTTGTTTCCTCTCTACCTCT
This sequence comes from Parambassis ranga, assembly GCF_900634625.1. Taxonomy (NCBI): domain Eukaryota; kingdom Metazoa; phylum Chordata; class Actinopteri; family Ambassidae; genus Parambassis; species Parambassis ranga. The sequence continues at coordinate 11,453,387 of NC_041030.1, read as the reverse complement.
TAGTACATAGAACATCATGCATGCACTACAAAACTAAAATGTTATGGTTTGACCCATTTGCTCAGATAATTTAAGTATTGTGAATAAAAACCTTGGTGCCCCAAATCCTTTGTATGAGGTACAATAAAATGTCATTTATTTCAGCACTCTGCTGTTGGTACTGTGATTGGTTATTAGTCACCTTAAACACACCAGCCTCTTCCACTGGTTCACAGCTCATATGTTTGATGGAACAACTTCACATGTACACCCACCTGTGTGTGTAATCCAAATTTTATGTGATTCTTTCAACAGTGTCATGTTTAACAGTATCATTTATTTTGAAAAGTTATCCCATGTTTCACTGAATAAAATCACCTTTAGTGACAGCATGACAGACTGGGCTGGGTATTCTGAAGGGAAGAGCACTAACACACACACACAACTACAGATATTACAATGCAGAGGAAGCCAAGAATATCCCCATGACAAACTGAACAGAAACTTACACACTGGCTAAAATTTATAGTAAGCTATTGCCTTGTTTATTATTCAGTACAAAAACACCACTGTTTTATAGCACAGCCTGTCACCCATCTCAACCACCTACTCGTCCGCCCACATTTACTAAAACAGCACAAACACAAGTGTCAAACATAAAATCAGCTAGGTAACCAACCAATTAGAAAAAACAACCCCAGGCTTTATACAAAACTAATCTGCCAACATGTTATTACTTCCACAGAACATTAAAAGGAATGCTTATATTCTTTTAATGGCATCATCAATTTCTGCGATCTGATCCTTCAGTTGGTTCCATTGTTCTGGATTCAGGGAGATACCTGCAAGAAATGTAATTAAGAACTTAAAAACGACCATAAAATCATAAATGATAATATTTGCAGGGTATCATATGCTTTTACTTAGTATGTATGTATGTGATCTTAATCAATAAATGAAGGAAAAGTGTACAGTGGTCCCTCGATACAACACGGTTCACAGCCTCGCACATTGCCTTAATGGCCAGTGCAATTTTGCATGTTTATTTTTTTACAGCGCATTGTGTTCCACATCCTGATTGGTTGAAGACCTCCGTGGCATGTCTTCTGGTTTTGATCTTTGGTTTCATTCTATAATACTGGACTTATGTTTCTACGAAGGTTTAAACTTTAAAAGTGTTTAATCAAGATCCCGCAATCCCATACAACCTGTACGCATGTGTGTGTGCAGGCAGTGGGAGGGATGTATTAGTTCTGTGCACACGTTTGTACATCCAATGCAGCAGGGGCAACAGCTAATGACGTTATACCTAAACAATTATGATGCAGGCATTTGATAACAACGCTCTATACAAGGACACTAGTAAACAGTAGAAAGAGGTGACGGCAGCAGTTCCATTTTTCCTTAGATATGATTCCCATTAAAATTTGATTCGCGTTCTAAATGATACTTTTCATTAATGTATGTATTGTTTAACCTTAGGAAGCACACTTCAGCCCTGTTTAAATGACAGTTGAATTTACAGAATTACATCAGCTTAGAGTCTACTTTTTATTTGAAATAAAACTTGTGAAATGGTTTTTCCTCATTGATATTTTGTTCTGTAATTGTTATTTAAATTTTCATGTTTATTGAAAAACTAATACAGAGGGCACTTTATCAGTGTTGTTTATCTTTAAGATCTACTGATAATTTTTAAGAAGTGACAGATTAGGCCACATTAAGTCATTTACACAGAAATATGCAAATTAGTGTCAATGTAAAAAACGAATCATGATAAAATCGTGATCAAGATTTTACCATTAAAAAATTGTGATATGATATTTTTGCCACATCGCCCACCCTTATAGCTCAGTTAGCATTAGCTTTACTTCCAGGCTTATGGCCTGTCTGTTATCCTACTTTTAAGTGCAGAACTGGTCAAATGGTCTCCCATGGACCCACCACCGGTGGAAGGAACCGTAAGGGGCCGGTGCAGAGTGGATTGGGTGGCAGTCGAAGGTGGGGGCCTAGGCGACCTGACCACGGGACACAGAAACTGGCTCTGGGGACATGGAATGTCACCTCGCTGGGGGGAAAGGAGCCTGAGCTTGTGTGGGAGGCTGAGCGGTACCGACTAGATATAGTCGGGCTCGCCTCCGTGCACAGCTCGGGTTCTGCAGCAGCGGGTCTGTTGGGAGCTTTTGGCCGAACCCTCCGCTAGGAGGAGATCTTCAACTCCCACCTCCGGGAGAGCTTCACCCAGATTCCGAGGGAGGCTGGAGACATTGAGTCGGAGTGGACCATGTTTTCCACCTCCATTGTCGATGCGGCCGCCCGAAGCTGCGGCCGCAAAGCCTCTGGTGCCTGTCGTGGCGGCAATCCCCGGACCCGGTGGTGGACACCGGAGGTCAGGGATGCCGTCAAGCTGAAGAAGGAGTCCTATCGGGCCTGGTTGGCTTGTGGGACTCCTGAAGCAGCTGATAGGTATCGGCAGGCCAAGCGTGCTGCAGCGAGGGCAGTTGTAGAGGCAAAAACTTGGGCCTGGGAGGAGTTCGGGGAGGCCATGGAGGAGGACTATCAGTCAGCCTCAAAGAGATTCTGGCAAACTGTCCGGCGCCTCAGGAGGGGGAAGCAGTACTCTGCCAACACTGTATTCAGTGGAGGTGGGGAGCTGTTGACCTCGTCTGAGGGGGTGGTTGGAAAGAGTACTCAATCCCACCAACACGCCTTTCGTTATGGAAGCGGAGGCTGATGACTTAGGGGTGGACTCGTTCATCACCTGTGCTGAAGTTGCAGAGGTAGTCAAAAAGCTCCCCGGCGGCAAGGCACCGGGGGTGGATGAGATTCGCCCTGGGTACCTTAAGTCTCTGGATGTTGTGGGGCTGTCTTGGCTGACTGACTGGCAGACTGGGGTGGTGGTCCCTCTTTTTAAAAAGGGGGACTGGAGGGTGTGCTCCAACTACAGGGGGATCACACTCCTCAGCCTCCCTGGGAAAGTCTATGCCAGGGTACTGGAGAGGAGAATTAGGCCTTTAGTCGAACCTCGGATTCAGGAGGAGCAATGTGGTTTTCGTCCTGGCCGCGGAACGCTGGACCAGCTCTATACCCTCCGCAGGGTGCTGGAGGGTTCATGGGAGTTCACCCATCCAGTCCACATGTGTTTTGTGGACTTGGAGAAGGCGTTCGACCGTGTCCCTCACGGCATCTTGTGGGAGGTGCTCTGGGAGTATGGGGTCCGTGGCCCTCTGCTGAGGGCTGTTAGGTCCCTGTATGACCGGAGCAGGAGTTTGGTTCGCATTGCCGGCAGTAAGTCAGACCTGTTCCCAGTGCATGTTGGACTCCGGCAGGGCTGCCCTTTGTCACCGGTTTCTAGGTGCAGCGAGGGACCGGAGGGGATCTGGTTCGGGAACCATAGGATTTCATCTCTGCTTTTTGCAGATGATGTTGTCCTGTTGGCTTCATCGAGCCGGGACCTTCAGTGTGCACTGGGACGGTTTGCAGCTGCGTGTGAAGTGGCTGGGATGAGAATCAGCACCTCCAAGTCTGAGGCCATGGTTCTCGACCGGAAAAAGGTAGTTTGTCCTCTCTGGGTGGGAGGAGAGCTCCTGCCCCAAGTGGAGGAGTTTGTGTATCTCGGGGTCTCGTTCACGAGTGAGGGAAAAATGGAGCGGGAGATTGACATACGGATCGGTGCAGCTTCCGCAGTAATGCGGTCGCTGTACCGGTCTGCTGTGGTGAAGAAGGAGCTGAGCCGGAAGGCAAAGCTCTCGATTTACCGGTCAATCTACGTCCCTACCCTCACCTACGGTCATGAGCTTTGGGTAGTGACCGAAAGAATGAGATTGCGAATACAGGCGGCCGAAATGAGTTTCCGTCAAAGGGTGGCTGGGCGCTCCCTTAGAGATAGGGTGAGAAGCTCAGTCACTCGAGAGGAGCCAGCTGAGGTGGCTCGGGCATCTGGTTCGGATGCCTCCTGGACGCCTCCCTGGGGAGGTGTTCCGGGCATGTCCCACTGGGAGGAGGCCCCGGGGAAGACCCAGGACGCAGTGGAGAGACTATGTCTCTCGGCTGGCCTGGGAACGCCTCGGGATTCCCCCAGAGGAGCTGGAGGAAGTGTCTGGTGAGAGGGAAGTCTGGGTGTCCCTGCTTAGACTGCTGCCCCTGCAACCCGGCCCCGGATAAGCGGTTGAAGATGGATGAATGGAACTGGTCAAGCCAGGTAGTAAAAGAAGTTATTAAATACCATTTTAAACAAAAAACCTTTAGAGGGTGAGGGATGAGTAAACTTTGTGGATGTTTTCCTGCAATGAGGCAACAGAGCTATGTCTTTATGGTAATTCCACTATACAGTGAGAGCTGTCCAACACAGTGAGTGTACTACATTTTCACGTATGGTTTGCCAGTGTTAAGAGGTACAGCCTGAGATGTTATGCTGGCCATGCTGCCTAAACCAAAGCCATATGAGTGTGATTACCTCTCTTCCCGGGCTTCATCTCCCCATCTTGGTTCATCCAGTACTCTCTGATGTCAATCAGGACTTTACCCTTGAAGTTTCTGACACTGACATATCGCATCTTTCCAATCTGCAAGAAGTAAACCAGCAGTCAACCTTTGATGTTTCTTCAATTCCCCGACCCATTACAAACATTTTCCCTAAGTCTGGGGTCTCTCAGACATTTAACCTTCACCTCTACTTTAAGAAGCAAGGTGGCAACCATCATTACCCCCCCTCCCCTCTCTCTCTCTCTGTTATGGAATAAACAGCAGCAGGTATACTACATTAAGCCTCTAACACCCACCTGGAACATGTTGTCGTCACCATTACTGCTGCTCTTGGATGAACCTCCTGGCTTTGAGCTCTCTCCACTCTTTGGCTTCTTGGCTGGTTTCTCTGATGTATTAGGCTTCTTTTTCTTTGCCTTCCAGAAAAACAAATACTTAAAATCATTACCTTTCATGAAAATATATGGGCATTATGGTTAAGAGTTAACTGGTATACATAAAAAGTAACCTGCTTTCAGTGACAATTTTGATTTTAGATATTAAAAGAACTTAGAAAGTTAGTATTGAAGCACAAACCTTGGTCTCAACCTCACTGTCGGAGTCACTTCCAGATGTGGAGGACAGCATTTCCTTTGATTTTGGCATTCTGCTGAGACAAAAACCAAAAATCTGACCTTTATTTAAAAACAAAATGTATTGTAAAAACAACATTAAAGCAGCACATTGGTATTATAATGTCATGTTCCTCTTTAACATTGACAAATTATAAGATTACATGCTGATGTGCCTCATGACAACTTTGGGTACACTATGTAATGGATAAAACACACAAGACTTTGGACAGCACTACAAAGTGACTGATTCACTCGATCAGACAATCTAACATGGTCATTATAACCACTGCTTTTTTGCCAGCTTTTGCCAAAAACGTGACGTACAAAGAGCCTGACAGATGTCAGGATTTTAAGGTAGATAGCAATACGGATTTGTTTCAGGAGTTAAACATTCCCATGCCCCCCATAGGCCAGTATTTCTTAAATACATACACAGCATGATAGTTATTAGGAACAAAGTTATACTGAAAGTGATATTTTATTTATTTTTATTGAGTTTAACTTCAATACATAATAACATTCAGAAACATTTTAGTCTAGACCTACGAATTTACTCCATATGGTTCCAAAATCCATGTTCATGAGGAATACAGGGAAAATATGATAATATTTCCAGCTCTGTAAACAATTTGCACCGTGCCATAAAATATTTACATTACTGGCTAGGTTGATTTGAATATTTAATGATTTTGGGGTGGGAAAGAGAGGATGACCTCATATGAACAAAGGCGCAATGACTGAATGTCCGTATTTGTAGGTTAATTTGCAATGCAAATTTAATTTATGATCAGGTTCAGAGCTGGGTTACACATCTGAAGCCTCCGTAGGATTTTCAACGTTTTAACTGCAACTAGACAGACGTTTTATGCGCTTTAACTCTGCAGCAACGCGCAATGACGCACCACACTTTAGCTAAGGTGGCGCACCAAAGTGAGGGCATCGTCTAACTGTGCTTGGATACATGCATGGACGGAAGCTAGCAAGCTAAAAGCTATCTTGAATCGTAGCCTCGGTAGCTAACATTAGCAGCGCTGAAGCCCCGTTGCACTTGTGTGCTGCTTCGTCAGGTAGCTTTCTGTAGCCATTGAACTGCACAAATAGAACAGGACAGTTCCTCCTTGAAGGCAACAGTCTTCACAAAAACAGGTTTTTAGAATTTTCTTCCTTAAAACTGCTTACATGAATTGATGTAGTGGAGCAGATCTCTTGACAGGAAGCGGAAAGCTGGCCGAGTTTTCGCTGCGAGAATAGCTGGAATCACGCGAGAACACGTCAGTGACGAGATTTGTAGATTTGCACTGGACCTATGATTCCAACGGAATTTAACCCTTCCTGCACCCAATGAGAATCTGTTCCTATTATATCTACTCTAACTGTGGTATATTCATTTTCCTGGTTTCCGGTTTCTGTCTGACACAGAAAGTTTCTGAGGCTTCTCTGTCAGGTGATCATGGTTGAGACACTCCACAGTGTTGCTATTCAATTAAAATGCCCGTCTGTATCCATTTTGTTCCATAAAAACTCTATACTAGTATTCTGTTTTTTTCTGAGGTTTTATCAGCACCTGAATTTCCAATCAAGCTATAGTGACTACAGCTTCTAACTAAAATAGTGGCACATGTGAACTACAAATAACTTTTTGCATTGAATACTGGTGAGAAAGTCCAGCAGAGCAATAACCGTCAATACTGGTTAAATATGCAAAAGGACATAAGTTTTACTATGATCTATTTGTAGATAATTATTTCTACTACATCATCAGACTCTGTTGCACTGACAAGGATCACATGAAGGTAAACCACATTTATTATGGCTCCGAGATATATGTTTGGTATAATCTTGAACATAACCACTGTGTAGAACAATGTCCCATACATGGACTCCAAACTTTTAACAAGGTAAATACAAATGTGATCAGTGTAACTGCTGATTGTGTTCAAACCGGAGCTACTGCTAAATAATGTAAGTTTGTAATCTATTTTATGATGATCAGTTTGGATTAATTCTGTTCCTTTATCTAGTCATCACAAACCAAACCCATGCAACATCCACTTCACTACCAGGCAGACAGTGAAGCCAAATGGTTTGCCATCTTTATTATGAAACAATATTGGGACCAGATCAAATAGCTGTTACATGGTGGTTTTGGCCACTGCAGTCCCTTTCCATGTCCTAACACATCCCTGGACAGCCAGCCCTCTCCCAGCTGCCTTCAAGGTGCTTGTTTCTAGGACCGTCTCTGGTAGCTGAGATTCATTCAAGCTGAGTGCTCCTTCTCCAGATTTTCTTCCCCTCCCTCCCTCCCCCCCAGGTTAGGTCCCTTTCATCTAGGAAGCTGGCAGTCCATCTGCAGCTGGAATATGTCTTACTGTAGTAAAGGGCTCTGTTTTCAAACCGCATGGTAGGTTGTTGTAATGGGGTTGCCAAGCAGTGGGAAAAGGGGGGACATGCATGGAAGATAAAAATCATTCAAACACATTCTTCCCACTTTCCCTTCAATTTTATGTCTGAAGCGCCAATCAAAACATAACACGTGGAGAGAGCAAATTATTACCAAGGAAAAGAAAATCATATAGCAATTTGTCATACAAGAAGTATTTTACCAGTACAGTCTGAGTATGTAAGTGATCAGTGTTGTAAAAAAAAATCATGAAAGGTACATCTGAGAATGTGAAGATAGTGCACCAATTTGTCTTCAAGGGTCTGCTGATTGTTGGACACGGAAGAATCCTCTGTAGCATTTACAATTAAATTTGTGTATGGGCTGCCATTGTTTCTGTTTACAAACAGTGCAATCCTAGAAGTAGTGGAGATCTTCAGCACACATACACTTCCAACTACATCTTCTTTTCCATCACATTTGTTCCAGCTTAAAACATTAGATTTGATGGGGCAAAAAGAACAATAAAAAAAATAAAATAGAGCAGTTGGCCAGTTATGATGCTCTTCAAAAATATCAGAAAAATCATGTCTGTGATATACTGTTTTTAAAACATGAGTTGGTTATATAGAGAAACAGAAAATTAACACATTACTCTGAGTATTTCCATCTAACTCTTCATCTGAATATCGTGTTCCCTTAGAATTTTTTTTCATTTTTCAATTTAAGAAAGAGTAGAAAGTTAGAAATGGTCTGGAGATTTATGGCTGTGGAGGAGGAAAAGAAGAAGAGGAGGCTGTCTGATCCACAGAGAGTCCTTGATGGGAAGCGAGGCTGAGGCTGCTGCTGCCTGGCTTCAGCTAGGCAGCTCCAGGGCTGCAGGAAAAAAGGGTGTGGGGGGATCAAGGGGGTGAAGGGGTGGGTAGATGGTGAAGGGTGGACAAGGTAAGTGGCAGGGAAGGTGGTGAAGTGTGGGGAGAGCGAGGAGGGATGAGAACGATCAGTTATTTGGTCAGGCAGATCAGGGGAGACAGGAGGAGTGGGGGAGAAAGACAGAGAGAGGGCTACGCGCTCATCAGATGATCAGTCCATTGGCCGCTTTTCACCGTGTTTCTTTGTAAACTCTTCCGCATTCTTCAAGAATTTTTTACGGTCCTTTGAGTACTCTTCTGCTAGGTCTGCCCGCAGGGGATGCTCTGGTTGGGGGTCATTCACCAGTGCAATGAGGGACTGAATTACTGCAAAACACACAGGTAACGAAATAAAGTTAGATTTTATGCAGAGTTAGCCTTGCAAAAGAGTATAGCGCTGAGCGACTTTTGTCTTTTATGTCGCTCGGAGTGCAAACACCAACCTTGGTCAGTTTTGGTGGCAGGTTTCCAGTTCTCTGCGCTGATCACAGGCAAGCACACCTGACCCTTCTCATCAATGTTGGGGTGGTAGATCTTTGTTTTGAATGTGATCTTGGGAGGCTTGAAAGGGTACTCGGTGGGGAAAATGATTTCGATCCTGAATGCACCTTTGTCATAGGGAGGGTTGTCCTGAAATGGAGAGGAGGTGGTTAAGTAAGAGATGACACTATACACAATTTCAGTCAACAGGTGTTTTTCACTGCAGAAGATAATTGGTGCCATAGCTTATAGGAACAATCACCAAGCCACAAAGGGGTTATAGCCAGAGCCAAAGAAAAATAACCAGCAAATTTAGAGTAGAATAATGTATATTTGTATTAAGAGCTATTCAGCAGATCTTAATACAACCAAAACATAAACATTAATAGAATGTGTTTGGCTTTGATATTTGAGGATTCATTTTCTCAAGCTAAACAAAACAAAACAGTGTTACAATGCAAGTTTCAGTGGTGGAAATGTAAGTTCCTGCAGTAGAAAAAAAACTTATGATAAAGAGCTACTTACAGGAACAATAAGCCCTTGCCATGACAATAGGTTTGATTCCTCAACTTGAATGTTTCTGAAGTTTTTCATTCCAGACGTGCGAATCTCCTCGAGTTCCTGAGAGAACAAGCATATAAGAGATAATTACAAAATGGAATGCAGTTAGGTGAAATACAGCAGAAAATGATGTGTGTATGATGGTATTATTAAGACAAAGAAGTATTGCTTTTAAGTTTTGTTTATCGATTTCTGATGGCCTTGCCATAACTTCCTAGGTATATACAATTACACAAATGTGTGTAGGTACCATGGGAACTCCACAGATTAGTTTGTTAATTGCATGGTTATAAAATGGAACTCTTTTTGTCAAACGTACACCATTATATAAGCGGTCACACCTCTTCTCTGAACTTCCTGTAACTGCGTTCCAGAATCACCTGTCATGTCAGGTGATTAAAAAGAAGGAAGAAACAGTTGCCCTCTGTTGTTGAATGGTTCTCCTAAACCACGTTTGCTGCTGCTCAACGCTGACACACTGGACACTCTTCTTATGAGCCTTCTTGGCAAACAATACAATGCTGACTGAAAGTAAACAATTTATTTGGCCAGAAGCTCTGACGTAAAGTGTACCTGCTAATTTTACAAACAACAGGTGTAACAAAGACAGCTAGTACCAAGCTGCTAAAGAAAGACAACACCTGCCTACAGTATCAGAACCAAATCCCTGCCTGGCTCATCAAAAACATACAGATCACCAGTAAACAACATGGCACATAGAGGAAGCCCCTTTTATTGACAGGAGATTAGTTGGGCATACAAAGAGTGTACACACTTTGTACACAACTAAGCACATGTGAAAGGTGTGGCAGACAGGTGTCATCCACCATGGGATCTTCCACACAGCAGATATAAGCCTCCTGTTGGCTGCTACAATCCAAGACAGTGGAGTTAAAGCTTGTCTTAGATGAGACAGTCACTGGAAAGACAAGTCAGTTCAGATGGCACCAAACTTACCAGCCTGAACACAGATGATCAAGTGCTAGCATATACATGTTAAAACGGAAGCTTTGCCGATGCCGAATTTATCATAGATGCACATCATATTTTATCATACATTTTTCAGTTATTCTTGCTTAATTTAGCCATGTCTAATGCCACATGGAGATTTATTCTGTCCAAGTAGTCAGCTCCAGACCAGGCTAACAGCCATACTTAATTAATCCAGGTGACGTATCTACTCCATCAATCTAATCAAAAATCTGTCCTTTTTTTCCTTTTCTTTTTTTCAAATACATCTGTCATACAATGATGTGATGTATGTGTTGTGCTATAAAGCCAGATTGTACTGACCAGGCCAGTATTGATGCATTCAAAGACAGTAGGTGTGGGGTATTTTTCCTATATACTTACCAGCAGATAGAAATGACAAAGTAATACCTTCATAGCATATTAAAATAAGAGACAGCAATGAATTGTTGTTTGTCAATATGCGGGTCAGCAAAAAGGCAAGTGAGGTGGAACATAGTGTCAAGCAGACATGCAGCATATCACATTTTTTCAAACAAAAAAAACAAAGCCATTGTTATGATTTTGAACTGTTAATTAAGTGTAAACTGCATTCTCCATGCTCACATCTTAAGATGCATGCCAGAGTATAAACAATGTTTTGGCTCTGGTATGCATCTTCTGTTGTCAGAATACCCACCATCTAGCTGAAGCCCTGACACTGATTGGTGCCACCCAAAGACAAGCTGATGAGTCCTAAGTTTCTAAGAATGAACATCCAAAAAACTAATGAAACTAAGATTTCAACCTTTTGCTCAAAGTCTCACTGACCTTGGCACACCCTGTGTTGGATCACTAGGTATAGACCTGTTGTCATACAGTGTGGTACCATTTGTGTTGACAAAATATAAAGGATCTCTTCAAAATCCCGTTAGGACTATATTATTACAGTACAGCTTTTAATAATATAGCACCTCTCCTCATGGGCTAAAAGTAAAGGCATTTCTCGTGACTTTTACTTTCACTTAAGCTAAAAGCTTCCTTGTTCCGTGTATTCTCTAAATGACAAAATGTATAGCTAACTGTCATCCAACATTTAGTAAACGGTCAAGAGCGTCGAAGCGTCAACGTTTGAAACCGTTTTTGCTTTCCAAGTTAGTTAAAGTGAGACTGTAGTGATCACATATCGTAAGAGCTAAACTGTCTCTTGTTCTATGTAGTTTCACTTTTGTCTCGTCGACGCCAGACACAACTGAAAGTACCTATCTATTTCCACGGGGAATTCTAAATACCGTGGTCATTTGGCGAAAAGAAGGAAATCAGTTTGGCAGAGTCTAAACACATGCATGCACGTTTAACACGGGTTCACACAGATCTTACACAAAAATGATACTACCACGTTACAAACCCAAACCAACATTTACTTCACTTTAGCAAACACAATAATGGCTAACGCCCACTTATACTCTAAACACGAACTCCAGGTCCGGCTAACTCTGATTAGCGGAGTCACTGGCTAGCTAGCTGACAGCGGCTAAGATCTGGGGATAGCAATTTAGCTGATTAGCAAATGCCTTACGCCGCACACGGTCTTACGGCAGCCGCAACTAAACGCACTCCCTCGGCTACAAAAGCCGTGTCAACCTGACGTCCAACATCCGACACAAACCCAAACATTGGCCCCTCGGTCGTGTTTGGTAAACTGAGTCGGGACTCTCTGGCCTAATTTGCCGGTGTTCTACTGTTTAACGTTAATATTTGGTCGGCTAGGTGGCCAGTAGTGACCTCTCTTTTTTATTTAGTATACCGCTAAAGACAATCTATAAATTGTATCCTCACTCAACGACATCGTCTTATATGAGCTTAGGTAAAGAACGAGGGCGTTCGCAAACGGCCAATGCGTCTTTACACATTAAAAATTATCTGAAAATAACAAGATCGGGAGGTTTACCTTGGCCAGCCTCCTGCTCGCCGCCATCTTGAAATTACTGTGTGTTCCCAGAATACACAGCGCGGCCAATATGGGTCTGATCCTGATCCTGGGACAGACGATCAGGTCTGCCAACAGCTTGTCAGATCTGTCACATCGAAATTAAGAGAAACCTGCAAGTTTTCTGTGACAGAATCTGTTGAAAACGAAATGGATTAACGTGATAACAATAAGCCTACACGGTGTTGTTGATTTTGCCTAAATTGTTTTAGGAAGTGTCAGACATTTTTACATATGACATAGCAACAGTATCAGTAATGATAAAATCTCTATACATTATTTTTTGTATATAATATTTAAAAGATCACAACAACAGTGCTAAAAAAACTGATTTTCTTCAGTGGACTTGCAAACATATTGTATTTTATTATGTGTCTTTTTCTTCACTGTTTCCCCTGCTTCTTTCTCACTGATTAAATGTTTTCTCTCTTTCTGCTGGCTTACACTGTCAGCTATAAGGGACCGGGCACCTAGTAGTGCTTGTAATTTGTCATCCTGCTATAACAGCAGCCAGGGGAGGAAGAAGAAGATATGATGTGGCTACTGGTTTGTAGGATAAAGGATATTGCTGCAGCATAGCTGTGGGTTCTTTGTGGGAGGTTAACAAATATTGCCTTGTGCATAAATTCACAAACTAAAATTATGTAGAATGATTTAATGGGTTCTTATTTATTATCTTATTTCTTATGGGTAAACAATATACAATAAGACTTATTGTATGGATTTTAAAAATGTTCATATTTTGGTGAGTGGCAGCAGGTAATGAGACTACAAAACAGATCACATGTGCAGGGTGAAACATTACGTTATTTGTAACAGTGTACAGTGAATATAATTATGCAAAACTTCTACTATTTACTTTATCAGGTGACGTTTTCAGTAATTTACAATACCCTATTATGAACCAGTGTCACAGATAAAAATATAAACATTTTTCATATGTTAAGTTGGAAAACTGTGTTTTTTATGAAACCAAGATGCTGGGGTAAAGTCACTTTTTTGTTGATGAGGGTCACACACATACAGCACAGTAGTGGACGTCCACGGCAAGTCACCTGGAAGTAGTCGCGCTGGGCGGAATGACCGGAACAACAAGATGGCGGAGAATGGAGAGTCTCGGGTAAGCGAAAAGAAAAACACCGATTGTCACTGACGTCCGTCAACAAAACAACATGCAACCATGAATTGCAGCGAGTATATAAGTTAACACGTGGTGCCAGTTGTTGGACTGTGAGGACACTGCAAGGCAAACATGTACATTATCAAATCAGATCGTTTACGTTTCAGCATTTAGCATTAATGCTAACAGTTTCTAAATAGCCAGTCGCTGATAGGTCTATTATTATCTGGAAAGTATTTGAAAACAGATTGTTGTTGTAACAATGTTGCCTCCTACGTAATAAAGCTGTAATTATCTGAGCAGGTACGAGTTTTAATTTGTTTAAATCTTAAAGCGACATCAGTGTTCATGTAGGAAAACAACAACAGATCGCTAATACCACGAGGATACACCCAGTTAACGCGAGGCTCCTAAATATGATAATTTCACGAAACTGCGCTGAGTTTATTCAATAATGTACTCTTTATAATGTCTGTAAAGAACATTTTAATGCGATAATTCAGATCTGAATTAATTTGATCTGAATTAATTTGTTCCGTATAAAATATCGAGATTGAGTCTGATGTGATAATTGTTTACGTTAGCTTCTTATTTTGTGATTGTGTGCTTAGTCTGTGACAAGTCCTGTAAAGCGTGGGCCTCGATAATAAACGGGTAGTTCTGTTGTGTACTGGAATAACAGCTGACATGAATGCTTATGAGCTGAAGACCCGCCCCTGCCCCTCGGTTGGACAAAAACACAGCCAGCATAGTGGCATATCATCAGGTTACTGTTATAGGAATAAGCAGAATACTAGGTCAATGATAATGTGTTATACTGCAGATGAGCAGATCACAAGAGGCACCCGCTGTTGTCAGTTGTGAACAGTGAATAAACATTTGATGCTCCTCCTGGATCCCCACAATCATAGAAAAGAGAGGAAATTAAAATGTATAATCTTACTTTAAAGCCCTGGGATCTAATTTAAGTCATCAAAAGTTATGGAAGTAAAAAATATTGATTGAGCTTCTCTTGTGTGTTTTGTTGTTGCTGCTGTTCGGTATCAGTGCCTATCACCAATGTTTTTCCTGTGCCATTGATTGATGAGAGTCACAAAAAGTTACTGTTGCTCTCTGCTGATTAGGTCTAACTATATTCAATATTGTTGTCATTGTTATCAGGGCTCAGTCCTGTAACACAGACAACTTCACCTTGTTGACTGGTAAAACAGCTGTGTGGCACCACATCGAAACCAGCATGAATATTCAGCAGCCGGCCCCCCTCATCCCCCCCGTCCACCCTGATGTTCAGATGAAGTCCCTGCCCTTCTATGATGTGCTGGATGTTTTAATCAAACCTTCAAGCTTGGGTCTGTCACATGTTTTCCTCTTTTATGCGCTTGATTATCTATATTTTTACCAATAAAAAACAAACTTCTCAATGCATTCATTGTGTTCATACAAGCCAAGGTACCAGTTTTAAACTAAAACACTTTCTAAAGTTAGTGAAAATGAATTATTTGTGCTTGCAGGAGTGAGTACTGCGCAGAGGTACCACCAAGAAAAGTATTTTGTCTTTGCCCTGACACCACAGCAAGTTCGAGAAGTATGCATTTCACGGTAGGTGTTTTTTCATTAGGTATGTTATTTGACAGTTTCTGTAACAAACATTGTTTTTCACAGAACTTTATTTTCATACCAGTTCACATTTACATGTTATAGTAGGAAATTAATTAACCTTGTTTGTTTACAGAGACTTTTTACCAGGTGGCAGAAGGGATTACATGGTTCAAATTCAGCTGAGGTGAGTTGTCTAACCTGTATATATGTAAACGCCTACAGAAGTTATGCATTTAATGTTTTTTTCCTTTATCCATGTAATCTCGCCTTAACCCTAAGATGTTGAGGTCAGTACTCTGTATGAAGTTTTGCATGTAGCTTATACAAGATCCAAAATGTTTTTTTCTTATTGTGTTGTCAGGTTCTGCTTATCAGAGACAAGCTGCCCTCAAGAGGACAATTACCCCAACAGTCTTTGTATAAAGGTCAATGGGAAACTTTTTCCATTACCAGTAAGTTCTTATTTTAAGTGAATTCATGTTAATTATTGTACCAATGAGACACTAACTAAGCAGTTTATCCTTTTAGGGTTATGCACCACCACCAAAAAATGGTGTGGAACAGAAGAGACCCGGAAGACCCCTAAACATTACCTCTCTTGTCAGACTGTCATCTGCAGTACCCAATCAGATTTCAGTCACATGGGCACCAGAAATTGGAAAAGTGAGTAAAAAATATTTGGAACTCTCTCTTATAGTTGAGTTATTCATATATTTAGGAAACATTTATGTTAGTGTTGATTATCAAAAGGTGTTTCACATTTTTTCAGACCTATTCCATGTCTGTGTACCTGGTGAGGCAGCTGACATCACCACTGCTTCTGCAGAGGCTGAGGATGAAGGGCATCCGAAACCCAGACCACTCCAGAGCACTAAGTAACCTTACATGAAAACACTATGGAATTACATGTCAGACCTGTGCTCTAAAAGAGCAGCAGTTTTTATGCTGTGTTCTCACAGGCCTGAAAAGTACTCAGCAGCATATTTTTATGCACACAAGAAAGCAGGTTACTCAGGAAGAACAGGTTTCACAAATAATTAGTTTCTCTACATGTGCTGTTTACTACTACAGAAAACTAATTTCTCACAGCATGTACTCCAATAGAAATGTATAGCTAAAAAATTAGGTGTCTTTAATTGCAATTTTGGAAACCAGTGCTATCTCTCCTATATGGACATCAGTGTAATTAAAAGCATTTGTTTAATCGAAAGCCTTTGTAGTGTGTTCCTGTTGGCTGCCTTCATTGAGGAATAAGGTTTCTTTTCAATTGGGTTTTCAAAAAATATTTTCTTCTGCTCTCTGTGTTCCAGTTAAAGAGAAGCTGACAGCAGATCCAGACAGTGAGATTGCAACCACAAGCCTTCGAGTATCACTTATGTGCCCGGTAAAAAGATCATCTTTACAAAGTAGTGATGTGTTTTTGTGTGTTTGTGCTAAATATATTGTAACCTACTGCTATTAAATTAAATCAAAAAGTGTATTTTGGCACATACACCAGATATTATGATAAACTTATATTGGCTGTAATTCATATAGTAGTATGTGATCAACTATTTCAGTTTTGTTATGGAATTCTGTCAGGGGTCATGCATCCTTATCATGTGACTATTTCTGATCCCATGCTCTTGTACTTTGTGTACCAACCGCAGCAGTGTGTATGGGATCTGTTTTTCCATTCCTCTGTGAAGGCTGACTTCAGATATGTTTTGTCTTTCAGCTTGGTAAGATGCGACTGACTGTGCCATGTAGAGCAGTGACCTGTTCTCATCTGCAGTGTTTTGACGCTGCACTCTACCTGCAGATGAATGAGAAGAAGCCTACCTGGATCTGTCCAGTGTGTGACAAAAAGGCTACATACGAAAGCCTCATCATTGACGGGTTAGTTAAAGAAATTACTAATCAGGCATATGATATGCTGGAGATGCGATTGTGTAATGAATTAGTGTGCAATTATTGTGTACCAGTGATTTAAGTGTGTCACTCTGTACTTAGTTTATTTTTGGAGATCCTGAATGACTGCTCGGATGTGGATGAAATCAAGTTCCAGGAGGATGGAACATGGTGCCCCATGAGACCAAAGAAAGAAGCTGTTAAGGTCCCCTCACAATCAGTTCCTAAAATTGAGAGTAAGTACATCATCTTGACACCAGGGCAAGTTTTGAAATGTGTGAATTTATAGAAATCATATTTGAGCTTAAAAAAAGGACAATTGTATTTACCGGTAGTTTGTTTTAAAGTTTACATTGACAGTAGAAAACATAATTGTTTTCTTGGATATAATTAAAAAAAAAAATAAGACAGATCATATCCTTTAAACTTCTTTTTTTTGCCTCAGCTCCTTTGCGCCAGCTCTCAGTTGTTCCCCATTCCACTGATCCAAGTACCACCAAGAAGGCAGATGTGATTGACTTGACCCTGGAAAGCTCCTCCTCTGATGAAGAAGACACTGACCCTCCACTGAAGAAACGCTGTGTTTACATTTCCAAGAACGAAGAGATGCATCCAAAGGGGTGAGCAAAGCTTAATTTTGCTTTCTACTAGAATGATGAGACCTGGAGCTTGTATAAGCTTCTTAATGTGTTAGCTTTAAGCATGCTAACAGTTTGCTGCTTTCCCTCAGCGTGTTGGCCTACCAGCCCACTGTGCGCGTGTCAAACGTCCAGGCACTGGACCCAGCGTATCTGACCTCCACACTTGCTGACTATGCAGTCCCCTTCCACCCATCCACCCTGGCCACCATCCCTACCGACATGCAGAGTGAGTGAACTACACAAAATGTCCATCTACATTATGCACAAGTTAATGTTAACCATGTAATATTTTCTCTGCTTTTCTATTTTAAAGGTCTGGATTTGTTTTCCTTAATTCAAGCAGATCCCCAGGTATGACCACAGAAACGTTTGACCCATAATCTGAAATAAGCTTGCTGTTGCTTGTTGTGACATTGACTTTATGACTAAAAATACTGTTGAAATTGCAACTTGACAGTAAATAAAGTTAATCCTGACCAACTTGTTTTTCCTGCTCAGCACTATCGCCCTCCGATGTTTTTGGATAATCTGACGAGCAGCATGCAAAGTGCATCTACAGCCAGCAGCAGTTCAGCTCTGGTCTCCTCATCCAGCAGCCACTATGAAACCAACGCCCACACTCCTAGCTCCATGCACGAGACCCGGGTCATCACAGGAGGAGTCGGGGGCGCTGGCGGGACTGAAAGCAGCATATCAGATATCATTTCATTAGACTGAGCTGCATCTCACTGGACCTCTTCAGGCCTGCTTTTGTGGCCTTTTTACATGTACATGACGTGGAGTTTTTTCTGAAGCACCCATATTGGTATACATGAGCATTTTGATGACCAAAATATTTTCTCATCCCCTCAGATCATTAAATTGTTTTCTCTGCTATGGTAGGATGATAGAGGATCTGTGCCGTTATGAGTTGGAGCGTACCTATGAGGATAATCAGAGGAAGTGGCCACTCTTACATAACATAGTTTTCGAGGGTCCATATCAAAATCTTGCCTGAAACATTAAGTTCTTCTTTATTTGCCTTCATTAACTGACTTAACAGTTAGTCTTGTAGCCATCTGTATGTCCCCTGAGCTCTGCGGAGGTCCTCCAGGCAGATAAATATCTATAATACTTTTTGAAGTTGGAAATGTTTAGAACATTTAACTCACTTATACCAATCTGCTTGCACATTCATGTAAACTTGATGGGCCTGGTTGACCTGAAGTATGTGCCTCACTGGCATGGAATATAAAATGGGTGGAGTTTGGACTCACTGTTCTCTGCAAAAGCTCAACAGACTTCAGCCAGTGAATGAATCGTTAGGCATAGTAAACGCTTCTGTAAAAATGACTTGTGGACTTATAAACAGTCTGTTCACTGCGGAGGTATACTGTACATGTATGACCTCCGACACACAGTGGGCAGGGCTGTCTTTATTGTATTGGTGCTGGCTGAACATCTGCCTGTTTGATCTTTCATTCACACTAAGGTCCAGATGTTTTCCTTTGTTCTAACAGTAAGTACTTCGGTGGGCTTACAAGGCAGCATTTCTGTCGTCCCTGTGTAAAATATTTCTTTGTTTCACTATCATTTAGTCAAAGCAATAATATTTGACACGTGTTATGTCAAGTAGAGTTATATGTGTAGATTCCAGCTGAACTGTACCACTGCTAAATCAGACCATTGTGTTCTTTTCTCAGTTACCATTTAAAAGTCCATTTGGTAATTCTTCACAACTGTGACCTCTGCTACGTTTAGATTTGTGCGTATGTTGATGATGCTTTGTGTGTCTCTGGGGTGAGTAGACACTGAAACTTTAGCCTACTTTCTCACAGCTGACAGCAATATAAAAGAGTGATCAACAGAGCAGCTACTGTATCATAATGGCATTATCTGTTGCTTTCTGTTAGTGGACACCCAGCCATTGGAAGCTCAAGTCTCAGGGACCTACATGTTCAACTATAGATGCATAGAATAGAACGCTGTCAGCATCTGTACTCAAAATACAAAGGTAAAGTAGGCTAATGTTCAGTATTTTAAGTTCTGTGTTTATTTTTTATGATATGTTTTGTTATTGATATCGCCATTTCCAAGTTGACATGTTAAGGCCTGTGACTCGGGTATGGGCTTGTCCTTTACACCACAGTAAAAAGTGCGTTAAGGTCACTGTTTAGTGAAATTACTGATTCGATTTTTAAATGTGTCATCTGCAGGCAGATGGTGGTGATGTGCATTGTGTTTTACTTTTGACACCATGTTAAACTCAGAGAAACATTACCCCCTCCCCCATGTTTCCTTTCAGTTTCATCACAAGACGGTTTGTTACAAAATTGTCTGTTTTTCTGCATCATTTTGCATTGTGGTACCATGTGTGGGTGTTTTATGATTAAATGTTTTCCTTTTTTATTCAGTTAATGTGTGCTGCTCTTGGATAGTTCATGTTTAATCCCAGGAAGTGATGGGTAAGTATATTGGCTTCTTTTAGGGGGACATAAATGTGCAATAATAAATATGAAATAAATTTGGTAAAATGGAGAAAAGCTCAAAAAAAGAAAAAGAAATGGGGCAGACCTTTTATATAAATAAAATTAACTTTAACTTAAATAAAATTAAGACCTCCCCTTTCACCTAAGGCAGTGAAATGCAGAGAAAAGAGCTCCTCTCCTTTTCCACATGTGGGCAGTACAACCTCAAAACAGTCACACAGAACACAGGTAATCAACAACAAGACAAATACATGAGTGTCATGTCTTGCTTGGTATATTTTCCGTCCACACAACCTACTTCTACACATAACACAAAATATTTTCTAGTAAACTACACATTGTCAAAAAAAATGAGACCCAAGACATACCGAGGTGATGCACAAATAAAGGTGCATCTCAATAACTTAGAATATTATGAAAAAATGTAATATATTTCAGGAGTTGAAAAAGTGAAACTTCTATATATTATATAGATTTCAAAACATTTTTTTTATTGTGATTATTATGAAAACCCAAAATTTAGTATCTCAAAAAACACGAGCCCAACAGAAATATTGCCTTTCTATTGCCCTGAAAGGTATATTCATGTATGTGCACTTAATATTTGATTGGTGTTCCTCTTGCATGAAGTCCTGCATCAATGCAGTGTGACATGGAGGCAATCAGCCTGTGGCACTGCTGTACTTGTTTGAATGTTTTGTAAATCTTTTTTAAAATGTTAAATAAAGACCTCCCTGAAGCCCTATTGATAGTTTTACTATTCAGATCTGCTATAAATTTAAAATAGCATGCTCACTGTTTTAACAAGTACAGGCTTTGACTGATTATTGTACTCCTACTCCTTCTCTTTTGCAGTTTAATGTGTGGAACGATATAACAGAATATAACATCCATCCATCCATCTTCTAGTAACCCACCCGTCATGGGGGCCTGGAGCCTATTCCAGCTATCTACAGGTGAGAGGCGGGGTACACCCTGGACAGGTCATAAACAATATTATACTGTGGATTTTTTACAGTATCTAATAATTAACTGTAGAAAGAATCTTGAAGAAATGGAAAAAAAGAAGAAACTCTTAGACATGACTATGACCTGGATGAATGAGTACATTAACAAACAACAAAGGAGAAAACAAGAGGGCAAAGAAAACATAGGAGTGAAAAAGAAACACAGCTCAAAAAATGACATCAAATCAGAATACATCCATCAAACAAATCCAGTCTGTTTAAAATGCTGTTTATTCACAATAGTCATTGTAGTGTATCTATACATATATCTATATCTATACGTATTGTTCAATGCTTAATGCTCAATTCACCTGTCCAAACAAGGAGGATCTTGAATACACTTCAAGATCCTTCTTCTAACCTACAAGGCTCTTCATGGACTTGCTCCATTGTATCTGCAGGACCTGATTGTACCATATGTTCCTAATAGGACACTCAGATCTCTGAGTGCAGGTTTACTAGTAGTTCCTAGGATTCATAGAAGTAGAATGGGAGGACGAGCTTTCAGCTATCAGGCACCGCTATTATGGAACCAGTTACCAATCTGGGTCCGAGAGGCAGACACTGCCTCCACCTTTAAGACTAGACTTAAAACTTTTCTGTTTAGTAAGGCGTACAGTTAGCCTTAGACCTAGTGTGTAGCACAGCTATGCTGCTCTAGGCCTACGCTGTCAGGGGCACAAACATGATCCACTGAGCAGTTTCCCTCTTACCTCTCCTTTTCTCTCCTTAGTCTGGCTCACACTGGTCTCAAGACCTGGATGATGACCTGCAGTCCGGCCCGTGAAGTCTCTCTTGCTCTACGTTGTCGGGGGGCACAAACACGATCCTCTGAACACCCTCTGACCTCTCCTCCACTCTCCTTAGTCTGGATCATACTGGGTAATATCGTCTCATAATCTGTGTTAACTGTCTTCCTTGTAGTTCTGTGCCTCGCTCTCGCTCTCTCTCTTTGCAGGTCTCAAGACCTGCATACTGACCTGCAGTCTCTCCTGTGCTCATCGACTTCACTAGCCCCTGCTGCTCATCTTTACTATCAAATTACTATTCCTACTTATGGACCGACGATATATATAGATATCTATTACAATATAATCACTGTTTCATCTTGCTGTCATGTTTGCTCTGTACTGTATCATGTTTGCTCCTCTCTCCCTCTCTCTCTTTCTCCTTCATCCTCTCTCTCTCTCTCTCTCTCTCTCTCCCTCATCCTCTCTGACTAGCGGCAGGACTGGTTCCCCCTTAAGTTGACGGGTCCTGCTCAAGGTTTCTTCCTCTTAAAGGGAGTTTTTCCTTGCCACAGTGCTCTTAGGGGGGTTCCTGTAAAGCGCTTTGAGACAATGTCTGATTGTAATATGCGCTATATAAATAAAACTGAATTGAAAATTGAATTGAATTGAATTGAATTCAAACAAGCTGCAGTATTTATTAGCCACATTTAACTAAAAGCAAATGTTGCATTCATTATTTTTGTCAATTTCTTTAAACAACTAAGCTGGGCTTGCATTAAAGTATTACCCAGGTCTGTGATCAGGCATGTTCATGGTAGTGTGGCTGTAAGCAACACACAGACTTTTATACAATTATACATTATGTCCATAGGACTAGACAAGAAGCTCCGAATGCAGCGATAAACTTACAATGCCATTACATCAAAGTTACAAACACACACATGCATAGTTTTAGCACTATGATTTCATTATTACATCTGAGTATTGTTCCTACATCTTAATTAGGATCTCTTACATGTGAGAATCCAAAAGAAGGTGATTCAAATTTAATCAAGGAAAAGACAACACATGTTGACTAGTAGACCTGATACATGTTTTCATAGATATACAAAGTGGTTGTCAAAACATTATTCTATTTAATTGGCATAAAAAAATAAAAGTATTTTAATCTAAACATAATGTGTATGTATAGCTAAATCTTTTGGTCAGATGTCACAGCTCTTAGAGTGAAACAATGGGGTGACCTGAGGTGGTGGACCTGTGGTAACCTGCTCAAATGAAAACAGTGGGGCAGCTGCATCACCCTTTATTAATCTCAGCTTCGGAGATCGGGAGGGATGGTTACATTTGAGAGGGCTAATTTCAACTGTCTCAGGATCCAACAAAGAAACACCTTTGGCCAATACCAATTTGTCCATCCTCAGAGGCCCAGATAAATCCAGTTGTCCCTCTCTGTGTCCAGAGGGAAACGATTTCCTCAGACCAGCATCACACTTATTTCTGTTGTGACACTTCTCCAGCTGCTCCTTGGAGCATGTTGGCAGCTTTAGTGAGGACACTGTCCTCGCAGTTGGCTGCTTGTTTTTTCCTGCTTCTGCTCTGGGTTGTATGCTTGGTCTCCTCTTGGAGTTGAACTGTAGGCAGATGCTATCCACAATCTCATACTGAGGAAAAACACAATGTTGAGGCAAGGAGGGCTGATTAAGCTTTAGTAGGCTCTCCTTTTTCCTCTGATTTAACGACTTAGTGATGTTGTTAAAAACAGAGTGGCCTGTACTTTTCCTCTCTACCTCCATAACCTTCATTTCTGGTGAGCAGGGCAGGGGTGGCAGGAATTTATCTGGAAGTTGCTGGGAAGGTAAAGTAACTTGCAGTTTTTTCCTCCTGACAGTTTTTGGAGGAGGGCAAGGAGTCGGTACTTTACAGTTCTTATCAGGGACCGGTCTTCTGGGACTCACTTCTTTTCCATCTTGCTTTGGAGAAGTGTTTGTTTGGGCCACAACATTACACTGGCGGTCAATTTTTGGCTCTGTTTGTACTGGGATTGGGCCAGTGTCAGCCTCCTGTTAAATAATAATAATAAATATGAATACAGATACACACATTCTCAGTTGAGATTTTAAAAGTAGACAAAGAGAAATATCAAGAGCACCAGTTGTGCGGCGCGATGAAGTCGATGGGTAGCAGTTACAACAGGCACACATCCTTGAGCCCAGGAATCTATAGTTACTGGAACAGGCTCCAAGTCTTCTGTTTCAGCTAATTCCTCAGGTCCCTCTCCTTCATCTATGCACATGATTTGGCACTGTAAGTATCTCTTGGTCCAGGATGCGGTGTAAGGTACAAGCTTAAAGGCAACATATAGGACACATGTATCAGTCTGCGATATTATGTTAACATTGATTTCAAGATCCAAATAAAAAAGTTATATGCCTTTTCAGTTTTACCTGTCTTTTAATGTCCACTTTAAAACAGCCTTCCATGACCTTGTTCTGAATTTCTTCCTTGAGCTCCTTTATCAGCTCCTTTATATCCTCCTGGATCGATGGATCTGGTTGGTCAGTCTGATCCTGCGTTTGACCATCAGGGATAACATCCTTTGTTTCAAGGTCCTGTCCTGGAGGTGGGGTCTCCTGGACAGTAGGCTTAATTTTTTTCTTTTTACTCCTGGACCTGGGTGCAGTGCCCGGCATCTTGGCTCAGATTCTGTGAAATATGAATATGATTGACAGGAAAGAAACAAAAATGATCAAATCAAATAAAAAAGAGCTTATTGTATCCATCAAGTAAAAGTAAAGTAAAAGTACACAATGAACTGTCTCAATATCTAGGTGGGGTCATTTTGATAAAGAATAAAAGAAAGATAGAAAGATAGAGCACCTGATGCCTGTACACAAGTCACTGCTAGTAAGTCCCTGCCAGCAGCTCATGCTCCTGTATATCCTGTTTTAGAGATTCTCGGTTCAGTGGAGGCTGACTCTGGATCCATGTTCAATAGTAAAGTTAGCTGCACCCAAATATGTGTCTAATACACACGAGCACACACGCCAACAACTGTCGGTATAGACGGTTAGGATGACCTAACCAAGTCATCACTGGACCACAACACGTTAATAACTTTACCTTTGAACAATCAGAAGGTGGGTAAATGAATCCAAACTCATTCGTTTTTCTGCTTGTAGCTTCAGCTTGGCCAAGACCTGTGGTTGCTACGCAACCGAGGACATGCAGATGACGTATTACGTAGAAGTACGTTGTCTCTATGGCTGCCGAGGACGCATAATCCAATTGCTAACAGAGCAGTGCTTCGTTCCTGTTTAGCGCATAATGAAATAACCGTCCACGACAGCACGAATGGAGGCAGAGCCTGTTTTTCAGTGAACAGAAGCAGCAAGGGTATGTGCAGAGTGTCACAGGAAGTAACGCTGTCCTCTTTTACTTGTAGTCATGCAGCCGACTGCGCTAACACATCTAGCTTGCTGCTGATGTTAGCTTTAGCATTTTCTGGGAAATAAGGGTAGGCTGATTAGCAAAGTTGGTTTTAATACAGTAGTTGAATCTGCTTATTTTCTTCTTTTAGACTGACGCAGTATCACACCCTGTCCAACAAGTCTAATCGTTAAGTGAGAACTCGAAGATGTATCACAAAGAAAAGAGCATCCAGATTAAAAATAGCGCATCCGCGCTGTACAACAACCTTTGCGTGCTGCGCATCGCTCCGAGGCGCCTCACCTACTTCACGGTGGTCCATGCTAACGTGGTGAACATGGTCAGCGCGTCCTGGGACGGCCTCAACTACTCCCATCGTCAGCTGCAATCCAAAGAGCCAAATGTTGCCACAAGCACATCTCTCATCATGCAGGTCAGGCCACAGTGTGACCTTCTTTTTCTCTAATTTACGCACCGCACAGGTGAGATAGGATATCACAGTGGTGCCTGAGGAACTACAAGTGCAAATCCTGCATATCCCAGGTTTTATTTGTAAGAAATGCACTGAATGCACAGTGCTGTATATAGGCATTGGCATTTAAATCCCTTATTTAACGCTGCTATGATCATATCACAGACAATAAATAAAGAATTTCAAACCTGGAACACATCAGTTGGTGTTTTTTGGTTTTTAGCATTGTCTTATTTTCTTTTATCTGGAATTCTATGCATCATAAACATCATGTTTTTCTGGTAACAGGCTGCATTTTGTGTCCTGACATCTCGTGACCTGCTGGTGGTGACCTCTCAGAAAGGCATCCAAGTGAGTTTGTTTGCTATTCCCTGCTGTCAGTGGCTGTGGCCGCCACATTTGAGAAGGCCTGCTACTGAGTGTGGTGGAGTCCCCATTGTCGACTGTATCAACTAACATTTCTGTGACTACTTGCAGCCCTTAACTTTTATATCTGTTTGTTTAAGATGTATGAATCTGATGGCTCCATCATGGTGTACTGGCATGCACTGGAAACTCCAGAAACACCTACAGGTAAAAAAAAATCTCATCTGTTAGCATGACAATAAAATATGCATTAAAATATGCATTTTTTAGAACACAACTCACAAATGTATTTCTGTCCCAGAGCAAGCAGTGTTTGCTCGAGGGATATCAGGCGTTTGGGAGAATTATATATGTGTGGGTAAGTACTGAGTAAAATATATTTCTTCATCCATATTGCTGAAAAAAGAGAAAAACTCTACTGTGTGTTGTCTTTTTCATTAGGTGTTTCATCTGGTGCGATGCTGGTCTTTGATATTCCCAGTAAAGGAAGTAATATTACCCTGTCTGAGGTCCTGCATGAACACAGTGAGTCCATCACTGATATGGCCTCGGAGTGTTCTGGCAGCCAGGTACTGAAGGATTAGTGTTTGCCTGCATTTTCTATCTTAGTATAAAAAACCCATTACCCAAATACTTCCATGAATTACAATTGTAGAACAATGATTATTTCTTTATATAATACTTCATAATCCTATCACCTGTTTCTGTCCCTTCAGGAGTGCATAGCTAATCTGGTCACTGCAGATGATGTGGGCAACCTGTGTGTGTGGAAGTCTGGGGAGGAATTTCAGCTGCTCAACAAAATCCCTGGTTTTGAGTAAGAAGTTGATTGAATTAGTTTTGTGTTTTTCAATGTAATGTAAAACTGAGCTCAAGTAAGGTATGACAGTGTAAGCTGTGGTGAAGATACATCACCCTCTTAAGCACGTCTCTACCCACTGTCTCTCTCTCTTCCTCTTCAAACATTGTTCTTCTTATCTACTCTAATTTACAGTGATTTTTTCCTTTGTCTCTAATCCAATAACCACTATCTTGCCTCTTTACTCCCTGGTTATCCCTGCTGCGGTCAGTATGAGCTGCTCATCCGTCAAGCTGTGGAAAGGTACAGTGGTGGCAGGTTATGGAACAGGCCAGATCCGGCTCTACGAGGCGGTGACGGGAATTCTGCATGCTGAAGTCAACGCTCATGCTCGCTGGATATACTCACTTGACATTGCTCCTTTTTCTGGACTGGTGAGTTGTATGAACACATTTTATTTCATGATTTATTGAGTTTCATTAAAGACAAAACTAGTTCTGAGGTCTAAAGCAAGTTCTGATAGTTACCATGTACTTTTTGTATGCAAATGTCATGTCACTTAATAATTCTGTGTGTTTTAGCTTCTCTCTGCTGCTGAGGATTCTCTGGTCAGGGTGTGGCACCTGACCATGACCCCAGAAACCAACAGTGTGGAGGTAATGGGTCTTAGGACAGAATACAGTGATTGTTTTCTCAGGCAATTTATTGCCCTCTAGGGTTACTAGACCATGACTGTGTGTTTTTCTCTGTTTTTAGATTGCCCATTTGCATAACGAATGTGTGACAGATACACAAATCTGTGGCGCCAAGTTCTGTGACGGCGATGGATATGCGTTCGCAGTGACAGGCTATGACCTAAGTGAGATTATCCGCTATGTACAGTCATAGGACTTCGTGTTCATCAAAGCTAAGTGTTTGAATGTTATGTAAATGATGTGTAATTTAGAAGAGGCATTTTAAGGTGTTACTGTCTGTATGTCTACCATGATTATGAGATTAGCATTCAGCAAAATAATGCAAAAGCAACATTTTTGTATACAATGAAGTGTGGAGGTAGCTGTAAGTGGTTGTGTTTATAGCACCATTAAATATTTTGTAAAGAAAGCAGAGTTTTATTTTTGAACTTCACATATTTAACAGTAGATGGTGCTATTGGTTAAATTGCAATGAATGTGTTGTACAAGCAGAGTTCAGTAGGAGGCAGGATGGAGCTAACTTAAAGGGAACGAACTGACGACAGACCATCACAGAAACTCCACATTGCAGTTAGGCAGTGGTGCAAAGGTCACAGGACACATGTTATCACATTATCAGCTAGAAAATATTGAAACATCTCAGGTCAAAATTCATTTCCTCTTAGTTAATTTCTTATCTTTCTGTCCTCTTCCTCAGTGACACTATATTTACTTTTATACATTCAGTTTTATTTATTTATTTCACAGTGTAAGACATCCAGATTTACTTGTTTTCCAAGTGGATCTAGGATGTGTTATGTGTTTTTTCCTCATCGTGTGTTTGTCTTAATTTAGTAAACAGGGGTTCAGTGAGGGCAGTAGAAACAGAAAGTCTTGCTGCTTCCTACAAATTGGAACAAAGATCCCCTTTCTATAATCAATGTTTTACAACAGCAGGAAAGCAGAATGCAAAGTCCACAAAAGATAATGTTTTCTATGTTTTCAGATGGGCTATAACTACTTTTACTCAAAACAACTCTTGCAAACTCAGCTGTATTGGTTTTGTGCTATTTTTGATAACCACAGGTCACATGAGTGTTTTTTAGTTCATGTCAGGCAGCCAGGTATCATAATCCCACCTTATCGTGACAAGATAAGAAGAATCAGGTCAGCGAGGAATTGTAGGTTGCTTGCCAGCCGAAGGCTAAGCATGTATTAAATCTTTTCTGGTTTGCAGTCAACATTGGTCACATAACATCAGCTGACAAGACTGTTTTGAACCCACACACATGGCAAGGTATGTAGCCTAAATTTGTTACCAACTGACTGACATGTTAATGATTTGGCCGGGTCACACATAAAGTATAAACATGCACTGCGGTAGCATGAACACACATCCTGTTCTATAAAATCTATGATTTTATTGCATGCAGGGTTGTGTCATTCTTCCAGGCTGTATGCACTGACCCACTACACTGTCTGGAAAAAGGGTCAGTCAAGGACTGAACTGTCAATATGAGGTCCCAGATGACATGGACGCTGAGATTACATAACTGCTGGAACAGTGCAGAGGAAGGGAAAGGTTGGTCAAAAGTAATACATGAGCAAAAGCACCACATCACACGCACAGTACAAAGTACAAAGCCGGACGTGCTGAGGAAAGGGCTGGCAGAAGACAAGCAGAATACAACATCGCATTTCTGAGAGCAACACAGAGAAAAACAACAGTGGTGATATATTCCATGCTAAAAAAAAAAGTCAATAACACTGTGTGACTCTCTAGTCCCCAGTACACAGCCCGAGGGCCACTCATGCTGTGTCAAAATAATCATCAACAGTTTGCTCTTAGGTGTTACACACAACTGAGCACACAATGTTGGGTAGATCAAACATCAATATGTTCTCAGATATGCATGTGTGTCAAGTCATAATTCTTCCACTCGCATTTACTAGTAGACACTTCTTTTATTAATGAGAATGTAATAAACCACAGAGGAAACCCCTGACCTACCCCCCTCAGAGAAGCCCTGACAGGATGCACCTGCTTTTTGTTTAGTGTTTCAAATTATTATTAATGACGGAGAATAACCGACAAGACAAGAAAGTAAGTAAGTAACCTTTATTTATAGAGCACATTTCACAATATGTGCTTCACAAAGTGCAATTAAAACAGAAAGAACATGTTAAAATGAAATAAACACAACAATAAACACAAAAAAACCCAGTTAACTCAAAGCTTGAAAGTGTTTTCAGCTGCCGTTTAAAAGAATCAACAGAGTCGGCCACACGGATAGAGAGGGGCAGGGGGTTCCAAAGCCTGGGAGCCACTGCCTGAAAGGATCGGTCTCCCTGGGTTTTAAGCCGGGTTTTTGGAACCTTAAGGAGGTATTGGTGAGAGGATCGGAGAGTGCGGCCAGAGGAGTAACACACCAGCATATCTGTGACGTACTGGGGGGCTAGCCCATTTAAAGCTCTAAACATTAAGGTTAAAATGTTAAAATCAATCCTATATTTAATGGGGAAAGAAGTAAAGATGATGAAAAGAAGTTGAAATCTGAGTAATGTGTGTCCTTCCGTTTGATCCTGGGTTTGACAAGACAAGACTTTCTGTTTTGTTGTTGTTTAGTAGTAGGCGGTTCTCTGCTAGGCAGTAAGTAGCACAACTTATCAGGTCTTGTAACTGGTCTAACTGTGTCTCTGAAGGAACAATACAAGTTTGTTCAGTGTACAGCCCAAACTGTTTATGGGTTTTGACCAAGCCCAGATCGTGGAATGCAGTGCAAGTTCACCATCAAGGCTAGTTGTGACTTCAACATGTGACTTGAACATCTGTCTGTGTGTGTTTGCGTGAGCACCACACACCATGGATATCCTTTAATCTGTTGGTTTGTGTGTTACTTCATTATTCTGGTGGAGAAAGAGCAATTTATCCCTGTCCCATCCAGCCTTGTGGCAGCTGCCTAGGCCTGTGTCACTAAGCTTTCTGGGGTACAGCCTCACCAGGGGGGATGAGGAATCTAAAGCCCCTCCAGCCTGCTGCCACAGACAGACCAGCTCTCTGATGAAGCAATCAGGAAACCAGCTCCTGCAGACACGCTGTATAAATAGATCTCCCATTATAAATGCACACAAATGGAAGAGGGAGTTTGTACTATACACCCACATACACAAAAACTACCACTGCTGTGGAGACATGAACACAGTAGGTCAAATGACCTACCTATTATCTATTATCATGTCAGCCTGGGATTACTGGAGAGGACAGAAGAAGATGAGGTGCTGTAAACTCTGCAGAAGACCTGTGCCAGGCTGCTTGAATGCTTCACAGGCCCCTTGCTTAGGACCTGCAATACTATTATGATTTATATTGCTACTTTGATATCTCATGTGATTGACATGGTCAATCAAGCACAAGCACAATGTGCAGATGGGTGTAACCAGTTAAGTGGAAGAGAAGATGTAGAAGAAGTAGAAGTGGAATGTTGTGTTACCTGAAGAGACTGCAACTCACCCAGTTTGCAAACAATCACAAAAATGTGTAATACAGGTGTAGCAGGGCAGAACAGTTGTATTGCTATGAATGAGATCATAGCTAAGCCAATTCACCCACGTCTATAGCTACTGCTTCTGCACCCAACCACACCTACACATGCCATGCCAGGAAGAATCCACCCTTCCAGTGTCTGACTCACAAATCTCTTGATTTGACTCTGGAATTTAAATGAAGTTGAGACTCTGTGTATGAGTGTAACAATATGGTTAGACATATGAGTGTAAGTGAAAAGTAAGCATCATATATTTAAGACTGTAAATACTTTTGATTGTTTCCTATTATACCCAATAAGCACTCTAAATGTAACAAGTGTGTTTGATTAATATAGTGTCTAACCAGACATATCCACTTTTAAATTAGGAGAGTTGTTTTGCAATCCTTAAAAATACCAGTATGTAATTGAGGAAGATAGCTGCATCAATATCTTTGTTTTTTTCCCTTCATCTGATCAAGCTCCCTAGACGAGAGCTGTGGAAAGAACAGTGCTCTGTTCCCCTCTGAGGTGAGGTGCAGGCAAGCTTGAGCAGGGCATCTTTGAATCATGCTTAACACCAGCATTATAGGTTTTGTCTGATGTATTTTGTCCATTGAAAAAAATGGGAAGTGAACACAGGGTTAATGAAGACACAGACACACAAGTATGGCCTGTGTATTCCCAGTAACGTCATTTGAGGGCATGGATAAGCAACAGGACTTAAATGCATTACATTAGAGCAAAATAAACATGATGAAACGCCACCATCTGCACTGGGATGGCATGGTTGCCTAGCACCGGGCATTGTTTGGTTTGTCTGACGTTGGTGTGCTGATGCTGGAGTGTGTGTTTATGTCAATGTGTGTCTGTGTCCATATGTGCAGATGGCAGCACTCAAATGAAGATACATTCATCTTTATTTTTCCAAACCGCGTCTGTCAGTGTGTTTAAGCACAATTTAAAGAATAAGTGATTTAGGTTTTTTCATCTAAAAAATACAATAAAATACATTTTAATTTTGATTAATTCACTCTAATCTTCCAATTCCTGAACACTGTTTTCACATAAACACCCTCCTCTCTACCTCTGTTGAGACAATGAGAGTTATTGAGTCTCAAAAATAGTCACAGCAATAACAACAGCAATATCCTGACAGCCCTTATCATTGTGCTCTGTCAGTGGGACTGCTAATAGGGTTAATATGAAAGAGATGAATGAGTTTCTTCAGGGCACAATCCTGAATTCAAATCACATCAACATCTCCATCAAACATCTAGTTACACTAATTCAATGTACAAACTAGGTTTATGTATGTGTTTGTGTTTACTACAGTTCCCAGTGTCATTTGATATATTTTATAATACTTGGTGCAGAGGTAGGTTAGGTCTAGAAAAATATTGGTCTCCAGAAGAAGTCAGGTTTAGTCAAAGTGATTCCCTCTGTGATGGAAACATGACCCTGTCTGTGTGTGTAAGTGTGTTACACCCTCTCTGCGTTCACCCCTCCGCACACAGGGCAGCTTTGAAGGAAACAAAGCTGATCATTCAAATCAAATCAGTCCCAGTGAGCTACAGAGAAAGGTTTCTGCATATACATTGGTTGATTTTTTAATTTATTTTACTCCAGCACAAACATCTAACAGGGAACTTTTTCCAGAGGGTCTTTATTTTGTGCCCCACAAATAAGGCAAGTCTGTTTTGCTTGGAAAGTAATGTGCGTACTTGTTATTAGTGTTTGAATGACCCATCTGTGTCATCATGGTTACGGTAACTTGATTTCCAGCAATGCTCTGCTATATAATCACACATGGCAGCATCCCAGGGTGAGCATGGTGCAATCCCTTTCTGACTTTGTTTATTTGATTAAATAACATTATTTTGCATGTGGACTATAATCTCTAGCAAAGTATAAGAAAAGGAAATTATACAATAAAAAGGATTTAGCAACTTACCTTTTTTTATTGAATCCAATATAGCAGTGACCTACTGACCCTCTTTACCCAACATTCCCCAGCTGTTCTGTCACTCAGTGTAAATGTGTCCCCACGTACACCCGTCCCCAGGCTTGTAATCTTATACAGATGATGCACCATAAAAAATAATGTGACAGCGGTTTAAAGTTTAACTGACTAGTTCTGACTCAATAAGTCTCAGTTCAGTTTTTTTCTTTCTAAACTCACTGAAGAGGAACTTATGCCCTTCAGTGATAGAAATGACTCCCCGTGTGAGTGCCATAGTATCACATATCAGTGCACACATTGTGTATAGGAAAGCAAAGCTGAGAGGGAGATTTTAAACTGCTGTTCTCAGCTTATTCGTATTATTATACCAATTTGTTGGTTACCAGTTATAATGTTCTCTTGTAAGCATTTAGACCTTATAGGAGTGGAAAAATGGCCCAGGTTTAAAACAAATCCACTCCTTTAACTTAACACCTGTCCCCATTCACTGATGTAGTAAATGACAGGTAATTAAACACACAGTGGTAAATGGAGCAAAAGTACAAACACTGCAATCTGCTCATTTATCCTGAGAAACCTCTCGGTCCAGAGTGAAAAATGCAGTGACCCATACACCCCTCTATTAAGGACAGTCACTCCCCCACCGCATGCCTGCGTGGATGGCTGAAAGGAAAGCCGAAAGTAATTTGGCAATGAGACAAAGTCCGAGGAGAAGAGATACGTGACGGTTTTCATGTACACAGAAATCTTTAAGAAGCTTCTGCTTGGCCATTGACTCACCAGTGAAGAAACCACAGGCACACACACAGACATTATCCAAAGGAAAGTTGAAGGCTCAGACCTTTCCTAAATATACTTTGCCTCAAAATTATATTCTTGTAAATTTTAATTAGAACAAGACTTTAAAAACTCATAAATACAAAGCCCTCTGGATGGAATCACAAACCACCAGCTCCCTGTTGAGCGTCATAAGTCACGTAAACAAGAGAAAGAAACTGAAAGGAAGGCAGAATGAGAGAGGGAGAGGGAGAAAGACGGGAAGAGATGGAGAGAGATGGAGAGAGAAACAGATCAGAGTTTGTCTGGTAAAAGCAGCCAATGGATGTCAGGGCAGAGGTAGCTGTGCTCGTCCCTGTTTCCATGGCGACCCGAATGTGCTGTCAGTGCAGTGACGCCACTGAGGAGCATTGCGCTGCAGCCGTGCTGACATGAGCCACACGTGCCAATGCCCAGCTGACAGCACTGAGCATACGCCCATGTCTATTCATAGCACCTAAGTGATGCGCTCGAGGGACGCAGGCAGCCCGCAGTAAGGGCCAAGGAGGCCAGGTGCCCAAAACTGGATGAATACTGGCCCAGGACTGAATGGCACCCCTGATGGAGGTGGATGAATGAATGCATGGAGAGAGAGGGAGATTATGTGGTAGTGGGGGTTATGTCTTTGTCTCTCTGATCTGAGGCCACACTCAAAAAGTGACACCTGCTCTCACAGTCATCATAACGGATTACACAAATCTCTGCTTTTTGAAGTCTCTAAATATATGGACATAAATAAAATGTCACACAACCTGATGGGGTCATTGGAGGTCAAGATGCATTTGGCTGATCATGCACCACATGATCAGACAAAAAGGCCAAAAAAGTGTATTCTCCATTAATCAACACACAGTACAGAAAACATATGATCATAGGAAGTCTTGCACCAGTCAAGCAAGCATGCATTTTCATTACTACAAACCTTTCTGTGCATAGCTGCATGTGATGCCACCAATGTGCTGTCCAGACTGTGGTACAGTTGGCAAGAGGTGCTGCAAACACCAAGTCAGTGCGTCTTTTGTCTGCAATTGTTCAAGCTCAATTGGTACTTCTCTAACCCTGCTTTGTCTGGGAGATCAGGCAGAAGAAAGGCAGAGGCTCTGAGGCAGAGACAGGCCCATTGTGGTCAGTCAGCACTCAAAGTTAGATGTCATTGTGGTCATTGGATGGCTAGTGTGAAAGGCTATTGTGGCTCCTGACATGCCCCGGTGAAGGTAAAAGAGCTGCTGAGTGAAATTGATCTGAGTGGGACAAAGATCATCTTTTTCTTTGTGTCAGTTATGTATTGTTTGTTTATGAACAGTTGTGTACATGTGCATGCTGGGCATGCAACACTATGGTTAACTGTGTTTGTTTGTGGAGATTTAGCTGATGCAGGCCTCTCACACCCCTGGGATCAGCAGTTTGCTCCCTCAGGAAAGAGATTGACCGAGTGAGGGGCGAACCATGTGGATCCCCTATTATGCCCCTATTGTGCCCATGTGGCTGCATCAATAGTGCAATGGCTGGGACCAATGGCAATGGAAAACTGCTGTACAAGACACTTTGAGATAAAGGTTCAGTGCACCTGTGTATTTCATGAAGAAGAGAGTGAACACTGATTATAAACATGC
The DNA here is from genome assembly GCF_900634625.1 of Parambassis ranga. NCBI lineage: Eukaryota > Metazoa > Chordata > Actinopteri > Ambassidae > Parambassis > Parambassis ranga. The sequence continues at coordinate 11,417,927 of NC_041030.1, read as the reverse complement.
CATGTGACCTCCAGTCTGTGCAGTATGTCAGCAGAATTTAGGAAACACTGTATGTAGCACTGGAGTTAGTTATTTTTAATGGTAACTTATCTTGGCACAGCATCAGGAAGTGGTGTGTGTGCTTCTGTGTGTGATGATACTCCTGCCTGGACACAGCCTAATGATGGTTGCTAAGGACTTGCGTGCATGCAAAGGTATACAAGCAAGTCCGGGCAGGTCGCTCTGTTCCATTCACAGGACAATCACTGATCCAGATGCCTGGCAGAGCAGGAGTTTTAGGAATCTGTGAGAGACAAGGGGCCTCTCATAGATTCCCGAGAGGCACCATGTTTACATGCACAAAATATTTCTTCCCGACAAAGACATAGCTATTTTTAAAAGAGGTTTCTTTTATAATGAAAATTAATTTCCTACTCATCTTTCCAGTTACATGCAGTTGTGCATACACATGGTAATGTACTGGAAAGGTGATATTGTGACATCTGCATAACCAAAAGATGATGATATCTAAATGATTCATAATCTTCTAAGTAGCTACTTTGAATGAGAAATGTGTAACAATATGATCAGCTGTTGTCAGCTTCATGTCAGACAGCCTTTAGTGTCAGTAGAAGATTTTGGGTTCAGAGAGAGGGTACATCTCTATATAGCTCCATTACTCTTGTTATAACAATGGTACGTTTTTAAAATCTCTACTTTAACTGACAAGACTGAGCACAACCTGCTCAGCCCTGATGACTGAGTATGCATGATTAAAAGTTTCAACTTGTGCCTCCTAATACAACATGCTATAAGTTGCTCCCTATAGCCATTGTTAGGCTAGAGCAGCCACCTCTTATGTTTGACTATAGACTTAAAAATCCAACTCCAGGGTGTATGTATGACCTTTTGCCTAATTGCACATTGTGAATTGTGTAATGTTATACGACCTTGCTCCAACACACTGGTTCACAAGTCAGTTGCATGATAATCTGAACAAGCAGTGTGTGTTGTCCTGACTTCAAGTCTTTTGACATTTAGTGATAAGATTTAGGTGAATTTGATAAATGAAGTTGCACTTTATGTGTCTGCCCAGACTTACAAGCAAGAAGACCTTGAAAGAGTTTAATAAATGTGATAATAAAAATGACCTTTGACCTGCAAGATATAAAAAAATAATAAATTCAAGAATTAGGGGCAAAAATGTGAGTCTAAGACAGTGAATGTTTGTCTCATATAAAAGACACAACATCAAGGTGTTCTTGATATGCACAAATGAGCTGTTGCTGGAAAACTGTAGGTAAGAGTGCCTTTAAATAGTTCAATCAATCTAATAGTCTATTTTATCAGTTATCAGTCATTCTGTAAGCCTTTCTCCTGAATTTGAACTAATCAGCTATTGCATGTGCAGCAAAGGCAGCAGCAGTGCTGTACTTAGGATTCTGAGCTGTTCAAAATTTTTGTTTATGGTACATTAATCAAACAAATAACAATAGTTCCAGCAGTGACCCATTCATGGAGTATACTCATTTGAGAAGTGAACTATCCTGTAAAATGTTGCAGGAGGCAGCTTTCCAAAAATATACAAGTAGGCTATCTGTAAAAATGCAATCTTCTCATTTTCATCAGAAATAACTGGTGGTAAACATCAGAGACACCGTGGATATTTTACTGTAGCTCCTGACAGTGCGCGAGCCTGGCACAGGCTCTGCTTTATGAATGGATGGGTGTGGCACTGCTGACTAGAAATGAGGCTGTCGTCACGGGGCTCGTTGATAGGCGCTGGCGTGCTGTCCGCGAGGGATGGTCTGGAGTGAAACATAACTGGGCTCTGCCACCGCTCGGGAGAGACAACGAGGGAAAGGGGAGGAGAGGAGAGACAGAGAGACTGAGACAGCGGTGTCAGCCCACTCTCCCCACGAGGACTTAAACTTCTGCAGAGAAATTTGGTGAGACAGCTGCATGGGATATAAACAAGGGTGCGGTAGAAAGAAAAGGCAAATAGACTTTTATATACGTGTTTGAAATGAGAAATAAATGAGATGATGAGGATGAAATGAGGTTATAGAAAATCCACGCGTGGTGCATCTACGATTTTAAAGTCTGTATTGTTTTTCATTGAAAGAAAACTCGTCCAGCCACGATGAGCAGTGCTGCTGCGTAAAAACTGACAGACAAAAGAAAGTCTAGGCAAGGTTCCCCTCCTCCATGTGTTCCCTCCTCGTAGGTGTGACAGATACAACAAAGGGACGTGAAAAAAACTCGCATCAGGACCACAGGCAGACAGATCCCAGCGCACAGTGAACGTGGGGTCTGCAAACAAGAGCATGTCTGCAGGTTTTGCAATATGCAGCAGTCTTCATGTAATTACATTCCTCCTGGCGTCTCTCGGCTGCAACAGTCGGGAGTATTTTTCTTCTGTCAGCTCTGGCAGATCTTCACAAAACACGAAACCAAGCCGATAATTTGAGGACTTTCAAGTCCGGGCTGAAACGGAGCAAGTGTTGAAACACGTGAGTTGTTATTAGGCGCTGTCATCCAGAGGAATGCTCTAAAGTGATCGCGTTTGTTTGTGCCTCTACAGTTTGATGGGGAGAAGCGAGAGTCGAATGCTGGCCAGACTGAAGTGAATGGAAAAGAGCAGCGCAGAGGTGTGATCCGTGAAAGTGGACGTCGAGGGTGAGAAAGAGACCCGAGCTGACTACAGAGGTGAATGTCTCAAAGGTAGGAGGGATTGTTACATTTACACTGCGCTTTAACTTGGAGATAAAGTCTGTAAACCTGGCACAGTGCAGACCACATGTGGACAGACAGTTGCATAACGGTTCAGTTATGTGGACTGTATCGATTGAACTTGAGCACTCTATAACTTGTGCTGAAGGATTGACGAGTTTTTGGGAGATAAAGGCATATTAGAGTAGTCTGTAAGTGCACCACATCAATATTGGTGTTTTTAAAACTTTCTTTTTTAATGATCTTTTTTTAAACAAAAGTTTCAAGAACAAGATCTGCACAGAGAAAAGTCATGTGGCTTCTTTGCTAAAGGGGCAGCATGAGTCTGCATTTCTTTGGTTCTTTTATATCAAGTGGAGGTGTCAACAAACTTTAGTGAAAATGGACCTTTTAGCTGGATCTAAGTTATATCTGTGTAACTCTTGTCCTGTTTTTATCTTTATCCTGTAGCATAGATTCATATAAGATGCAACAGTTTAATGAACAAATGAGTCTGTGTAAAGTCACTCAAAGTCAGACATTTTTATAATATACCAATGGTGTATATGCAGCCAACAATCATAACATCTTTCAAGTTTTATTATTATTGTATGAGATATGCTGGAAACATGATCTTTCCGCTGCATTGTGCATTTTGCAAAATTTGAGACTGCAGAATCAGAAATGTCCACCACCTGCAGCCCTCTTGAGTGGGCTTATAGGCATAGCTGGGGAATGGAGTCACTCGCAGTCAAACAGTGGCCACTGCAGTTACTGGCCCAGGCCAGATGGAAACTCAGTATCACCACACCAACGACCAACCACACCAAGAATGCCCACATGAGTCTAATATTTCCTGATTGCTTTTATCATTCCCTCTCCATGTGCAGATGGTGGGTGTGGGGATGGTCTGACATCAGTTCCTCCGCTCCTGCTCCTCTGTGTTTTTCTATCAGCTATGGAATTTGAACCTTTTTTCCTTTGGGGTGAGGTCTGTCCCTCTTTCTGCCCCTGCTTAGAGGAGTGGGTTGTCTTCTGAGGAGTCTGGAAGTCTGTGTGTGTGTGTGTGTGTGTGTGTGTGTGTGTGTGGGTAACTGGGGCTTTCCAGTACGGTTGCACACTAAACATTCCTGGCTGCCGAACGGCTGAATAGTGGGCCAAGTCCACGCAGCTGGGAGTCATATAAGAAGCAGCGCCTTTGTGTGAGCTGAGCGATGTCCCACACACATGCACACACAGCCTGACACACACAAATATATACAGAGCCACTGTCTGCTTTCTGACTAGAAGAGATGTGGGTAATCTTCTATTGGATCATTTGTAAATCACCTCTGCATGTAATTACACAAATATTTTAAGTAGTAATTACTGAAGTATGAGAGTGATCCTTGAAGAGATACACACACACGGCAACAAAAATGCACACACTCTTTAGACTTACAGCCACCACACAACAGCGTCTTACCAGCACCGCATGATGCTTGCCCTCTTCAGTAAGATTTTAAAAAGTGGCAGGGAAGAAGAAGAAGAAGAAGTGATTGTGCTGGTGGTGGCAACTGTACAGTTTGCTTTGTACTGGCTGCTGCTTTGGTTGTTTTTTTAAACAGGGTGTCAGTGTGCAAAGACTGTGTATGCAAGAGCAGAAAGCAGAGTGAGACAGCTTGGAGAAAGAGCATAGGCCCTGTGTGCTGAGAGAAGAGAAGAAAAGAGAAGAGAAGAGAAACAGATTTTCTGAGAAACCGAGCCGTAGAGAGTGGAAGGAAGGGAGGAGAAAAGGGTGCTGAACTTGAGGAAGAGGGACGCGAAAGGGGTTTTGGCTGAAGGGTAAATCAGAGCAGAGCTGACTGAGGGGATGAAAAAGAGATTTGGAGAGAGAGAGTGCCAGATTGCATTTGATTTAAAATAAATAAACCAGAGGGAAAACATAGCCTGAACCATCTCTTACCTCAATATCGTCTCTTGTAAGTAACATAAAAAGTAGAAAAGGAGGATTTGAATAGAGGAAATGAAAATAGAAGTTATAAAATCTGTCCAGGGGTCTCTGACTAACTCTGATGTGATGATCTGATGTCTCAACCTCGGAAGGCCTCTGCTGCTTATCTGAAAAACAGAGAGCGGCAGAGATATCCCACTAAACTGTCAGATTTCAACAGATTTAGCTTGTCCCATGATGTCACATACAGGAAGTAAAACACACCTTCACAAGGCCACAGAGTCGTGTGTAAGGGAATGGGCTGTTTATGTGGTGAGAGACTTGGATAAGAAGGTGTTTTATCATCAGTCAGGACAGGACAGGACAGGGCAGGGCCAGACCAAGCATGCGGAGAGGAGATAAGAGAGCCAGTTCATTTTAGAGAGGGTGTCTTTGTCCAGTCGTTGGCTGCTCAGATAGCTCCAGGTTGGACTCAGGCCCGGGTCTGACAGGGGGTTGCGTCCAGAGATCCAGGATTTCTACGCTGATAGGGAGTCTTTACTATACAACATTACTGTTGACAGAATATGATGAAGGAGTTCTGTCCCAAACGCTTTCATTCAGCAACTATAGTTTTTTTTCTGACTTGGTCAGCGTTTTTTGGGTAATTAATTAACAGATTCACAAAAAAGCATCAGTGTACGTCCCCCAGGTTCAGTGTCACTTATTTATTTACTGTGCACCTGTAGGAAACTCTGTCCGCCTGCTATTCACAGTCTCTGCATCGCATAGCTTCAAAATGACAAATATGTAGAGGTCAGTAGAGGGTCAGGGTCAGCTTAAATTACAGCTCTAGAAGAACTAAAAAATGGCTCATGCACTGGGTGCAAAGGCCTTTGACTGTCAGTGAAGTTTTAAACTCTGGAAAGTCTGCCAATGTGCTCTTAATCATTAATAGTGTGTAAAGAAGACTGCTGCTTTTCTGCTTCTAAACCCCCGTCAGACATGCACAGCGCTTCCATCTGAATATTTCCTTTGTGTGTCAGTGTGGCGCTTGGCTGTAGCTTCCCTCTATTTATGTTCATGTTTGTGTTTGTGTGATTCGATGTATCATGGCAGTGCGGATATATCACTGTAACAAACACATCTCACCATGCATCTGCGTGTGATTATACATGTATATTTTTGTATGTGTGCAATTTGATCCCTGGGTGTCTCTTTCTTTAGCATCCGCTCCTCGTATTTGTGGCAGACAGCCGATCCCCTTGGGTGAATTGGCTCCAAAGTCAAGTGACTGAAGAAATGCCAACTAGGTATTCAAGTGTGTGTGTGTGTTCTGAAATCACATATTGCATGTTGCACCACAGAAGCTTGTCTGAGGGTTTTGTAATACATGTGTGTGTTAACTGTGGGGTAAAAACGCTTTTGAATGGGTGTGGTTTTTTTTCTTTACATCCCTCTGCAGGACTACAGAGGCTGACCTCCCCATTAAGCACATTTTCCATGTGTGTGCATGGACCCATATGTCTGGCTTCTGTGTTGTTCTCCCAGCAGCTTTGTCTTTTTGACCGTCTGTCTGCTTATCTTCCTGTTTACTGTCACATTTCGTCTGTCTACCTGCCTCCCTTTAACGCACAGTATTGTTGCTTTCATTAAGAAACCCCAATTAGCACTTAGAGCAGCACATCACTGGCTGCGGTTAGGTGAGATAAATTGAGAGGAAGAAAGGAGAGTTTGTTCAAAATTTGCTTTTGTCACACACTGTAAAAAGAAAAACAATCTGGGAGGTGCCACTGCATGCTTCAAGTCACGTAGGCAGTTGCTCTCCTGTCATTTTAACACTGTCTAAATGCTGTTAATAAGACATAAACGTGTCGAGGACACTGATTAGATGATTTACAGTGTTCCCTGCTGTGTGTTACTCCACACACTAACAGCATCACAGGGATAGATAAAAAAACACCCAAACTTATTAACAGACACACAGACTGTGACTCACACAAGAAACCCTGTTCCTGCATCTGCAAACATGTGTACATAAACACATTGACACATCGACACACTCTGTCTACCTACACATGTCTGCTCTATTAAGCTTGAGGCTTTAAAGTTATATTCACAGAGAGAAACACCCTAGGGTGCCGTTCCTGATAATCAGGGTCAGACCAGTTTTAGTCTTGGCCAAGCCACTCATGAAACCACAGGATTTAATCTGCAACTGTATTCGTGTGGTTGTAAATATGCACGGTTTAAGGTGTTTCCCTTTGGCATCTGTATTTTTTTACTTGCACTTCTAATCAGGACTGCCCAGTTTGATGCAGGATGCTGATGCAACCTGACTGACACTCTTTCTCACACACACGCACACACACACACAGAATGGATGAATCAGATATGATAACTGATGGTAGCAAGTTTGTGGATAAGCACTCCTCTGTCATTATCCCAGTCAGTGTTTGTCTGACTCCAGTCTCTCTCTGCGGTTCGCTCCCACATGAAACCCTGAAACTGACTCACCACCACCACATTATGTGCTGTTACACATTTTTAGCCTGGATCTATTTTTAGAGTTGTTCAGGGACCTTTCCCTTAATTTAACTCAATTATTTTTGTTTTAAAAAGGGTAGTAAAACAGTGATTGGGTTGGGTTGTTAGTTTTTATTGAGCTTTTGTTTAAACCACAAGCTGACAGAAGTGTTGGAATGAAGTTCAGGAAATATCTCTCATGTTTCATCTTAATATGCCCCTCCTGTGTTACACAGCTGTAGCACACATATTCCTACTTTGTGGTATCGACATCCTGGACCTCTAAAAATTGGTCCACAGCAGCAGTGACATCATCACCACTCCCAAAATGGGTGACCACAAAGCTCCTTTTTCATCTCAGGGAGGAGGAAGTAGTCTGAGTGTTTCAAATCTGGTCAATAAAGCAGATGCTGAATAATTTCATACTCATTATTAATTAGAGCTAATTGCCCTGAAATAACAAAGTTACAAAGCACTTTGTAACTCACCTGTGCTCAGCAAAGGAGAGCATGGAAGCGAATGAAACAATCTCTCTCTTTGTTTCTCTGTCTGGGCCTCCCACTGGAATACAACACTCATATTTCAGTATAAATATTTAATCAATATCAGCATTATCATTCCTATTTTATATCATGCGCTACTTAATACCTATGCATTCCTCAACAGAGGTCATGTTATGTAGAAATATTGACTTTCTGAGTGAGCTTAAGCTCCATTATGGCTGTTCTGGCTTTCTATTCAATTGCCTTTTACTTCCTGCTCCAACACATTGATCTATTATAAAGTGAGGCATATAAAGTAAATGACCAAAAAAACATATAGACAGTACTTTTATACTTTATACTTTGATATTTGTTGGACAAATTACTAGTGTCTCAGCATGTTTCATGTAGACATTTATCTGCTCTGTCTGACCTCTGTTCACAAGTGGTCAGGATTAGCTGGGATCAACAGCGATGCACCATCCAAAACAGCTCACACCCTCTTGCCCCTTGCTCTATAATACAAATGATTAAAACCGGTGTGGCCATGTTGCAGCTTGTGAATGACATGTGGTCACAGTGTGTGGTGATTATACTGTACGCCTGTTGGATCACCAGGCTGCGGCACAGCAGTGCGGAAATAACTGAACAGCCGTATAGATTTTTCCATCATACTATTTTCGGATATGCACTGAGCATAGTGTATCATCAGTGTGTGTGTGCATTGTGTTGTTTAATGTAATTGTAGATACAGACTGACCTCCATTCTGGCATATTTAAACAGAGTGTAGGGAGTTGGATGTCACTGCTGTTAGGTGAAAATCATATCTGGTAATTTTGATGGTTTCAGGCCAGCTGAAGGATTACATGGCTCCTCCACTGCCTGAGAAAATGCTTTGACCACTCAGGATTATAAAACCCACTCAAAGCCCCATTGGATCAAATTAAAACTGTACTGTTATTGAAATAAATGTCTGTGAAAGGTAAGGTTTTCACCTCACAACAGGTTGGTTTGTTTTTTATTTGTTGTTGTGCAAGTGGAATACAATATGAGGAACTCAACAGAGCAGCACAAATGGATAAACAACACACCGGCTATTTGAAGTAAACACAACAAAGGACCTTCCTGTTATGCCTTGGCTTGCTGTAATGTGGTTTATTTGTCTGTCTGTGTTGGAGCCTCTGTGATTTTTGCTTTTTACACTGCTGTATCCCCCCTCCCCCCCCCCACACACACCATTTTCTCCTCTCTATTTCTGTATCTGTGAGCAACAGTAAGTTTCAAATAGAGGCAGATGGATATTGAGATGAGCCCAGAGTGGAAAACAGAAGAATCGAGTTACATTCCAAAATACATACCAAGATAAGATATCACATACTAGATTGAATTCAATATGACGACTGCATGCTGTATAGTTTTTAATCTATGAAAGTCTATCCAGGACAGATGTAGCAATGATGGACAGAACAGGAAACTAAATGTCACAGTCAAAAAATCTTTAGTATAATTGACCTGATTTAACTGATGGGAGCATGTAGTCTGTGACTCGCAGGTCACAAACCACATAGAAGAGGTGCCTCTGATACAGTACTTTACAGAGTACTTTACACGGGTTGAAGAACTGACTGTGTGCAGCGTGATCTCGGCAGGACTGCAGCTCTGCTTTTCTGTGCCAGACTGAAGTCCAGAGGTGTTTGTCTTGGCTTCGCCCTTTGTTTGATCAGGCTGTTTTGAGAATACTGACTGACCTGTGCTGAGGCCACATACATCTCTTTCCTCATAACTTTAGCATTTCCTTTGCCTTTGGCCTTCCTCCACATTACTATCACACTAGTCAGATTGTACATTTATAAAAAATTCCCTAAACCTAGAGCAACATGAATCTCTCCTCGAACGTTCTTTCTGTCTGTCATATGTTGAAGCTTCATAAGCCCTCGTTCACCTTTTCCTGTTTACTGTCTGATCTCAACTTTAGTACAAAGTTTAAGCTCACACATCCTCTCCAGAGTGTGAGAGTGGTTTCAGATCTGTCCCGGGTTCAGAGAGGTTACCCAGTATCAGCACAGGCAGCAATAAGTCGTTACTACTCAGTATTATTGGAAAGATGTTGCTATTGCTATTAAAGTGCAGATCAGTACAGCTCTGATATGTACTGTACAGTGCAAGAGGACTCTGCAGGATATTATAACACTTATGGCAAGCTTCATGGATGGGCGTACACAGAAGGAACATTTCCTATTTTATATAATCAGCATGCATTGTTTCTTGTGTTAATAGTAAATTGATGATCTTGTGACTGCCACAGATATCTGTTAGCACCAATAGCAACAATAAATGCTTTTTTGGATGTTTCACTACAGATCAGATTGATGGGACATGTCCTCTGTTAAATAGGCTAAAATACTGTAATTCTTATGACCCATTCACTTAACCTTTTATATATTAACAAGCTCAAGGAACAAAATATCCTGTCCTTTAAAACACTTTGCAGGTAGTTTATGATAATCTGCTCACTGATCCCTGCTGGTGGATTTACTGAAGGACATATTAAGAGAATACATCAGTCGGATTAAATCAGTCTCAAGTTAGGAATGAACCCGTGGTGTATGTGTTATAAATCTAATAAGAGGTGGCACAGAGAACATGTTCAGTGGATTACACAAGAATGTTTGACTCTCTTAACACTTTTGTCAGAGGGAATGTCACCTTTATGAGTGAATGGAAATTAACGGGACACTAATTGGTGTAAAACCAAACTCTTTACAATTCATAGCTCACTATGGCTAATGCCAAACCGCATGCAGTTAAGGGGAATTACATCAAGGCCACAACACCAACGTCTTTCACTCTATTTACAGTCTCAAGTTGTCGTCTTTAGCTCCTTCCATAGGTCCATGACCTTATAATTTAAGTCTTGCTGATGCTGTTTTCCTGGCTAACCCAACAGGTCCTTGTTTTCACTTCCTTCAATATCATCCCTCATCCTAAATGTCGCACCCCTCCTTGACATCATTTCGTTCTAGGCGTTTGACCTGTTCACCATTTCTGCAATGCCCTTAGACCCCCAGAGCCAATGGGCCTCTAACTGGCTTAAAGCACTATTTCATTTTGCACAACATATGTTCTTTCTGTGATCTACACACAGTCTTTCCATTGATACTTATGCGTGTTATAATGTGCATTCAATCAGGAAAACACCTGTCTGAATAAATGTGAATCTCTTCATGGAGTAAAGACATGTTTAGGTTTAAATACTGTTTATTTTCCAGCAAAGTGAACTATCACTTTAAGAGACTTTAGGACCAGCAGCTGAAGAGAGAGTCTTAATAAGATTAGCCCTGCCACTTGACAGCCACAGCTTAAGAGGCACCTCTACTGACCTGCGTATCTCTATCCAGCAGTGTGCTTGTGTGTGTGTGTTTGTGATCTTAAAATTGTATTCATTGACAATTTGGAGAACGAGTTTATTCATAGCAGCTGCACATATTCCTGTATGTTTGATTATTTTTTTTGTTGGTGTTCATGAACATAGCAAAACACGTCCGTACTGCAATCCCCTCCTGTCAGATCGAGCGCGTTTTATCCTCCAGAGCAGACATGCAGTTCGTCTTCGTCACAGAAGATTTGTGCCACTCAAGAATTTAGAGCATCCTCTCGACCCTTTAACATCTCACAAACCCTATCCACCTTGTCCTGTCCTAAAACACTTTACTGCTTAACAGGCAAGGGTCTTAAAACAACAAGAAAACATAAAGCCTATGGCATCATTGGAATTTCTCACTGAAGTGTTTCCTACTTAAGAGATGTTTCAACTGGGTGCATGATACCCACAGGGAAGCCTGTGTTATTTGGCATGGATACTAGCTGATGCAGGTTGGGATGGGCTGTGGTTGGGTGTGCTAGATGCCACAAAGCTCTAACTGGGTCGTTTTTGCTTCTAGTTAAGGGCAGTGAGGAGTGTGCGGGCGGCCCTGTGTTCCCATCCAGGCGAAACAGTGAAAGCCAGTCACCCCACTGTGATACATTTACACTGGCATTAATATTATACCCAGAGGTCTGTTTATTCTCAGGCGGACAGCAGGCAGTTAAATACATAGAGCTCCCCCTCTCTCCCCCCACTGTGCACCCTCAGCAGTGCTACCTTCCTCCATCCATCCATCCCTCAAGCCACTTTACATTCCAAACATATTTCACAAACAAGACCCATCATCACCAGAACAACAACCAGAACAAACTCACCCGTTACACATTAGTAATAAAGTCAGTATCTGCGGCCAGTGAGTCAGACTCAGACATGACAAGTAAATGTTTTATATTCTTATCTTGTGTTTGGGTGGCTGCAGAACTTGAACACTTTAATAGATCATGAACCGTCATTATGTCTCAATCCTTTTTCCTACATTATGACAGGAGATTATGCAGGGTGCACTCTATGTTTTTTAAAGTGTGAAACAATTCAAAGTCTTGTGATTTGACACAAGTCATCTATAAAAAGATAATTACAGAGTCACAAAACTTGTGAACTCCACCATTATAACCACAAAGCTTAGATTTCAAATGTGACGACTTGCTCACTTGTTTCCAATCAGCACATTGCTCCACTGCAGCCTTTTACTCCATTGTCTAGTCTTTCTTACCAATGGAGTTGCAAGTCTTCATTAGGATACTATAAGGGAACAACAGCTGGTCACACACTTTTTCAACTGACTTTGGATAAGGCAATCTAATGACACCCCCCCCCTCTCTCTCTCTGAACATGGTTCTTTCTGCACTTTCTCTCAGGTCTTATCTAGCTGAGAATGTTATTCACTTAAACCCACACCCCTACTAACATACAAAATGCACTGTATTTTATGCCAGGGCGCTGGTTCTGGCAACGCTCAGACACTTTTCCTTGTCAGTGTATCTGTGTGTGAGCGCTAGGTGGAATTGAAACAGAGACTGATATAGATGTATTTCGATGTCTGTGCATTTGTCACTGTTACACTGTTTTTTTGTATTCCTGCCATTGATCATTTAGTAATAACAGTTTCCCACAACCTCTCATTTCACTCGGCCTTCAGTCCTCCCTTTTTTTACCCTTGACCTTTGACCTCAATATTTTCTTTCCATGGGAACAAACAAGAATTTATATGATACATTTTTTCTGCCCCTTAGCAAAAAATATTTTATGCCAAGTTCATCCTGCCTGCCATGCACACAGTACAGTGATCACATACATCACATCTAGAGCTACATGTCATGCACTGTGTGTGTGTGTGTGTGTGCATGTGTTTTGTGCAGAGTGCGTCAGAGCAGAAGGTAGAATTTAATCTTTGATATTGTTATCAGTTCCATGGTGATGGAGGACTGTTTAGAAGACCCACTGCAGCTTTGACCTACTTGTGTCAGTGAATGGGCAGCAAGACTGTTCTTGTTGAGTGTGATGCATGTGTGTGTGTGTTGTGTTTGTTGGAGCTTGGGACGGTGTATGTTTAAGGCGATCTCTGTGTGGATGCGGGGAGTGTGAGAAGCTGGGTGTTTTGACAGCTTTAGAACAGTTCCAGTACAGCGCTGGGGCAGGGGGTGAGCCAGCCTGTTGGATATTGGGGTGAGACTAGGGTCAGTGGAGGAGTGGACAGAAGGAGATGAGCATATACTTCCAAAATGACTACACAACTACATCCTGCCATTTGTAAGATGTCAAAAAACAGCAAGGTTGGAAAAAATCTTTAATTGTGGCTTTGTGTAGAATTTCAAGTACTTTCACTGAATGCACTCTGTGTTCAGTAAGACGCTCCTTGCTGAAGTAGTCATGCCAAATAATGATCTCAGCTCATTCTCTCAACTTCATTCTCACTAGAATGTAAAAAAAAGCCATGGGAGTAGACTTCCCACACACTTAATAAAGGAGCGATAAAGCTCGGAAACAAAACGCGGCCTCTTTTCGTACTACTGTAGCTGAAAAGGCCAGACATCACCTCACACTGTGCTGCTTAAGAGTTCTCTCACAAGTACACTCCTCTAACAAAAAAGGGGCTGCCTCTCCACATTTCTAAACCCTCACTATGCCAGTGGTGTTGAACCCCTACTTTATCCAATAGCATTCCAGCCCATCTTTCATGCTGTTTCATTTTGGCCATGCCAGCCAGGTCAGGGGGCAGCATTTTCTCAGGGCTTCAGCACAACATTGGACCAGAACAGACCTGCAGGTTGCATGTTGTTCATGAATGTGTGTGAAAATAGATTATATTGTGTCTCTGGTAAGATGCAGACACTTAGATTTATGGTTACATACAGCATGATCATGCTTCTACAAACACGGCATACACGGCTAACCTGTCACAAAGATGTTGCTGTGGTGACCTTAAGTGAGAGCAATGGCCTGCGAGTGATGCCTCCTTTGTTCAAGAGAGATCAGTACCATATCCCACCAGCAGATGTCTGTCTTCAGTCTTGCACAGCCATTAGAGAAAGTTGGAAGACAGACCAGGGACCCCACAGGGCAAAACACCACCAAACATCCCAAATTATTATATGCAATGCAGCCTAATAGAGATTCCAGCAGGTGGATTTGAAAGAAGGTTCCTGTCTTTAAAACCTGTAAGGGAGGAGCTTTATAAAGTTACACATACCTGCCAGCAGAAGGTGGGATATTTGCCTCTTGGTGACATGGCAGCATTTTTCTTCTTCTTGCACAGCTTAACATTCCACAAATGACTTCCCAGACATTAAGATTTTGGAAAAATGTGAGGGTAAAAGGTTGTTATTCTTCCATGATTTACGGTTTCTGTGCTCCTGTGCTGGCTATCACAGCAATGACACAGTTGCTATGTAGTAGTTGCTATGCCTGAACACCCAGAATAACAGAGAGAGGAAAAACTCTCTCCGTAGCTCATGAGTAATAACAACATATTGCATAATTCATCTGGATTTTAGTTTTGATAAAGGACTTATTGTATAGTCTGGGTTATAAAGAACAGCAAAATCAGATGACTATTTATACATATCCACATTTGATAAGTGCTTCTAATTAGATTGTTTTTGACATCCTATTATCTTTAGTCCCTTAATAGAAATAAGCATGTGAGAGCGTCTGCAGCCAGGACAAAGGTATATGTAGGTGCTCCAGAAATAAAAGGCAGCATGTTTTGCGGGGTGCTGAGTTAACAGGCTGGAAAGAGAGCAGTTTCGGGGCGGGGATACTATCAGATTTACAGGATGTGATTGGCGCTTGTGTTTTAATCTCCGGTGAGACTTTAAAGTGTTCCAGGTTAAACTTCCATGCCTTCATATAAAGTTTTAAATTAGTAATGTTTTGACCGTTCGGACTGACTTAGTGGTAACACTTTGTGGAGGAAAGCTATTCAGTGGCTTCTGTTGATTTTAGAGCTCACAGAAATACTGAACATATAAGACGAAATATAAATGTCAGCGTCTGAATGTAGTGTTTAAGATAATGTACAAGCAACGTGCGTCATTATATAAGTTAAACTCATCAGTATTTTCTTCTATGTCATGTAATCGTCTCCGAGTTGTATCTAGGTCAGGCATCAGGTGGATCGATTAGAGGATAAAGCCTAAAAAAAAAGCGCCGCCCTTGTCTAATTGTCTATCTTCGTACAGCACTTGAACGCAGCATAGGAGGAGTTGGACAGTTTGGGTCGTGACGCGCAGCCGTGGAGGCGTGTCTGTGATGAAATCAGCTGGGGAAACAACAACAGAAAAGGGGGTGGCTCAGAGCAGAGAAATCTTCCGGCCAGTTATGTTTAGATTTCATTCTCAAAAGTGTCCGTTCACAAATCAAACCACATCACAGCAGGTCTGCAGCAGCGAGTCGGTTCTTGTAGACGCTGGATTAAGGAGACAGCAAGGGGGGAAGTGAGAGGAGGAGGAGGAGCATGTGACAGGGCAGAGGTCCTGTCTGCGGCAATAAGTGCTCTTTGTCAAACAACGGGGCTACCGCTATCACCTCTTCATTCTCCGCGCGTCTTTGTCCGGTTTGAGTGGCCGGCTGAACCACCAGCAGAGTGGCATGTGGGTCAATTCCGGAACCGTTGGAAGGTAGGGACTCCTCCTGCAGGAATACTGGGTCACATGCTCTGCTTGCGTTCCTTATTGTGCACAAAGCAATCCACACAGCGCTTAACATTATTTTCACCAAAGATTCTGACACAATGACCAGATGCATTCAGCATATTTGCGTTTGGTAGGCGAATGCACTTCATTGGGTTTTAATTTCCTCTTATGTCTGTATTATGTCTCTGTAACAGCCTCTTATATACACCACACGTTTTTGATGATTATTATGGCAACAATGGAAGATTATTGTCATTTTTGAATCTCACATGTGCTCCACAGACTTGGCCTGCATGGGCATTTTGATTCAGTGCTGTAGTGCAGCTGATGGGCTTGGCACATTACGCAAGACTTATCAGATGCATCATTTGGGAGGCTGCACGCACCTGCCTTTTGTCATCGATAAGTAAAAGACATTCTGTCTGAATATGGTGTATGTCCTATTTTTTTGTAGGTGACAATACAATAGATTGTCAGGTTTGTTGAATGCGTTATCAAAAAAAAAGAAAAAAAAAATATGAATGAGCCAGGTGGTTATGAATGGCTGCAGGGAGAGGGAGCACACGAGGTTCTATTCATTGATGAGTGTAGTGATCCCACACCACAGCGTGCTCGTCAAAACGTCTGACTAAAGATAACATGCAAAATCTTTCAATAGTTTGCTCGCGCACGAACACACGTAGAGGCTACACACATACACACACACACTGTAACGCTTATCCTGTGGCTATGACGTCACCAGGGGGATTGTGTTACGCAGCTTGGTGCGTGGTTGATGAAGAAGCCTCTCACTTCAAACAGGAAATAAATAAATAAATACACCACATTTGTGTGTGTGTGTGTGTGTGTGTGTGTGTGAGAGAGAGAGAGAGAGAGAGAGAGACCATATCTTCATTTCCAGTTATAAGCAATTAATCATAACTACAGGATGTAGTTGCATAAACTGTTTGGCAGACACACACACACAAACTGTTTATTGTGCAACGCTTGTCTTCTGGCCAATATATTTTTTTTCCTCCAGACTATTAATGGCTATGGTGTGACTGTGGCTCATCCTTTTGTGAAAATACCAAATACATTATTTTTTTTTAAATACTTCATCACAGCATCGACACGTCACTGTGACACTGTTTGGCATGTATCTGAAGTAGAATTGTGTTTTGGACAGTGTGACTTTAGACTTTCTAGCACTATGGCAAATGAGTCAAAGATCAGGGCTGTCATTACGTATACCGTCTGATGGATTTGGAACAGAGCTACTTATTGTCCCGATTAAGCTCTGGGCCCAGTGCTTTGACTGTGTCAACAGCTTTGAGATAACACTGTGCATCACTGACAAACCTACATGGAAGAGTGAACCAGCATTTATACGGCTGGCTTGAACGTTCTGACCCCTGTGACATGCTGCTGTGGAAGATACACAGATGTAACAGAGCTTGCAGTTGTGGGATTTCTGTTTGTTGTGATTACAGCAGTTAGAGTTTAAGGACTTATCCTGCAGGTGTGTGTGTGTGTAAGCTGTACAATGGATAATATAGAGCCCAGACGTTTTTATATTCTCATGTGTGACCTGGAATATCTTCTTCCAGACAAAGTTAATCCACCTTCTCATCTGTAAAGTCGCTGCAATATCTGGGTCACTGTCTGAGTCCTTTGTCTTAATATCAGGGTATTAAGCTTTTGATACTATTTAATACTATTAAATACTATTTATTCAAATTGGACATACTCACATAGAAAATAAGACAATTAAGCTACTGTATTAGATGATGCAATTTAACCTTAAACATCAAACCAAAAATCATGATTAAACAGATACAAAACATGAAAATCAGTCCTCTCAACATTAAGCTAAAACAATCAGAAAGTGCTTCAATGGTCCATAGAAGATTGCAAAGGGTCTTAAATAGTGAGAAAGCAAGAGAGGAGAAAGAATAAGAATGGCAGTGTGAAATAGAACTGAGAGTGAGAAACAAGTTAAGACAACAAAAGAGATGAAGGGAAAGAGTAGGTGGAAAATATGGACAGGGAGGAGGAGGAGGAGGAAGATGGGAGGGATAAAGGAAATGAGGGCATCAAGAGGAGCCTGTCTGTGTTTACAAAGAATTATTGCAGCAGAGTGGAGAGAGGAGCAAGGCTTTCCCGGCTAGACTGACATGAGGCTTCCGAAGATCCTCTCATTCATTAGGATAGATGCCTTCATAACATCGTCTGCCACTGGCCGTGCATTAATACCAGTACCATCTGCAGTGAGTGAGGCAAGTACGTGCAGGCATGTGTGTGTGTATGCGTTATGCTGCTTGTGTGTGTCTGTGTGAGTGAGTCTGAGGTCTACTGTCAGCCATCCAGTGAGCCAAGCAGAGGCTACAGACCAGGTTATGTAACCAGTCTGTGCCAGCTGCGCCTGTGGCAGTCAGTGTCTCAAACACCCACATTGCACAGATACACACACACTTTCACTTCACAAACATACCTGAAATACACACGAATGAGTACTTTTTTTCATGAGAGACTTTTGACAAGAAAAAATTGAGAATGCATTCATGAATGCACAAGTGCCCATTTTTTCTGCCAACAATTCCACATGGACACTTTGACTATGCAGTCAAGCTTGTGATAGCATAAAGCCCATAGCTCTGTGTTAGTGCACAAGTGTTTGCCCATGTATAAAATGGGTGGTTATTGGGGGCATTTTTTTTTTTTGCACGGATGGGTGAAGGGAATGAAGAGGCAGGCGGCATCATTATGACATTTAGGTGATCTCTGACCCCAAAAAAGTGGACAAAACAAAAGGGGGGGTTTGGTATGAGCGGCTGCTGCCGGTGGATCACTAAAGTTGTTACATAAGTGACAGAGGAAAAGGCGTAGGGTAGGGAAATTGGTGTGGGAGGGCTTTTTGATTAATGCTGCGCCTTGATCGCCATCCAGAAAGGTGTAGATAGATGGATGGCTGCTAATAAAATGGGTGGATTGCAGTGTGATGTGGGAAGTGACAGAAAAGATAGGATTGTGGAAAGCGGTTACTAAAAGTCAAAGAGTGAAGTCGAGTCGACAGACAGACAAATGAAAGGATTTAGAAAATAACAACTTGAAAACTGGGCATTTGGGTTCCTTCCTATGCCAGTCAATACACAGGAGAACTGTATCTCATTTCGTTGTCACATTCCAGCACCTCTTTGTCCTTGCAGACTCCTTCACTGCCATGCTGGGAAGATGACACTGGCCAGCAGATGAAGTCTAGACGTCTGTGTACAGTTCACTATAGCTCGTTGCCTAAAATGAAACCCGATCTTTACAGCTTGTCTTTCAGCTCCTCTGAGCTGCATCGCTCCGCTCTCACAGTCTTCTGCTTCTGCTCATTCAACCGCCATGCAATTAAAAATAATTGTCAGAGCCCATGAAAGCTCAGAATGTTTAAATATAAACCCGTGAGCAGGTGCACATCTGTTGAGTGCAGTGGTGTATGAGTGGTTCAGCTGTGTTTTGTGCATTGACTGAGACCTGGTGAAGGGCCTCAGATGCAGAATGCAGTCTGGTCGTTGGGTACTCCTGATCCCCCTGAGAAACTGTTCACACACCACCACTGTCAACACCGCCTTCTGGTTACTTCATTGCTTACATGGTTCTTTGCTTCATAGACTAGCCCAAAGCGCATGAACACACATGCACGCTCTCGTATGCATGACATCCAGGGTTAGTAGTCAACTGTGTGTGTCTTATTCTTTGTCTGTCATCACTGTTATCGCTGGGCTTGCCAAATTTTTTCAGTTCATCTGTATGTTCTACACATAGAGTGACAACAGAAGTCTTTGAATCTTTGAATCTCTTTGATCCCAGTGGCAACACTGACTCTAATACTGGCCTGACAGTCCCTCTCTAAGACCAGTAATCCCCTCCCAGCCTTGTCTCTTTTGCAGTTTCCTGTTGCTCATTGTTGCATTGGAAATAGTAGGAATTATCTAGAATTCTGTCTGTATCCTGGTGTCATTTGGACCTGCATCTGCTTTTCTTAATACACAAGCACTAAGATGACTTCTGCTTTAGACTTTAGAGGCAGACAGCTGTTAGATAACAGCTACCTTTTCATTGCTTCTTCTACCTCTCTCCTCTACCTGTAGTATGTGTCTCTAAAGGTGTTTCAGCCAGACAGGTGTCAAGGGAAAGGCTATTTATAATTCTTAAAGTTCTTTCGCTTCCATATGGGCCATTCAGGAGACATACTCTCTCTCTCTTTTACAGACACCTTTCCTGCAGCTCAGATAGACAAAGGTAGACTTGATGTGTTGAAGCAACTCTGACAGGAAAACAAGACGTATGCAGATGATTTTCTTGTTGTTGTTCTTCGAACATTTCAGGGAAAAAGCAGTGCTATAGTAAATGAGGGGGATATGTAAGTGCCTGGAGAGCAGGTCATGGCTGAATAGGGTGCACGCATGGCTCATGTGTCTGATGAATAGGTGCCATTTTTAGCTGCTTGTGTCTGTCACTGCTGGACTGAAGTGTTGCACTGGCATCCACGTCAGTGGAATAACAAGCGAAGGCCTTCATTAATGTTTCAGATGCTCTATTTATGGGGGCCTTTGAACAAGTTGCAATGATGAATAGACTGATTAGCTGACTATAGATCTCACTAACTGTGTGTGTGTTGGTGTTGCAACTGAGCAGATTCCTTCAGGAATGTTTTAAAATGGGTATTAACATTTGATGTGTCATGTCAGAAATGCTTGTAAGAAGTTTATAGAAAGGCGATTGTGGTAAGCTTTGCACAGTGTATGTTTAGGAAGTCATTTGAGTTGTATGTAACAACCTCCTCTTGTGCAAACATTACCACAAGTGGGAGAGACCAGTGGTTGAGCTTGTTTTTTTCATCCCTCTGTATATGGTATATGGTATATGGTTACACCAAAAGACACTGCACAGTGATGCATGAATAACCTAAAATGTTAATTGGTGGTTTGTGTCTTTGAGCTGCCAAGGTAGATGTTTCAGCATCAAAAGTAGAGCAGACAGGTGGTGAAGTGGACAAGGGGAAAAAAGGACAGTGAAGTCTCTTGATGTCTCTTTTTTTGTCTCTCCATCTTTCTCTCTCGGTGTGCTGTTACAGAAATAGCTCTGCAGTCCCTCTATTCCTCAGCCTGTGAACCATGTGTTCAGTTGTGGGGTTTGGCAGAAGCCTCTGTACACTGGGCATTACAGCTACGGGGGCTTACAGCCTTAACAAAGCTTCCCTTGCCTGGACCTGGGCGAGTGTTAGAAGCTACTGTGCCTGATGCCAGTTGGTTTTTCTTTTTTTTTTCCTTTTGTGAAAATGCACTGTCATTCTAAATTGGGTGTTATATTAAATGTGATTTAAATTTTTTCATGAATATTGAATTAACCTTTTTTTCCCCCCTCTGGTTTTCTCCAGGGCCCTCTCCATGGATATAGACACAGACTATGAGCGGCCCAATGTGGAAACCATTAAATGTGTGGTGGTAGGGGATAATGCAGTCGGCAAGACCAGGCTAATCTGTGCCCGGGCCTGCAATGCCACCCTCACACAGTATCAGCTGCTTGCCACCCACGTGCCAACCGTCTGGGCCATCGACCAGTACCGTGTATGCCAGGAGGTGGGCACACACACACACGCATATATACACTGTGGAGAGAGCCGCATATAGACTAACTTCTGGACAAGGATCTGTTTGTTGAGCATTAAAGCACATTGGAAATAACATTTCAGGTCCATAAAAGCAAATGAATGTTAAATGTGTTGACCACATAGTTTGACATTATGTGCTTTTTATTTCCTTTAGTGATTAAATAATCCTTCAATTCCACTAAAACACAAACCTCACAATCAAGTTAAGACCTTTTGACCTGATTACAGGGATATGTGTCTGTGTTGCAGGTGTTAGAGAGATCTCGTGATGTAGTGGATGAGGTCAGCGTGTCCCTGAGGCTATGGGACACATTTGGTGATCATCACAAAGACAGAAGATTTGCCTATGGCAGGTGAGAAGATACAGAGGTACACGCACACGCACACACACAAGCAGTCCACCAGCTGGAACTTACAGTGACCCAATAACACAATTTTAGGCTGACCACAAGGTTAACTACCTCAGTGCAGCCAAGTCCTGGCTGTATAATTTGTAAGGCATTAACACAGTTTCCTTGTGCTAACACACTTTATCACAGAATTTAGTGTGATTTTACAATGCGACTAATCTGTCACACCCACACAAACATGCCCACATAACTTTACTTTTTTTGTGTAATCCAGCTGCCACGCTTTTTAGTTGAACTCTGCCCTCAAGCTGTTACATGCTTCCTCCACCAGACATGATTGGATCATCGCTCTATCCTCTTACTCCCTGTCCCTCCATCAAAGCTGCTTTATTGGCATGAAATGCAAAAGTACTTATTGCCAAAGCGAAATCAGCAAATAACAGTTCGATTGGCAGTGATCAAACCTGACCACATGACATCCAAAAGAACAATGAACACAGAGGAGTACAGTATATACTACTGTAGGCAGATAAGTACGTAGTATTCCTCACATTTTTCTGACTCAGTGTCTTAAGGTTTATAATTTCCATTTTATCTGTTGTACATCTTTAAATCTATCTCTATAACCCAGCACTATGACGTCACAAACATCCACTCATATTATACTGTACAGTCTATGTTGTGTCAAGGAGGGGTGGAAGCACTTTGTGTAACAAGTCACACTGTGCCTGTTTGGAAGTGTGATAGACTGTGTATTTGTGCATTTGCAGATTGCGTGCCATTCAGTTTGCGGCTCACATTTCTCCGCCTCTGTTGTGTCCTCCACTGTCTCAGTGCCTGTACATGTGCGCAGGGACTCGCCTCTGTTTGTGTGTGTTTTGCTTGGTGTGTGTGCCCTGTGTGCTTTGTCAGCCTGCAGTCAGCTGATAACGACACAGTGCCAGCTCAGCTGTTTTCACCCTGGCTGCCTCCCTGGTGACACCAGCTCTAGGCATCAATCTCCCCTCCAACCCGGCCTCCTCCTCTTCCAGCTCTGCTCATCCACTCATTCATCCTGGCCAGATCCCCCCCACCCCCTTCAACCTGTCCTCAGTCTCTTCTCCTTCACCTTGTCTACCCCTGTCTGAACCCACTCCTTCTACCCTGCTAAAGCATATCACTAGTCTCCTCTGTGCCCTTGACACTTTGCCGCTCTTTCACCGCTCTCCACACCTTCCTCCACTCTGCTGTAGCCTTTTGTTGATATCAAAACTCAAAACATCACATTGTCAGACTATACCCAGACTGTCACATGTTTTGTTAGAGGGGGGGGCATTCCAGTTATTCAAACAGTCACTGCCTCAAAATAGGCTAAGCTAAACTTAACCTGAGCCAACCTCTGTTTCAGTCAGCAGAAATTCACATTATTTCACTTTTTGGCGAAATAAGCAGAGCAATGTCACGTTACATTTGTAAGCACTGATTCTGTTTAACTTGTGTAATACTGCTGTGACAGACTTAATGACTGATGAGGGATGCCATGCTGTGTGATTGCAGATAGGCCTGCATGAGACTCATTAGTTTCTGCATTGCAATGGAAAATCTAATTATTTCTATCTCTGTTTATTGGTGTAGGTTTGTATGAGTGCCTTTGTGCATTCGTGTTGTTTTTCTTTCAGCTTTTGACATGGATTATAATGTAACCTTTATTTTAGTAGGAGCAGACTATTTTTTTTAAAGAGCAACAGGTCCGGTGGAAATTAAAAGGATGTAAACAAATGTGACATTTAAGGAGCAGGGATAAATATCAACAGCTTGATGTTTATTTAAAATTTGTTTCAGTTCCTTTAGTAAGCTAATCAAATCAAAGCCTGCTTTACGATAAGGTGTGTTTTCAATTGTTGAATGTGAGGCCTAAAGAAAGACATTTAAGTGATTTATTTTGTATTTAAACATTTTGACGATAATAATAAATCAAGGTATATATAACTACTTGGAGCAATATCGTCATCATGTTGTCTCGCTATATGAACATAGACCACTGTCAGCCATCTAATGAACTACGTTTGCAAGACCTAGATTGTTAAAAATAAATCCTTTAGCATGAGAGCAAAGGGATGAACATATACCATGACCTTAAACAGTCTAAGCTATAGTAATTTAAAAATCCTTTGACAGAGTGCTAATTCCTGTGTGTGTGTGTGTGTGTGTGTGTGTGTAAGCTGTGATGTAATACTTTGATATTGTATATTATGTCCTTGGGAATAGAAGCTTTGCAGAGATTACATTAGTGAAAGTAGAGAGTATTACTATGGAACCAATGTCTACACTGCAAAAAATGACACGACTGATTAATTGCTGTGTGTACACAATAACTCTACTCATATTTCAACTTTATTATCATCAAGGAAACATGTGGCTGGCAATCTCCATGCATGGTTGTAAACTAACTCGTATGTAATATTATTTATATCATTACATATATCTATCATTCACATTTTTAGAATGTAGCCTCTGTTTGTTTGTGAAAAAAATCACATTTTTGCCGTAGCACAGACATGGACGTGTTTCAGGAATTCAGGAATGACTTTACCTCATACATTCTGATGTATAGTGTATACCTGACAGATTCTAGAAAACTGGAACTAGACAGTCTACCAATGAGTGTGATATCTGGCACAAGTCTCAGTGGCTTGTGTTGTGGCATTGTAATGAGAATCAGATCATTCATCAACAACTGGGATCAAGTGATGCATGTCACTGACACACACCTCAGTCAAACACTACACTGAAGCAGAGGCAGACATGTCACAGAAGCAGAGAACAGCTGTAAAGTGCCTCTGTCTGCTCGCTCAAACACATCAGTTGAGGAAATTAATTTTTTGTGTGTGTGTGTGTGTATTCTGATCTATTCTTAGCCTTCTCTTTGTGGTGTATGTAGCCTTGAAGGGCTTAGGGAGATTTACGTAAGAGAGAGAGAGAGAGAGAGAGAGAGAGAGAGTGAGGGAGACAGAGTGGAGAGAGAGAGAGAGAGAGAGATGGGTCTTACAAATCACCAGCCCAAAGGCCCAGACTCATACACACACATAAACATAGACCCACCCATCTCCATACATACACATCTTGTGACCCCACCTCATATGTCTATGCTCCCACAATGCCTTGCTTCTTTCATACACGCATGCTTTAACATAAACTGACAGGACGTTCAGTGAGTCAGCGATGACCCTCTTTCTCATTTCTCTCCCATCCGCCCTCTTCAGTCCATCAAATACCACATGTCTGACATCTCTTACTCATGACACAACAGATCAGCTCTCCATTTTTTTCCTGTGATCTCTGTTACTCTGTTAGGACATGAAGAGTTGTTTTTTCTTTCACCGTAGGTCTGACGTAGTGGTGCTCTGCTTCTCTCTGGCTAATCCCAATTCCCTGCGCCACGTCCGCACCATGTGGTTCCCGGAGATCAAGCACTTCTGTCCCCGAACGCCCATCATCCTGGTTGGCTGCCAGCTGGATCTGCGCTATGCTGACCTGGATGCAGTTAACCGTGCACGGCGACCACTAGCCAAGTGAGTCTGCGTCAGGAGCAAACACTTTTTAGACTTTACAAGCACCAGTGTGGCTTGATGGAGGAATGTGTTTAAGTGTTAATCTAGAAATGATCATTTTCTCTTTCTCTCTGACTCACAGACCCATCAAACCTACAGATATCCTTCCTCCAGAAAGAGGCCATGAGGTGGCGAAAGAACTTGGTATACCCTACTACGAGACCAGCATTGTTGCCCAGTTTGGGGTCAAAGATGTCTTTGACAATGCCATCCGTGCTGCTCTGATCTCACGGCGACACCTGCAGTTCTGGAAGTCCCACCTGAAAAAAGTCCAGCGGCCTCTTCTTCAAGCACCCTTCCTGCCTCCTCGTCCGCCACGCCCCATAGTGGGGATCCCTGACCCCCCTCTCACAGATGGGGAAGGTCCTGACTCCCTTTTCTGCCAACCTCTGTGTGCAGATGTTCTTTTCCTCCTGCAGGGTGGCACCACTCGTGTCTTTGCACACAAAGTCTATCTGGCAACATCTTGCTCCAAGTTCTATGACCTTTTCACTCTTGATCTGGGTGGGTCATGCATGGGGGTGCAGGGGGAGGAACAGGAGAGCCAGGAAAACTTGGAGAGTGGAGAGGAAGATGAGCAAAGCAGGAGAGGAGCCAAGGAGCAAGCTGGGCGCACTAAGAGCCTTGATATTGACAAAGATGGGGTTGATGGAGGAGTGCGGGGCCTGAATCGACCCCAGCTGCTCCAGCAGGGCTCTTTGAGGACTTCACAGAGTGATAATGCGCTTCCTTCTCGTGCACAGTACTCCCTTGGAGCACTGGGGACTGGTCGAGCACTTTCAGGATGGGGAAGGGGGTTCTTGAGTGTGTGTCTGGAGCATATTGATGATCCCATGACCGGACGGCCTCGTCTCATGACTGTAGTAGCCATGGATGCACTTATACAAGAGGAACCATTCAAGGTATAAAGAGATTTTTTTTGTGCATTCAGAAATCTTCCAGAGCTGTATACTTTACCATTTCATTTGCTCTGTTCTTAGGCGGTACTTCAGTACTTGTACACAGGCAGCCTGGATGAGGGCAGAGGAGATCTGATGCAGGTGGCCACCATCGCAGAGCTGCTGGAGGTGTTCGACCTGCGGATGATGGTGGCCAACGTTCTTAACAGAGAGAGCTTCATGAACCAGGAGATCACTAAAGCCTTCCATGTCCGCAGAGCCAACCGCATCAAAGAGTGTCTCAATAAAGGGACATTTGCTGGTAAACCACTGTGCCAATCTTTCAGAACCGCAGCACTTTCTTTCTGTAGCATTGGTATCAGTGCAGATGTTTGCCATGAATGCATTAGCCTGTCTTTGTGTGTCTGTGTGAAGGTGTGAGAATGGGAGAGTGATGAAGAGAAAGTGTGTCAAGCAAGAAAGATTTTACTAATTTTCAGCACTCTCTTTCAGTCAAAAAATGTACACTGTGTGTACATTTGATCATATATTTGCCATTGAATAATTGCTTTTAAACTGCATTTTGTATGTCGTTTATGTGTTTTATGCAGTCCTAATCATCAAATGACTTGATGACGTGTTTCAGTCTGCTTGGTTGTTTTGTGTCTGGTCTTATTGTCCTGTGTGTGCCTCCTTTGTGGCGTTACTGTTGTGTACGCACGTTTTCACAGCATTTGCAGCCAATGTCAGACATCTGCTGACTCCGTCTCACATTCACTTCTTCCATACTCTCTCTGTTGTCTTCATCATTACAATGAATAAATGGGAGTTTTGATTGATAATTGATAAATGAATCTGTAAACTTAAACAAACATACATTCTGATAGATGATTCTGGCTCACATGCACATTTTCAAAAGTATCAGTGCAATAGGTTTAATATGCTTTCCTGCCACAGCACCACTTCCTTTACCCAAGCTCAAGTTCACAGTGTATTTTCAGCCTGACCTACTACCCTGCATCTGCTCTCCTTCCCTGTTTTGTTCTGTCCTCCTGTCAATTTATCTCTCTGTCTACCTGTGTCTATGTCTCTGTGTGTGTCTGTCTGGCCTTCTGTCTGTCTGTTTGTATGTGTGTCTGCCTTTGTCTGTCTTCCCCCCCTTCTGTAGCTTGGGCCTCTGTGGCATTCCACGAGATGAACGCTCTTTTCCCACCCCGGTTTTAGATGTGGTGTTCCGCCTGGACGATGGCTGCCTCCCCGCCCACAAGCCCCTGCTCATCTCCAGCTGCGACTGGATGGCGGCCATGTTCCGTGGCTCTTTCATGGAAAGTTACATAGAAGAGGTGAGTTGATACATACCAGAAAGAGCGTGAGGATAGAGTTACCTTCAAGTTTAGAGCAGGGATTGAGTTGCTGTGCCCTAAATACTGGGAAATTCACAACGGAAAACTCAGCACCTGTGTAAACATGGACCAGTTGTAGGTAGACGAGTTCTTGGATAAGGTTTATTGCTTGTCTTATCTCAGCAACGGTGTGCAGAAGCCTACAGTTGAATTATAGCCCTGTTATCAGATTGACCCAGAATCCTTTGTTTTACTTGCAAACATGGTTAAAGACAACTGCCAGACAGTTTGCACCTCAATAAAACTCAAATTTTGCATTATGGGGGCTTGATTTCTGTGCCCAAACAGAATATGAGTCCTCACACTGTGACTGTGTAAACAAGTTTGTAAAGTAGACACACACCTTCTGACTGACTTCCTGTTGCTGGATGCTTGCTGGCTGTGTAAAGTGCTGCTTTGCGTGAGTCTTATTAAAGACTTTGTCTTGCTGGAGTCTTTGCTTTGTTAGTTGTGGGGGCTCAAGCTTGCAAGAGCAGAGTGTGGATGTTTTGCAATCATGTTTCAGTGAATCAAGTAAGGCCAGAAAAGTCCTACTTTTGAGGTCAACACTTTTAGAGTGATGGCTCTGGTTACTTCAGGTACTCTCAGCTTCTGTTTTCTCAGTACTGGATGCAGGATGTGTGCTCCTGACCTGACCCAATCAGAGAGGAAGTTACTGTCTGACTTTAAGTTGATGGGCTGTGTTACAGAGCCAGATCCTGTTACTTTTAAGGTCAGCAGGGTTAGGTTACTTAGATGCAGGACCTTAGTAACAGAGGGTGAAATATCACTAGATGAATTAAAAATCTGTTAGATTAAAACAAACGAGTTGGAAAAACTGTCGTATTTTTGGTGATTCCAGATGGATTTTTTTTCCAGAACGCACCACACAAGTGGGTGTGCACAAATCCATTCCAGCTATGTTGAAAGCAGGACATCAGCATCTCTGAGGGGGACGCAGTGTTTGCTGCTGGTGGGCTGCCTGTGTCTATGGTTACTCTAAACAGTTCATGTTTGTGACTATTGTGACATTTTACGACATGAAGCTGGCAGAGCATACACAGCAGGTGCTCTGGAGACAAAGACTCAAAGACTGACTGCACAATGAAGCTGTCAGCATTCATGTTTATGGGCAACAGTAGTTTTTCTATTGCATTTTTATGGTGCAGAAAGGCTCGGTGCAACTAAATAGTGAATTCAGTTGCATATATGTTGCAGCATTTCAGGACCCCATGCATTTTCAGCATGCTATTGGCTGACCATACGGTATATCTTATTTAATATGAGGCACACATCTTGCCTGTTAGCTAACAGAGCTGTGCAAATAGGATTGAATGCTTGCTCCATTAACCACACTACAACATTGGTCTTTAAATAGAGAATGACACAGTAACAATTGTTCAGCCTTGAGACAGGAGCCAGTCCAGTTCTATTCAGTAAAAGAGATTTAATCCAGGACAAAAGGCAGGAGCAGATGTTGATGTGGTAGTTTTAAAAGAAATACGGATCCAACGATGACGAGATGGCAAACAGTACCAGGATGATAATTAAATTTAATTTGGCCTCCTGTGGATTATACGGACACAGCCTATAATTCCCAGTGTTACAAGAATTTAACCATCCACAGGAGATTATTCTTTTCATCTATTCAAATAACAATATGTCATTTGGTTTTCTAGGTAACATAGTTATAGAACATTTTATAAATGTATGAAATAAAACTGTGACTGTGAGAGTAACATGTGATCAGGCCGTCCTGTTTTGATGCACATGCCACACTTTGTTCTCAATATTTTTATGCTCACACATTTCAGTGATCATGCTGTTGTGTGATAACAGGCCTATTCTAAATGCGCACTGAACAGCATAAAGTCGTGTAAAAAGAAATATTGATATTTTTATCCCATTAGACAAAGTTAAGAATCTTGCATAGTGATACAAATCATCACCATGTTAGCATACTTCTTCAGCTTTACATGTTAACAGGCCTAGATTTTCAGAGCAGCATCAACCGGAAGTCTGAAGAGACAGCTGACCACATGTTTGTTTTTTAACTCGTAGTACTTCCCTTTTCTGTGGTAGTGACTACGTGACTCGCTGCTTTGAATTTGCTTGTGTTTTATAAATGTATCACTTCCACGTGTGTTGAAAATCTGACTTTTTGTCAGATTGTATCATGTGTTTTCACTCAGCCTAAACGTCGTGCACTTGCACATGACATTATGTTATTCTAAACTCATAATTGAGTTTATCAAAAGAAAACCTGTCAGTACAGTAGATGGGTCCTTTTCATAGATGTTCCGGTACCGTGAATGTGTCCACTCATTAATGCATCCTTGGCCCAGCTGGGGCCTTAAGCTCTAGAGACCACCCTTGTGTTGGTGTTGACTTTTTCATCGTAACGAGAGGTCGCGCCAAGCTGACATTCTCTTAATTGCTTCTGGGTATTCAGGTTGAAGAGTGCCTCAGTGGGTAGACTCGGAGGGCTCCTGCAGGGATCAGGTCATCACTCCTATAATCATTTATCCCGCTTCCGGGATTTACATTGCATTACCTGCCACTGAATTGGTATTGGGCTGATGTACATTAATTAAGCAGTTAAAAGGTCTTTTACAATTGTTTGCATTTATTTATTTAACTAAGAGGAATGCCAAGCCACACTGAGAAACAGCAGGACCAACACATTCAGTGTAGCTAAACTTGTGTATTTTTGATTGTGTAAAGGACCAGTGTGTAGGGTATAGTGGCATCTAGTGGTAAAGTGGTAGATTGCAATCAACTAAAAGAACTCCAGCTAATGAACACATGCACACAAACACCTGATGTCTTACACACTCTGGGCCTTTAAATGTGCACATCTGGAATGGGATTGCATTCTAATAATTAGATCTGGTCATATAGTAGTTTTAGAGCATGGTGTGACCTTCATCTCTTTAAAGAGTAAGTCTGATTCTGCATGTAGCTTTGATGCACATGTCTCACTGTGCATGTAGGATGGTTGCCTCTGTGTGTGTGCGTGTGTGTGGTGAGGTATTTTGTGTTAGCCACATTGCTCACATCACTAGCCCTCAGACAGCGCTCTCATCTGAGATGAAAAGGAATATGTGACCAGAACAGTGTGTCCTCTGCCCTTTACCTTTCAAATACCCGCAACTCTGCTCTCATTGCTGTTTTCATGGGACTCCACCCACAAGATACACTTATGTTTATTTTCATGAAGCTCACCTCTTGTAATTTTTTTAATACATGCCCTTATTTTTTATTCATTGTTTTTTTTCTCTTTTCTCTCGATCTGGTCATTTTCCAGGTATCCATTCCTAACACCAGTACAGCCTGTATGCGTGGGGTGCTGGAGTTCCTGTACTGCGGCCTTCTCACGCCCTGTCCTGGTCTGGAGCCCATGGAACTAATTGTTCTGGCCAACCGCCTCTGCTTGCCACGCCTTGTCGCCATGACTGGTAAACACTTTCTCTGCAGTATTAAATCTTGTACAATATGGCTTCCTTTTTTTTATTAACACTATCACTATCACAAAAACAGTTAAGCAACCAACAGACAACTCTGACTGGGATCATGTCAGATGCCAGTGCTGCATGAAAACATTAATTGCTAACATGTTTTTGTGCATTTTATTAATTTGTTTATTTAATTTGCATCTTCAGAGTTGCATGCTGTGGATGAGCTCCTCCAGCTGGCAGTGAAAGGAGTTGACATCGATGGGCAGGTGTTGGCTTACCTTGAGCTTGCACAGGTCTGTCAATTACATAAAATATGTTTAATGAAAAATAATTCATCTTTAAGCAATACGGTTCTAAAATGTCTCCTCTGATTTCTTTTTTATTGCAGTTTCACAATGCCAAGCAGCTATCAGCTTGGTGTCTCCATCACATCTGCACTAATTATAACAGCATCTGCCGCAAGTTTCCCAAAGACATGAAGGCCATGTCTGCAGGTACAGACACTGTGGTTTGTCTCTTACAGTTTTCAAGCACATATTTTCTACATTTTTGAAAAGGGGAAAAAAAACATAAAAAGCACAGTAGTAAAGAATGGTAGCATAGTGTGACTTGTTCATAGCAAACATTTGGTTGGACTGGGAGGGTTGAATTTTTCTGTTGAGCGAGAGATAAGAGTTGTTTCTTTGTAAAAGAACAATAAATAAAAGACAAAATATCCTTCATTTCATTAGCATGATAAATGCAACATTCATCCTCAACTAAAATAAGGATGTAAATGCACAGTGATAACAATTAACGTGAAAAAAAAAATAAACATTTGCAAACCTTCAATCATTTTCCTGCCTGGCATGTTTATTTATTCATTTTACACTGAAACACATCATCTGTTTTATATTTGCTATTTTCTCTACAGAAAACCAGAAGCACTTTGAGAAGCAGCGCTGGCCTCCTGTGTGGTTCCTAAAAGAGGAAGACCGCTACCTGCGCTCTCAGAAGGAGCGCGAACGTGAGGAGGAGATCTTGCGCAAGCAACACACCAAACGGGGCTGGTGTTTCTGGAGGCACCCGTCCTCCACGCCACATGTCTCCTAAAGAGTTTCCTTCCACTGAGTTCTTCATCCTGACCCTGGATCATCCCAGGACAGGACAGGAAAGTTAACACCAACCCCCCTTAATGCATATAGAGGAGGATGGCCCTGAGCCCTCTATCAATGAGGAAAGGACTCTCAGTGCTTTTATGCCTGAATGTCTCATGTTTGGGGGAATGTATGTGCCTCTTTATAAGTGTGGGTGACCACATGAGTGCATTTTTTTTGGTATGCTGTGTGACAAGTGTGGACAAGTGAAGGGTATGTGCATGGATGTGTGAATATATATGTGTGCGGTATTGTGATTGAGTGATGCTTCCAAGTTGAGTGCTTCCCTGACGCCCTGCTCTGTAAGGGCCTGTGGCGTTGCAGTGCAGCCCCTCGTCCCCTCCACAAGAGCTCCGTCCCTCCACCAGCACTCACAGCGTCTCATCCTTTGAGTGATTGGACTGGGAGTAAGGGCTCTCTATCTCTCTCAGTCTCTCAGTCTCCATCCTTCACATTGACTTTAATGACTATTACACATTGACCACTGCAGCTCCTCTCGGAGGGGCGTACCTCTGCCTTCGATTCTATACAGACTGTTAGCTTGCACACTCAGACTCACACCCACAAATTCTCTTCTCTAAAACCAGCACTGGATTTCTAGGAACTGATTTTATTATTTTTAAATATTACTTAACCTTGTTTTTATACATTTCTATGCGCCTTTTAAGACTATCAGGGGAAAATGGCGCACATTATACTCCCAGGATGCAACCACAAAGATGTTCATCTTTGGCCCAGGTGTGAGCATAGCTTGTTAGCCTCCTGAGTGGACCTCGCTGTCCATCATCCTCTCCTGCACCTCCCACCACCTTAACACGTGCACCATGCACACAAAAGCAAAACACAAACTCCTCTTGATGAAGAGTTCTAACCAACAGCAAAGATGAGGGGTGAAGAGGGCTAGCCTTACTTGATACCTCTGCCGAGGAGGAATTTTGGAGACCGTATTAAAGGAAACTTGTAAAGTCTATGACCACTAGGTTGCGTTGAAGCAGCTCAGCCAGCTGGCCTTTTTACACACATACACCACTAAGGGCAGCACTGCTCAGGGGGGCCCCCTGCCACTAACCCACACACTAGCAGGACTTTTTATGCCTGTCTTTTCCTCACTCTGGTGTTAGATGTTAACATCGTCAGTATCAATCCTTTCAAAGTGTTAAACAGAAGCTAAAGCACAGGCACAGTGTTGTCAGTTTTTCAACTGATTATAAATACCAAAGCTGTGATTCTTCTTCCTCAGTTTCTTCATTTCTGCTTCCCTGTTTTTTTAGTTTTTTTTTTAGCAAGAGGGAAATTGAAAGTGACTTGTGAGAGACGGAGGCAGTGTGAAACAATATTTGAACCCCCCCCCCCCCCCCCCCGCCCACACACACACACACAGGGTAGCATTTTCAATCTGTGGTGTCGGAGGAGAAAAGAGTCACTGCTGGACACTTCCTTTCTCTCCTGTTGCTGGAATTGAAAATGGTGCTTAAGACACGATAAGACGGTGTCCACGAGAACACACAGACACACATTTTATGTTCAGAGTTCAAGTGTCTGTCTATGTTATGCGTTTACCTGCAAAGAACAGAGCAGAACTGTCATGATGGTATTCAGACTTGTAATATTTCTTAATTTTCTAACAGTCTATAAGAGGTCATAAGAGGTCACTTATTTTAGAATGTGCACACTTTATTTTACATGCAGTGGTTATGTCTCTGTATTGTCTTTTTGCTGCTTTCAAAAAACAATGTGATATGTTTTGCTTTCTTGTTAACCAGGATATTATTACTTTAGGTTGCAATTATGAGTGTTATTTTTAACTGTTTATTAATATAACTGCATATGAGGGCAAATTGGGTTTTCATGTTAAGGGTGCTAATTTCTTCTAGGCTTTGGTACTGAATGTGGAAAAAAAAAGATGATGTGGTGATGAGTTTCTATTAGCACGTTGTTCTATTTGTGGGTTTGCACCCCTCAGCTTTACCCAGGCAACTGTAGGAGATAGATTGTGTGAGACATGTGGTGTGTTCTGCCGTTTTTTTTTTTTTTTCCGCAGGAGGCATGTAAAGTCATTGTCAGCTACCGAAATAGAAGTCAGAGAGGATCTCACGAGACCCAAGTGAGAATTGAGCTGATTCGGCTCCAAAAAAAAAACAAAAAAAGAGTAAAAGTGGAGAACGTCTCAATGAGGATTACATGCATCCTGCAGAGTCTGGAATTATTCTGCAGATTTTATCCCACTGCAATGTTTTGGGAGTTTAGGAATAAGACCTACAGTGGAGAAAAGTTGGAGAGTTTTTGTGATGGACTTTGATGGCCTCCTTTTAGTTCCCCATAGAACTGATTTATCTTGATGGTAGTCATTGTTAGTATGACCCATTAAGCCTCTGCTCTTGGTCCATGTGCCTTATAGTTAGACAAAACTAAATGTGGAATCTTAGCAACGTTTTAATTCAAACCTGCAGACAGGTGCTGCAGTCAATGCCTGGATGGATTCAGCATCATTGGCCATGATCATCTGTAAAATTGGTTATGATGTTGCTCATGCACTCTTAGCCATTCTCCTTATTTGAGAGGATTTTTAACGTGTGCAGAATCTTTTGGCCAGCTTGTTTTAAGGAGCCAAAAGGCCTTTGAGATGATTCATAGAGTGCACAAATTGTACAGTTGGTTGGTCTAATCACATGGCCTTAGATTAGATCAGGACTCTCATTGTTCTCCACTGACCAGGTGATTGAGAGGTAGCAATTAAAATAGACAAGGTCTAAGTTAATAACCACTGAGAAAGCAAAACGTTTTTAAAATGAGCACTAGCTGGCCTGAGTGCTGCGAGGGTGCAACCACTTTTAGAATGTGGTTCATTTGCATGGTGGCCTAACTTTGTCATTACATGACGTTTGTTTTGGAATGCACTTTCTTCTTTTCTTGTCTATGACTATACCTTTCTGTAACTCTAGCATGAATTGATCCTGATGTATGATTGTTTCTAAACCTGATTGACTGTAGCACAACATTTCCACCTTCAGATTTGTCCACTCGTCCATCTCGTTCAGTGAGGAACTCAGTAAACATTTGACTTGCCCAGCTTCTTAAAAGATCCTGTTGCCCCTGAACCACACAGTAGCTCTCTACTTGTCCCGTTGCTTTGTGCACAAGTTATACTAAATTAGCACAGCTTAAGGTAGCACTAAATATATAACTTTAGATAACATGCTGGGACATTTGTCTGCTGCTGCTGCTGCCGTGCAGTGGCACAGCTGACCTGTAGTAATGCAATCAATCAATCTTTATTCTTTTATAATTCTGGGGTATAAAATTGAAATGCCTAAAAATTTGACCTGAAATCAAGTATTGTACATTTTTACAATGCATTTTTAAGAATGTTTTTTGTTGTGCAATGCATGCAACGACAAACAAACAGAGGAACGGTGTACAGCATGGTGCATGTTTTTTGGGGTTAGATATTGGCTACTGTATATACAACACAGTTTCTTAACCCTCAGTGTTGGGACCTAGCTTAGGGTCATTTGATTTGCTAATGGAGTTGTGGGAAATGTCTCAAAAATGAATTCTTATTGGAGTGAGAATTGTGGGGAGTATGAGTAAAGTTGCAGGACCAGAAAGGTTGAGAAATCCTGAGTTACAGAGAGGGACTAACAGAGTTAGGAACCGTCCCTGTGAAGGAATGAACTGCAGTGGATGACATGCAACCCCACTTAGAAGCATCTTTAATTTAGCCCTCACTGCTTGCTCCACACTGACCCCTACAGGCCTCTGGTCACAGTTCTGATGTAGGACAGTGTTTGTGTGTCTTACCGCTTACTTTTCACTGTCCTCACTTATTATTTTGTATTTGCTGGCCTGCTCTCCCTGTTTTAACTTGAGGCCTAGTGACTTTGTTGTCTCCTCTCTTGTGCCTTCAGTGAAATCTCACTCTTTTTGGCTCTGTATAGGCTGTCAACACTGCACCTACAGCCTTCTGGGCTCAATTTTAAATCAGTTAAGCCAAGAAATACTCACATGTGAGCACAGACATACATGTAGGTAGCTTTCATTGATGTACAGCATCGTATAAGGATTTGCTTCTCTTTCTCTTTTTCTAAGCATTTACTCCAGTTTCTGACTTTCTGCATCATACTGATAACTTCCAGTTATAACATATGAAGCTTTACAAGTTCAGTATAATCTATGCTAAAACAAAATCAAATAAAATAACACAATAGATGGCTTAAGTTATGAAATGACCAAGAAACCCAGCAAACCAGCAGTTTTAGAGTAACCTTTTCCGCACTCTTTCAGGTGCCTGCACTTTGTAATATGTAGCCTGATACTACGTTGTTTTGTATCTTTATATGTATAGCAGTTGTCTTGATCAAAAAATATCACTTTCTTCACTTGGTCTTTATCTGAAAGCCAAATTCAGTCATGTACTTTGTTGCTTCCATTATTTGTCTGCAATGTATTATGTTGCAGTCACACATACAGTCAGCTTAGCTATGGAATGGCATCTGTGAACTACTGGTGGGATTAAAGGCAGATATTATCCGTGACAACTTTATATATAAATATAATGCTTTAATGGAAGTAGTTATTATCCAAAGTACAGTATAAGTGTAAATTTGATGGTCCCAGCTGGAAATAACCTTCTCACCTTCTTACTGCTCTCCACATTGTTTCTACTTAACAAGTCGGCGTATACACGTGTATGCACAGAGAGGCGTGACGGTGCAATTAACCCCTCGGTTTATACTGTAATCTGTAAGTGGATTGTATACTGTATAGTATTGTTATGCACTTTTTTTCTCTCTCCATCAACTCATAGGAGTTTTATTAACATTTACTGCTTATGTTACTGTGTTTTATGACAATAAGAGGCAAAAGAAAGAGCACACCACACTCACAAACTATTAAGGGCTTTCAAGAAATATATTCAACAATCAGAATGTTTTGCTGCTGTTGCAAAAAAAAAAAAAAAAGTTTTGGAACTAAAATTTTGTAATATTTTTAAACCACTGTGATTTGTACAAAATTTCAAAAAGAAATGTAGAAAAAAAAGTTTTTTGTCTTTTTTTTGCCATTTCAGTATTTTGACGTTTGACATGAATTTTATTAAAACTGTTAATCTTTTGAACTTGTCTTATGTCATTTTTATTTTTATTTTTCAGTTTTGCAAAATTGCAAAAATGAAAAAAAAAAAATATATATAGGTATAGTGGACCATATAGGAGTGGCCATTACATTTGAAAATTAAGTTATTTTTATTAAATGACACTTTAACGATCACCAGTGTCAAGGATGTTGTGTCATTGTGTTTCTGGTATCAAATAATCTAAAAAAACAAAAATACACTTTACTAGACAAAGATGGTCTTATTTTCATGACTAGTATATGCTCTTAGTTAAAGTCTCATATATATAACAGAGAGCTGACATGTTCTATAATATGAAAAATGCAGATTTTCATGAATAAAAAAGTTAATACTAAAGAATGGACACAGACCATTGTCTTGGTTCTTTGTCTATTTGCAGCCCTTTGTCTCACTGCCTGCAGACTTACACTGGTGCAGCTCTGCCCTCTAGTGGGTAAGAAAAATAACCTTTTGGAACAGGTTGTGGAGCTATTTTCAACACATAGAAGCAATAAATTAGTTTTATGCCTGAGTTATCTTTAAGATGCTTTTTTCGGTTTTAGTGTGTCTCAGTCACACAGTCTCTTTATTTTTGTCATAATGAAAGTAAAAAGCTGTGCTGCTGTCAGGAGGCTTCTGCACTGTTTCCTGTTTAGCTTGAACATTTACATGTGCCATCAACCAGGATGTCCTCTCCAAAGTGCTGCAGTATAAAACCTGAAGTATGTATGATTACCTCAGTCTGAATTTCTGCCAATGCTTTTGTCAGCAGTGGAAGCACTAACTGAATTTACCAACCCATATTTTCTTATGTGTCTTTTTATGTTTCCTCCATAAACTTTGGATGAAAGAGAGCTGAGTCAACAACCCTGTATGATCAAGATCAACATGCTGCAAGCTGAGACTTTTAATAAAGCCTGGTAAGGGACCACAGAAACCCACAGAAACATGGTAGGAGAGGTTGCCATGGAGATGTTTACTGATGTGGCTGATGATGTGTAAATGTAAAGGACTGACAGGGAAAGGTGGTGGTTTACTAGGGACTGGAATATTTTTTACCATCTTGATGCATACATGTGCATCACAATCACACTGTTCTTGTTGCCAACAAACTTTTAACAGCCAGTGATGTACCTCAGTTTTCCTTTCATTTTCTTTCTTGTAAATGGAGAAATTTACTGGCTTTTTCTAAAGTAACAACCTCAACCTCCATGGTCAGGAGCATCGGTTTGAACGCTGATTACAGGCCGTTATGCTGCGTCAGCTATCTGCGCCATGGGCTGTGTTCGGATTTCCCACAGTCTTTGCCCCTGCCACAGCCTCGTAGAGCAGAGGCACAAATGTGCGCTGACATCACCACATCTGGCTCTGATTTCCTTCAGGTCTCCTGGGAGCAGATAAGATGAAAGCAGAAGATGCTGTCGTACAGTGGACACACAAGCTTCTTTGGACTGTGTTTTAAACTTTTGTGTGTGCCATTCATTTAAACATGTAGGACCTGATCAAGCCCCACACAGAACTGCTTTGTCGTACCTCTTGAAGCTCTAACAATGGACAGACAAGCAAACACAATGTACAAAGGAGGCACCTCAGCTAAGTGACAGCACGTTCCTTTGTGTATTTCACCCTCCTTAAAGTGTGTTTCATTTACAGATGTTAGTCTAGACCTCCCCAAGGTCTGCTCCATAAACAAAACTGCCCCCGACACACACATTCTCTAAATCAGGGCCTCTCAAAGCAAAGCTTATGAATACTTTATCATCCTGACACTACGGTCTAATTTAAGGCCTATTTTATAATGGGAAGCAGACATAGAGCTTGTTTTTAAACAAAATTTGTGTCTTTTTCTAGTCTTTCAAAAACAGCCATTTGTTAAAACTTGTTACATCTCACTGAAGCAAGGAAATATGTTTATTCTACATTGTGAGACAAAGCCATGAGAACAGAGGGCTGTAATTTGGAAAACTGTTTTGTGTGTGTTTATAGAGGTGAGAATGTGATTTAGTATTGCAAATGCACACAGACACTCCCACTTACACACTAAGGCCCAAGGGAAAGATTTCTCAGGGCTGCTGTGAGGGTGCATAGCTGAGGAGTGACCTCACCTGGAAGCCTGATGAGAAGACACCCAGATTCTCAGAGCATGTGCATATCTCTTTTCTCTCTCTCACACACACAGAGACAAAATGTATATTCATGCTGTATGCAGCCTGTCATTTCTTCCTCTTCTTCTTCTCTTCAGTAGCGATCTCTTGTTTCCAACATTGCTACATGTCTCTGATGTTGCCTTTTTTTATCAGGCCCATCTGGCAGCCGAAGTGGCCTCAGTGGTCTTTTAATGCTACAACATGGCGTCAGCTGTCGGATAAATGTGTGTATGTTACTGACATATAGCTACCTTCCATTCAGGTCCAGTCATCGACATCACCTCTCCCCCACCCAAGCCGTTAGCTACACAATTAGCTGCATAATATGACTCCTCCACTAAACAGAGTGTAAGCATGACAGGACAGGAGGTGAGACAGAATTTAGAGTGTCTAGGACATATTCTAATAAAAGAATATATGTAATAAGATTGTAGCCTAATGATATGTCACAGTTATGTTATATTCCCTTTTTTGGCACCAGTTAAAAGTTGAGCTGCAGCGTTTTGAATTATTAGTAGATGAGACAGCGATGTCTTGCTCAGCCCAACATAACTGTGGCTAAAAGAACATCATTAAAAACCCTCACCAGTGCTGACTCAGTACTGTGACAGACTGAAACACCTCAAGAATATGGTGCTCATCACAGCTGTATTCTACGCATGAACCTTTGACCAACAAAATCTAATAAATTCATCCTCAAGTCCAAGTGAATATTTGAAGAAAATTTCAAAAACTTGTTCCTGTCATGGGAATGGGACAAACATAAAGCTCTCACTCGTAAAATGAAATCTGTTCATCTCTGAATTTACATAAACTCCAGGGATGCCGCTGAAATGCCATCTTAGTTAAACTCAACTAAACTTTGTATGCATAAACAGTGTATTTTTAAAAGTTGTTATATTTGTTTATATAAAAGTTCAACATGTTCGTTATATAAGTTAATAAAATGTTTACAGCATGCTACAAAAAAGGTTTTGCTCCCTGTTGGTTCCCTTTCTGCGCTCCACCTGTTGCAGGTGTTTGGAGTTTAGGTGGACAACATGGCGACAGTTGGAGGGTTCCACAGACTAAAAGCCTACAGGTGATGTCATGGATGCTCTGGTCTGTGTTTGTACCACAAAGTGGTCAACACAGCCTCTAGTTTGCCCTCAGAACAACAAAAGACAAAGATGTATTTGACCCTGCAATCATTCAACAACTGACCTGTATGATGATCTCTGTCCCTACACTGATTTAATCACCTTCAGTGCATACAAATATATCCATGTAGAACACAGCATATAATCAAAATTTGACAACAAATTTAGAAACTGCTACTATCTTTGAGCTTTGTTTTCAGTTAAAAGATTAATGTACAGGAAGGTCTGACCTGTGTGGAGCACTGCTAAAGGTCAGGCACATTCCAGAGGCTTGTACTGTACAACAGTAAATTCACAACATAATGGGATAATGTCATAGGTAAGGGGTATATTTATGACAGCTTGAACAAATGATTGCAGCCACTGCAACTGTTCACACACACACACACATGTATGACAACATATGCTCACATCTAGGTAGATAAATAGGTCCTGACCAAAGAGGGGTGGAAACATATTGTGACCTCTGACCTCTGGGAGCATTTCCTACCTTTTAACACTAACTATCACGCCTGAGCACACACACACATAGGATTATTGAACACACATGGATTTGTTAACAAAGAGACATTTTATTTTGGAGGATGTTGCATGTGACTAAGCCACTCAACACTGCCATTAGTTTAGGCCAAGTCAGAAAGGCAGGAAACTGAACAAAAAGCCTGGGGAAGAAGTTTCAGCAAATGAGCAAAAAAAAATCCCATTAACCCACACATACACATACACATACATTCAAATCCCCACTGGACACACAATCATTCCCACATTTAGACCCCATCTCCAACAACAGCTGCCACCGCACCCCACACCAGAGGAAATGCCAAAGTCCTCTGAAGTGGAGCATAACAGTGTTGCCGTTCACATCCACAGTGCAGAGCTGAAAGGCTGGAAGAGCAGAAGAGCCTCTAATAGCAGGAAGTTGTAAGAATAATAGTGGTATGGGGATGTCATGCACTTTGTCCCTTTGGCATGCGAGCCCAGAACCAAAACAGCAGTAACTATGTCTGCTGCATGTGATGATTGTGAAACACATTTTCCAGACAATGTACAGTGATTCAAATGTACTGTCATCTTAGTTAGAAATGATTTCCTTTAGCTGTGTTGACCTATTAACTATCACTGGAAACTCTGTCTGAGAAGGAAGTGAGTGATTGCATCGGATGACTGTGTCAATCCAATATCCACCAGAGGATTACTCAGCCACTGTAAACTCTTTCCAGTTCCAGCTTTGGCTGTGAATAGCATAGCATGGCATAATGACTGTTAGAAAAAAATGACCATAAATCACATTTTATGTGCACAAATCCAGCCTGAGTCTGACACATCCCAATATAAAAACCTGTGACTTTTATCCTCTGCATCTGCATCTGCCCTGGATTATCTAAGAATGGCTGCTAAGCAAATTAAAGAGCTCAGGAACAGTCCCATAATCCCAGATCTTAAAACCCTGTGCCACCGACACACAGACAAACACCAGCGCAGGAGTGTATGAATGTGTGTGTGTGTGTGCATAAATGTGAGTGATCATGTCTGGAGTGTCTTGAGTTCACAGGTTGTGTGTGCATGAATGAATGCAAGACAGCATGTGTGAGCGTGTGGTCAGTATGAGTGTGTGTCATTGTTGGGCAGCAACTGAGCAGACCCCCAGCCATTCCTCAACACTGAAACAGCCTCCCCTTCCTTTTTTATATGCTGCCTGCTTCAAACCCAGTTCCCATGAAATTGGTTCTTGTTTGGCTTGTTGAGAGATTGCCTGCACTGTAAATGGCTTCTCTGGATTCTGCCAGGGGCCAGTGGGGGCCAATTCAAAGACAAAAAGTGACAAAAAGAGACTGACAGATCCAAAGCTGCCGCCACTTGTTCAAATAATTCAAATAATCTCACTTATTATTCATTATGTGGCCATATGTTGCACTCACTTTTGCTTTAAGATAGTGAAAGGTGAGGAAACTTGCCTTATAGAAGAAAAAAGCTTCCAAATATATATAATTTTGGGATATGTAGAGCTGTTTAAGGATCTGTGTTGCACTGTGAACACTTTTCTTCCAAGTGACCCAGCTAGTGAAGTCATTATGCTTTCCACTCTCTCAACAGGAGGTGGGGCTTTTTAGTGAAAACTTATTCTACCCAGCTGCACAAAGACCAGAGAGCAGTCACAGTCTCCTCCACGCTGGGAGCGCGCAGCGTCTGCACACATCGCTCCAATTTGGAATTAAAACCCTCGTCGCATGAACCTGCTTACCTTCACTGCAGATTTCTTGGTAGACACTTAGTAGTATTCCGCTGTGGCTGATTTCCAGCAGAAACTTCGACCCCGAAACCCATCGGGACCTGCGAACAGAGAAGCTGCGGGAGTGGTTTGGAAACTTTTGCCATCATGAGCACGCAAACGGTCAACCTTGATACCTACAGCCTGTCGCTGCTCACGGCCAAAGAGGACATCCTCAACCCCCGCTCCTCCACTAACTGGTAATAAACCAAACCGCGTCTGCCTTCCAGAGCATACAATCATTTGACATTATGATTCACATTAGTTTCAGGGTTATAGTTGTGCGTCAGTAAAGTGATTTTGTAGCTTTCTCTAAAGTTTCATGTTCTCCATCTTGTTTTACTGAATGAGTCGTTTACGCACGAGCAGAGTGCTGGTTGCGTAAGCGCAGACTTGATTTCATTTAATCCAGTTACCGATATAGAGGTGGACAACTCAGAGTCAACACGCACCCAGGCTGTCACAGATGAATGCAGGAATAGTTGACTTGCACAGGGATGCTCTGCCTTTAGATGTCCGTCTGTGACGCACGCCAGGCGGCTGTTGTGGCTCAGAGCGCGCAGCACCTGGCCGGCGGCCCGTTGCCCTCTCCCACAGGCGTTGTGCACCGTGACTCTGCTGTTCTTCCCCCCAGGAGCTGCGGGTTTTCATCGGATCGTGTTTCTGCTGATGTTCTGATCTCTGACAGCAGTTGTCTTTCAGGGGCAGACTCTTTAATTTGACAGCAGACAACATGAATATTGTCCACCTCACTTCAAAATACAAGAAAGGATAAATCGCAAATACAGAGCCAGCTTTCAAACCACACACACACTTTACTAAGAATATGTGTTACAATTCTACACTTTAACAGTTTAATTCATTGTGCATATTAGACCTCATGTAGAGGTCTATAATTGCTGGGCAACCAAACTAATTAGAGAGCACCCCATGTAACCTGAGTACCTGACCCCTGTCTTATTTGATCCATTGTCATAGAGTTTGTCTGTTACCATGGAGATCTATCCATCCTTTCCAAACAATACCAGTCTGCATGTGTAATCTTCCTCCATTTGTTTCTTTTCCTACACTCAGTGTGTGGGTGTGTTATTGTCATATGAAGCTACACACATGGTGTAGTAGTATTAAGGACTTGATTTGATATAGTATAGAAGAAGGGAAGTGATTCTGATGTTTCATTTCCTCTCACCTGATATCTTACTTTCTTCCTATTCTTCCAGGTTTCAATTTGGAGCTAACACTGCCATTCAAAATTTCAGCTTGTTAACCTTGACAAGCTGAA
Organism: Parambassis ranga; assembly: GCF_900634625.1. NCBI lineage: Eukaryota > Metazoa > Chordata > Actinopteri > Ambassidae > Parambassis > Parambassis ranga. Next base: position 11,373,872 of record NC_041030.1, on the reverse strand, counting down.
ATCTGACATGGAAAGACATTCCCCATCCAGGCAGAACTCCCTCAGTTTCCATTCTGTCTCACACATTTGGAAAAGCTCTTAAAGTTTCCATGTTCCGAATGGCAGCAGCCTCACATTGACACTTTACTGATCCAGCAGTTCTTCTTTTGCAAAAGCCACAGTCAACAACAAATTTGGGACTGTCTCAAAGCCAAAAATCCCTCTATCACACAGATGGATATGACCACAACATGCACATGTTTGTGTTTACAAGAGAAGGCCGAAGGAAATAAAAAGAGAGGGAGGCACCCTCCAGCATTCACTAAATAACACTGCTGTGACTGAACAGAGAAGTGGGAGGGGGACACGATGATGTCATGATTCTCTCTGTCAAACTACAGGAGCCTCACCCACTGTGTGTGCGTGTGCATGTCGAAGGGATTTTATGTGTGGGTTTGGATGTGCATATGCATCCTGCAGAGGGTATTGTAGTGCATTGAGGGCCTTGAGAAGTTTTCATGGAGATGGGTGGGATTCTTGTTTTGTTGGGCAATCCCGGCCCCACTGTGTGGCCTTGAGGTCCCTGTGTGTATTATCTAATGACCTTGTGTCCTGAATGGGAAACAGACCCTTTGTGGGTGAGACTGAAGAAAAGAGGAGCAGTTTCAATGCATCCTTCATTCAGACCTCTCTGCTGAGAATATCACAGCCTTGGAGGTCTGTGTTCGGTCTCCCAGACCACTAAAGACTACAAACGTTGAAGGCTGAAAACCAGCACTGTTTGCCTGTGTTATGTGTTTGTGTGTGTGTGTGTGTGTGTGTGTTTTAAAGAGACAGAAAGACAGGACAACTGAAAAAAGATGCATGTTTCCAATTAAATTGTGCAATACTGAGAACAGGAAAAAAAGGTAAATGTCTGAGGGAGGTTTGAAGAAAGCTTACAGTATTGTTTCAGTCTTGCAAAGCATCAGATAGAAATTCCTATTGAGTTGTAGAGTAATTCTTCAGAATGGATGTAGGGCATATCTAGACATCTGTGGGACCTGTGTAATCACAACTTTTTACAGAGCTCCTTCTTGCAGGCCACACTTTGATACTGTGTCCTCCCTTATTGCATCAGGCAGTGACACATAAAGTAAATATCTGATTTAATTGTATTAACAGAGTGATTCAATTCAAACAGAGCATTCATACACCAGTCTGTCTTGTTTTCATTCATCCTTGACTGAGTGTCGAGTTCCAGGATTAGGTCAGATATTTTACATTCATTAACAAAGCTTTCTAAGCTTTCATCACACTAGGCATCTGTGTTGAGCTTGTACTTGGTTAACATGTTAAATCTTATTTTGGTTAGAAATGTCTTAGGAGGTAGACACATACAACTATGGCACAAGTTTGCACTGGGTCTGGGCAGACACAGTTCTACTCTATAGTAACTTGGTAACCACAGTATCTGCAACCATGTGCAGCCTTTAGAAATAATGGACCATTTGTATTGAATTTGGAATCTACTCTAAAGACTACCTGGTAGATGTGATGTGGTCTTGTGTGCTGTGGGTTTTGGCACACACTGCAGCTTGCTTTGATGTAGGGCTGTGCATTTGACGATAAATGATCGTGAAGGATTTGAACGTATCGGCGATCTACCAGAACGGACAGATCGTTTTATCGTCCATAGAGCACGTTCTATTAATTGTAGTTCTATGTTCGCGCACACGCATGAGTTTTTTTCACTCGTCCAACTCTTAGTGCGCTTAATGTGAACACGACCAACCAGTGACAGCCTCCCCGTTAGGAAGCTACGGCTGAAAACGAAAAGAGAACGGAGGAACTGGTCCCTAAAACGAACTCCACCTTTATGTTCGGTGCTGTTTCTGCCGGCAGCAGCGGCGCGTCTTCTAAGCCTGTGTCTGTGTGCGTGTGACGTGTGTCGCAGTGGAAGGGCCGCGTGTATTATAATGCTACGAGCGCGTACGCGCCACCTGTACACCCACCTGAACATTACCAGCTCGTTATATTCAGGTTCGCTGCTGTTGTGCCGTCAGCACCTGTGTGTGTGTGTGTGTGTGTGTGTGTGTGTGTGTGTGTCTAGTGGGAGGGCCGCGTGTGTACATCAGATGCAGAGTCAGCAGCTAATGACGTCACCAAAACAATAACGCAGGCATTTGATGAAGAGGCTCCATGAGGACTCTAGTAAACGGTGGACAGAGGTGACAGCAGCAGCTCCGTTTGTCCTTAGATATGATTCCCATTAAAGTTTGATCATTTGGTCTAAATCACATTGAACTTTAGGAGTTACTTAAGTCTCAATAATGTATTTATTGTTTAACCTTAGGAGGCACACTTCAGTCTGTTTAAATGACTGTTGAATAATACTTTACAGAACTACATTAGTCTTCTTTTTAACCTATTTGAAATAAAACTTAATTTTGTTCTGTACATTATTTAAATTTTCATGTTTATTGAAAACTAATACTGAGTGCACATTATCAGAGTTTTTGTTAGCCTTTAAAATCTACTGACAGTTTTTGAGAGGTGACAGTAGGCTACCTGACGTCATTTACACAGAAACATGCAAATTAGTGTCAATGTAAAATAAAATCGTGATAAAATCGAGATCGTGATTTTATCATTAAAGAATTGTGATATAAATTTTTGCCATATCGCCCACCCCTACTTTGATGTGAAGCTTTAAGCTACGTATTTCAACTAGATGTGAAGTAACTTCCCTACTATTCATTGATTAAGGAAGCAGCTAATAAAAGTTGAGCAACAATGGTTTGCTTGGTTAACAAATATCTTTGTAAATGTCTTTCATCCTCAGTGGTTCATACTTTTGGGAATGCCACGTACTCTTTAGTTTGGTTAATCGTAGTTTTGTCTTATTTCTTTACATCAGTTTAGTGTCTTTTCTTTCTAAATAAGGCCACCACAGCTGATATTTTGCTCTTTATTTGGATCAGCAGTTCTCTAGAAAGCTGAACTCACTGGTTGCTCCTTCTGTATTTTGCTAATAGTTCCTCTTTGATTTCAAAAGACTTGTTGCTGAATGATGCAAAGCCCTTACTTTTGCATAGCTGCCAAGTCATCTGTCATCAAATGGTAATGGTTGAAGAATGAAAGATATTAGATGTCAGGTTTTGCTCTACTGTGAAATAGAACTTCCCCTCGAGCAACAGTATTTAAAGGCCTTCATGTTATTTCAGTAACACTTTATTAATGACAGCCAAGATAATATATCAGTCATTCATACCACTGAATTTGTTAATTATCAGGAAAGGCTTTTATTTTTTTTACTTTTGTTTGTTTTGTCTTAGAATTTGGCAGCCTGTGCAGTGATCAATCTTATTCATTCATTTAAGAAGCTACACACTATCCCTGCTCTGTGCCTCTGATCTTCTGTGAAGGGACTCTCCTTGATGATAAATGGAGGAGTCTTTATTTCAGCACAGGCCTGGGGTGTCTGTGTTGCTCCAACTTGCCAGAATTTCCACAGGCTCATGCATGATTAACTGATACTGAAAGAGTCCTTGGGTCTAAAGTTACGTGTTGGATGGAATACACCTGTGGGTGTGGACAGCGGATGGGAGAGAGAAAGGCAAAATGCAGGGCTGTAGGTTTGTGTGTGTGTGTGTGTGTGTGGATGAATATGTGTGAGTGCTTCTTCTGCTATAGGTGAACAGTGTATCCTTACTGAGTGTGAGATTATATGTGTAAGTGTACAAAGCCAGTTATCTTGTATGTAAAGAGATAAGAAACTCACTGCCCGATCTTTCTTGCACAGGTTCTGCTTTTTCTCAGTTCCTCAGCAATCCACAAAGACAAACCTCTCCAATAATACCCAGAAGCACAATAATCCCAGCCTTTGATCCACTAGCTGTTGTGCAATCCTCATCTTGCTAGGTAAAGGTTGTACTGTTGTATGCTGCATAATATCCTAGTGATCGTCTTACAGAAGGAAAGCAAGCGGTCTGGTTGGTTTCCCCTCTCTGCGCAGGATAAGGCTTCAAAGGCTGCACAAAGTGCGTTTATCAAGCCCAATGGTAACAGGACATGTCTGATTGATCCGAGCTGTATAAATAGCAGGATACTGTAAACGAGAAGTCAAAGGGCAGGTACACTGGACCACTGCCCAGTCTGTGCTCTTGTTCTCTGTTACACTGTTCTGTTTCCTGCAGTCACTTGCAGTTAACTGTATGTGTGATAGATAACTCACTTGCACCATTTAGAAACGTGTCTCATATCATACATTTCTGCTGCAAAACACTGGTTTGGGCATAAGTCCTTTAGTTGACCAGAAGAAGAACCTAGAAGCATCAGCATTGATGGCACAAATATTAAGTATATGAGTGCCCTTAAGGCTAAATAAATGCTAAATGTAAGTTTTCAAAAGCTGAGTGATAACAAAGAAAGAGTGATAACAACGTTGCACCTTATTGTGTACCTATTTGCAGAACCCTCAGCCTGGCTGCCTGTGAGAGCAAGTCTGTGGGTGGCGTGTTGGGAGATGATGACAATGATATGCTATAATAATGGCTGTTGTATGTGTCTCTGTTTAGATGAACTTTGAGAATGATTCAAGCAGTTATCGCTAAACAACTGCTTACTATTCCATTTAAATATTGTTTAGGTTTATCTGGGGTCTGAGATGAAGGTGTGAGGTAATGGTAGGTTTTAAACATGATGGAACATGACTGTAGGGGGTTATGTGTGTATTATAATGTGTGTTTGGGTGGAAGTCCACAAATAGATACTGTGTTCAAGTGTCCCACAGAAGATGCAAATGAATCATTAATGACTCGGAGGCACTGTTGTGCTGTTATTCTTCTTGGTGTCAGCTGTCTGTTAGGAACAGGTAAAGACCTGCCACATTAAAAAGGATCCTGCAGGTGTGGTGTTTCTATTGTAGTAGAATTTCTACATCAGTGTAAACAATGACCCTTGATGTATTTTGTCAGTCCTCCTCACACCTGACCTTTCTATCAAATACTCCTTTTGTTCATGAAGTGCCTTAGTTGATCTTGGTGCTGATGCCCTTTTGCATATGGTTTCCAGTGGAAATCTGTCCTTTGTATGCCAACAGCTGTGGATGCAACAAATATGGTATTGTTTCTCTTTGCAGTTTGAGACAAGGCCAGGGCACTTTGCTGGAAAATTTTGTTGCACTAGTTGACTCCTTCATGTAAATGCTGTGAACAATAGAAGCTACATTGAGGGGATCTACTTATTTAATCAAACCAATGGGTCTTGAGTGTAGCAAAGAGTATGGTATTTCCAAGGGTGTGTCAAATAGCTGTCGAAAAAAAACATCTGCACTTTAGTCTTCAAACATTGGCAGGAGCATGAATACAGTGCAAGGAGTGTGTGTAAGGGAATGTGTGTGTTCATCCCAAGCCCAGCTGAGGCACTGTAAGGGGGTGTCTGAGCAACAGACTTTTTAAACTGATGTCTGTGTGTTTCTGAGCTGAACCGTAGATAAAATCTGTTAAACCAAACTTTTGGTGAAATTCATAGTTTTCCAGATAATAGAGTGCCTACCCGTTGTGATGGTGGTGCCATGCTTGCATTTGAAAACAGATCAGCATGATAACAACTAGTTACCACAGCCAAAAACAATTGTTGGGGGAAAAAAAGTGAGGAGTGATTTTATATCTCAGTAGGGTTTGTGTCCCATCTGCTTACATGGTGGAGGCAGGATCCATTACCTATACTGCAGCCAGCCAACATGAGCCAACATGAGAGGTTTGGCTGCAATTCTGTGGGGCTGTTATGTTGTCCATCTTTATTTACACTCTATGGTCTGTCACCTCCTTGTTTTAAGTCTATGACAGCAACCAAACAACAGAATGTTTGCAGAAGTGCTCGCTGAAACATTTTGTCTCACTCAGGCTTCATTTTCTTGTAAATGTGCCAAGAAGAGTCACAGAGTGCTTGACAAATGTATTGTTATTTTTGCTCTTAATTACACAGTTACGAAATCATCAGACACATGCACTGACACATTTCATGCAGACTTGAGGGCATAAACACATGCAAACATACTGAGCTAATTCAGATCAGGCACAGCCCTCTGTCAGTCCTGACACTGCCGATGTAATAGAACCTTTGTTTCAATTGATGATAATCTGATAGTATGATGAACTGTCACCTTCCACACAGCAGAGTGACACTAAATGTCTCTTTCACCTGTCATGTTTGTTCACCAGTTTGATAGTATTGTTGGTCCTTGTACAGAAAGTTGGGGGGGGGGTAGTCTGTTGCCCTGACAACCCCGGTGGGAAAGCCAAGCTGTTTGCTCAGAGAGTGAATGGATTGTCTGAGATGAGTGGAGAGTAGCACTGAGAAGGCTGGGAAGAGGCTACACATGAAGAGGAGAGGATCCTTGGTGAGAAATATGGAGGAATAATGAGATGAGAAAAGACAACATGTGAGGGGACAGACAACTGGAGCACAGGTGGTTCAGACAAGTGGGTTTTGAAAAGTAGAACAAGCAACTTAGGGCAGTGATAAAGTGAAGATGAGAGGGCAGGTGAACAGATGAAGAGGGATTTTTAAAGCTGAGAAGAAGATGGACCAAATAATGTCTTAAGTGGATACTTGAGACTTTGCCTTGTTTAACTGAAGGAAATAGTTATAGATAAGATGTTTTAGTGGTCCTATAATAACTGCGATATGGAGAGGGGAAGCAGTTCCTGTGTGTGTGTGTGTTGTGTGGCAGGGTGAGACAGCATGCACAGGAAATGCCAGAGAGATCCCAGTGGACCACGATTTTCAGGGATTTATTGCCACTCTCTCCTCTTTTCTCCTCTTCTCTAACCATACACCTCCATAGGCCATAACAAGTTACCCCATAGAGATCCACAACAAGTGCCCTGCTTCACTTTCATCAAAACTCTTGCTCCCATTAACCACATACTCCACTGCCCCCTTGGAAACCTCCAATACACTCTAGATGTTTCCCATTGTGTGCCATTGTTAAATGTGCCCCTCTTAGCCTACCCATTTAAACCTATCTACATCCCCCGGTGCTTTTCATCGTTTTTCCCAGTGTGAACTCTTATCTTTGAGTGGCTTTTCTACAGCCTGAATGCATCCCTTCCCCATGTGCCCATCACTCTTTAAACTCAAACACTCATGACATTGAACTTCACATACATATATTCTATTAAACACCAAATAGAGATCCATTAGCTTGTTGAAATTTGAGTAAAAACGGTCTGTGTAACACTCTTGTCAATCATGTTGACAGGCAGGTATGAATGAAACAGCTGATGACTGAAGCTCATAGTAAGCTACAATTGTAGAATAGGATTAGCAGTAAAGAAGCCGACTGGCTCAAGTTTGTTTTTAGCTTAGCACGGACAAGTGACGCAGCGTGAGCCAAGGTTGCATAGCTTATCGCGATAGTAGATCATCATGCAGTTTGGTCATCAGGTTTATTTCTCTAATGGTTATGAAATGTCAATACAGCATTCTTGCTAGTGCTAAAATGTAGGCCTACACACCTGTCTTAGGTATAGAACATGAAAGGAAATATATAAATAATAAAACTAAATGTCATTTTTCTCTTAGTACAGAGATGGGCTCTCGGTGTAAACATACTTGCATCCCCTCTGTTATCAGTTCAAACACACACACAGAGCACTGACAAACACCATTTGTGATAGTTGGGATTATATTACACATAGAGGAATGTTAAGTAATTAGAAGGTGCACAGCTCTATGGATTAACTCAAGGCTGTAACACGAGGCCGACTGTTTGTCCGTGTGCTGCCTCACAGTTCATCAACTGATAATGTAGTCTTCACTCCTGTGTCACTCCCTACTCTTAGTGTTAATGATCTGGTAAGTGTGTTGTTTCAGAATTTTTGTGTGCGTGTCGCTCTTTTGTTCATCCCCCGCGCTCTGTTTCCATCAGCCTCAGCACGGGGAGGGCTGTTTTCTCTCACTGGTCCTTGGCAGTGACTTAATTGCTTATTTGTTTAGTTTGTCAAAGTCTAAACTTCTCTGGCTCTGTGTTTTGCTGAGAACTGAAATGTTCCTTTCTCTCTTCCTCCTCCTCCTCCTCCTCCTGCTCCTTCTAGCATTCCATCCAGTCTCCCTGCCTGATATTGTGTGATTTCTGAACGTTTAGCTTAATTTCTTATAACTTTGTTTACCAAAGGGCTGCGTCATTTCTTCAATGGTTTATCACCAGGCCATAATAGCTTAAGTGGTCACTAATAGTCTCCAGGGGAGTCTGATTTGTCCTCCACCCTGCCACATATTTTACATATCGGTGTTACTCACAGGGTGGATCTGACCAAGTAACTGACTCTTATGGGTCAAACAGGCTTAACACTTTATGTTTGCACAGCCGCTGCTAAAGAGACTTAAGCCCGATTTGTCATCTGTATGAGCATTACAGCACCATCAATGCAAATCAATTAAAATAGAATTATTGTGATCATTTTGCCTTTCTTACAATAACAGCAAAGCATTGTGTGTATGTTCTGTTGGAAATCATGAATTCAGCTTTACTTCTGACACATGGAGAATAGATGAGACACAACATGCTGGGCTGGGGTTTGCAGCATATGTTTTACAATGACAAAAACAATGGGTTTCTCATTTGGTATTAATATAATCTCAGCAGGAGATATACTTTTTAAGTGACAGCAGCAGGATATTACACCTTACTTTATATAATACAGTACGACTAGAGGATATTTGACGTCCGTCTGGATCATTGTAGGAATTCACAAACATTTCCTGAGCTGTATTTCTGTATTTGATCAGTAAACATATTTACATTTTCAATTGTTTAACCAACAGCATTTTAAGTTGTGCTCTCAGAATCTTTGGTGCCATGATTCAATCCCTAACTGCTCAGCAGCTCTCATTAAATCGCCCTGCTGCTTATTTTGTGAGGATTACAGTGATTACAGCCCACTCTGCAGGGCACCTGACTGAAGCCTCTGCAGCAGGTTATGAGTATAAAGATCCTCTCTTGTTTTGTTCTTTCTCCAGTGTTTCCCCTACCATTATATCCCCAAGAAGGTCACGTCCATTTTATTCCATTTTATTTTTTATATAGACAGTGAGAAGTGTTTATATAAACAACATCCCTCAGCAGCCGTCTCCACAATTTTGACATTAATGTTTCATCACTTACTGAGGGGCCAAAAAGGAAAAAAACACTGCTTGACTGCAGATTGTAAATGATTCTGGACGGACTGTGCATAAAGACCTGTAGAAACTTCAGAGCAGCATTTCATGTGATGTCATGGTGTTTAACATGGTGATTGTGCCTCAACACAAAGTTAGTATCATTCTCCTCTTTAGCTTCTATTCCCTGTAAGTGTCTCCACTTCTTCCTTTCTTCTACTCATATTTCCCAACCCCTGGCCATAAACCTCCACATGTCTCTGCAGTCCAGACGCATGGAGGAATGCGTGTACCACAGGGGTCACGGCATGGACACTATATGAGTAACACACTGGACAGGGGGTGAAAAAAAAGACTTTTTCAGCAGTCTTACTAGACTTATTTTGCCCATGTTTGGAGAGAGGAAATGAGTGCTGTGTTGCTGTGGGGACGTCTCTGAGCTCCCCAATCCAACACAGGCCGAGAGGTAGACTGGCTAAAAATAGAATTGGGAGCTCAGGTCAGCTTTGAGCCAGCAGTAAGGAATTGGGGGAGCTGAAGGGGGAGGGGAGGTAAAAAAAACATATGATTTAAAATGAAGGGAAGAAAAAGAATGGAGAGTGTGTGTAGATAGTGAACACACATATCTGAAAGAGCACAAATTGACAAATGCCCTTATGTGAGTGTTAGCGGGACTATCTGTGCAGTATGTGGAAGGCAAAATAATGAACTGATTGAAAGTGTAATGGGGGCTGTGAATCTTTGTGAAAGCTCCCTGCCTCTCATATATATTTTCTCATATCTTTTTTCTTCATGCACAGTTTATCATACTGCAACAGCACGCATAACCAGAAATCTCTCATATCTCTCCTGCTGGCAGAGATGGAATGAATAAATGACCTATGAGCTCACAAGAACCCTCTTGTCAGTGAGACACAGAGGGTGGGAAGTGCGGAGAAAAGATGAGCGCGAGATATGGCTTCAGTTTGTGAAAGAGGTATGTTATGCTATAGGATTTACAGTAGGAGGAAAAGGAATATACTGTTGCTGGGGGGGGGGGGGGTCATAAGAATAATGAATTAGAGTAGTAATGATGGTGACATATCAACAGGATATATGTAGAGGGTCAGGATGGTGAAGTTAACAGTGCATCCGATAAGCGGTTATTGGATCTGGAGCCTCATATATAACATCATAGATTCATTTTGCTATTTCTTATTTTTATAATAAAGCATAAGTTCAATAAAAGGACAACAAAAATAGATAAGAGAAGCAAAGAAAATCTTCTAGTCTCTTTATAAATTGCAGTACAAGAGAAATGTGTACGAGTATTTCCTGCATATCACCACAGTCAAATGGTTTATCCTGGTTTAGCAGAGCAGGCCTACAAGTGAAGACAAGGCCTTCTCCACACAGCTCAGCATCTGCTTCTGTTATGTTAATCTTGAAATGGTAGAGCGTAGCATGTTTGGAGGTATTACAGGGCTGTGGTTGTCCAAAACAAACCATCCCTATTGTTACTGGCTCAGGCTTATAGTACATTGTGCGCGCATGTGTCTGACTGTGTGTGTGTGTGCATGGCTGTGTTTATAAACAGTACGCAGGCCGTTCTCTTTGAATGCTGTATGTTTGTTTTATGGCTGCACTGAGTGATGCAGTGGTTTCATTTCTCACTATTATTTTAAAACGTTCTTTTCTTTCCTCTTCTCTCTTCTTCTCTCTTCTCTTCTCTTAGGTCATAGCTGGCTAGGTTTGAAAGGTGGACTGGAGTACAGACATAGGAGAGTCTGTTTTTCTCATCACTGAGTGTGTAGCCTGTTACAGGGGGGTCTATCTGCTCTGTTAGTTAAGGAAAATTTTACTACTTCTGAAACTGCTTATTCTTCTACAGCAGTAACTAATAAAGCGTGCATGCAACAGAGAGTGGGTGAAGGGCTCACTCACTTGGTATGTTGCACATCACAGACCCTGAGACACCTTATTGTCTTACTTGGGGATGCTGTATAAACACAGTGATAACCAGTGATATTTTTAAAATTATTTAGTGAACCTTTAAACCTCTGAGCCAGAGATTAAGCAAAGTCTTGGCTGAAAAAAAAAAACAATCTGATCTTTGCCATCTCTGGCAGGACAAAGAACGTCCCACACGGTGTATGCTCATGTGCAAGCCTGCTCTGTTGTAGGTGGAGAATTTCCACATGCAGCTGAGACTCCTTCAGAGGCACCATGACCTTTGGCCTTGACTGCTTGTGAATGGTAACCTTTAGGAATGTCAGAGGAACGGGGATCAGTAAATGTGGCTTGGTGGCTAAGCTCTGGATTCTGGTTAAGACTAATGAGGGAGTAGTGTGTGTTGTTTTGGCGAGGCAAATCCCTGAAGAGATATGTGAATGATCCAGGTGGCACACAGCTTACATAATACAGGAGAACTGCGTTCCCACATGTTGCTTGTGTTCTGGCGAAATCTGATTACGAAATATTTGGTTTTGATTGAATTTGTGATATTTATACAGTAAACAGTCAGCACGACAATAAAAATGACAGTGCACAGCGTCATGACAGAACAGTGTCAGTCTGCCTCCTCACTCACTGGACCAGCATGCAGTTTGCTCAATAGGGCGTACAATATAGTTATTGTGTCAGCGCACTCACATACTGACTGACTTTTGGACGTTCTTTGTTCTATGAGGAGAAAGAACAAAGCCAGACTTGTTGTATCAGGAAACAATAACAGAGATGCTAACAGAGTTGGCCGGCCCATTGTCTGCCTGTTTGCCAAACTGTTTTTTTTTTGCAAAGTTTGTAGTTTGTTTAGACGACTGCAACATTTTAAGCTGTCTCTCCCTACTCTTCACACACACACACACACACTGCACCTTTTACACATTTCACCCTTGGCCCATTGTAATAGCTGTTCGTGGCCTCTTGCTACCCAGCTCCAGATGTTTTTGACACACCTCCCTACACAGAAACAGAAACACACACATACACACACACACACACATGTACGTACTTGCACACTCACCTAGACACATATGAGTGGTCCTATAAAGACTTGACAATTTATCTCTCTGTAGGCTCCCTTGTAAAGTCACTTACACACACATTTACACAGTTACGCTGCAGACACACACACATGAATAAGGATCATGTTAGACGCACTCCATTTCAAAGCATATGGACGTCATTTTGGATTCTAAACCAACCAGCACAAAACGAAAAAGCACATTTTGTTTTTTGTTTGTTTGTCGTCATGTATTTCTGTCTTTGACATTCAAAGCATCAAAGCAGATATTTATATCGATATATATATCCACCTTAAATCAGTCTCTGTGCACTGAACTGAGCAGGGCTGTTGCATCTCAGTGGTCTCTTGTAAACACATCGTGAGTTATGGAGTTACCACAGTGATGTCGGCTGACTGAAGGGTGTGGTAGGACAGGTTTTCACCTGCAAAATGTCAAAAACCCCACAGCTCTGAACAGCACTGGTTGTATTTATTTCACATTCAGGAGCTACTCATCTGTGAGGGGAACACAGGTTATTGTGCTGCAGTGCTATAACGGCAGTAAATGAGAGGGAAACATGTCTCAGTTGAAAAGAATTCTTTTAGGTTGGTGTAATGATGCTATGCACTGCAGAGAAGCTTTGAATGTTTTAGACAATGTATGTGCAGTACAACATCTGGCTATGCTTGTGTGAATCCCTGTGGGTCCCCTGTGCACAGTGAAAGAACACATGCTGTCTGCACGCTCATGCTTGCATAAAAGTTTTGCATGAAAAAGAAAGAAAGAAATCACAAAAGTTGTTCAATTGTGTGTGTTCACAGGGCATTATTTGCATATGATGGCATCACCAACAAGCTCAAACTGGCTGACTCAGGAGGTAAAGTGGATTGTCACATGTTTTTTTAAATAATACAATTTATCTTCTTCAGATTGTAAAGGAAAAAACAGTGTACTCCACAGTTTGCTTTAAATAGAAAATGTGTCCTTCTTTTTGTCTGTTTTCTAACAGTGGGTGGTGTGACAGAGCTGGCAGAGAAGTTTCACGTCTCCAAGCCTCAATATGGACTGTGCAAAGTGGGAAGCATGGAGACAGCAGGAGCCCCCCGGATCGCAATGATCAGCTGGGTGAGTGGCAGACGGGCTCAGGGAGCTTAGCTTGTGAACGTATCCTAACACACATACCAGCACAAATGACAGAAACAGACTCAGGTGTATGCTGTGCACATAACACATAAAAATGGCACACAAGCACCGATAGACATGCCTCCACTAAGAGTCATTTTGCAGCTTTAGGATAATGAGTTTAACATCTTAAGTGGTTGCATACAGGAAAAGCTATGTACTGATTAACATAAGCTACTTGGCTTATTTACATTCTATGGCCCTGTTTTGACAAAGGCTTTCTTATTATTTGACATGTGGTTAATGACTCTGTGCTCAACATGTCTCAGTCATGTGAAAAAATAAGTACCTTTTTTTATTTTATTTTATTTTTTTTACATATTTGTCATACTTGTCTTCTTCATGAGCAGATGTCTTGTCTTCTTCTGACCTTTAAGGTTTTCACACATATTCCATCACATATTTTTTATAACTTTCTGTCCCTTCAGTGGATTTGTTGATTTACTCAGTATCAAGTTAAGCTTCCTTACAGACAGACTCACATTTTCTTCAAGCATTATTAGATAGGATGCATATTTGGGTAAGTTTAACTACAAGCTTAGGAAACGCAAATTATCCTCACAGGCATCCACAAACGTTATATTTAGGCATGATGACGCCGCAGACACCAACACAGTCAATGTTAGCCTTGTGACATCATTGTGAATCTTATTGTTCCACAGTCTGTTTCCCCCCTTCTGTCTTTTTTTAGTCTTTTCTGAGAGAGGTATGACATGAATGTAGGTGTCTGCATCCTGTGTTTGTCCTCAGGTCGGCCAAAAGGTGGATGACTACCGAAGGACAGAATGTGCCAGCCACATTCCAGCCATCAAGAACTTCTTCAAGGTGCTGTACTTTAAGATGCTGTTTGACAAACACTAATTTAATCATGTAGCTTGTGTCTTTGTTTGGCTTCTCTGGCAACACATTCCTGCTACAGAAAAAGTGACATTCTGTTCCATTTTTATACTCAATAACTCTAAATTTATACACGGTAGTTTACTTAGTATTGTTTTGAGAGCTTCCTGTCCTCAGTCTCCTTCCTGTTCTGTTAGCGAGTTGGTCCTGTGAATGTTTGGTCTATCTGCTGCTCACCGGGAGGAGGCTGCTAAATTTGGGGTTAAATGCTCCATATTTGTACGTTTTTTTTTACCCAAAGTGTGAACATCCTAATCCATGATAGGACACTAGGACAGACATGAATGATTGAATAAATGATGCGGATGAATGTGTGTATTTGTCACAAACTCCATCACATTAGCTCCAGCTTCTCTCTATCTGTGCCTGTCATAATGTGTTTATTTAGTGTTTCAAGTAGTAGGCGTAGGAGCAGTTCAGCTGACCCCTGGGTTTATTAGTTTCCATATAAAGGCATCACCCAGTCAACTGCTGAAGAATCTGTGGAATGTTTGTTGTTTTTTTGTCGAGTCTGGGATTTTGTCAGCCACTGTCTGAAAGTGTACTGACTCCTCTGTGAGATTGTGTGTGTGTGTGTTTGTGCATGCACTCTTTGGCCTCAGTACATATTCATGAGGGATTTCAGCATTGTAGAGAAATGATTACATGTGAACATGGTTCTCATTCTGTGAACTGTGGGAGAAATGTGACTTTAGCAAACACACATATACATACGTTAATGGCTGGATCTGTGTAATAACAATGCCTCTACCTGCCCTCACTGCTGTAACTGTTCCACTGCTTGTAGTTGACTCAAGTGAAAAAGGAACAGAAACAACAGATTTTAAATTAAGACCTAGTGTTATCTGAGATTAAACTGTAACAGCCATGCAATAGAACATTTGATTTTCATTTTCTGTTTAGAGTAAGCTGACTTAAAGAGAACTTACTTTACAATGGACGTCATATGGAATCAGTTTGCAGAAATATTCTGACCTGTAGACTGTGGTGATGATGCACAAGGGCAGAATCCAATCATTATTCATTCATTCTGTGTCACCAGCAGATGTGACATTCTAAAGCCACATATGGTCCTTTTCTCAAGTACAAGAACAAAAAAAGCTCATTTCAGTTCTGGTCATATTTCTGGGTGAGAAAGTGATTTCTCAGATTTGTTTGTTTTTCAGTCTCCGTAGTCTGTGGTTGCCTTTAGTTTTTACATGCAAATGCAAAATAGACATTTGCATAACTGACAGCAGGTTTTGTGGATTCATCCATCAAAAACGGTCACTTCTGTGGCTTCTGTGGGAACACATGACATCGTATTCACTAAATTATATAATTATAATTCATTGTTCTACCTTCAGTGCCAGCTTAAGTAATGCTTATAGTGCTGATAGGATTTCTAAAGGGCTTATTTGGCATTTTGTCTGTCTCATTGGACAGAATAGGATTGTTGACAGACAGATATTATCCATATAACCATTAACTTTAAATGTCCACATTTAGATGCTGTGGCCTTAACTCTTTTGATTCTTAGCATTTTTTTGATCTTGCAATGACAGAAAAAAAAGCTGCAGAGATAACCTACTCTGGCAGATGATAACAGCTGGGCTCCCTGTGCTTGTTTTTCTTAGAATTTTGACTATTATGTACAGAATTCAGTTAGAATTTCCCTTAAATGTGTTTGTTTTTGCTGTTATTTGTTTCCTAGTTCTTCCTTTTTTCTTTCTGTCTCTGTTGTTTTTTGTTTATTTTCCTGCTGTGCTGCATGTCCCAGCTGGCAGCAAGGGGGGTTTGTCAAGGCGAGCCTGTAGCAGCTCATTTGGGCATTTACAAACAGGAGTCTAGTGTGGCATTAAGCTATGAAAACTAAAATACAAATAGGCTGCAGGTGTTTCCATTGTCCAGCATTCCCACTGAAATAATAACAGAATTAAGAGTGCTCAGAATGGCGCCATTTATGTTCAACCAAGGGAGAAAATAGGGATGGGAATTTGGATATGGCAAGTTTAATCTTTGCTAAATTTACCTTTTGTTAAATGTGACCCTAAATGTGTCAAGCATATTGAACCGTTTTCAGCCACGTTTGTCCGGGAACAAGAAAAAAGTGGCACAGGAGATCTGGATTGCAAATAAGTACACGTTCGGGTCAAGGCAATGAACCTTGCAGCACCTGAGATCACGTTGGCTTGACACACACTTTACTTATATACTTATTTACTTATTTATACTTATTTATATATATATTTATATGCTTATTTACTTATAGCATTATGTCAGTTAACATCCTCTGTCTTCAGCTGATGGGCTCTCATAATGTGAAATGTCTTGAAATGTAAATAGGAATCCAGAAATCTTCAGGCTAATAACAACTTTCATAAACCACCCGTCAGTCACCTGGGACAAACTTTAACTGGAGAGACCCGAGTATCTCCGCCTTCACCTACTGCCTCTTACTCTGAACAAGTCTTGAGTAGGAGAGAGACTACAATATGAAGCAGTTGGGTCCCAGAGCAGCGAGACAGTTTGTGCGGAGTTGAGCCCAATTATAAGTAAAAAAGTCTCTCAACCTGTCACACCACCTTGGACTCCTGTTCCTCCAAGACAGGTTATATTCTTAGTGAGTTTTCATGGCCGAGGTCATCAATGCCACACATCCTGAAAATACTGCTTCACATGGCAACACTTGGTCACTGTGCTGAGATTTTCCCAGGAAAATATGTGTGGCATGACACATTCCTCTAAGTAGAGCAGTTTAATATGAGAAAGTCAAATCCAGAGGTGTTCTGACAGCTTGGCTTTCACTGAATTTGTCTGGGACTATTTTTAACTATTTTTAGATTAATAGAAGTCTGTTGCTCCGGTATATATAGGTTTATAGTATTGAGTTGATGCTGCTGCTGAACTTTGCATGTTTAATAATCATAGCTCTGCTTTTATATGATGTACTACACAAATTAAGATCCCATTTGTTTTCATATGATGATAATGTGACAAACCATGGCAGTCTTTGTACCTCCTGTGCCTAATAAATAACAGTACATAGAAAAGCAGAACAGTACTCTATGCTACTGAGAGCTTTTAATGCCTGTGCTGCACACCGTGGTGTGTTTCCATGATATTCCCAGTGTGGCTGGCAGCGTCGTGGACCGCTCGTCTGGTCTCTGGGCCAACTCTGTGTGCAGTTGGCAGTGACAGTAAGAGTGATATGGATTATACACTATACTGACATGTATTATAGGGCGCACTGAATGCTCTGCTCAGTGTCAGTGTCGGTGTTGTCACTCAGATAAAGCTGTGGTTTCCTGTTGGAGGCTGACAGACCTGGCCCTCTATCAACAAGCCTGGAATTACTCTCCATGGAAATTATTCAGAGGTTCTGGCTGCATACAAATGCCTGTATACATACACAGACATGTGTTCAGCCCATGTTAAACACCTACATGTTCCAGCAATGGAACACTTATGCTTTGGTCTTTATGAACTGTCAGTAGTCCTTTTTTGTTTACTCTCTGAGGCTCCACAGAGACAACTTGCTGTTTTTATTTATTCTTATGGTGAAAATAGTGCACATAGTGATTTGACAGGTAAAGTAAGACTCATTTACATGATAGAAAACAGGGTGTATATGCACTTTTGTTGTAAAGTTCTATTGTAAATTACATATATTGCACTTTTGCTACAAACATGCACCATTTAAAAAACAGTGGCAGAATGTTTTGCTTTGTGACTTTGCAGGGGTCCTTTTGTGCCTCTTTGTAACAACACATTTTCTCTCATTTTTTTCCCATCTTTTCACCCATAACCATCCAAACCAATGCATTCTTTTCCACACATTAGAGCTCTTTTTCTGTTTTTGTTCTCTCACAATCCTTACAACTGAAGCTGTTGCACAACTGTTTGGCTCCAAGTATGCATAACTCCAAGTCAGGAAAGAGAAAACCACCAGAGGCAGTGTGTGTTCTTGTGTATAGATTTTCTGTGTGTGTGTGTGTGAGTACAGTTCAGCATGTAAGGATGGATTAAATTCACATCTGTCTTACTCTACTTGCCATCTCTCTTTTTTTTATTCCCTGCCCTCCATGTTCCAGGAAGCGCAGGCCTTCATTAGTGCAGAGAAGGTGGAGGATGTGACAGAGGAGAAGATAATGGCTGAGCTCAGCAAGGCCCAAGCTCAGAATCCGACACAGTGGGTGAGAAGGAGCTCCAGGTCTGCAGACAAGGAGGACATAGTGGTGAGCTTCTTGCAATACCTCATCTCCCCCATCAGATGGAGACAGAGACTTCCACATGCCCGTTGTGGCACATTTTAAAGTCAAAACCCATTTTAATGAGCTACATTTACTTCCACTTATTGTCATAAAAACAACTTTAAAAAATTCAATGCTTGCTTTTTTGCATAGGTAAAATATGTATCATAACCATACAACATTCGCCATCTCTCCTTTATTTGCCCTTTCAAACAAAGGGTACAAACTACAGAAAAACAAATGCCGCAATGGAGATGAGACTAATAAACAGAGAATCCTTCTGGGCACGTGCAGAGGTATGGCACATTCCTTTCACTCTGTCTGTGTGGCTAAATGAAGTTCAGCTTGTCTGCTTTTTCTACTCTATTTAATAAACAGGAGTCATTAAATAGAGCCGTCGTTTGATTTAAAATAAACATTTTTACATTGTGACCTTTTGTCCGTGTGTCAGCGTGAGGAGGAAGAGAGAAAAGATGAGGAGAGGAGAAGAGAAGCAGAGGAGAGAAGGCGCCTTGAAAAAGAACGAGTTCTGAAGGAGCGTCGGGATGCAGAAGAGAGAGACAGAAAAATGAACGAGAAACTACAGATGATTGAGGAGCAGAGGTCAGAACAATCTTTTTTCCTGTCAATGCTGCCCTATAGTGGTTATGTTTTTTTATGGGCTGGAAGTGCATTTAGGCACACAGTAAATATTTTGGATAATGATATATGAATGACAGTAATATGGTGCCAATTTATTTTTCTGTCTTGCAGAAGAAAACAGGCAGAGCAGGAGGAAGAGCTGCGCAAAAAGGAGAAATTTAGATGGGTGAGTGAAAAGAGCTGAACCTGTCTGTGACTCCTCATCACTGTTACGACCAACCCTAAAAGGCCCATTAACAGTATAATCAGAGGAGACCAGCGGGCCGTTTTATCATCCCTGCAGGAGCAATGATCATCAACTGAACACATGTGATTCACAAAAACGCCAACAGCAGTTCACTAAAACTGCAGCCCTGCCTAAATATTAAAAAGACAACAGAATAAGGCCAGGCCCTTTACTTGTGGTCGCCATATTTGGAGTGCGTGTTGTCTTCTATCCATTCACATAGTCCTATTTTGAATATTTAAATCTGATTCTGCACAGGAGCTGCAGCAGAGAGAGCATGAGGAAGAAATGAGGGCTCGTCTTCGAAGGAGCGAGTCCATCGAGAAAGCAGCAGTGAGTAACCCTCACTAATACAAACTTTACCAGACCCTTTATTGCCTGAATGGGCCACCTATTTTTGTCACTAGAATAGTGGGTTGTTGCGAGTGCTCCGAAACAGTTCAATCATTTAAATTTGTTGCTTAGTGTTTGTTACTTGCCTTGCAGGAGGCAGCAGCATTAGTGTCCCAACGCTCCATGAACCCCAGGGAGTTCTTCAGACAGCTGTCATCATCTTCTTCACAAAGTCCCACCAGCCCTGGATCCTCACGCACTGGTATGAACTTGAGCAGAGTGATAATGTCCAAAGATCTGTCCCAGATAACAATGTTTTAGTGGTGTTTTTGTCTTTTTTGTGTGTAGTGTGTATTCATTTTTGAAATGCTTACATCTCTCCAGGCAAACCTTTCAGAAGATACCAGCGCAGCCTGACAGACACAGCCTTCATCTTCTCTAAAGCTGAAGAAAGCACAGCCTCCTCCCCTCGCAGTTCTCCTCTGGTCTCCCCGTTCTCTCGGGCCCCTCCCTCCCCCATTTACCGTACCATGTCACCCCCTACAAGCCCTGTTTTTGCTCCTGCTATTTCTCCACAAAGGTCCAGACCCCCGATGTCGCCGCCCACATCACCTGCTCGCCCTGCTCCACCTGTTTCCACCCTGCCCGACATTCCACAAACATACAACCCAGCACAGGGTGCTGTTGAGCCCAGAGCTACATCACCCACAGAACCTTCTGCTCCTCCAGCATCTCCTACTCTCTTGGCTGACTTGTCCCCCAGTTTAGTAGACAATAATCCCTCTCAGTCACATTCGAAGGTCTCGCTTGCCTCACCCCTAAATATCCAAACCCTGCCTAAGGACTCCTCATTGGACTTTGAGCCGCCACAGGCTCCCATAGCTCCTCTTCCTGAGATTCCACAGCCAACTACAGGTAGAGTAGCACAGGATCTAAATAATAATATGAAGCCCTGATTTTATGTGTGCATAGATATGTCTATATTAGTCTATTTGGAGCAATGTTTACACAAAAAAAGCAATTACATATATTTATGTTTACCAGACAGTGATGAGAAAGGGAGCAATTGCTCTGTAAATTGTTTGTCATTAGTCATAAAAGGTTGATAAAAAAACATATTATTGTTTAAAGTTGCAAAAATCCACCATGTTAAGCATGCCAGGGACTATGAGTCACAGGCTTGTTAGAGGGAAATGACAGCTTCAGTCACAATTAAATGTTCCTAAAGTAACCACACATTCTTAGTCATGCCAGGTCTAACGGTAATGTGCACTCTGACAACCAGGCACCCTCTAAAGCTTTTCTGACACTGACACACACACAGACTTTTCTTTTATAGCACGTGTGTTTATCAAATATACAGCTGCCTTTGTGCATTCATAACGACACAACTTTCCCTTCCCACAGACCTCAGCACAGCCTGTTACGTGCACACTGAGCTGGTCTCAGACACTGGCTACAAAGTACAGGCTGTACTCGTGGAGGAGGATGAGGACGAAGAAACAGAGGATGAGCCTAAAACACAGACAGAGCCTAGTGCCATCGCCGAACCAACCCAGACTGAGTTAGAGGAGGAGGAAGAGGAGGTGAAAGAGGAGCCAGATAAGGAAGAAGAGGAAGAGGAGGTGAAAGAAGAGCATGAGAAGGAGGAAGAAGATGAGGTAGAAGTGGAAGTTGAGCATGAGAAACAGGACAGGCAGGAGGAGGAGGACGAAGTTAGAGAGTTAAAACAAGACACTGAGCTTAAACCACTGGAGGAGCCAGTGGAGATATCAGAAGATGAAACAATGGAAGATGAAGAGGAGAATAACCAATCAGATGACAGTCAGCCCCCTGCTGTGCCGACTGAGTTTTCAGAGCAGGAAGAAGAGTTGGTCACAGGTAGCTCCCATGTTCTTACATCCTCTTACCTGATTATCCTAATGTGTGTCAGTACACCGCCACACAGGATTTTTGAATGATGTATTTATTTCAGATGCTGAAAAGATTTGTCAAGAAATCAAATATGAGGCTGTAATCCCATCAACCAATGGCATCACCAATGGGGATGACACAGGGGAGCATAATGGCACAGGTTTGGCACTTCATACACAATGTGGTGGTCTGCTGGTTAGGCTGTGATACCAAAACACTCTTCACTCTGGTCTTCCTCAGTTCGATCTTTGAGTCCATCTGACACAGAGCTTAGCACGTCAGAGCTGACTGGGTTCTACGAGGTCCATGGCACTGCTGAGGAGGAGGAGGAGGAGGAAGAGGAGGACAGCACTGAGGAGAAGGAGCAGGAGATCTCTGAAAATGGACAGGAGGTGCTTACAAATGTATAATACAGAACTATTGTTAAGTATAGCCACATAAATATTAGTGTTGCATTGCACCTTTCATTAAAAACTTTTTTTGCATTTGTTGACAGAAGAAAGTTTATGCAGTAAAGTTTTAATGAGAGTACATTTTTTTCCTTCTTATAATGTTTAGTTAAACAAGAAATATATTTCATGATTACAGCCTTTCTCTGACTCCATCTTCCTCTCCACTTCAGGTTTTACCTGAGCGGCAAATGTGCGTCCGCGCTCTGTATGACTACCAAGCAGGTAAGCTGCCATTTACGGGATAATCGCCATGCATGTGCGCACAAAGTGCCTCCATTTACAATAATTACACTGTGATTATCAAAGCCTTCACCATGTTATCTTGCTGGTTCCCACAGAGGACGAATCCGAGATCTCCTTTGAGCCAGGTGACATCATCAGGGACGTGGAGACCGTTGACAAAGCCTGGTGGAGGGGTTGGAGCAAAGATGGCCGTCAGGGCTTATTCCCTGCCAATTATGTGGAGACTATATAGGCAGGCAATCACACAGTAGCACACACTCACACACACACACAAACACACACATAAACACACACTCAGGGACACCATCTCCCCTCACGCTTCACGCTTATGCATGTTTTTACCTTTATCTTCCCACTGAAACTTTGTACTCTCTACTTTGTTGGAAGAATACAGAAAATGTGACTCCCTGTTTTGTAAAAAGCATAAATAAAAGTGTGACTCTATTTTGATGTTTAGGAGGAAAACAAAATATTTTTACAAGAATGCAAAAATTACCCAGCCTCATTTCCTTGGATAAAATAGCGACAACCTTTTCTTTTTTTTTTTTGGACCGAAATAACTTATTTCCCTTTGACATACAGTGGAAATGTTTGTAGGAGAGATCAGATCGCATTGACAAATGATCACAAACTTGCCTTTCGTCTAAGAAACACAAACAGATTTTTATAGTGTATAGTCTTCTTTTTTTGATCCACACACATAACAAGCATTCCATTCTGCTCACCATTTGTATCCATGTATCAGACATCGTCTTATAATCATCTTCCTGTATTTCTTGAGTTATTATGTAGCACTGTATCTGTTACTGACAGTCTCACAGCATAGTTTAATTATCCAACCAAGAACACATGATGAAAACAAATGATGAAAAAGCAGGAAGGTCGCGTCTTATTTTACACCTGTGCATCTTAAAGGGAGAAGTCCTTCCATAAGTTTTGTGATTTTGTTTGTTTGTTTGTTTTGAACAAAATGTAAACAAATTAATGTCAGCCCGCAGATAATTTGAAAAAAAAAGTCTCCAATTTGAATCTTCTGTAATATCATAATTCTCTACACTGTATATAAGAATGTATAAAGATGTCAAAGATCGTCCCTTTTTCTATTCTCGGTTTGTATGTTTGTACGCTTGTTTCATGGTATGGTTGGTTTTGTATCTACTCCAAACTTACAAATATATTGCTTCTACAAAACTATGCTGCTTTATTCTTGACTTTCTCAACAACGTTTTTTTCTTTCATAATATTACTATTATTTCAAGTTTCCCTCCGTTTATGTAAAATTTAAAGAAAAGAAAAGAATGTTCATGTAAAAAATCTCATTGTATGTTAACTACTTTTAGATATAACAGTTGAAATTAAATTTTAAAAAGTGCACAACACACCAGTAGTACAAAACTAACTCAGCGTGATGTCAATGCATCTACATTAGTCTCATATAAGTTATTTATTCATTGATTTTCAGCAAAAGTTTAGCATTTTCTAGTACTCAAACTCATGACTGGACATGATTTGACTAATATGTTGCTTATTTGGCTTTACTTTATATCTGTTGAAGCTGTGGCAGTGCTATATTTGCACCCATAGGTGGAGACATTGCCTTTTCCAATTAGTTAGTGACAGCGTTTTTTGAAAGAGTGCATGCAGAAACGAACAGATTCCTCAGGACAAAAGGCAAAATATTTTGACAGGCAGAGAGGAGGCTCATTGTTGCACACATTTTAGAAGCAGGATATCCTGACATTTCCAAAGCTAAAAATTGCTAATGCTTTTACACCTTAAACAGGATTTTCCCCTAGGGTAATAATGATTGATTGAATATGACATTAATATTTCTTAACCGTGCACCTTTAATATTTATGGGGCGACTAGGTTACGGTCTTGTAGTGCCAGTTCAATAACAGTGTTTGGCAGATGTGCCTCTGTTCTGAAATAGAGAGGTAATGTTTGACATGGGTCTCATCCTGCTTGAACTGATGCCTGTTGACAGACTGACTAAATCTATCCAGGAGACTATTCTGTCGAAGTTATCCCAGAAGGCTTATCATTAGTGATATGTGTGAAAAGGTGATGAGCCTCTTATGAAATACTAATTGGTTTGCGAGAGGAAAACCATGAAAACCTCAAATGAGCAAAGATTGAGGAGAGAAAAAAAAAGTTTTGCAGCGGCAGTAAAGAAGAAAAGTGAATGTTTAATATAACTCAGTATATATTTGATGCATCTTTATGCCAATGGAGTGAGAGGACATCTGTTCACGGAGGATCTGAAGGCAAATCAGTTCCGACAGTTGTGTGTGTCCCCCTTCTTCTCGTTTTGCCAGTTCCCCGTTCCCATGGTCATCCCCACAACTCAAGAGATCCCTTGTCTCTTCAGATTAAACAGAGTGATAGGGAGACACCGGCTAATGTGCCAGTCAACTTTTCCCTTCCTCCTCTTTGTCCTTAGGCTGTTCCTTCCTTCTGTGACCCTCATCAGTAACAAAAACCCTTTGACTGTGGTGTTAAACTAACAGAGAAGGCAACCCCCCCTTCCCTCCTCCTCGACTTTCCCTTTATCTCTTATTTAACTGACAGACCCTATCTGACCGGTGGAGGACTGACAAGTGTGGGACGGCCGAGGTGAAATGGCGGTGGGGAAGTGCCACTCACTGCTTTTTTATCAGTGCAATGCCAACAACAGAAACCTAATCTGACCTGGCTGCTCATGGCTTGTGGCTTGTTGGCTAGGTTTCTGCTCTGGAGCAGATTCTGGCAACCCCCGAGATACTTGGAGGCGCCGATAAGGACGCACAAAACGTATGCACATATGGATATGCACATGAAAACACACATAACGTGCACCACTATTCTTAGCCCTCTCTTTGCTGCTCCTCAACTCCTCATGCCTGTCATTGACAAGCTAATAGTTTACTGCAACTTACGTGATTAATTATATGTTCAGGAGAGCAGACAAGAATCTTACCACAGCAGTGTAATGACTCTGAGTTCAGCCGTCTTTCTGTACTGTACCTGCAAGCACCTGTGTGCAATGGAAGGCAAATAGCAGCTTTTTTTTCTTGTCTTTTTGGCTCAGTGTTCTGCATGGGGAATCATGAAGGACGGGATCACCTCCACTCCTCTTAGGGCTTCAGGTTACCTTTACAATCTTTGGGCAAGAAAAATGTTTGGATCCCCCCCCCCTATCCAAAGTGCTGTGGCGCTCTGCTTTAGTAAAGGTTTCACAGAGCCCGGGCATGGAGTGTTATTCTTAAATCTTGAAGAAAGCTGCTGTTTTTCTCCTCCCTATAGCTGAAATAAAGAGCAGTGTTTCTAAGCACCTGTTCAGAGCCCACACTGAGAAAATCTGTTTCATTTTCTTTTTGGCTTTTTTTTGTCCTGTAGGGCAAATAGTCACAGTAGGAAACATTTTGTGGATCAAACATTACATACAAGTAGCAGAAAACTCCATTGCTAAAACAGCTGATAGTGAATCCACCACTGATGCAGTCTGCTTTTGAGACAATTTCAAGGCTACAGCAGTTATCTAGGAAGAATGTCTCTAAACTGTTATCCATAAATCAGCTTTAGCTTGGTGATAATTCCATCTGCTGTGATTAAACCTTTGCTTTTTAAACTTGTCTCTTGTTCTTGACATTGTCATTTTCTGTTTTTCCCTTTAAAGATAATCTTCAAAACCACTGAAGTAGATAACGCCTCGGAAGCTAATGACAGCTCCAGCCAAGATTTTACTGTCAGGACAGAAACTGGCCCATTAACTTCTGAAGCCCTCTTTGGCAAAGCTCCCTATCCCTTCTATTGCCATCAAAAAGCTATTTTCCTCAGCCAGTCCCACACAACCCTAACAATGAACAGAGGATTAGAACATCTCTCTGTCTTGAAGCAAAAAAAATGGATTTAAAAAAATCTCATTGGTGAAATCTAAAAGTTGGCGGCATTTCCACCTCAGGATTTTTCCTGACATGTTTCCCAAGAGGCGGTTTTTCGCTTCTTTTTTACGATACAATTCCTGTCCTTGCGATCAGCCAACATGTGGCATTGTGATCCAATCACAGAGATTTTCTTCTCCTTCAGTTTGTAAATCTCTCTGTCTATTGTGAAGGAATCTTCAAAGTGCTTGGAAACCACAGGGGAACATTGGTAGCTGTTAATTAATGCAACACAATCTACAAATGCTTTATTTTCCTGAATCTAGCAACAGGCACATCAAAATCTTTCTCTCATTTCATCCTGGACAATAAAAATCAGTTGTTTCTCTGAAAACCATATATATATATATATATATATATATATATATATATATATATATATATATATATATATATATATATATTAACCCTTCTGTGCTTCCAAAAGAACTCCCCCCCATTTTCTGGTTTAGGTTTATTGGATTTTTTTTTGTTCATACTGATCATTTATATTTCCATGCAGTAAAATGACGTATAACGTGTTTTGCTAAAATGATCTTTTCTGGTCTTTATGACTATCATTGAATTTGAAAGAAATGGGAAACATGTCAAAGGCTGCGGTAACGGCTCAAAGGCAACCAAAGCAAAATGGGCCAAGATAAATGATGGATAATATGGTTTGATTTTAAGATTTTCTAAATTGCTTTCAATCCAGTGAATGACATAAAGTGTGTTAGATAGCTTGTGATTTTACACATTATCATATATTTTTTTTAAATACACAGCAATAAGTAAAAAAAAAGCAGAAAGAATGGAGAAATCCCGTCAATAAAAATCATGACCCCAAACTAAAGACTAAATTGTTGTCAGAAGTCACCAGTCAACATGTGAATGTGGGTAAGGTCCAGGAGGTTAATAACGGGGTGAGCTGTCTCTTACCCTAAAGACTAACAGGGGTGAAAAGCCCCTGTCCCATGGTGACACACACACACTTAGCCGCTCTGGGTTTGAGACACACTGCCTGTGGCACCACAATCACTGCCAGATGCTGTGACTTTCAGACAATTCATTTCACAAGTATCTCTGAAGGAGCGATGCCGCTGGTAGCTTTTGAGGGAGACAAATGTACATAACCGTGTGTGTGTGTCTGTGTGTGTTAGCAAGTGATGGAGATATGCCGGTGGCAGTGTGAGAAAAGGACACATATGAGATCAGATAGAGTTGAGACTAATTCACAGCCTGGCCTAAGGACACCAAGCAGGATAATGTGAGACATCTTTTCTCACACCATTTAGGTTCAGCCTGTAGGGACACTGTGTTTATTTCTTGGCAGATCTACATGATTCAAGCTCACTTTATGCACCTGCACAAGAGAAAAAAAAATCAACAATGATAGTGACAGGCGTTGATTTTTATTAATTGGATATTAAAACATATATTAATCTAACCAATTCATTTTTTGTGCCCACCCTGCATTAGACATAACTTGGAGTGTCAAACTGCTGCTTCAATGACTATGATGTTACCGTGCAGATTTATAGTGGATGAGACACCCAGTGCCAGCCCTTGGCAGCCCAGGCACAGTGCCCGCCCCAGGGGAGGTAGATGATGGAGAGCAAACAGCTAATAATTAATACCATGATTACACAGGCTGCAACAACACTGGGAGACAAACCTTCACACACCCAGGCAGGGACCTGACCAAGACTGATAGCACAGTGACAGCAAGTACACACACAGATGCACAAATATACAGACACACACTGCATCTGTCACACACACACACACACACACACAATCAGGGGCAACATTTAGACAATTATTACCATAACATCTAACATCTCTGTATTCACACATAGATCAATTAGAAAAAGTGAAAGCTTCACTGGAGGATTGGATGAATAAAAACTGCTTTGTTTTATAAAGCCTATTCTATGGTATTGTATACAGCACTCCTCAGATAAACAACACTGGTGTTAGGTCCTTTCACTGTAAATAGAGCAGCAGCCCCCTCTGTATCTATTTGGCTGCTGTGAGACATTTAAAGTAAATAAATCCCACTTGCTAACCAACCACTAAACCCTACCTGCCATGTGTAGAACTGATACTATAATTCGAAGGCTAAAAAGACCATAAAATGTGTTTAGGCTGTAACAATACTGCCTAGCCCCCCCCCCCTGTGTGAGTGTGGATGAAACCTCCCATCCTATAGCCATTACCTAAGCCACACAGTAGGATAACAACATAAAAACGTCACGGTCACCCTCATTAGCAGCTGGGATGGAGTTCTTTTGATTTGTATGTGCATGCATGAGGTCTGCAATGGCTTCCATATGGGCACCCATTCATTTTTTAATATAACCAGCATCACGTTACTCTGAGATGAAGTGATTCCGATTTCTCCAAAACCGCAAGTATTTTTCTAAATGTGCTCGACATGTCCAGGATTTCCTACCATTTGAAGGGATGCAGGGGCGGTGTGTGTTTTCACTACACTGTGGCTTGCCTATCTTCCTTATATATGTGTGTGTGTCAGATCCTTAGAGAGAGAGAAATGTGGTGTGAATAATGTGTGCAGAAATGTGTGTGTGTGTGAGTACAAAGCGATGCCAACCATGAAGGGGCCATGCAGGGCCCAGGGCCCACAGCCATTGGCCACCACTTCCTAGCTGTCCGTGCCACATTGACTCTGTTTCCATTACCACAGTGGAAGGAACAATAAAGAGCTGCTGTGGATGTGTGGTCTACTAACACAGCAGAGACCAGGACAGAATGAACTAAGCTATAGACCTGGAAAGCTGTGTGTGTGTGTGCAGACTGAGCATATTACCTGGTGACAGCTTGTCAGGCACACAAGAGCAGAGTAGAGGATTACTGATGTAATCTTATAAGTTTCCGCCCCAGTTTGATTGTAACACATCATTCTGCTTAGGTCATAATGTAGTGGTATTGACAATAAAAGTGATATTTAAAAGTGAAATGTTAGTTTCATAACATCTATGATTTCAGCATAAAAGTAACCCAACACCTCATTCATTCTCATTTTGGCATTCTAGGTCGAATAGCGACTCCTGCATACACAAAAAAAAGTAGAAGACACACTAGCTGGCTAACTACTAGCAAATATGCTAACCTTACTACTTTTCCACTGGTATTCAGACACAAGTGAGACACACAACCTGTTAAAAATGTTTCAGTGTTGAAGTTTGTTTTCCTTGTCATTCACCCCCACCACGGTGGTTTTGCCACAGCAGGGTGTGTCAGCCCTGTTGATGAAGATTCTAAGTCATCCAAGTCTCTTTTTTTCCCCATTCAAGAGCCTAAAGCAGGACATTTAGACTTGTTAGACTTCATGAAAGATGTTTTTGCTGCTCCTCCAATCAGTTTCATCTTAAAGGATCTTTGAACTAGTCCGGTTGAACTGATTCATACCTTGGAATGTAGGCTACTAGTCCTGAACCATCACATTACTTTGAGTTGTCTTGTTGCCATTATGCACATACAGCACATGCACATGACATGACATGCACATACAGTTATTTGTTAGGTAAAGCAGCACTGAATAAAATACATAATAAAAATGGATGTAACAGAAAAATAGCTTATTATTATCTTTTTACCACAATATCTGTGAACTTGGTTATGGTGAAAGCCTTAGTTTTGATTATTGTAATGCCTGGATTCTCTCTTATCTTAGCAATGTAACATTTTAACATTTGTTGCTAGAAAGCAAACCCTCAACAGTTCTTGTCTCTGTCGAGTACTAAAAGAACTAAATATTACTCTATAAATAAAAAAACTGCTAACAAAAATTAGCTTATGCTGCACAAAAGAGTTTCTCATCTCTTTGTTTCTTTGTTTGAGGAGATGATGACACATTTGATCCTGTCTCACAGCGTCACATGTCAACCTCCCCATGCCCTGTCACTCTGACAGCTCACAGCCCGCAAGGCAAAGGATCATGGGTGCTGTGTCAGACACAGCGGGGAGGTCGGAGGAAGGCAAGCTAAATGCAAGATGTGCAGCATGTCACTGTGTGCGTATGTGTCTTCTGTGTGTGATTATTGTATGTGTGACAAGGCCCGTGCGCGCATGTGTGTCAGTATGAAGGGATGGATGCATGCCAAAGGCGAGAGCAACACCATGTCAGAGTGCTAGCAGACGATGCCCATTTCAGTTACACTAATACAAACAGTCAGCTCAGCCATGAAACCATTTCCTCCCGTGATTCCTTCACTCCCTTCCTTCATGCTCCAAGTGCGTCAGCAAGGTAGCAAAAGGGTCTCAAGCTTGAATCTATAATCCATAATACCAGACTGCAGATTGATAGCAAATGTCCAGCTATAGTCACTAAAGCTGATTAATTCATTTTGAACATTTGATGTCATTATTTGTACTTTTCCGACTTTCACTTTGTCTCTCTTAGAGGTACCCCAGGATTATCAGTGTTGTAAGACCTAACTCACTATCTAACCTATCAAAGGTACCTGTCCTGACACTCAGAAGTTAACAGACTGAAACATTTGCAATTAAAATGCAATTTAACCACAGATGAAAACATCAGGTGAAAACAGAACAGCTCACAGTGTTAGGGGGACTCGAGCCTTGGACTTGTGAGGGAAAGTCCACCATGTAACATGTGTTGTTGTTTTTTTTCCAATGTCAAGAGAACATAAGATAATCCATTTGAGTTGAGTCCAGTCTGCACATCACATTACAGTGTGTGTGTGCATTTTCATGCTCTGTAATTTTGCCGTTGCTGCTTGTTCTTGTTTTTCTGCTACCTTGAGCTCCTAACTATCACTTAGATGGACCAGCTCCTCACAATGATTACTATTTTATCTTTATCATCTGTCAAAACATATTCTCTCCCAGACATTCTCTGTCTCCTCTTCATACACACAGAAAGAAATTAAGTCATTGAGGGCTTCAACTTGAAGACTAAACTTTCTTTGTTGACAAGAATTCTCCAGCTGATGAAAATTGAATACTAATTTCTGTTGCTGAATGACAGTTGCGCTAGTATGAATGAGACAAACGTCATTGCCGTGGCAGCAATGGTATTAAATAAATAAATGACCGGGACTACAGTGTAATTGCCCATTAGAGAGGCTGGAACATTGCACGGTTATGAGATCTCTCCAACAAAGACCATTCTGTATAGTTTAAACCAGAGAGCAATCATATTACATATGAAGCAAGTATGGAAATTGTGATGGCCTCATAC
Organism: Parambassis ranga; assembly: GCF_900634625.1. NCBI lineage: Eukaryota > Metazoa > Chordata > Actinopteri > Ambassidae > Parambassis > Parambassis ranga. The sequence continues at coordinate 11,342,509 of NC_041030.1, read as the reverse complement.
AAAGATATGAATAGTAGGCCCATAATAGTTGTGGCTTTGCCTGAATGATCCCTATTGAATGAACAGTTGGTTATGGCATTGCCCTCAAATCGTTTTAGCTGTCAGCCACCGTCAGACACAAAGAGTACGGCTTACTTTTCAGTGTTTTGGTCAAGATATAATGCTTTTTACAGGTGTATGAGTCTTGGGGTAATTAGTAATGGGCAGCGGCAACATGAGGCCCCTCTATGCCACCTGGAGAATCACACTAACCCTGCCAACCACCACCCATTTACTCCCCCCAGCACCCACACACACATGCAGACACAGTAGTCACAGAAGGATGTTCCTTGGAAGCAGAAAGAGCGAAAACTGGCTCTCAACGTAGATGTATAAATAGTCTTCACACTGCACAACATGTTCTGTTTTGATGTAATTATGGTGCAGGAAGAGCCTGGTTTAGCAAGGAGTGCACTTGGGCAACCATTGTAGGGTCTTTAACAAGGGATTTAGTAAAGAAAATGCTTGCACCTGGCTGAGCTCGTCGTGTTTCAGTGTAGGGGGGAAAAGGAAAGAAGAGACAGAGATGTAAGGAGGTAGAGAAAGTGAGACAGACATGGAACGAGAAAGGATGACAGACACACACACACATGTACGCACACATATGCACTGTTGCAGAAACACCTGGACTTGATGAGAGCCAGATGTTCTGGCCAGTTAAGCCTTCTGTAAAGTGGAAAACAAAAAAAAGGAATGAAAGCAAGCACATGCTGGGGCATGAGACAGACACTTTATCTATAATCTCACTCAAATGGATCATTTAGACCCCCCACACCTCTCCCTGTTACTTGCCAACATGTTGGATTGATTCAATTTACACAAATCCCCAGAGAATGATCAGCCTGTTAACACAAGTTGAGAAGACAGACAGTCCATTGGCAGACATGTCTCTTTTTCATGATGATAAAATGAGGTAATGTACTGTAGAAGAAGGACCTGAAAGGCTAAATGCAGGTATCCATAGTGACAGAGTAAATATTAAAATTAAATGTCATTCTGCTAATGTGACCAAGAGGTACACAGTCCTACCAAATGAGACAGGATTAGAGACAGGAAGTAAGTGTGCTGAACACAAGGGGGAGCACTTATCCTTTCTGTGCGGCTCGCAGGCTGCACAGTTTTGCCTTTACTTCAGCGAAGCGATCTTTTCCAGTCCATTGTTCCCTGCTATAAATCAGGAAGTCCTGAGTGTTTGTGCGCCTGTGTGTGTGAAAATATACCCAGCAAGACCAGTTAGTCTAATCAACCTAATCACACCCACCCACACATGACATGTAAATATAGAATATTTACAAAAAAGCAGCACTGTACCTTAACAAACTCAAACTTTTTCAACATTTCAGTACTCAGGCTGAATGCTGAATTCATATATGCAAGGATCAAGCACAAGTCACACACATAAATGAAAGCTTTAACCTTTTCAGGACATGTAAAGAACTGTAGTAAATCCAAAACACAATGGAGCTCAACACGCTCCCTCTTAACACTTGTACAGGCCTGTGGCATTGAATGATTTGAATTCTTACTCTGGTGAGTTTCCCCCCTCCGTGAATTAATTAGTCTTTGCCAAAGCGGGCCACATTTGTCATTTGAATTTATGCTAATGAGTGCCGAGGTCTCGTGGAAGAGCTGATAGGCCGGAGCAGCTGCTCTGTCCTTGCGGGGCCTAACTGTCTCCCTTCTTTTTAACTGCTCCATCTCTCTGTCTACTCCTCTGTCTGGCTCCTCATCCCATTTCTCTCTTTCAGGTTTTGTCTGCTTCTCTATACAACACACCCCCCCCTCTCTCCCCTGTTCTCTCTCCCTTCAGCTCCTTCTCCCTTACCGCTGTCTCTCTCTTTCTCCCTCTTCCTTGTCTCTCCTCCTGTGGCCTTATCATCCCACCGCCTCCTTTTTCTTCAGCCTCCTGCTGGTCCTGGGCTCCATGACCTGTCAGTGGTGAGGAGACTGTCCATGTCCCAGGCTGATAAGGCAGGTAATTATCCAACACTTCACACAGGGAAGCAGATCGGCAAACAGACAGCCACACACATACAGACCTATATGGGCTGCAAAAACACTGTCAGACATATGCATACAGCAGCAGGATACAACACAAGTTAGATAGACAGATACAAAAATAAATAAATAAATAAAAAAGTTAAATACATGAAATTAGTCAAATCTGCAAAACAGTTTTTGAACCAAAATACTTTGGTCACACACACCCCTGTAATACTGTTATAACTGAAAGCTGGTTGAAAAGTCAGTGGCATATCTTGGCAGCAATTTTTTGGAGCTGAGCACTCCATTCCAGCCTCCCAGGCTCCCAATTTGATGGAGCAGAAATAAGCACTTTGGTGCTCTTTCTGCAATGTTCAAAATGCAGCATTGGTGGAAGGAGAGGTCCACATTCTGTAATGCTCCATTTTGAAGTTTGCTTCAAGTAGTTGACCGAGTGGTTAGGATACTTTACTGGAGGACAATTCATCCAGGCGATTTATGCAGTTTGCCAAATAATAGGGCTACATTATGAAATACAGCATACCATAAGAATGAGGCTTGATTAAGTGTGATCAAACACAGTTATGGTAGCAGGTATACTTTTTCTTCTTTAAGGCACACTGACCAAGAGAGAATGAAGTCGATTTAATTTTCACTGTTTGATAATGTACCGTTTGACTGCTAAAGAAGTCAAGTCAAACTATCCTATGGACAAAAAAAATCATTTACTGTAGAGCTCCTAATAGGCTTAGCATGGAATGCGGAGCAGATACCATATTTATACTTTTTAGACTTAATCAAATTACATTGGGAACTTTATATGTTTATCACATCGTTCCCAACACCCTAGAGTGTCTTCAGTAATTTGGCTCAGATACATTCCACCTACTCAAAGAGGAGAGTGAGGACTAATGTCATTTCGAGGGGATTATTGTGATCTTTCAACACATCTTTGGGGAGTTAAGCATGTTGTTAAAGAGAGGATGGGAAGAGCAAGAAGAAGTGATAAAACCCCACCGCACAGCCTGTGTTTTAACTTTCACATTTTCTCCCCTCTCTCTCTCTCTCTCTCTCTCCTCCGATCTCTCCCATTTTCTCCCTCACAGCACCAAAAGCCATATTATGTGCTTGTCAAGATGGATAAACCCCTCAGCCAAATGTTCAGATGAAAACAAATAAGTAGGAGACGTTCATGTAATCGCTTCTGCCAGAGAAAGGCTTTAAGAAGAACATAAACACTTTCTGGAAATGTGCCTCGCAAATACTAATTCCCTCACGCTTTTGTTTGAGTCTCATTCAACTTCAGGACCATTTCATACTGCGCCATGATGAGATGTCACCATTGAAGACACGGTTAAAAACTATTTTGCAACACGGTTAGCAGCGCTAAACAAAAATATGAGATCATATTACCTTGCTGCTTGTAAAACTGTCATGATTATACTCTGGGGAATTAAGGAAAGAATTCTTTAATTAACCTGGCTACAATTACAAATCTAGAGGCAGGCAAAAAAGAGGGTGGGTGGGGGTGGGGGGTGGTGGCACTAGTTTTTAAAATGATCAAACTTAGATTGCTTCATTATCAGGTCATGGATGCTCTTTGTTTGCAGTAGTGTGTTTTTTTCTATGGGATGGCTGAGCTCTTTTCACATGAGAAAAGTCCCCAACTGTCACTATACACTCCCACAGTCTTTCCAGCCAACCCCTCTAGTAAAGTTCCCATGGTGGTCCTTGGACAGCTCACAGACTCCTGCGCCAAATACCTCAGTCTGATAGGGAGTTTGCTTAGGTTGTCACACCACAGTGTGAGTTCAGATTCGGTGTGAGGATCATCGAGATCATAGGAATTATTGACCCGGTGTGTACAAAGTATACTTTACTAAAAAAAATGTCAAAACATTTTTTCCTGTGTGTGGATGCATGACTTTTTGACTGTGCCTGAGAATGTTTGTTTCAAGTTAAGTAAAACATCACAAACACACGAACCACTAAGGGTTAAAACGGACAAACCTTCTCTCACTTTTGCCCTTTTTACCCGTGTCAGACGCAAAGAATGTCTTCAGCAGTAAACGTAATACAGAAATAGCAGAGAAAGAGAGAGAGAGAGAGAGAGAGAGAGAGCTTGGTGAGATGAGAAAAAACATACAGCGAGCAAAGGATACTGAAAAGTTTCAGAGAAAAAGCTCTCCTCTCGTTAAATATTAAAGTGAATGGCCATGCAATATTCCTGACAACTTCCCAGAGTTTCTTAAACTCACTCAGTGTACTTGCAGTACATAGAATCCATTTCTCCTCTAAACCCTCTGAAACTAAAAGCCTTGTATCGTTGCGTCGCTTCAGTGCTCACAATTAGTTTTAAAGTGTCATCTGCTTCAGCTAAATCTCTCATCTATATCAACAAATCAGCCAAACCTTACATGAAGCCAAATCTACAATCAGTTTCTGTTTGTGTTGTGAAAACATGCAGCATGTGAAGTGAGTTCTCCGCAGCAGTCAGACATCTAAGAAGAAAAATTATCCCATTTGATGTGGCTGTGTTTTTAAGAAAAAAAAAACTGTAACTGTGGGTAAATCCCAAAAAACTAACACGCTGCCTGTTAAATGGGACCATTGAGAACTCCTCCTTTGGACTAGCCTGATTTCAAAGTGATGTAATACACACAGAGCACAAATAGCAACTGGATGAAGGGCTGTGGCCATGACCTATGTGTCTAGGGAACTCATTTTCATAGTAACTAAACACCGATGAAAAGTCTTCCCCGGAGTGAATGAAGCCAGAGCACCAGCCATCCAATAAAAGGGATGAGGAAACGCAAATATGCTGAACAGGAAATAATATTAGAGATGTAAAATGAAACGCACAAATCTGTACTGATGACCTCTTTAATTTCCTCTGAACTCCATTTCATCTGTCACTAATAAATGTTATAAGGATGTTCTCGGAGACACGTTTGTTGAAATATAAAGGATACTACTGTATGTGACTGTGCCCTGCGAAACAGCGTCCTTATACTGAGATGATGAAAAACTTCTCTTTCAGCATTAATTTGTAGTTCAGGGCTCTGCTGAAACTGCATTTAACCTACTCCAATGTTCTGACTTGAAAAATGAATTTATCATTACATCACAATATCAGCATTATTATGATTCAGTTCTGCTCAATTACCTCCAATGAATTAAGCTGTGGATGTCCATGTAAGCCTGGTTTTTAGGCCTGTAGTGTGTTAACTGATAAGCAGGCAGAGCATGTCAAGCCTGTGGGCCAGCTGGCAGGGCTCTAGTGTTTGTGTTGTGCTAGTTGCGATGTCAGGGCTAGAGTGGGATGAAGGGGGCTGTAGAGGCTACAGGAGCACCAGGCCTCCTCCAGACTTGGCTGCTCCGGCTAAATGGACCAGATCAATCACATTGGACGGCCCTGTGACAGTGAGTTAAGGTTCTGCGGCACGGCACAGCGTTTTTGGACACAGCGGCCCTCGGCAAGGCTAGCTGGCTGGCTGGCAGACACACGCAAGTGTTCCTCTCACTTTCCTTGGGCTCACCAAGCAGATGGCAATGGCAAGGACGGAGGCGGCTAGCCTGCCGTCAATCCCAAACCCCCATCCATCCAGAGACAAGTGATGAGATTACGGTGTGGGAGATGTGAGGAGGATGAAGTGGCTGGTGTGGCTAGAGGATGGACTCGTGTCAGCCAGGTCTGGTCTGGATCACACACAGCTAGGCAGGGCTGGTCTGCCCAGAGGCTGAATCTATGAGGCATGGTGCAGCATAGTGGTTTGGGGATACAGTGCCAAAGGAGGTCCCAGACAGTGGTGCTGTATGGTAGCATGTCTGAGGTCTGCCTGGCATCACATCTGTCAGAATGTGTGTGTTTGTGTGTGACTGCATATGTGTGTCCCACGAGGTCATGCCAGCTCTGTGTTTGGTGGCATCCAGAGATGGGGCAGGGCTAGCCTCATGCTGAGACACCCAAGAGGCAGAGTTGGAGGAAAATATGACCTAGATTGCTATTAGCAAAGGAGGGTGCTTAGCATTCACAATGTACATGAAGCTATCTGAATATTTATGCATAATGTGTAGACAACTACACAACCTATAGACTACAAAGTTATCTTTAAGACATCCTGTGAATTGCTTATTTCCCATAAATTATATTTTGTGGGTGACAGTTTCACCAGAACTGGTGAGAGACATGTGTTGGAGAGTTTGACCTGATTATTATTACAAGTGTCTGAGGAAAAGATCCACTGAGCTATAGAGTAAATATCACCAACAGAATACAGCTGAACCAGATGGCGTCCCATGGTAGGTACCCTGGCAAATCCTGCAATCTATACAGTTTTTGTGTGCATGTTAATTGCTGTAGCTATTTTATTCTTAATCCAGATTTGATCTGATTCTTTATAGTGTTAAAACAGCAGTGGAGAGGAGTACTGGCTTGTCATACTGCTTTGTTTACTCTGTGACAACGAATCCTCCCACTTGGATGGCGTTGAAGTGTTTTTGTTTTTTAAAATGTTCCCACACCATAGAGGTTTCTATGGACTTCACTGTATCCAGTGATTTGTCTAAAAGAATTTTGTCAGAATAGATTTTTAATTATTATTCAGTTCATGTGCATCAAGAGAATTTAATCCAGCTATTGGACATCCATCATTTAGTACATCTGCTTAAAATCATTAAATAGACTGACATGAATGCTGTTACAAAATGATTTGAAACCATGAGCAGTGGCAATATTATTGAATCTTGGTAATAATTCTCTTCTACGACATGAAAATTTAAAGTTGTGATCTAATCCTGTGATGTTGCAGAAAAGACGCCAAAACTATGATGTAAAGGGACAACGTAATAGCATTTACTATTGTTTCTTAACTGTAATTGCAGTAGACATTAAACAGTTCTCTACGAACTAAAGCTTGTTTTTGTTTTTACACCCCCCCCCCACTCTAATTTGAAATCCAGATGCGATTATATGGAAAAGTATTCAACTCATCTCCTCCAATAACTTTGGATGATGCCCAGCACAAACCAATGGCTTCTATGACATATTACAAATATTTATCAGAACGGTCACAGCCGCCTGTGTCTTGCCAGGCTCTGGACACTGTAACTAATTGGAGATCCTTTTTTTTGTTATCACTCCTCTCTTGGTGGTTGAAATGTAAACAGGGTGTTATGAAAGTGCCCTTATGGCGTGGGGGGAAGCGAGCGAGGCCACTCTGGCACTTACACGGCATGCCTTATAAATAAGTAATGGTACTGGACGTGTAGCGGTTAGTCATAGAGGAGGAAGGTCTGCGCATCAACCCCACCTCTGTTTGCCTTGTACATATTTCATAAGATGCTAGGAAGGAGAGAAGTTGGAGGATGTGGGGTATATGGGAGGGCGGCTAAAATAAAAGGCCGCTCACACAGGCTCCTTTCTGTTCACTGTCATGGGTCCGTTACTATTAATAATACCAAGTGTCCTCTCTCTCTCTACTGATACAAGTTCATGGTGTGTTTCTTCTCCCTGCCTTCCTGTATTTGACAACAAAATAGAGCCAGCTGCCGCCGTGCGCACTGAAAGCCAGGGAGAACACAGCACAGGTTGCACGGTGTTAGTTTTAACAATTAAGACAAAGTTTCCTTTACAGAATCCAGATGACCGTTTTTCTTAAGCACTCTGATCAAAGCTGGCATGGAAAAGCACACACAAGCTTTTATACTTCTAAAACTGAAACAGTGTCAGCCTATAACCATAAATCTACTCTATAAAGTCTGCTATATATATATATATATTTGCATTAGTTTGTGGAAATAAGCATTAGAACCATTTTATTTGGTTTGTTTGTTACAGGAGGATGTATTGATTTGAAATTCTGGGGTCTAGTTGATCCTCTTACCTCCCCTATATGGAGACACAGATGAATCAGCTTGACAGTAGCTAATGATTCTCCACCAATCAATGACCTTTATGTCTTCATGATAATGTAATGGAGGTCATGTTATCTGAATAGATCAGGATCCTGTCTACTGTTTACTCACTGCTCAAACAACACCTTGAATTATTGATTGGAAGCATGAAAGAAGTCCTTCAGAACACTATTATCTTAATAACGCTTAACAGAACGCCTCACGCACAGGCAAAACACAAACCTATTTATTAAGTCACCTCTCAGTGGAAAGTACAGTACACCACTTCTCAGGGTCTGATGTAGGAAGATGTATAAAGAAAATCAGAAAAAAACATGCTCAATATGAGTGAATTTTAGAAAAAGAAACAGCACATGTATTTGTCGTCTTACATGTTAAATCCTGCTGTTATATAGCATACAAATCCTTTTAGTGTAAAATTTTGGACCCCCATAAATTAGTTCACAGCAGCCATGATGTCATCATCACGTCAGAAAATTTAGTCCGCTGACCTTCAAATGACACATCAAGTCAACATGGCCATTGTATGCAGATCTATTTTGGCATGAACCATAAAGGTCATGTAGAGCTTCAGACTATAGCTGTAATGTGTAGTTCTCAGACATTAGAATTGCATTGTGGAAGTCTGCTAAATTGTACAACTACAGTTGGAGTCAGTGGTGTGCAATTAAGCTTGGCCAATCAACCCACTGAATCCTTCACAACTAAAAAAAACACAACTGCACTTGAAGGAACCTTCAAAACAGGACAAACCTGTCATTGCTGCAATTATCTTCAAAACATGGAGCTCTTACGTTGAGGCACAGCTGTATATTGAAGCAACAAATCAGGTCATTGTCCTGGTGGAAGAACAATTTCTTGGTAGTTTGCCATACCAAATCTTCTAGAAGGCTCCTGTTGTAGTATGACCCCATTTTCAGCTGCACTCCTATTGCATCCCATAAAATGGAAGCCATCACCTTACCTGCAGACCTCACCAATTTGGCGTTTTTGGGAGTTCAAGACATTCTGTTTTTCCCAGTTTTTATTGTTTTTTTAATCTCTGGTTGGAAGTAGTGCACCAAAGTTCTCATCTGGTTACAAATTGCTGCAGAGATCTCTCTATATGTCTGCTTCAAATGGCAAAATTGTCCCTTGATCTACCAGGACAGGGATCATCACACAGATTCTCCTTTTGCCATATTTGAATTGGAGACTGCGTGCTTGTATATAACTCTCTATATGTCTACATATACCTTATAGCTGATCAAACGAATGAAAAACACACGGCCCCTTTTGCACATTGAGATGGGAAAAAGGAGGCCATGTTTGTGCTTTCAGGCCTCAGCTACCAGCATGATAAATTGCCATGCTAGTGATCAATCCTAGACAAAAGCCTGCTCTTACACAAACGTTGAGCTTGAATAATGACAAAGATTTTATTTCCACACCTGGAGTGGAGCAGAGGATGCATGAACAAGCAACATATCCTAAAACCAAGCAAAAGTGACAATCTTGGCCATTGTTTGATATCAGAGGCCACATGTGAAAGTTTCCACACTCTCTTTTCTCGTGTGCTGACATTTTGTAGTTTTTTTTTGGTTTTCTTTTTTTTTTTTTTTTTGGGGGGGGGGGGGGGGGGTGTCTTTAACCTCTGCTATCCCACCCACGTGTTCTCCACACATCAAAGCAAATTTGGTCTGCATTTTTTGCCAGAGGAGTGACTGAGCTTACCTGACTTGCTCAATTTTTTTTATACAAGCAAAAATATATATATATATTTCATAAAAGCACACAGTAAGTGAAGAGTACCTAACCTGTTGCCAGGTTACTGCTAGCCTGCAAGCACTGCCTCTCAAGGTGGAACAAAGGCAGAACAGATAGGTAGCAGAGCCTCAGCAGCACACCTCTAAATATAAAGTCTTCAGGTCTTGTCTGTTTGCAGTTCTCTCTCCCCTCTTCGGAGAAGGTTAATGGGAAGTGATGGTCATGCGGTCTGTTGCCACAGGCGAGTAAGCCTCAGGCCACCCCACATGTCAGTGCCCTTTGTGTGTGTGTCTGGGTATGTGTAATTGACCAGGATATGACCAATGTGGGATTTAAACCTATTGAGAACAAAGAGACAAACTAACATGAGTAAGCTGCAAGCTATTTCACAAATTACAGACGCAGAACAAACAAGGTGATTATCCCTGCCTTTTAATGTCCCCATCACAGGTCATGCAACGATACCCTATTCAACCACAGAAGTGCATAGCTGCCTGTTCAAAATATTATTTTAAACACAAGTATCACAAATGTCACCTGAAGTGAGAAATTACACACAAGTAAAGTTCTATAAAACTTAATGTATGCTGGTACTGTATAGTACCTTGTGTTGAGTTATATGGGTCAGACATTGTGCTCCTGGGGGCCAATACCAGCCTGCAGCTGAGGGATCTGGCTGAGTCAGCATCTCCAGTTCACTCTCTGGGAGCAGGATGCAGCACTGTGTTCCGCTGTGACTAGGCAACCAGCCTCAATGTTATGTGCACACATGCGACTGCTGTGCCTCTCTCTAATTTAAGTCTGGCTGTGTCCCACTTTTACCTCATGCAGTCAGGACAATACGGTACTTCATTCAGTGGTATACTTATGCAAAGGAAACAACAGTGCATCCAGTTTCACTGCTTTGTTACATGACTATCCTCTGGTCCTTTTTCCTAGTACTTCTACTACATATAGATTACAGAGGTACATATGGAAGTTTGGTTTGTCTGTGCATGACATTTAATGGTTAAATGTGTTTTTTTTTCACCTCTACACCTTAATTTTTTAAGAATGTAGTCAAGTTTATGTATTTCCCAGTTATGAAACTAAACAATAAAGAACTAACAGAATATAAAATGAATGACTGTTTGGAGAAGCTAATAATCATTTTCCTTTGTATTTACCCAGGTTTGCACAAATCTGGACAACAGAGTCCACCATGTCTTTCACACATTAATCACTAATTACAGTATGCCCTCTCTTAACCTTATATTCTCTAACAGTGTTCTTCACTTGCTACATATCTTGCTACGGTAAAATCTAATCACAGCAAATCTATTTTTATTTCAGTGTTTAAAACCTGAATAGGAATAATAAATACACAACAATGTCAGTGGTGTAATTCAAATTTAAGATGCAAATAAAGATCCCTGAAATTGCTGCAAATCAAATGAAAAGCCTTTTCATGTGGATACAGAGATTTGAGAGATGCTGACCAGGGCTGATAAGAGTTCAATTCTTAATGCTGGTGATGACAGAGGGCTGAGTTGTCAGGGTGATGCAAATGGATATATTGTGTTCAGTAGTTTGCCCTGCCAACCATGTGATGAATAATAAAGTTTTATTCATTTTATCCATCTTTGGGTCTATGTGATGAAACCTCAGACTGACTTTCATTTCTTCTTTATTTTTTTATTTCCTTTTTTTAATGCAGGTGTCAAGGTAGCCCAGAACAAGGGGGATCTTCTGGGTATTGACAACATTTGTGTAAAGGTTAAGTTGCACAGCAGTGCTTTTATAATGATCAATGGGGTATTGCACAAAACTTAATAGATATCCAGGAACCTTGTGAACAATGTCCTGTATTATAATTAATATATAAATAACAAGTTAACTAACAATACAAAAAGCATTATTCCAGCTCAGATAAGGAATACCCTGTGCCTTGAACTTGCTGGAATCCTCTGCCCTCTCTGTTTCTGATCAGATCTGGCCATTTCATAAAAATATAACTTTCCTGTAGAAAGGTTACCGTGGATACATGGCTATTACTTAATTGCTCAGCTTGTGGCATTTGGAGCCACCACTAGCTGCCCCTATAATTACTCAATTCCAACACTTCTGACCATTGCTCTTGTTCAGCTGTGATTTGAATAATTGTACAGCGGACCATTCCTGAGCCCAGCCGAGTGCATTGGATATTGTTATGGGTCATTATGATTAAGAGGTAGTGAGTAATTGAGGGAGCTTTTGGAGTCAATTGAGGTTGGTATCATTGGCTGTTACTGGCCATCTGTCTCACAAGCTGAGTCAACACATTGGTTATGATGGACATGAGGGAAACATGGGGTTATATAGCAGCATAGTTAGCTTGTGGCTACTTATTTGGATCGAGCAAGCTGTGTTTGTATCTAATAAGGGCGCTGACATGTTCTATTAGCAGGATCTAGCTCAGCTGTATACTTTTCCAACTCATCCATCACCTTCTGAAGTCTTGTACAATGTTGATTTGGCAGTTGCGCAGTGTGCGTTAGATCACAATGTGATGAAGTGAATCAAGACAACGGCGGGCAGCAGCATTTCATTTACAACTGCTGCTCCATCAACATGCCTTTATAGGCCCCAGAACTCTCTTTTTTGTGGCTTTACTGTTGCATACTTTTGTGCATGTGTATGTGTCAACAGCTCGCATTTCAGGCGCGGCCCGCTTTTACAGTGACTCCTGATGACAATGCCGTGGTACACAAATTACATATGTATTTTTTTTCAGCCATCCCCACAAGAATAACAATTTGTTTCAACCTCTGTAAACACATTGCCATAATAATAATAATAAGGCCTCATTATAAGGCGACTAGATTCATTTTGTCTGTAAGAGGAGATTTAACATGACAGCTCTTTTGCAAGGATGCCATTTCTCTTTGATGCATTTTTACATATTGTGCATTCAGCACCATTTCACCGAATTACTAGATGGAAAATAAACACGTGGGCTATAAGCTTCACCTTTGAGACATGAGACTCATTAGGTCTTTGCTTAGTTTTTGTCTGAGACCAGCCATACGCCCTGGCTATGATATGTACACTCAACAAAAATATAAACGCAACACTTTTGTTTTTGCTCCCATGTTTCATGAGATGGACTTGAAGATCTAAACTTCATTCCAGATACACAATATTACCATTCCTCTCAAACATTGTTCACAAATCTGTCTAAATGTGTGATAGTGAGCACTTCTGCTTTGCTGAGATAATCCATCCCACCTCACAGGTGTGCCACATCAAGATGCTGATCTGACATCATGATTAGTGCACAGGTGTACCTCAAACTGCCCACAATAAAAGGCCACCCTGAAATGTGCAGTTTTGTCTCACAGCAAAATGCCACAGATGCCACAAGCATTGAGGGAGCGTGCAATTGGCATGCTGACAGCAGGAATGTCAACCAGATCTGTTGCTCGTGCATTGAATGTTCATTTCTCCACCATAAGCCGTCTCCAAAGGCAGAGAATATGGCAGTACATCCAACCGGCCTCACAACCGCAGACCACGAGTAACCACACCAGCCCAGGACCTCCACATCCAGCAGGTTCACCTCCGAGATCGTCTGAGACCAGCCGCTCTCTTCACGTTCTGTTCTCTTCACGGATGAATCTCGGATTACATTGTTCAGGGCAGATGGCAGACAGCGTGTGTGGCGTCGTGTGGGTGAGCACTTTGCTGATGTCAATGTTGTGGATCGAGTGGCCCATGGTGGTGGTGGGGTCATGGTATGGGCAGGCATCTGTTATGGACGAAGAACACAGGTGCATTTTATTGATGGCATTTTGAATGCACAGAGATACCGTGATGAGATCCTGAGGCCCATTGTTGTGCCATACATCCATGAACATCACCTCATGTTTCAGCAAGATAATGCACGGCCCCATGTTGCAAGGATCTGTACACAATTCTTGGAAGCTGAAAATGTCCCAGTTCTTGCATGGCCAGCATACTCACCGGACATGTCACCCATTGAACATGTTTGGGATGTGCTTGACCGGCAAATACGACAGCGTGCACCAGTTCCCACTAATATCCAGCAACTTCGCACAGCCATTGAAGAGGAGTGGACCAACATTCCACAGGCCACAATAGACAATCTGATAAACTCTATGCGAAGAAGATGTGTTGCACTGCATGAGGCAAATGGTGGTCACACCAGATACTGACTGGTTCTGTCCTTCTTCAAGTCCATCTCATGAAACATGGGAGCAAAAACAAAAGTGTTGCGTTTATATTTTTGTTGAGTGTATGTAGCACTAGGTAAAATGTGACGTGTTTTTTTAATATTAAGTAGGCACTGTATGCATGACTTGTTCATAGATGGAATATAATTGTTCCATGTTGTCACAGATAACCCAAGTAACCCAGCCACATTGAGTGCTAAATGCTCTCAGCAGACATCGAGGTCCTTAGTCGATGAAAATCAAAGAAACCCCTGCTTTCCTCTTGCACCCCCTCTGTGCCTTTGTCTTCCTTTAAGCCCTTGGTAGTCCTCAGCAGACAAGTGCAAGAGGCCGCTTGCTGTTAACGCTCTTCAGTGGAGAATTTATTTTAGCTGGGATGCAGTGCATCATGCCAAAGGGAAGACTTCCTGACCCACAATCCGCTTAAGCCCCGACCAAGGGCACAGTGAGTTACGGTTCCCCACAGCATGGTGTCACAGAGAAAAGCATGGGGAAGCAGAGGTCTGGGGAACAGCGAGGCGCGTGGCAATCGATTTCTCCTTGGGGGAATCCAACACAGACTCTGTCGTCACCTCACTGATTCCTCTCTTCCACCTCTCTCTGCCCTCTATCTCCTTCTCTTTCTCCTCACTTTCAATCTATTTATTTATACACTCTTTTCCCTTTTTGCTCTGGTACTTTCTTACATTACTAAGACCCACCTGCCAGCTGTAGATCTGGAGGGGTTACACCACAGTATCTGCCTCCTTGAATACAGCTGCCTGAGCTTTGTGACTCTGGCCTGACCCAGCCCTAATTAAACACAATTAGATAAATCCCATGGACTCTGGCCTAATCCTCTGGACTGCAGCAGGAGCAGGAGGGAGCGCAGGCAAAAGAGATACTTGAGGGAAAGGGGGAGACTTGGCAGGAGAAGGGACAGCACATCCCTGCAGAACAAAGCCAAGCAGAGCGTCTAATATATCAAACACATGGATTAGTGGTTAGCCGGGAGAGCTGGGGCTGAGAAAGAGCCTGCGGTTTCCAGCTTTCTTGGAGGGTCTGACTTGGCCTACTGAGAAATAGGGGGCCCTAGTTGGTCTTGTGGGAGGCCAAAAATCCATTTCTAAATGTGTAAATTAACAACTGTATAAAGATAAGTAAATATGTCATAATTCTGTCTAGTTTAAAAATACAGGTGTTATGGTGATTAGATTTCCACCTTCATGTAACCAGAGTCCCATGATGGAAGTATAAATGTACAATACAGTCCTGAACAGATGCACAGATGCGTTTTGAATGAAAAACTCTATTATGCAGGCATTTATTAAATGTCAACTAATAGGGCTGAGAAATTAAATGTCCAAAACTGCAGTTTTATGAATGGCCACTTGAGGCTGGTTTCAAAAGTGAGCTAATCTCTTCAGACCTCCAGCGTCAAACACTTTGCTTCAAACTTAAATATTTGTTTTGTTCTATAATCTACCTTTTCATGACAACTACACTGAGGTTGAAATTTTACTCAACTCAACACTGTTTAAATTATATTAAAGCCTGCATAAAGTTGCATAATTAAGGGCATGACAGGTGGGTGCCCTCCACTTCTGTGACCTTCCACCTCAGCTGCAGGCAGACTCAGACACACATTTTATTAAATAAAAAAAAAAAAAAGTGATATTGTGGAAGGTTTGTCCAGACATTAGACTGGTGGGCTCAAACCTAATCTCTTGACTGGAACAATGCTGAAACTGAGCAGCTTTTGAAAAGCATATTCAGAAACAACTCAGACAGTAAGAACAATTTATTATCAAATATTCCCACATTGTATGGTAACCAAGAGCCTCCTTCATACGATCATCTTCTCACCTCTCCTGTTGTTTTACGAAGGCTGCAATATTTTCATAACCATGGAAAGATAATCTCACACTTGACTCCCAGTATTGAGTCATTTCAAGAGACCCACTTTTGGCCATGTATTATTCACGGGTATTCAAGCCCCACTCTGGCCCAGAGAGGAAGTGCTCTCTCCCAGTCTCCGTCACAGGATATCAGCCTCTAATTCATTATTCAACATGCTGGAGCAGGGCCACTCAGTCTAACTCACTGAGATGCTGCCTGGACAGGAGAGGATAGGATAGTGAGGGACTATACAGAGGATGCTGCAAGGCCTCCAACGATTTCTTTCCTCAGCTCTCTAAACGCTACTTTTGCTTTTCCCTTTCTAGATGGACTTTAAATGGACGGACGGATTGAGTTGGCAATCTATCTATGTTTCTGATGTAGTCACAGAATTTATGCTCTGTAATAGCCAGCAATCACAGTTGTTTTTTTTCACCTGATGACGGAGACGATGCCATTAGTGATGCTGATGATAATAACAATGCAGCTGTGGCTGCTGATGCTTAAAATGATAGCAATGACAGTAATGCTAATGACAGCAAATACTATATACACTACAGTCTTAGTGCTGTGTGTTTTCTTCTTTTGCATCTGCAAAATTATTTATTATATGAGCATTTATCAGCAACAAGACTTTTTGAGAAGCAAATTCAAGTAAAATATATTACAGTTGGCGTATTATTGATTTAGAGTGCAAGTTGTATATATGATGTGTTGATATAAAATAAAACCATTTAATCACAGAGAGGAGGTACAAACAAAGCCTTGTGAAGCAAAAACTTGCAAACACAGTTCGAGGTTGTACAAAAAACAAACAAAAACAAAACAATTTCTTTCATATTTACTTGAAGGACTTAAAGCTTGGTCATGAAACACTGAAGTGAGGTATAATCCGACACATCCCGGCATGTTATGACACAGACTTAGAAAAGTAAATACAACATTTTCCTCTCAGATAGAATCTATAACTGCAATTTCGAGATGTAGTACCTCTCTTAAGAACATTTAACCTTGTTAAACAGTCACACTGCCCCATCTTACAAGAGCGTTTTCTGAACACTGCTCTTCTCTGTCTTGTGTTTTCCTACTCTTTTAATATTAAACTGCTTTCTCACTGTCATAGAAAAGCACCATGAAAAAGCAATAATACAACTAATAGACAGCACTCAGAGAGCCTTGTTTGTTAGACAATGGATGCTCACTTTGGTGGATTTGTGTAATGTGCTTCTGTCAAATAACAGACCTAACAGATCAATTAAAAATATCAACTCCCAGAAAGAAAGTTTCCAAACCAGATTTATAGTTATGTAGAGAAAAGTGGCTGAGAGGTCACATTAGAAAATTTGGAAGAAGATCAATCGGTGTGAATTAGGTCACTGCCATGGAGGTCTCAAGAGGTAGCAGACAGGGAGAGTTTCTGGTTTTGGGTCATCTGTGCCCCAGACAGAACTGTCTGTAGACCTGTGGGGAAACAACTGACCATCATCCTTTTCCATGCTTCCTTCCTGCAAATTTCCTCTGCTTTCTTTAAACGAGCCTTGCTCTAGTGCATTGCCATCATCCTCCATTTATCCATGGTATCTCTCACTTCCTCTTCTCATTTCTGCTCAATTATAACACCCCTCTTCATATTTTAATCACTATTCACTAAAACCATTAAACCTCCCTAGTCTTTTGTTTCCAACATAAATTAAGACAATTTTAAAAAAGAAACATTCATTTTATTCACTTTTAGGCATATTTCCAGTTCTGACTCATGGTGGAGTAGCCTAGATTTTTTTTTCCTCAGCTCCTCCGGTATTCCTGAATAACAAGATGATTAAAGCTGCAAGCAGCGTGAAACCTTGAGCGCCATGGAGCACGTCCTGCTTGAAGAGGTTTGCACATACGTGTTTTAACACTACAACTGCCAACAATGCAGTATCTCCTAAAACTGCTGTGAGGTCATTTTAAGCTTGCACTACTGCAGGGTTTATATTGCAAATCAGAAGTCTGTTACTGCAATATTTGGTCATTTTATTTTTCAAAACAGCATGTAAAAATGGTTAGCATATTTCATCCATTTTATAACATTATAAATTCACCTTACTTAAATCAACAGAACAATTCGTTTTTTTTTTTAAATGAACATGAATAAAAAAAATAGAGCCTTGGTGAAAAATATTTGGGAACCACAGGCCTCCTGAAGATTAAACTTAATCTGGGCAAATCTGGAGAGCAATTAGATATGCAATGAGCGTTAATAGTAACCAAGATTCAGCATGGTTAGGGTTGGTGCTCTTATTTGGCTGACCAAGACCTTTCTCTTGTTGTCTCATTTGAGTCTTTATACCCCAAAATGGCCAGCTTACCAACCCCAAATTAGGGTTATAGTTAATATTTGGACTTGTACTGGATGTTGGATGAAGAACCTGATCAAAAAGGATCATGGAATGCTACATTGGTATAGGTCAGAATTGGCATGGCAAACCCGTGCATAAAGGGCCCTTTGAGTTAATTTACACACAGCCATGAGTCTCATACTATTGTGGCGAGAGGAGGTGGAAAGCAAACATTAAAAAGTTACACCAATCAGATAACCAACTGCCCAATCACATTAACTTATAACAAGTAAAACAAAAAGAAAGAAAACCCAACCCCCAGTTACATATAAAAAAACCCTCAATATAAACTAAAATTGAATACAAGTAATACATGTAGCCAAACAATCCCTTGCGAGCCACCCACAGGTAAAACAGGCAATTTGCAATTCACTCGTTAATCAGTAATTTAAAACTCGTGCCAAAGCGATGGTCGGCCAAACAGGTCTGTAGGCCTGAGCAGAGATCCCACGGCCAACCAGCAGAACGATGAGCACACAGAATATTGCGACAAGCAGTTCACGTCGTGGAGACAAAACAGCAGCAGCCCCGTTCATGTTAACTAAGCACCTAAACTAAGTAGAGTGACATATGGCATAGCTCGCAGTGGAAGCCAGGACAGTTGCACAGTACGTTGCTCATACATAACTTTTAGCAGCAACAGACACACACAAACACACCCAGGAGGATGGAGGGAGACAGAACTCTAGGTAGCCATCGCTCTACAATACAACGTAACAAAACTGAATAAGCCAAACACAAGCAGCTGGCGAGGTGAAGCAGCGCGCAGACATACCTGTTGGAGCCAAGCAACCGCTGACCTGGAAATGACGCAGAGGTGACAAGGAGTGCGAAAGGGAAACAATAGGAGGACTGCCACTTTTATACTGGCCCGCCTCAATCAGCATGTCATATATAGCACATATGCTGCTACACTATGATTAAGCCCAAACTGCAGAATCAGGATTTCTGTGGCCTTGATTACACCATGATCTTTGGGATTTCACTCAGGCTGGTTCATAGTCAACTATAAAACTGTGATGGAAGTAAGGTGATTAGAGGTATTCTGAACATGGCTTGATGCATAGAAGACGGTGCAAAGGACCTCAGCAATGTACATGCATAGTAGACATAATGCGAAGGATGTCTGGACTACCTTAGGAATGGATGGATGGATGAAAAGCTGTAGAAATTAAATCTAATTCTAATCTTAATTCATGCAGAGTATTGCACTCATTGTGAGGTCATCTTGTATTGGCTGATTGGGCAC
Source organism: Parambassis ranga (assembly GCF_900634625.1). Lineage (NCBI taxonomy): Eukaryota > Metazoa > Chordata > Actinopteri > Ambassidae > Parambassis > Parambassis ranga. The sequence continues at coordinate 11,323,106 of NC_041030.1, read as the reverse complement.
AGCTGTTTACAACATGCTTTACCAAAACTAGCTTGTTCACAGCTGTGGTTTTTAATGACACTTCATATTCATACAGACCTGTGACCTAACACTATGACTCTGCTGAACAACTGCTATGGCACCCCATTATTTATGCTCATTCATATATTTGAAAGGGGTTATTAGCATGAAGCTTGATTCAATTGTATCCTGGTGTATCCTGGTATTTTGCACACAATAAGGCAAATACCTGTGTTACCTTTGAAGAAAGCTACCAGAAGCTATCTTCTGCTTAGTTCAACAAAATGTTGCACAAAACAAATATATTTCCCAAAAGGTTATTTTTTTATTTCATTGTAAACAGAAAGAAAACATTTAAATCCAAGGTATACTGTATTCTGAAGGACTATTTTTCACTCTAATGCTGCTATACATGAATGTCAGATGGGTACAAATGGCAAGGTTGAGGTATATAATTGTGGTTTGCTTCACAACTGTCCCTGAGTACCTAAAACACAGGTGCAGTAGGGAGGGCAGGGGGGGGGGGCTGGTACCAGATGTGTCCCAAACAGCCTATCCCCACACAGATAGGGACAGACATCTCCACTTGCCTCTCATATCATTCATGGCTCATTAGGTCCACTGTACACTGGACATCTGCTCTGCATTTGTGTGCAAGCATGTTTTCACTGTCTGCCATTTTAATACACACTGCATAATGTATATTATTATTTATTTGATCTCAGTTTTGTTGCATGTATATATTTTATGTGTTACTTCAGCCAGACATTACAGTGATACAGGTGCAGTACCTTTACTTGTGGGTTGCTGTTGTTCACATTCAGATCCTGTCTAGCACCTTTTTTTGTTGTTGTTTTAATTTCTACGTGTGGGGATCAGGCCTCCAGCTCGCTGGATCACGTGTGTCACACCATCTTGCGAAACAAAGTTCTGTTACAAAATGTCAACTTCAGCTTGTTAACTTGTTTAAAGTTAAAAATAATAAACATAGTTATAATATATTTTTTATAAAATACACATTTTTATTTAAAAACTCTGACACCTACCAGACATATTTTGTTCTTTATGTAAATGTCAGAGCAAGATACATACAGGATTGTTTCTTACCATAACAGACATTGCCTCACTCACTCATCATTATCATTATTTCAATCAATGATGATGTCATTTTCTTTCCCAAAGAAGTTTGGAAACAGAATCATTGCAAACTTCCTCGTACTCATTAAATAATCAATGTTGTGATATTCTTACGAGCAGCATCTTCGATTAAGTGCAAATAGTCTGTGAAATCATAAATATTTGGTCTTTTTCAAACACGATAATTAGATACATCAGCCATACATATATAATAAATTGTTTACTTGCCTTAGCAGGTTCCTTATTGCGCTAATAGGGCATGACAGATTTTGCTTGTTAATAATTCTGCCTGTTGCCTGCTAGAGATGATGGATGGGGTGCAAACAGCTGTGGTATCAACATGCATTTCATGTAAAACAGGGACATGAAGACATGTGGTGTGTGTGTTTGTGTGTGTGTGTGACTGTGTGTGTATGTGTGAGAATGTGTGTGTGTCTACGTGTTTGTATTTGCACTATGCGTTGTTTGGCACATTTTCACGGAGGGGTGTGTGTTATCCTTGTCTTTTGGAGTCAGACCCGAGGCTATGTCTAATTGGAGTCTTCACACTTTCAGGCTTGACTCACACTGACACGCTCGACCTTGGCTCTCCTCCCTTTGCCATGAAAAGGGAAAACAGTGACACAGAAACATGCCTTCTTTGCTAAGAAGAGAAACTTTGCTGCTACTTTTTGTTTCTTCTTCTCTTTGCCTTCTGCTCTTGATGTCTGCTTTAAGAGACTCTTGCAGTCTTCCCTCCATTTAAGGGGATGAACTTTTCAACAACAGAAACATGATCGAAGAGACATGCAGGAAGGTCATAACTGTCTCTCAGAAACATGCTGCTGCTGGATAGATTATCTTAATTACATGTAAAAAAGCACATCACTTTTTTAGCATATATTTTGCACAGAGACCTGCAGGTATATAGAACACATGCATTTTGCAACAGGGGAAAGTGTTAAAGGGTCAAACACTTCTAATTCTCGGAACTCAGCCATCAATATACCTCTCACCATACATTTCAATGCTCAGTCCCTCAGGTCTTGCTCCCCTTTTAGCATCCAAGGGCCCATTTATGGGCTTGATTTTCCCTTCCCATCAGGCAGCATTGATCAAACAGCACACTTAGGGTTTTTCAAGGTGGACATTACTACTGATGGCAACCAGTACTTGCAACTACTGTGCAAAAACTATGGCCATTATTCACCTGATTGGCCTCTCCTCCATCTCTCAGTGGTAGGCATTTCATGATTCGGCAGGTATTTATATCCCTACAGGACCAAATCCCCCTCACAGTGTCAGCGGTGAAGTGCATACTTTCTGGTGGTGTCAATTTAGTTATTTAGTCATGAGGAAGGACAGGGGGTGGGTAGATGATTGTAATGATGTGTTATACCTCAGCTTGGAAACAGAGATTGGGTTTGTCTGTCCACCTGCACTCTTTCATTTTATATAATTTTTTTTCATTTTGTTGGTTACTTTTTAAATTCACATTTAAGTTTATTTTAATTATTTATTTTTTATTTTTTAACAAAGCTTTGCCAGTGTATGTGTTGCTAGTAATGATGTCAGCCCATCCTTACACGAACAAACAGTGAAAAACGAATACTGAAGGTAATGAAAACAACAAACGTAAGTATATGTGACCTTTGTATGTCTTTGTATGTCCTGTATGTCCAGCACATATGCCTGTTGCAGATGGGGCAAATTTGGCTTTTGTGTGTGTCTGTTTAACTTAAACAATGATTCTTACCTAAACCTAACCACATAGCTTTGGCACCAATACACTGAGTGTACGAGTGTATTTGTCTAATATAAAACAATGGCCTAAAAATCCCAGCTTTCTTGGTTAGAGTCTGAAATTGCCACCATCCCTCACTTTGCTGCTTTTCCTGTTTTTTGACCTTGTTTATTATTCTGGGTATTTTTGTTGGCAATTGATCTACTCTGATGTTTATTTTTGAGGTAATAATAACAGGATGAGGTTTTTTTTAAAATAATGTCACTGCCCTATTATTCTAAATTCCTAATTCCTAAATATTAAAAGTGAGAACTGCAGCATTTTGTGTATAACTAAAACCTGCTAACTTCACCAAATACATGCCTAATGTGCCATAACCACATGTGGCTTTGTTTTCATCATTCTAATTATCTACCGACACACAACCTTTCACTCCAGGAGGAATAAATGAAGATTTGCTTGTTCACGTGTTTGCGCTGATGATGTAATTGTGTTGATAATTTCATTGATTGAAGTGATTAAATAGTTGAGATTGGCCTTTGCAGAAAGCATGTTGTTACCAAGGAGACTGGGATTTTTAAATCCCTCCCCTCATCAGTCTCAGTAAGTCTGTCTCGAAGCAGGAAAACAACATTCTCTTGCACCCCATGCCTGCTCTTACAGTAGTCCCATCGGGCATACACGCTTTGGTCTGCGTGGGCCGATGCACTCTGTAAATAAAGGAGCAACATGCAAGATGTAAAAAGTCTTTAGATATTTAAACACAGAAGCAGCGGTGAAAGCAATATCAGCAAAACAATAGTGTGTTTCTCTTGTGGCCCTCCAGGCCTTGCAGCTTAACATCACAGCCCAGACATCATGTGTGAAAGAGATTGACAGACAAGGAGCTTCAAACCAGCAGCTGCCTCCTTAAGCAACAACTCACATGCATGCACCATGTCTTGCCCTTCCTCCTCTCCTCTCTCAAAAAATAAATGGTTAGGGTACCTCCAAATCGAAAGTACACAGGTAGAAAGGTCTACATGCAACACATCACCGCCTCCTCCTCATTTATTCACAATCTCAACCTCATGTGTTTTTAAAGAATCAGGCCGTAGTGGAAGAGAGGCCAAGCATTATAGCTGGTGGGTGTTGATGTCCGTTGCAAAGGGTCACTCATACCCCTCGTGTGCACTTGAGAGTGAGACACTCATTAGTGCTAAATGGAGATGCTGGGGTGGTTGATGGACGTGCGTTCAGCTAGAAGTGGGATAAAAGGAGGACACGGGGGTAAAACCAAGACCTTTTCTCTCTCTCTGTCTGCCAGCCATCCAGGGTGTACTGATTCATTCCAAGTCAGACAGCCGCTGTGTCCCTAAATGTTGTCCATGTAACCAGGGTTTGGCATAATAGGCTCACCTCATTTGTTTCCTGGGCTTACAGTGACATGGTTCACCATGACCTCAGCCTTGACAACATGCGCTGGTGCCACAAACTGTCCTTTGTAGCAGGGGTGGCTATTTTTTTTTTTTTTTTTTTTTTTTTTGAAGGGTGCCCAATCTTTTCAGAGGGCATTGTGACACAGATTAACATTGTGATTCTGTGTTAAGTGTGAGTGTGTGTTAAAGAGGGTGAGTTTGTGTGCATTCATAAAAAGCTGTGTAAATGTCAGGGTATCTGTAGATTGACCTGTGGTTGTGGTGAGCACACCTCTGACACCTAGAAGGCAGAGATAAAAGAGGCGAGTAGGGCTGTTTATCTGTCACATACACAAGACACACACACACATACACTTGTATGCACTCACAGGGACAGAATCACTTGTCCTTCCCTGGCCAGAAAAGAACAAAATACACAGTTACAGATGTATTTTATTTACAGTTTCATTGATTCATATTAGTATAAATTACATTTTAAAACAATGAGGTTGCCGTGCTACAAGGACATTAGCACATCATGTTATAAATTTGACATTTAAAGTGTCAAAGCCACATTTGTTCACCCACATCAGACTCCACACAAGAGAATTAGAGTGTTGTGATGTTCCGCAGTCCCACAGAAAAGCCTTTTTCATTTCCTCAGAAAATTGTGAAAATTGAGTTAACAATGTCTCATTACATTTCCGACTAAAGCAAGGGACCTTTGGGGTCTGATCCATAGATGAGGATGAGTACCCTTGTTCTGTCGTGTCTTACAGAGATGCACAGAGAAAAGGTCCTTAAGAATATCTTCCTCGCACTTGGACAGGAGGCGCAATTATGCCTGCCACGATTTCAGCAGAGACGCTCAGATACCCGTCATGTTGAGTGGGCTTGCAGGCTGTGGGCGGCGTGCCAGGGGAAGGTCAGAGTGCCCATCTTTTATCCAGATTTGTCGGCTCTGCTCCTACATGTGTTTTGTCAGTGCTGCGCAGTCTGGAGAAATCCTGAAATAAGAGTGATGATTGCTGTGATTGCTGCACAGACATGCACGTAGTGTATATTTCTCAAGAGATATGTGGGTAGAATGTTTTTTTATTTAAGTTTTAATAAAGACATCTGACTAACTTTTCACGGTTTGTGTTATATTTAGTTTAAAAGAACAGCATTACAGGTAAACTTTCTTTTGTAATACATACAGAATACGCTGATGCAGAGAGAAATGTTAACTCTGTCTCAATGTTAACACATAAAGCATAACACACTTTGTATTCAGAGCTTTACACAATCAGTCGCTGGGTCTGTTCATAATTCATATGGAGTAGGGCACTAAACACACCATGAAAGTGGGTGCCAGAATGAGGAGGATGCTCTCAGGGGGATTCCCATTCCTGCATTTGTACCTTATCCATACCTTTTCACAGGTCCCATCTGTTTGCCTGTTCAAATCCCCCTGGCCTGTGCTAAACTCAGTGCTGTGCACTCCTGCACGATTGGGGAGGGAAAAATGAATGGGCAATATTTGGTATTTAAATGTGGTCTCTGTGATGCATGGCATTGCTCTTATGAAGCTATATCCCCAGAGTAACATTTAGCTGCTGCTGAGCAGGTTACACATGCGGGCTGGGTGAGTTAGCGGCACCCACACATTATAAGTTGAACAGACTGGAAAATGAATAGCAGAGGAAGTTGAGAGGGAATAAGTAATGCCTCACCAGCAGAATCTAGTTGTTGTGTATATGAGTTACTTTGTAAGACAGATTTTTCTCTGAGGATGCTCATTTCCTCATGACTCAGTTCACTTTGTGAGGCAATTACACTTCCAAACCCCAAGCACCCAATCTCTTCAGCTTCAATACAGCGCAACATACAGGCGAAAACACAGTGCTTCTGTCAGGTTGAACGACTGATTATAGATCTGAAACGGAAACCATGATGATTACTGTACATGTACACCTCAGGAGAGAGGCGTTCTCTTGTGTTACAAGTGTGACACCGTCAAACCACCTCCCTGCGGTGCCTGACAGGTGCAGGGAGTTGGGGTTTTCTGGATCCTCAGCAGGGGCATTGGACAGGATAGCACGCCCTCTGATCCCAAACACTGTCCCCTGCCGACCGGGAAGACGCCTGCCTTTTGTCTCTAACCCGCTGTTGACAAGTACCTCTTACTGCTATGTGGTCTCCTGGGGGCAGCTGTCATTGTGAACAGAGCCCCCGTCACAGACTACACTGTATTAATACCTACAACTCATTTTACACCCGTTAATAGCACAAGGAACTTGTTCCCATAGGATGTGTTCATAGTCACGGCAGCCAAGATCAATTTGAACATGACAAATAAATTCAAAAGGAAGTTCATTATGTGGCCAATTAGAGAAGTGGGACATATCTTGAGTTGTTTAGGCAGTATTATATGTTAGCGTGGTCACTCGGTTGGACTTGAGAGGTCTCTAATTATATGACTGCTAAACTCTATAATAGAAAAAATCTAAACATTCTATTAAATAAAAAAATAGGTTCTTATGATATCTGAATAAATTACACACATTCTTGGGCTAATGTATATCAAAGCTCTTCAGTGGAACTAGTTTCTTTCTCTTAGCTGATTTCCAATGAACCGTTTATTTGGGCTGTTCTCAGTTATTGGAGGCTAATGAGCAGGAGAAATGTGGTTTCTGCCCATCTCTCCTATCTGCCTGCCTGCCTGCCTGTCTCGGCTGCACAGGGTTGTCACGGTGCTCTGAGCTCCTGATGTGGCATATTAGGCAGGACAATCGTTATTAAGCACATTTCAAGCTCAATTACCACTCAAATGCACAGCCATCAAGGCTCCACCACGGGCTCCCAACAGATGGTTGCGGGTGTCAGATAGACAGGAATGGTGATGTCGTCGTCAGACTCTGTGCTTTTTTGTAAAAAAATAGGAACATATTGGCACCAAAACAAGCTGACAGAAATGGTGTGAGTGATTTTAACAGCATAAATACATTTTTTTTGTCATTTTAATCATCCCACCATTGAATATAAGTTAGATATCTGTCATCTGGAAAGCTTTCCACAGGTAGCTTGTGCTTGGTTTATATGAATAGTTTCCAAGCTCACCTGATGTGGAGGTTAACAGATGCAATATCAGTTTATTTTAACATTGTCTATCCTTCTTGATTATTTTGGCGATTCTTCCTCAGACGAATCATTTTAATATACCAGATTTTTTTCAGAGGGCATTGTGACACAAATTATCATTGTGATTCTGTGAGTGTGTGTGTGTGAAAGAGGGAGAGTTTGTGTGCATTCATAGAAAGCTGTGTAAATGTCAGGGTATCTGTAGAGTGACCTGTGGTTGTGGCGGGCACCCCTTTGACACCTAGACGGCAGAGATAAAAGAGGCGAGTAGGGCTGTTTATCTGTCACAAGACACACAGACACACACATTCAGTTAACGCAATATGACTGAAATGTCTCGACTGCTAACTTTGAGCAGGCAGATGAGGCAGTAGCCATCTTCTTATCATAGTCTTCTAGCAAGATAATATTAAATATGTCTTAGTAACATCAAAGTTCCTGGTAATTGGTGTATAGTACATTACTTACTTACTTTTATAGGATATCAAGTATGTAATGTCTGGTCTTAAGTTTTTCTGTTTATGATGTTTATGATGGCTGAGCGGCATCCGGCCCTTTGACAAACCCAGTGTCATTTTCTATGTAGTGCTAGTATAATTAACTTGAACAATATATCAGCTAAAAAACTTGTAATCCTTTGTAATGTATGATGGTTATTGCATGTATGCCTCTCTCTCTCTTTCATCCTCTCTGTCCTGTCTACCTCTTTTTCTCAACCTCTGGCTCTGGGTTTCTGTAAAGCACCTAGAGACTTTTGATGGTAAAAGGTGCTATATAAATAAAACTGAATTGAACGAACTGAACTGAAAATGACATGACAAATTCAAAATGACATGACAAATTCATAATACAAAAAAATGCTGCTGATTTGTTATTTCTGACTTAATAAAATACAGCAGGATCCACTTTAACATATACTATTTCCAAAGCAGAGCACAGTCTAGAGGACTTGGCTTTGAAAGCTATACATCTCAGACCCCGCCAACATAGTCACTGAGTCATTGGTAAGATAAACTGATACACTTGTACCATGGGAAAATAACAGGTTTAGACATCATTTCATTTCAGCTGAAAAAAAGAAAAAAAAAACGTAAACATTCCTTGCATTTCTCAAATCTATATGCACAAGTATGTAGCACATCTTCACTCCAAACAGGCGTCCAACCAGGACTTTTTGTGTTGTGTGTTTGAGAAAAGAGACGAAACATCGCCCTCAGACAGTGACTCATGTGCTGCTTTACAGACAGCCAAAATTATATAAAGATAATCACGTTCAAAGATAAGCCAGTTACAGTTTTCCCAAGTACACGCAATGTTACTTAGTCACTTTAGCCTGTTGGGGAGATTTACAATCTATAACTCAGGGTGAAAATCAGAACGGCTCCACTGAGAGGAAGGAGGCTATCAGCAATGGACTTGTGGGCTCGCATCAACAAAGGTTATGTGTTTAAGATTTAAATTTAATATTGACTTAAATGACATGAGAGCAAGTGTCTCATCGCTGTGTGTTTATTTTAATTATTCCAGCATCTTTTTGAAGTAGCTTTATTAGAGCCTCCTACAAACATTTAATAAAATGAAATATTTAATTATACATACCCATTCCAAAAGACTTTCTTGTGATGCGGCAAATATGAAAATAACTCAAAAAGCTGCATGGCTTGGATGATTATGATAATTCTGATCTGTTAATGTCATTTCCACTCTGAGGCTGAGGGAGTTATCATGGCAAGTAACAGTCTTCCCAGCAAATCAAATCAAGAGCTTTGGTTTGTCTCCAAAACAACCCAGAGATATAACAGCGACAATCTTTGAACTGTAAATCACATTTGAAAGCTGTTCGCGTCTCCAATTTGCCCGGTTTTAGCTACTTATCAGAATATCTCCCGTGTAAAAGTGAGTGCGTCGGAGAAGCTACAGTTAGCCTATTTAACCACCCACCTGGGCCCATACCACCCACCTTAGCATCTGAGTCACACTCTGCTTTCTCTTTCACATGGGCTGAGCAGTAAAATCAACAGCGCAGCATAGGACAGCTCTGCTCAGTGTATGTGTGTGGGTGGAACAGCCTTATGGCTTCAGTCATTCAACCAACCATGAGGGCATCAAAGAGACGTGAGAAGAAATAGAGAGACACAGAGAGTGAGAAGGAAAGGTGGAGAAACGGAGAGAGAGAGGAGAGAAACAACCACTCAAAACGAGATGTCAAACAAAGAATATGAGAATATGAGGGGGAGGTGAGGATCCATAGACAGAAAGTGAAATAAAAAAGCCAAGAAGGAGCAGGACAGACAGGCCAGACACCAGAGGAACCAGCATATAGAGAGGAGAATGCAGAGCAAACAAAAGAAACATGACAAACATCCTCTTCTCTACGTCCATAGCCTGACACACAGGCAGCCACTGTTGAGAGCGGCAATATTACCTCCAGCACAACTCAACTCATATGCCCCAGAACTTCGGCAGCAACGTTGGCATGAGCCGTGATGCTTTTGTTCTGCCAAATAACATTAGGAGCTGGGCAGGCAGAAGCGTCAGGTCCTGCTTCTTAGATGGCACAGATGCTGCTGCAAGGAATGTGAGACCAGTTAAACACAAGGAAGAGGATTGCATAGAAATGTCAGAAGTGGCAGTTAAGTTTCCCGCGTTGGACCCTAATGCTACCGAGATTCTGTCTCCTCTGCATAGTTCAGAGATTTATGTCAGATGTCAGCAATGTTCAAAGATGAGAGTGTGATTTAGGAATGTTTACTACTTGAATGACAATTAATTCATCATCTTCTTCTAATGCGTTGCACAGGGAAGAGGTGATTAAAAACAAGACAGCATGCTTTCACAAGTTTTTGTGATCAAGCACTTCCCTGCTTTGCTATATTTCAGGAGCTTATACAGAGTGTAGACACCAATACATTCCCCTCCCCACCCCGCTTCTGCCTGCAAACAAAAAAAAAAAGCATCATTCTTTTGAATGCATCAACTCCTTTCTCCTTTGGCTATAACACCCATAGCTCTGAAGAGCTATCCACCACTAAGCTCCTCCACACATTGAGCCTCTCAGTTCTTAAAATTGATCCTATCTTACTTTAAGTCAGGCCTTGACTGTCAGCAAAAGCAGTCTCTTGCTCTTTTTTGTATTATATCTCTCTGTATTGTCTGTTCTTTTCCAATTTCCTCCAGCACTAAACAGATGATAAATCTTTTCAGCAAACTGTGAGATGAGTACTTTTCAATAGCTCCCCCTGATCCCATCAAGGAATCTTTGTTTTTAACTGCTAGTGCTATAATGCTTCTGTCTGAGCAAAAAGAGGATGGATTCCTAAGCCATACAGAGAATGCATGTTGTTCCATCCCCATGACTGGGTGAGTGTGGTGTGTTAATGTGATTAGTGAGACATTAACGCCTCCATGCTCAACCAGGCAGACGCAATAACAGGCTTGCTATAGAACAACTCTCTCTCTCTCTCTTCCATACTCTTCTTTCTCCTGTTTTCAATGGGGGCTGCTACCAACCCTGTGGTTGTTTGTTTAAAAGAAAAAATGTGAGCTTACTTTATGTCACCATAAAGGCGTAGTTCAACTAAAATTGAAAGATTAGATGTAATACACAAATGTGGAGTTTAAATTTCACTGTGGATGTGGACATCATTAAATAATAGGCCTTCATTGGACACTGTAATCTACTGGCCTACTGTGTATTTTTGTACCCGATGACACAAAGGTAGGAGATGAGATGTAAAGTGAGTCACCAGGAAATATAGGAAGTGCTTAACTTGTGTTAGTGGTGCATTTTTGCACGAGCTACAATGAGTTCTAGGAGGGGGAAAAAAAACAAAAAACTTTTTGTTCTTACATAAATGTCCACAACCACAGTTCCTGTGCAGTATCAGCTCATCATAAACGCACGTTTGTGCTATACTGTCTTCATAATGAGCATTTAGCAATGTTGTATATGTATACATACATTAAGAAGAAGAAGGCAGAGTGATGACGGAGCTCGGATGAAACAGACCCACCTTGAATCTACTTCCTCAGATGAATACTCTTGGCTTTCACTTCGCTTCTCCCAAGACTGTGCAGTCAGAGCCCTCTATCCTCCCACCCTTTTCATATCCACCTTCCCACCTTCCTTTTTCCTACTCACTCCTTTTCCTTCTCTTCCTTTTCCAGCCCCCTCAACCCCCCTCAGCTACTGTATCTTACCAAAATCCTTTGTCATCACACAGCACAAAGAAGCAAAGATAAAGAAAAGCAGGGAGAGGAGGAGGCTGGCCATCACACTGAAGGAGGTCTTCTGGGGCTGGAGGGGAGGAGGAGGGGGGTGTCAATGAGAAAAAAGTAATTTAAGGGGGGGTGAGTAGAGGTAGAGTCTTAATATGCAGACTCAGAGGGTCACTGTGCAGACAGCAGCGTGTTGTTTGTTTTATCAGTGCCCCACTGGCGCTATGGGATGGGGTTTGAGTGAAGGCCAGTGGCCACAGCTTGCCATGGAGGGTCCAGTGATGAATGTTCATAGGCAATCTAGGACACTGCAGCAGAAACACCATCAATTCAGTATCCGTATCACAGCACGACTGGGAGGAACTGTACTTGTGTCTGTGTATATGTGTGCAAATGTGAGTACCTACAAATTCCATTGTGTTGAGGAAAGTTTGTGTGTGTGTGTTTTAAAACTCATACGGGGGAAGGGGTTAAAGAATTACAGCTGTCTCTTGGCTGTGGGAAGTAGCTGAGCAATGCTTCCCATTGGTCATTCCCATGAACCCTTGCTCTTTAAGGGGCACGTTGGGAGGCAGCAGTGAGGACAGGGGAGTGTATCACCACTAGCTGAACTATACACAGCCATATATTGAGGAAAAACCTTTGAGCAAGTTAAAGTCAGATAACACTGATAGTGTCAAACAAAATTTAATAGGCAAATAAAATCCTGACCAAGCTCTCTTGTTCTCTTAAGCTACGACACCAGACACATTATCAACAGGTTTTGCTGGATATGAGGGCTGCCAGGTTCTCTCACAAGGAGGGTATGATTAGGACGAAAGTGGGGTGGGCATCATGCCCCCAAAAAAAAAAGGACCCACGTGGTGATAAGGGCAAAGAATCCCAAGCACGTCATGGATTCTACAAGCATATCATGGTTTTACTTCCATCCCCTGCAGCAGAGCACATTTCCTGAAGGAAACAGCACAAATAATCATGTTGTCTTTGCCCTAACTCTATCAAAATGTTGTTCAGGGAGCTTCAAGAAATGGCTAAACTTCTCAGTCCCTCACTGTCGCTAAGACAGAACGGATGACTTCACAGAGCTTTTTCCTGAAGGAGAAATATCTTGGCTATATGTTTCTCTTCCTGGCACCAGCTAGCTGGATGTCTCAGTTAAAGAGTATAGCCTGTGAAAAAAATGTTTCTGTAATTTATTTGATCACATTAAAATTGGGAACAGATTTGTTTGCTGTGACAATGTTTGTTGAGTTATGGGCAGCCAGACTGTCTCCCATATTGGCCTGGTGGATGTGTGTGAAGCTACAGGCAAGTTGTCTGTAGGCCTAAACAAACACTGTGCTTTACCTTACCTAGTGCTGTCAAGGAATATGTCCTGTATGTGGGCTGAGGAAAACATCACACAGATGGAATTTTCCAACTTCTCCACCTGACCACAACTATTAAATCTTTTAATATAGAATCAAATTATAATTATGAGTAGTTTTTTTTATAAATACATATATGGTAATCATGACCACACAATTCTCCTCTAGTCTCACAAAATAACCCACTGTTTTTAATATATGGTAAATGGCACGTTCAAAGGCCTCTTTGATCACTCAGCCAAAATATGCTACTGTCACCTCAGAGAAGTGATTGACCTGTATGCCTTGAGTCATTAAATACAGTTCATATCATTGGACAGCTGATGCACTGTCAGCAACAGAGAAAATGTAGGACAACGTGGTTATTGGTATGAACTCTGCATGGAGCTTGATTCCATCATTCCAGGAGAGATGAATGGTAGCCTCTCATTTGCTATGTTATTTTTTTGGTATTTTTGCATTTACACCCAGCCTCCCAACTCCACAGAGACTTTAAATCTATGACACATTGTCTGCTGTCTAATGCACACGGCAGGCACATATGAACATTAGTTAACATTCTCACATTCCTTACATAGCTAGCACATAAAGGTCACTAACAATTCAAAAGGTAAAAGAATCTCACAATGGTATGCGCATCTGCACACATTCTTGATTAAAAAGATAATGGGTGGGTGGTTGCTGTGACATATAAGAAACTATAACATAACTAATTGGTCAACGTACACTATAAATTGCTACCAGTGATCTTACATGCATTGTGAATAATGTGATGGTGCAAGTTCAAGTGAAAGTTTGTCTCTGTCTCTTACTGGTCATCCCTACACTACCCTAATGCTAGCCGCTTAGCATGATGAACATTTTGTTTTTTATATTATGTTAAATTTCAGTTTCCAGGTTTTAAACCAACATACTTGCAAATGGAATATGTAGCAGTCAGGACCCTGTGTCTTATTGATCCACATAAACTGGGAGTGAAATTATTTTTTTTTTAGAAAGGGCCCCAGTGTCTTTCATTTACTGATTTTAAGGTTTAATCACCACAAAGACAAAGGATGTTCTCCTTTTATCTTCAGTCAAATGCCATCTGAGGACAGTATGGGTTTAACTTATTTTGAGAGGATTAGACATCACACTGATAGAATAATCATTTTAATTAGAGGATTTCATTATTAAAGCATACATGATAATTAAAAAAGTATCGCTCTCTAGCCAGCATTATAACAATTATTAAATGTTTCCTTTTTGATCCACTTCCAGGTGCCATCAGACATTCTCAACAGATAAACATGCACAGTGAATGAGAATGATAACATTGAATAGAAAAGAAACTCTCTCAGTGTATGCAGGGGGAATAAGTAGAAAAACTTTAAAGGTAGAATGATAGAGAGAAACATCTGTGTATGTAATATGTTAGGTGGGCTGTATAGAATAGATGTCTATTGAAGATCAGGCTAAGAAACCATGGACCTCAGTATCACTGCCAGTCTCATGCAGACGCCAGAGGAATATTATGGCTCTGGCGGAAATTAATTGTGGGCACAGAGGGTTCCTCACACAAAACAGCGCAAGACAACACTGGTGTCAGAGAGGGAATAAGAGCAGCTGCCTCCGGGCATGAGCCCATGCCAAGTAAACATTAGGCATAACCCGCCAAAGGAATATTTTGTAAAGGTGTCTTTGAGGCCTCACCCAAAGGTTCTTTGATTCTTATTTAAAAAGGAAAATAAAGACTTCTTGATAGTTTCAGAGGAGCTGGATTGGACCTGACAAGAAAAAACACTCATAAAAATAAATGAGGCCCTAAAAGGCTTTGAAATGAGGGCTCTTTACATTGAAGTGTGGATTATGAAATGGAAAAACCTAAAGTGAATTCTTCTCTATTTCAGAGACCCGCCAGTGAAGAAAGCCAGCAGGAACAGTATTCTTTTTCTACAATTATACCTTAAAGGTTAAATCATCATCTATGTCACAAAGTGACAACTTACTGTTAAGATATAGAACATTCCAGATTTCTAAAGCTTTGACCATCGATAAAACCCCTAAAATGAACAGTGTACTCCCTACTCGCTGCTAAGTTGATAACAGGGGCTCTCTGGGGATTTAAAACAAAGTCCCTGGGTGATCAAGTGCACTAAGGGCCTGTGTAGAAAAGCTACTTCACACTGACCACCATTGCAATGGTCTAGGGAGCACATGTCATCATCCGTCATTAGTAATACAACCCACACTGAAGAATTCTGTTAGGTCACTGTCGGCCTGTCCTCACCAAGAAACTGTAACATAAAGTCAATATTTCAGTCAACAGCAACAGGGCATGTGTGCGTATTTCTCTGGTGGCATCACTACGATCATACTAAATTCAGCCGTGATTAACACACTTGGTGAAAACAAAACAGCTCATGGTGTCAGGGGCACTCGAACCTCAAACTCCTAAGTGAAAGTCTGTCACACAATTTTTAACTCAAATATACCATAATGTTGTGTCAGGCAATACGTCCATATTTTCCTTGAGCATAAACATAACCATGTGCTGTATTTGTAGGATGTATTATTGACTTCATGCTGCAGTGGCACTCAATAAAAGAATGGAGTTAGGAGGACGGTGGCGCTGCCAGGAGGACACAATTCAAGAAAGCCTATTACACTGACATTGTGAATGGTTTTCCATTATAGCTATGTCTTGTTGAAAAATAATGTTGGCATTAGATAGTAGAACAATTACTAAACACATGTTTTTTTTGATGGTGTGGTACATCTGGTTAGTACCAGATACTGTTGTAAAGCATTCATAAGGAGTATAAAAAAATATTCCGCTAACTACTTGAACAGTTTTCAATTTGACAACTGCATATCACTAAGTGACATGTGAAAACTCTTGTCAGTCTCTCTGTCATTTTTAATTATCAAAAACACGACTGCTAAGACTATACCATATGCATATGAGATTGTTCTTGACGTACAGTATGATATCTGAAATGTCACCTTTGTATCTCACCTTCAGACCACTGGGAGACAGCACATGAAGGCACCGAACTGTCACCTTTTCTGTCAAGCTGGGGCTCATTTGGTTTTGACAATGTCACCGAATTTTAATCACAGTATCTATGAGAAAACTATATGGCTTGCTAAATGATGCAAATGCAAGATGCATTCTGTATAAAATAGGTTCTGTGCATTATTAATCTGCAGGTTTTGTTCCGGTGTTATATAGAATGAACAATTTCTCGTTAGTCTTGTATTGCAGATGCCGATAGTGTTCATAACTTAATGTTATGATGTGACGAGCGTCAGGGTTAAGGTTTGGTTACACATACACAATGTGATTTGTTAAGATTAGGGCTTAGTCCTTCATTGCATGGTAACAATGGAATGTGTAGGTTTCTTAAAAAATAATATTATAGAAACAAAAAGGGTAAGTGCATAGAGAGAACAGGAGCATAAGAACACACACACTGAATGTTTACCATATATATTATAAAGGCTAAACTCTAATTACAGAGAACCTTTAGAAAACTTCTTACAGAATCTAATAATCCGTGGTGAATCCAAACTTTCACAATGCTTCTCAGGAGCTGCTCATCTTACCCTATAACGAGTGTAATTTCACACATTCTCAGCATTACCACTCCTCTGAGCCACACCTGCACTACTTACAGACTGGTGGTGCTGATTAAAAAAACAACTGACATCAGCAGTGGAAAAATGAACAAACGCCTCGTGTCACACTTCTGACCCCAGGGTGAAAGAGTGTAAATGAACGAGTGATCAGTTAGCTCACTATCCAATCATCTGTGTAATGTAACTTCCCTTGTTGGCACTCACCTGTGTCAGCAGCAAAGGGTTTTTCAAAATGTCATGCAGTGACTGTTCTGTTCCTCCATTATCCATTTCATGCCTAGGCACCCAATGTGACAGGTTATACAGTGTAAGTCCCGCTGGTGCTTTTGACACTTAATAAAACATATCACTTAAACCAATTACACTGAGCAAGGTGAAGGAGCAGCAGAGTTTCCTTTTTAATTTTTAATTTAAGCTATATTTAGGTTTCGAACTAGAACTTATATGCTGAAGCATGCAAAAATATCATGCAGTAAACAACGCCTCATGCCCTGTACAACAATGATATGACGAGCTTGTATTAGCTGTGAAAAAGGACTCCTTAACCCTGGGCTTCTAGTGTGTCACTACTACTCCTAACGACATGTAAAAAGCTTCTAATAATTATGATATTTGTGATATCTGGACACTGGATTAAAGCAGTCAGCAGTGCAAAGTATTAGAGTTTGATAAGTATATTTTATATGTTGGATAGCAAGATTTTTCCCCCCTAGTGCTCATGTCCACCCATGATTCCATTCCATGATTACCTATACATGTCCCTATAGACATACAGTGACAGACAGGGCAGAGAATGACACCCTGTGACTAACTCCTGCAGTTCAAACTCCATCTCAGTTGCCTTTAAAAGCTTCATTACATCATTACATTATTATACATTAAGTACATAACTGGCACAGTGAGTAGCAGATCTTATACATTCATCAATAATGACTCTGATAACATTTATTATACAAGCAGACTCAATCTGTTACCATGGTTACCTTTCAGTTTGATGTTTTCCATGCTGCCATGTGTAAGCAGGTAGAAAAGTAGAAAGTCTTCAGCTACTGAGCACCTCAGGAAGACATCAGCGGTTGCGACTGATACATACAGAAATACAAATCTTGACCATTGTTTGTTAAAGGGGGCAACAGTATATCTCCCATAGAATAACCCACTCATAATTAAAGCTGGCACTGTGCACTTTTATAGTGTAAATTAGATAAGTAATGACAATAAACCAGCAAACAGAGTAAAATAGTTGAACGCGGTCGTGGTGTTTGCACCATATAGTGATTTCTAATATGCCAATTGTGACATAATTGATGGGACTATCTGTGGATGGTTACACAGATGCTATACCCCACTAGGTAGTGTCAGAAAATGGCGCTGACTCAGGTTTGTACCCGCTTTCTTCACCTCACTTGCATTCTGCTCTAGTGAGCAACAGTCATCCAAATGATTCTGACTCGGCTTGACCCAGGACAATATTCTCTCACCAGGTCCAGTTCCACCTCACTGGGTGCATATTGCCACTTATGCACTTAACAGTAGCGTGCTCTCCTTTCTCCCCCTCATCTTCCTCTCTCTGACGTCCTTGCAGTTGTCTCAACAATTTCTTTTTGCACACTCCTCCCATCACTCACCCTCTCTGCTTTCTCTTTTCACTGTCTGTTACTCCAACTCTTTGTCGATTTGTGCTCATAAATTCTTTACTCAGCTCCCTAGTCATAATTTAATAATCAGAAGTAAGAAGCAGAAGAAAGTTTTCCTGCCGATTTTCTTCAGATTTTCCTAGTCATCTCCAATCATATTAATAGAGCCATTTTAAACAAAAGTAAATGGGGATTTGTATTATTTCAAGTTTGAAATGTGATATAGAACCATCTCTCAGAACCAATAAACACAGAAGAAACTGAGACATGAAGTGAGACAGCATATACAGCAGTACATCTGATAGCACAAAGCTTCTGCTAACATGGCAGCATGCGCTGAGACAAACGTGCACACACATTAACAGACCACCTTGACCTGATAAAGACACATCAATAGTTCTAGCCCTGGCGGCTCGGGTAAGGACCACAGTGGCAAAGTCATTGTTGTATCTCAGTTAATGGTGCTAATATTTGTGTGGGCCATAAATAATGCTAACAAATAACCACATAAAAAGAATTAATGAAAAGCAAACAGAAGTGGAGCAGAGAGATGCATGGTTATACAGAGTAGCGACAAATTACCCTGGGGGGAGGGTGGTGGGATGAGGGGCTTCTGTACAGTCATTACTCTGTACAGCGAGCACGGTCTGGCTAACACCTGTGTTTCCCTCCGATCTGCCTCACCCTAATTAGCCCACACACACCCTGGGGATCCTCTGACACATAAGACCTGGACTGGGGGCGGGGAGGGGAGAGTTAGAAAAGGGGGGGGAATGAGGAGGACATATAAAAGTTGAGGAAGAGAGAAAAAAAAATAATAAAGCGTAGGTGAAGGCAGAGAGGATGTCGTTATTCAAAGCCCTCTTCTGCTGATATCTGATTAAAATATTATTATGAATCAGTGTCAGAGAGAAGGAGAGAGAGAGAGAGGGAGGGAGGGAGAGAGAGCGGCAGAGGAAGAGAGAGAGAGAGAGAGCGAAGGTGAGCAAGGCAGCATGGTAGGCAGAAGTTAACTGACATCTGCTGACAGTGGTGAGAACTGGAGGTTGAGAGGTGGAGGAGTCACGCTCCCCTCTCAGTTTCATTTGCACTCACGCCATGGTTCAGAAGTGTGGAATGAAATGTTTGATGATTTCAGAAGTCACTTTTATTCCTGTTACAAACACCTGGAACCCCTGCCCATCACATTACGCCCTCTTCCCACTTCCAGCGATAACACAGTGTCGTCCTTGACAACCGCAGCCTGACAGTCCATCTCCTTTACCGAGCTGTCGTGGTGTTAATCTCATACTTTAATGTATATAATAACTGAACTGTTTTCTTGTTTTTCACTGATCAGAGTGATCTCAGTGATGTATGTTTTTACTTGGATAATACTGTAATACTGCATGTTTACTTGGTGACATTGTGTTTCTTTTCTATCTTTATCCTCCTCTGTCCATTGTTTTTTTTTCAGTGTTGGGGAGCCAATAAATGAAAAAAGAAAATCAATGTGATCATGTTACCACTCACCAATGCATTGATCCGGCTTGATGCCCAGAGGATGGAAAAGATCCAGAAAGAAAAAGAGAGAGAAATACAAACCTATTACACGGTCAGGCTGCCCCCACTGAACTCTGGGCATAATACACTGAAGTTATATCTCCGCTAATGTTTCCGAGAGAAACAAAGTGTACACCGGCATATAAATGTAGATAAGCACTGGAGTTCAAAACATGTTTTTAAAGTTTAAGCAACAGTAACAATCAATTCTACTTACCTCGGCTATATGTTGTGCTAAAAATGACCACATTATGGCTTTTAACATTGTGAGGCACTGTAGGATAAAATACTTGTATGCTTATAGCTCCACTTTAATGATGGATCACTGTATAGAAGAGGTCTACAGTGTTATATGCCTCTTTTCTCTTTACCACACTGATCCCTGTATACTGTAGCATGACATAAGGCAAAGACACAGGCACACGTAGACACAGAAAACCACACTGGACTGAATATCTGTGTAGACAAATACACACACAGGCATTCATTAAAATGAATTGGAGTTGACACTCAAACATTTTGTCGATCTGTTGCTGATCTCTGCCAGGAAACTCTGCCACTCTGGTACTGTGTGTGTATATGTGTGTGCTCACTTAGCGAGATGGGAGAGTACCAATCCTCCACATGCTGACTCTAAAGACAAGCATGGATCATATTACTCTGTGCCTCAGGACCACACACACACACACACACATACATACTTCCTATCCTATGGGTATCCATAATATCATAGGACATTGCATTGACTTAACCTAACATTATAACCTTAAGTCACATGTTCACCTTTAAATTTGTGTTATAAGTTTTTTTTTTCTCTGTAAGGAGGAAGACACGTCCCTTTGATGTGACTATAGGAAGAGCTACTGTAGCTCCCCCCACAACACGAGCTGTACCACACACACCGAGGTTATTAACAAGTTACACAGATTTCAGCTTTCCCTGCATGACATAGAAATACAAAGATATTTTTGTGTGTCACATAAATCATGTGTAAGTTTGATGTGTATAAATAAATCTCAACGTCTCAAGAGCTCTCAAGATGGGTGGTTTGTGGTGAGGAAAATTACTCTGTTTCAAAACATACAAGGTGTTAGAGCAAGTTAAAGTTGATGCTGAATGGTGTGACTGAAAAAAGTAGAAATTGTGGTTTTCCTGGGCCTCTTTATGCTTGAGGAAACTACACCATAGTGGAATTTACAGAGAAAACTCTTGCATGAATATTCAAAGTTTTGCCGACATCAACAGAACTTGTGTGCGATGTGTTTATGCTAAACATCTCTGTGCAGATGTGATAAGTGATAAGTGAAATTTTCCCCACTTCCTCCTAAAATCTCTCTATTTTAACATTTCACCTCTCACTTCCACCTTTCAGTTTTTTTTTATCCTTCCATTGTAAAATGTTTTTTTTTTCTCCTCCTCTCCTATCCTCTGCTCTGCTCAGCACTGAGACACATCTGAGACTCCTCTGGCGGTGACAGAAGTAGGCTGCGTACGCCACAGCGCCAGCCCAATCAGTGACGATCTGCATGGTAATGTGTGGCAGGGGCGGGATAATGAAGTTCCCAGCTTGCAGACTGGAAGGCTATCCTCCGGTGTGCTGAGTGATTTATCTCCTCTGTCAAGAGCCAGGACAGCCAGGACTTGTCCTTCCCCATGGTCCCCGGGAACAGGAGTCGAGCGGAGCCAGATAAGAGATGGGGCGAGCAGTGGGGCCCAAGTTGCTTGCAAAACATGAATGTACGTGTATTATAATAGCAAACAATACCAGATAAATTAAAGTCAGGGTTTAAATCAGTGGCCCTTATAAATAATATATCAAAATGTATTATTGTCATCATGGTGTAATAGTTAGTAAGACCTTTGACTCTCCCCATGTTGTTTCACTCATTTGTCCCCTACACTGTAGGCTGATCCATCACACTCATCCTGCCCAAAGCGACATGACAAAATGCAAAATAACTCTCATTCATGATTTACAACTCTTTTGTAATGCAGCCACAAACAAAACCCAACTCTGTTGTTTTCTATTATGCAGAATGCAGGCCAAAAAAATAATAGGATAAAAAATAACAGCATGACATGGTTCAGAGTCCCAGGATGCTTGTTTGAAGAGTAACAGTAAATTTGTCCTGCTAAACATACTGCTGTAAGTGTGATCTGTTCAGATGAAAGACAGACACAACAAAAATGACAAACACGCTGGCTGGTTAGCAGACTTCTCCTTATGTTCTATTCATGAAATTGTTCCAATTAACAGTTATATGGATAGAATGTCAACAAAATTTTGATGAGAATAGATTATTATATTACCAATTAGCTCTTCCTATAAACATCCAAAGAGTCTACCTGTTCTGCATTTAAGAGAGTTTTAAAACTGAGACCATAGGAGGACTCTTTTTAGTCGACCAGTGCTCAGCAGGTTTTTCTGTGTTATTGTGCTCTGCTGCCAAAATGCTGGATGACAGATTGGTGGAATGACCCACAAAAAGTTTTCAGCAACATCAGCTCTTTCAAGTTTTAGGTTAAGTTCATCATTTTCTACATATTTTGGCACAATGATTGAGTTGATTTATTCATCCTACAGGCGATGGGGCTACTGCTTCAAGAAGACTGCTGTCATTTGATGCTCTTACCAACTGTAGGGGCTATCATAGCGAACACACTGTGCTCTGAAACCCACTATTTACAATATCTTCCTCAACACTGTGATGGTTTTTTTGTTGGACTGAGCAACACACACACCCTAGAGTGTAAATCAAGATGGCAATAACAGGTTTTGAAGATAGCAGCACTTGAGTCTGTCACAGTCACATCCTTCATTATGCATAACCTTAGTGTAAATTAACTAGGTATATTGGATAAAATCATACTGTTCAAGCGAAAACATTTTCATGTGTTTGGTGCCAGCCAAATCTGAGTTGTGAGTGTGTGAGGGGTGGCACCAAAGTGGATTAGCACTTTGGTGCCACCCCTCACACACTTGTCATTAGTTAATAAAAACTGAATGACACAATAGGATTTTGGAGTCCCTAAAGGCTGTAGAGACAGACAGACAGACAGACAGACACTTTATTGATGCCTAGTGGGAAATTCAGGTAAATGCTTCCGGTGTTCATTGCTGTCTGGCAACCGAAAAAGGAAAAATGCCTTATTGGTGATGTCATAACGTAGTCCATGGCTCCCTCAAGCAGTACGTCAAATCCAGTCACACTGTGTCTAAAGGGGCCATAAAACCTGATCTCAAACATATACATATTACAGTTTTACACCATCATCTTTTGTTCCTTTCATTTTCTACAGACTTTTTTTTTCCTCCCTGGCACTCAAAGCTGCTCCTTGTCTCCCAGGCCTACAGACTGGTCACTTTTAATCTCTGTCAGACGTGACCTTGGACAAAGAGTTAAATTAGTTCAGTGAAATACATAATGAGTTCATTTAGGTAATTAAGCATTCAGGTGTAAAGAAGAAAAAAAAAGCTCACTGAAAATGCCTGAGGACCTTTTTATGTTATTGAGGCAAAATGATCAAGATACATAACGCATCTAACTGCATGTACATTCCAGAAATAACAATATGTCTGCAATTGTTTATGTTTATTTAATCTGAATGAAACAAACTTTGGTAAATTAGGGACAAAAAACTAACTTGTTTTTTATTTATATTTTTTACAGTGTGTCTTCCTTTATACTAAACTTTTGGACCATTTTTCTGTCATATCAGCACAATGAGCATTCACTCAACAGTTGCCTTAGGTTTATCCTGACATAAAAATGTGGCTTTGACAAGAGGAGAGACACATGAATTGTAGTCCTTGAAGCACTGCTAATGCTAAATGAGAAGGAGTAGGAACGACTGTGACAGGTTATATGTTTAAAAAAGAGAGGGAGAGAGAGAGAGAGGGAGAAAACTATATTAACCGCACAGTGTTTTATGTAAAATATGCATATCTTTGCCCAACATTACAGACATTTTCACACACACTATTCTGGAATTAATCTTTAATTACACTAACAATGTACCAATGTTTTTTTCCTCTCACCTCTCCTCTTTTGGTTAATTAAAACAAATGAACAAAGCCAGGGGTTCTCATAACCTGATTTGGCAAAGATCAACCTCATTTGGAGCGAATTAAAATATAATGCTGTGGAATTCATTATCTCATTTCCTTTGTGTATTCTATAATCCAGGATACAGCATTTGCGAAACTGAAGCAGTAGGGAAGGAATTTTTATTGTTCCCCAAAAAACAAAAGTCACAGTAGGAAAAAAAAAGTGTGACAAGCAGCGATTGACTGAATATTCTAAATAATGAACACACTTATAATTCTCCAAACATGAAGTGTGAAGGAAGCATCCTTCAGAGCTTTCCAAACTGCCAAGATAATACCTTTTTAGGAAGGAGTTGTAACTTTAATTTGTCACAGCTCTAATTTGCCACAACTGGAGAGAATTCCAACCTTCAAAGTAGTTAATTATTTTAAAAGTAATTTAGTTCTTCTTAAAGACTGCAGAGAGAGGTGGAGGATGTGTGAAGAAATTCTGCCTAATTTTTTTTTTTATGGAGCAAAGTTTGCTCTTGTGTTGTTAATTGTGGTTAATCCCACTGCTGGTAACTTAAAGCACTTCAAATAAGTGACTGTTCCATGTATGAGCCACTGTGTGCTGCAGTCATTCAGGTGCATTCTACTGATGTGTCCTTCAAGCTAATCTTAACTCTGATTTATTCCTGGATAATCTAGAAATGGCAAAAAAAAGTGGACCATGAACAGCCGGGGCAGATTAGTTACTATTGATGCACCTACTATAACAGCTTTTAAGCTTTTTATAATAACCCCTGATAATTGATATTGTCGATAAATCTGTGAATCATATGTAATCACAACATTGTGTCCTATATATTATGGGATTTTTTACATTAATCTAAGGTAGTCTTTTCTGATCTGCTGCGGCTTTTGTTGTGTTTTTATCTTAGTATGGAAGAGAAAGGCAAGCAGGAAACTTTACTTCAAGTGTGAAAAGTACACACTGTAGTTTAATCAGACAATATATGGGAATGTGTTAGTTGGTGAGTTCTTTTTATCTTGATTTAAAGAAATCTTGCAGCATCCTCAAGTTTATATTTGCTTAAAACACCCCAACCCTCACTCTTCTCCAGGGCACTCAGCAAACAAAACAAATAAATTCAATTGCAGTGTAACTAGCCGACACCAACAGAAACCACACCTGTAAATTAGCTAACAATTGCATGTGCAAAAATAAGATAAACCACTCATGTATTTTTAGCAAAGGAGTTGTAAGTTAGTTTACACCGGTTGTGTATAATGATGCAGAGAGGGAGTTCATGAGGGCTTCTTTTAGAATCAGCTAGCTGGTGTTAGAGATCGGGATAATTACAAAATGTCAGAGGACTTGGGTGTAAGTCTTTTAGGTTGGTTCTGTGTCTTCTCCGTATCCTTTTTCTACTCACCAACCTCACTGATGAACTGCTACACATATGCAAACATAAGCAAAACCCAGAGTCTTGCTTGTGACAATACACTGCCCTCATAAATACAAGCTAAATGAAGAATAATGATGGTATTAAACATAGTCATTTGCCACTTCTGCCATTGTATTAACAACAAAAGGCACATCATTACAGTTTTAAGGTACACATTTCCTGTGTCCTTCACCTCTTTATTCATTTTTTTTATCAGGAAACAGTGATAGGGTTGTGCACAAAGGCACAAAGAGAATGGAAAATGTTTTCCTTTTTTTGAGTCAAAAGGATCTAGTGTTACCCTCTTGTTCACTCGAGCTCATTATTAGGAAGCGTTAACAAGTCTGTGTTCAGGCACAGGGAGAATAAGTACACAGTAATTGACTCCTGCCCTCTCGTCGCATTAGAGACCCAATAAAATGAGCTCCGCTTTCACAGGCGTGCGAGATGACTGAGGGAACATGCTTGTCTCATTTGTCATCAGAACTGCCTGAAATAAGCATAAGGCCTGAACAGATGAACCATGAACTTCAACATGCATTTTACAATAGACTCACTATATGTGCATGTCTCTCACTCTGTCTGTGTCTTTTATTTTCTCTATCATCAGCCTCCGTGAATGCAATAGCATTTGTGTGACAGGGTTTCGGAGCATAAAACACCAGTTTAACATTCAATTGCACACATATATATTTATGCACACACAAACTGTGACTTAAATGTCAAAGGCATGTCGGTGCTGAGCACAGCCACAGTCTGGTAGCAGCTGAGGCTGCCGTGTGTCTGAGCAGGCTCCTTAGAAGCAGGCAAGGGTGCGGGTGACAGCGTCAGCTTGGCTCTCCTAATGAATGTCTCACTTCCCCCGGCACACTCCTTTCACTCGTCCCTTGCAGGCACCTAGCACCCCACCGCCTACGGGCCCCACATCTCACCGGTCGACAGCTAGTGCCATCACTGGTATGACCTCATGGCCTTCCAACCTCGCCAGCGGAGCCAGTGTCACTTTGGCTTTGGCAAAGGCTGGGGTTCTGGGGGTGGTGTCAGGGCATTGTGAAGGGTAAATAGATTAATAGAAGTTAATGAGAGACAGAAGAGCAGTGCATTGAATAAGACCATCTTTTCAGATTAGCAACGTAAGACTTCACAGAAACACAGTAAAGCTTTATTAGCACTAGCTTAATTCTTTTATGGAAAGAACTGTAAAACCCCTGTAAAGAAAAAAAGGTGCAGGTTCTTTGTCTGACATTGTTTCTGTGAATAGTTCTGAGATACCCACTTCCACTTTCATCATGCTGTGCTGCACTATGATCCTATAACATACATAACAAAATCATGAGCTATAGTGCCAATATTTTCTAATTTGTTGCCCAGGGGACAGTTCAGATATGGGGGCCCATGGTTACTTTTTTCCTAGCACTCCTAACTCTTACACTCTTCCCATGCTTCCACTTTGCTCCAGCACTTATGAATAAACACTGAAGGATGGTCCCACTGTTATGTTAGAATTGTATAGCTTGTCAGATTATCATACAAATTATTTGTTGGATGATTTCTATACTTGTAAAACAGTAAAACAGTATGTTATTGGCATAGACTCAGGGTAGACTAGATGCTACATTAGCATCTAGTCTACCCTCTAGCACCAATTGTGCTACTGCAGCGCAGCAAGGCCTACCCATTTGGAATGTTCCTTCAAATACATCTAACTTTAGTGGCCATAGAGTAAATGCAGGTTGCTAGAAGGAAGTGAATCACAATAAACAAGAAATCTTCCACAGATGTCCCATTAAACAACTATTGATGCGATCTCAAGTGTATGAGGAAGTGGATCTAGTCCCTCAACTTACTAGCCTATCTAGAATGGAAAATGGACTGTAGTTAGGAAAAAATGGAAACATCTATACACACCTCTGCAAACCAATATGGAAGTCTTTGCCATAACATGACTGTGTATCTTGGTGTATAATACACTATTAAAAAGTTACACCTTCATGGCTCAAAACTGTGCTGGCAAAGTAAGCTTCATGGCTGCTGACGTGCTTGAGGTATTTCTTTCTTTGCACCCTGTAACATGCTATGATATGGGACCCTTCCTGTAACCACGAAAAAGATGGTTGAATGCAAAAAAATGGACCAGACGATTTTACACATACAACATCTAGCTGTATTCACTGCAATGAAATGTATCGGAGCTCAGCCTGAACATGTCGGTTTGGTTTTCTCAGTGACAAAATGGAAACACTATCCTTGTTATTGGTCACTCAGGCAATAATAATGTAATGACTGTGATCACTGGACAAGCATTGATTGTCCCTCATTCAGGTTGTTTCTGTCTCTGAGACATACACACACACAGAGAATTGGTTGAATGCATTCCACACATGAGCTCACACATACTGCATGTACTGTGGCGCATGTTGCATAAATCACAGCAGGGTAACTTGTTTTAGATGGTCACTGAAAAGTCCAGCGCATAATTGATTAGGTTAAGAGTTTTTTTTCTCCCTGCTCATTCTTCATATCTTTCTCTACCTTTCCCTTTTTTGATTGCTGGGTTTCAATGTGATTATTCGATGTGTATTTCTCCCATCTCCCCTACTTGAGCAAGGTGACAATTACAGGGTTTCCAAGCTGAGAGGAGACGCTCATCAACAGTTATAATCTGTGGGGACCCCTGTCACACACACACACACACACACACACACTTGTGCATTACATGACCACCCTGCTTCTACACCATCCACATACAAAGCCAGATTCAACACACACATACACACTCTTTACCACCCCCACATGTCCCATGCTGTTCCTCACTCACAAGAGCAGTGCAAGCAAATCTAGAGGCATGACAGACAGACAGACATATCATTATCCGAGCCTCTCCATCAGGGTGGGTTGTCTGATGATAGCAGGGATGAGGACCATAGTCCGATGATACTCTAACACTAACTCTCAACAAAAACACTGATACCAATACATTCTATAAGCCCCATGAATGCATTTCATTTCATCTTTTACCACTTAATAATAGAATTGGCCTATTATGTGCCCATTTATCACTTAGTCTAATGTTAGAAGTTTTAGTAGAAG
The DNA here is from genome assembly GCF_900634625.1 of Parambassis ranga. NCBI lineage: Eukaryota > Metazoa > Chordata > Actinopteri > Ambassidae > Parambassis > Parambassis ranga. The sequence continues at coordinate 11,294,773 of NC_041030.1, read as the reverse complement.
ACATGGAAAGAAAGGATAGCATTAAGTTATTTTCCACAAGGACAAGCATGAAGTCATCTCTTTTTTCACTTTTATGATGAACTGGACAGCAACACTGCAGAAGCAAAATAAGACTCTTTAAAGATGATGATGGCTACCATTTTAGTTTTTCCCAATCTCTCTTAACTAGCTCTCCAGATCTTCATGAACGCAAAACACTTTCCTACTCCCTGTCTCCCCTGTCCCCTTTCCTTTCCTCTTTTCCTGGCATAGACCCTGTCTGGACCTAAACAGGAAGGGTGTGGCGCTGAGGTGGCACACCAGGGTCGCGACCTGGACTCCCTCCCGTCATTAGAGCCTCCAGCTGGGCCAGGACTTCCGTTGATGTGGTCCACCAAAGAGGGGAGGCAGGGGAGGGACATCCCTTTAATTGTACCCTAGGTTATAGCGAAAGGAATGTCTGAGGTCTGAGGCCTTGTTACACATATACACAAACGCACGCATACACACATCCAGAAACGTTCAAATACACACACTCTCTCCCTCTTGCTCTTTCTCCTCCATCTCTCGTTCTTCTGTGTTCTGCACCTCCCATACACCCCTGCGGAGAAGGCCACTAATTGGCACATTGGCTGCCAGTGTGGGTGTGGAGGGAATGTCAGCGCGCCACGCCATAGCAAGGAACCCACAGACATCTCAGGAGCAATATGGGAACCCTTGGGGAGAAACAGCGAAGATAAAGAGCCCCTTACATCACAGCTTCCCTTGACCACTACGTGATAAAAAAGTAGGTAAAGAAATAAGATGCAGTAATGGTCGGTGTGCTTGACACACACATGTTTTCATCAATAGTAATAGCTGATTACCTTTGCTGAACAGGAAACAAAAAAATGATTTAATATTTTGAATATAATTTAAAATATGAGCAAAGCAAAGACATTTATATTAAAGAAAACATTCATTTTCAAAGTCTCCATTGTGCAGTAATATTATATAGAGGAAGAGTAAATTTAATCCAGGCCATATGAAAGGCTCTACATTCATTGCCAGACAGATAAATAAAAATCTTGTCACAGTTGGGAATTTTAAAAGATTTTTTTATTGGCCCTCATCCTCTCTTTTATTGACTCCTGCCATCTGGAATGCTCCAGCTGTGAAAAATGTTTCCACTGTAGTTTAAGGGTTTTTCTTTGTTGTTGTTGTTCATACAGACACTGCACAGAACAGTTTTCTCAACCAGACCTGTGTGATTTACAGTAAATTTGCATTTTTACTACACATAATATAAACACAATTTCTGTTTTGGTCACTCCTCTGAGAACTATAGCCAACATGTCATAGGTAGCCAGAGACTAAGCCAAGAATTATAAGAGCTCTCAATGGTGCCTTATTCCTGACATTTAATGCGTACTTTAGTGGATTAATGACCCCTTTTATTCTGAATCAGAGTAAATTAAATTTTCCTTTCAAATAAACTACCAATATACTTCACATAAATGTGACATCTACAATCTAACAGTTGTATGGATGTAATTAAGAAGAGTGTGCTTAGCTTGTTTAGCCCTTAAAGCTAAGCAGGTTTGTGAGAATAGTGTTAGGGTGAGTCTTTCCTATCATATTCTAGAGCTTTCATGTCCAAAATGGAAATTTTGGTAATCAATTCAAATATTTGTTTTTCTTTCTGTATGGCAGCAAATAGGAAAAGGACCTTGCTTCTGTTATTGTCCCGAAACAAATTATGGGACACATGTGTATCGTAAAACAAAGCCAGATGATCCTCAAAACACAGCCGAAGGTCACTATAAAACAATGGCAGTTCTTCAATTTGAGACTGAGAGAAGAAAAGTAGATGGCAGAGCCAGCATAAAGACAAAAATAGAGTGGTGATGAGGGCTGGTTAGAGTGGGTGGGAGGATGGGAGTGGGTGGCTATTGGTGCATTTGAACTTGTGGTGGGCTGAGGTGCTGGGGGCCCAAAAGGAGGGAGGGCAGGTCAGGCACTGATAGCCCACAGGGCTGGTGGAGCCTCGGCCCATGGAGCATGCAGCCAACTTTCCAGTCAACACATGAGTCAGTCAGCAGAGATGCGCCCAAAATAAATGGCTTCCCTGTTCCAGGCGGAACCACACCCTCTCGTGGTTTCTTGGAGGGCAGCGTGGGCAGGCTGGGCGACCGCCCCTCTGGGGTTTCTGGGGCTGTGGATGGATCTGAATGGGGGAGGTAGTAGAGGTAGAGCGGGGGGATAGAGGGAGTGCGTGGTTGTGAGGGGCATGGGGGTGTGTTTGAGTTCCCAAATTGGCAACATTAGGGTGAGAAGCTGGCAACCCCTCAGTCTTTTCATTGTTTATTGTTTACCCACAGAGCGGACAGTAAACAATGGCACACCCACTCTTTGGGCACTCTGTGGTGGAGGCAGGAGGTGAAGCTCCAAACCTTTCCTGTTCCACCGCACTGCTGGGCCTTATGGACAGACATATAATCTTCTTTACTGTCTTTTCTCCTGCTTTGCTTTTCCCTCTATTCTTCACAATACACATATGTTTTACATTTTTTACATTTTTTTAAAATAACACATCTTTCTGTCTTCATTTTTTACCTTGTTTTTCTCTTCCTTACTCTGTTGTTGAAACCCCTGAGTGATGGTCAGATGTTGACTCTGAAAAAAAAAAAACAGGCTAAAGCCTGGGTGCTGACAGAACTCCAATGTGTTTGACCAGTCCAGGGTTAGATGCCCTGTTTGCCCCCTTTCTTATATTCTGTTTCCTCTCTCGCTTACTCTTTCTCCCATTCTCCTTCCCTCTGTCTTTCTCTGTGTATGTGTGCATGTCCCCACCCGTGATGGGTCTCGTTAGCTGTCAAGTGTCATCTTTATTAGCGCTCTCGGTGAGTCAGAGGAATGACAAGAGAGAGCTGGGAGTCGGTCTTTCATTACCCCTGGCGACGGAAGTGTCATTCTCTCCATCTATTATTCATATTCTCTTTAATTTAACCAGGTAGAAGTAGCCTCGCAGCCCAGCACTCACAGATACTGTGAGTCACCCCAGCAAGACAAACATGGACAAGGAGTTTTTTTTTTTATTTGAAGCCATTCCCAGTGAGGCAGCCTGCTTACTGGCTGTCAGGACACATAGCAATTATATGTTCAACTCAAGATTCAAGACTTCAAAAATGAAATGATATGAGTGCCATCTGTTAGAAATATTGTGTAAAGCAGGCACAAAGCCATCAAATATCAGATTATTGTCATTATTGTCAGTTTAGACTTTAAATTCATGAAAGGTTTGATGTGATTGTTTATATTAATACAAAGCACTAAAGCTTTTCTGTGTTTCATGCTTGAAAGGAGAAAATGCTAATCATTGCACAATTAATTAGATGAATATGATAAAATTGTTGTTTTTCTTTTGTTTGTTAGTGTTTTGTTTTTTGTTTTTTTTCTTAGCAGACATTTCTTAAATTTGCTTAGGGAAAAAAAATCTAAATCTTTAGGGAGTACCACCTTGCCTGCATAAGATAAAAAAGATCAAACTGCAAGCATACACTCTTTAATGCAAAACACACACACACACATTCACACACACATGGTTGCAAGCAAGCAATAAACACACACAGAAAAATCCACCCAAGACACACACATTGACTAAAGCCTTTAGGAGCTCCAACTTCTCAAAGTTGGAATGATAAGAAGGAGAGCAGGAGAGAGTGAGACAAAGGAAAAAAGAAAGAGAGAGAGAGAGAGAGAGAAACATTACATCTGCTACCCTAGAATTAGAGCGTGAATGTATTGTCACTCAACTGAATGTTGCAAACTCCAGGTTCCCTCAAAAACAGGGACGTCTCCCTCACCGCCTTTTCCCCCCGAGGACTGGGTGCGTTTGGGGAGATAATTGACGAGTCCCCTGGCATGCACTGAGTGAACGAGCATCACACTCAGCAACTCAGAGCCACACAAGCCTCGCCTCACTCACAGTGCGTGTGCGGCAAAACAACAGACTGGGAGAGAGTGTGCATGTATGCATATGTGTGTGTGGATGTGTCCGTGCATAGTGCGTGTTTATCAGAGAAGGAGGAGGAGAATAGGGTGATTATTCCTTTCTTTGTGTAGCATAATCCATTTCTGCTAAGCTTGAGAGAGCACCCAGGAGTAATGAGAGATGAACCTGAAACAGCCAGACTCTATGAATACTGTTCTGAGGAAGGCCTGTGCGCTTTCTTTTTCTTTTCATCCCTCTCTTTCTCTATGCCTCTCTCTCTCTCTCTCTCTCTCTTGCCATTCCTCCGCCTCTCCATCCCTGTGCCTGTGGAACACTTCTGTGTTTGACTAACAACTGTTGTGTCTGAGCTTCAATGTTTTTTTTCTATGAGACGGCTATGTCAGATCCAATGTGATGGATTGAATGCCGCACTTTCTTTCTTTCCTTTTTTTAAACCAAAGAGCAAACCTGCCTGCTAGACTAGAAGATTCGCAGGTATCACAGCCACGAAGAAGAGGAAAGTTTTAATTGTTTACAGGAAAAGTTCAGTTGAGTTGCAAAAGTAAAGTTCCTCTATTCAATGCTTCAAATTCAAAAAGCTGGGCCATCTTTAACAAACAGGCCTCAAAATATTTTAGTTTTTATACCAGCTTGGATGTTTTTACTTTGAAAATTGCTCATTGTTGTTCATTTCCAGAGCAATGGACAAAAGCTTTGAAATAAAAACAAAAGACTAAACCTATATCATAATTATGAAAATTAATTATGAGTAGCATCTTTAGGAAGTTGCAGCACAAATTGCATTTTTTTTTATTTTTGCTCTCTTCATTATCAAAAAGAATAAAAAGCTCACTTCTAATTTACCCACATGACTTCTCTGCCTTTTAAATGAAATGCTGTATGTTGTCACACATTCTAAATCAGTGTACACTAATGAATGCAGCTGTTGTTCTGATACCATCTTTATACCATATTGAACATTACAGCTAATTACTGAAAATATCACAGTGTTTCTTAAAAAAAAAGAAAGACTGAGAATGTATGTTTGAATTTTAAAGTGACAGTAAACACAAAACGGCAACAAAGTGCATTATGGAGAACTGTCGCTCCAAACTATAGAAAATGTTCAATTAAATGCTCTGAGCTTTGTGTTAGAGCTGCCAAACTAAAGCTATAAATACTCAACAGGCCTGTCTGTCTGTATTCCCGCTCACTCGGTCAATGTTTCAGCCCAGCTTCTATTTATTCATTTTGTTTATTTATTAATAAAGTTGTGGAGACTGAAACTGGTATTGCACAGTGTGTGATTCAAAACTCCGACTCTCTTTTTTCTCGCTACCACAGCTTATAGTCAGCTTTGTCTCAGATGAAACGTGTCTCTAGGCATGTCAAAAATGAACATTTATTTGTTCTGCGCTGGGGTTAAATAAAATCTGTTTAACATCACAGTCCATACTCCACCAGAGGAAGAAGGGAGAATCCAGCCAGACATGACAAGAAATGATGACACAGGGCCAAGTTCCCTAATATTCTGACTGGAACCGTAAATACTTCCCCTGTTAACAGATTGAGGAAGCTGTCATATCCACATTTGCCCGGGGACAAATTCATTCATAGGAAAATAAGAAGAACAATCCTACTCACATAAGATGATGTCTCTCAGTGTCAGACATACACAACCACAAATTAGAAAGGAACACTGTGTGAATCACTGAAGAAGCATCATTTCATCAAGCTGACAACAATAAGATAAATATTAATATGGATGCTTTTATTGCCTTTTATTGCCTTCACTTGTTTTGAATGTTTTGTGTGATATTGACTGTTGCTGTATGAAGTTGTGTGCATGTGTGTGTGCTCTGACATATGTGTGTGTGTGTGTGTGTAAGGGAAAGAGCATGCCAGCAGAAGATACAGCCGTGAGTGCAGTAGGCTCTTGCACTCAGTTTGTCCCTGCTGTGTGCGCTCCCACCCAACGCCTCCATTCCCGACCCCCTGCAGAGGCCTCTGATTGCCGTGGAAACCGCACTTAAGGAGAAAATTAGGATTGCCTCCTCCCTAATTTAAAAGTATGGCTTAATTGGTTTCATTTATTACAGATGGAAATGCAAAAATAAATGTTGTGGTATCTGATTTCATAGGTGTTCTTGTTTGCTCAGAGAGAGGGAGTGATAAAAATAAATTAATCACAAAAAAAAGTAGCAAGTGCTGCTGAAGAAACACAAAAGCAAAAACAAGCATATGCAGACAAGCAAAATGAAGGGAAGCATAAAGTACACACACACAAACACACATGGAACCATGCAGCACTTGTCCTCATAGAAACACCCTCCAAGGTAGACTCAAGAGGGCTGAGTGTAGATGTGGAAAATTACTGCTCTGATCCGACCACCCCTTGCACAATCAAGACTCAAGCCTGTGGATAACATGCAGGTATATTTATCTCTTGTGGCAACAAACTTTAGATTCATACAGACATGCAGACAGAATTGAACACCACAAAAAGCAATTTCATACACATGTACTGTGTAAACAGAAAGTATGTGAATGTTCATCTTTTTTGCCCCATGAGCACGAGTGCACGTAAACCTAGGGTTAAACACAAGTAGACAAAAACAGCACTCTGCTTCTCTGGTCATCTCAATCCCTTTTCCAACACATTCCCCAGACAAGGGGTCCCACCAGAGGGTGACAGCGGTCAGTGGTCACCCCTCTCTCACTGACTGGTTCTGTGTTGAACCATAACCACACTATCGCCACACGGTGTCCCAGGGCCAGGTGAGCATGCCACTATCCAGGGCACAAACACAAACATCACTCCCGGCTTGTTTCTGTACATATATACGCACAGGGGGCAAGCGGCAGGGCATGAGCGGTTAAAGTTTATTTCTGGATGTATTCATTACACAGTGAAAGGGTTGCAGTTGGGGCTAGGCAATTGTGGCGCCAGCGTGTGATTGTGGCAAGACAGCCTGACCGCCCAAAAATGGCTGAGCTAACAGGGACAAGGAGAGCAGGCGAAGTTTACACTTGCAGTCATTGGTGAGTTTATTCTACCCCTCACCCCCTCACCCCCTCCCCAACACACCTTATGATGATTATTTACCCCACTGACACAACTACAGAGTGCAAGAAAAAAAAAGAGCCAAAGACAGCACAAAAGGGCACAGAGAAGAAAGAGGCTGCGAGATCTGAAGTGGGAGAATCTGAGTCTTTCTGCCTTTCCAGTTGAAACTAGCAACTTCAGAAGAGACAGCCACCGTGCAATCTTGGCAATCACATACTCTTCCACAAAGAAATAATAAGCAGCAACTGGAGAGATCGAGAGAGAAATTGTATGGGAAAGAAAAAATGGGAGGGTAAAAAGTGAGAAATGGATAGCGAGAGTTAAGAGAAACTACTTCTTTGGAGAAGTAACTATGCTCAACCTCCGAATGTTGAGAGAGAGAGAGAGAGAAGTTCATTTGATGGCTCTGTACGTTTGAAATGGTGAAAAAACTTGCTCCTGTCACCTTTGCCTTTCTATGGCCTGTGTTGCTAAGGGTGTTTCACTCTAAGATGTTGTGTAGCTGTTTTGTGATGAGAACACCCTGAGGGAGACACAGTGGGACACAGGGTGTTAGGGTTCAGCTGTGTTTGCTTGCTTACAACCTGAGGAGGAAAAAAAAGACACACACACACACACAGACATAAAATCAATGATGAGACTGTTAGTGGAGGTTTAAAAGAGAACGTTTAGAGAGGATCCCTGGGTGGAAGGTGATGTAGTTGCAGTTTGTAAAAAGCATGTGATCCAACTCCACATTGCAAGAGAGCGAGGGGCAAGACAGCCTCTGTGTGTGAAATTGTGGCTTTGTGTGAAAGCATATAGGAGTGATTGAGCTAGGGGATGAGTGAGCTTGAGAACATGTGTTGATCTGTTTTTTTGGGTGTTTATGTGAGGTGGAAGGGTGAAGGGGTGGGCAGCTGGTGTGTGTGTGCCTGTGTGTGTGTGTGTGTGTGTGCTTACAAATGCCTGCTCTCTGGTTATCAGTCCTGTGCGTGGTTTAGGATGATAAATCACATCCCCATTCTTTAACAGTGACAGCTCTTCGTGGCAGCAAATCTGATTCTGGCCTCTTAAATCAAGACATGTGGTTGAACGGAGGCTGCGAGATCTAAGGTTTGCGATGCCTCTCAAAGAGAATGTCTGAATGGGCCTTTTGATAAGAAAACAGCTTGAAGCCATCCCACACAGGCATGAAAACAGCATGCACCTCCCGTGTGAGAGCCAAACAGATTGGAGGGGATGTGATGTTGGATCTGTTCCTATTACCCAACGAGCCAAGTGCGCAGAGTGATTGACAATGATTAAGTGTAAGAGGGTATGCTAGTGTCATTCCCTGAAACATATTTCCTATGTGTCAGTGTGTAGGAGGGTTGGGCAGAGCCTGTCCATCAAAAAAGACAGGACGCATGCAAGGGCTCTATCATTTGCAGATCTTATCGCTCTGGATCAAATTACTGTCTATCAGAATACCTGAAGGACCATCTGATGTTTTATCCCCTCTGTGCTGCTAAAGTGGGCTTTTTTAAAGTGCAGGTCAGCACAACAATAAAGACGTAACTACATCACAGATAAATAAATAAAAAAATAAAAAAAACTCCTCCAGCTTTGGAATGTGATCATCCAAGTTTCAACTTGGAATCTGTTGTGGAGTCTCTGCCAAGTTTCAGGAAAACAGCGCTTGTTGACAAATTGGTTGAATCGTGATCAAGGCACCTGCCACATTGAGAACCTGAAACAGGCACCATTTGGCGGTTCACAAGGTCACTCGTTCTGTGTTGAGGAGAGAAAACATGTGCCAAATTTGCCTTTCAATCATACAGCGCATGCAGAGAATACCACCTACTTTTACAGGGCTGGTTTTGGATCACATGTAACAAAAAGAAAAAAAAAATTAGTAGGACCACAGATTCTAATTGACTTTATACACCACACAGTTTACATTACGACTGCACTGCCTTTTTCCAAGCTGTGTTTCATTAAGTACCCGCTCTCAGTTACTTACTCTTCAGTATTAGTGGCCTGCTGATTTCAGCTGCACAGCAAAATATATACATTAAATGAAAGTGGTTATGGAGATTTCAGTCAATTTCAACAAGTCAAATATTCCAATGTATTTATTTGCTCTTAAACTCTTTAGGCAAATGCAGGGAATCATACAATAGAGGGGTTTACAGGGAAACACCAGGGCTTATTATTATAATGTTTATTCTCATGTCTGAATCTCATGTTTTCATATTATGTCTTAATTATGATAGCTGCATGTGAAACTTCTGATAATAAAAGATAAAAATAAACTTTGTGAGAGACTTTGTGACAGATGAATGTTACAGTCATGGTGAGATACAAACATAAAGTTTAACAGTTACTGCACACACAGATCACCAGAGCCTGATTTAAAGGAAACGTTTAGAGGAAAGTGTTATTCCTGATTGGTTTTTGCATAGTAAAGACTTATATGTATGCACTATTTAATGAGTATGCACCATCCAGGAGAGTCAGTGAGGGATTGAGAAAGAAAAAAAGATAGTGAAGAGGGTATGTCAACAGTTGCAGATAGTACTGGCTCTCTTTCTTCCTCTTTATTTTCCTCCAGGAGCTTTCTCTCAGGTACGCTGGGAAGCAGCATGCAGCAGCAGCAGCAACAGCAGCAGCAGCAGCATCAGCAGCAGTGTGTCTTTGGCTGACCTATTTAGGTAATTGCACTCTTCATTAAAAAAACTCCATCTGCAAGAGAAATTACACTTCCCCAATGGTATCTAGGTAACATAATCTCCCTCCGGCGGACTAATTGCATGGCATGATAACCTCATAGGCTCGGCCTGTTTAATTTTTCATATATCTTTTCAAATAATTATGGATCAGTAGAGAGAGGTATTGATTTGATTCATTAACTTCCTACACTGAGCCAAGGTTAACGATTACACAAATCCCCAATTACTCGGTAAAGATCCACTGGTCTGTTTGATTTGATTGGCTTCTACTTTACTATTGGCAAATGCTGTGATTTGGGGGAGAAATAGGAGCAGATGTACTGAAAATGTACAATTATTGACAAGTGAAAGAACAGTGTGCAGCTAAATACACTCCTTTTGAACAGTTTGTGTTTTCAATGCGTACCATCGGGATGTCTCTCCTCCACTGCCATCTATTACACTATGTTTGAAGTTGCACTTCTTTGTGCATTTTGTAGAGAAATTGGGAACATTTCAATAAATGAGTCCCGCAGCAACAACGGGAGTCACAATTCCACCTTGCACTTTATAGAGCACCTGCTGTGCTCTACTTGTGAAGAAACAGGTCTTTAGAAGACACAGGGCCTCAGGCAGGGTGAACAGGCAGCGGTTCAGTCTTTGACTCAAGGGTGTCTTACTTAAAGTGCAAAAGAAAGGTTTGAGGGCATGTGTGTAAAATACTGTAAAGAATTAATCCCACCATGTACATGTAACAGAAGAAACTGATGCAGTCATGTAATTCTTTATATGAGTGACATTATTTGCAGTGACTCAGCTGTTCAATAAACCAATCAGTGTCCCAGCATTTTTGTAATGTTCTAATTTCTTATCAGGAAACACAGTAATAATCACAAAATTATTGTCATTGTATGTTGAACAAGTACGCAATAAAATAAAGACCCTTTCTAGTGACAGACTGCTAGGTCCTGCCCCTCCACAATGATTTGAAACAGACATGAGGACATTAAAATGACTGAAAAGTCTAAATGATTTCCTCCCATTAAGTTTCCTCTCCCCTCTCCTTCCATAATCATTTCTCTTATTTCCGACACCTTATGTTGAGAAAGGAGAGGAAGTACGTCTTCACACATCCACAGATGAATTACATTTCTCCTTCATCACATCAGGGATGAAAAAAATATATATAATAATAAAAAAGAAAAGAGTTACAAAAAGTAATAGATTTCATACATGTAAGTGGAGGCCATTTCTCGCTGCCCAGTGAGAGCAGTTTTAAGTCTGCTCTTTTATATCCACGTTTTTTTTTTCTTGTTGATCACACTGCAGGGTATGTGCTAATCTACCCCCTGCCATTGCTCTTCCTCTCAGTTTCCATACAGTACATGACCACTGCCTAAACACACACACACACACACACACTTTGTCAAGTGATCCCTCCTGCTCAGTATTTGGTTGTCTGTGTTCTTCCAGCCAAGTTATGTATGTGAATGTAAAAACAATAGTCTGTGCAGATATACCTGTGTGTCTATGCATGTCTGGGTTTAGTAGTTGCTATGAGGCAATGGAATAGCATCACAAGGCTGCTAAGTGTAAAACGGGCCAGTTGACTGGGTGGCTTGTGTAGTTGCTGCCAGCACTCACAGAAAAAAGGGAGTTACCCTCTCTTAGGGTGACATCTGGGTAGGATGCAGGGCCTCAATCTGAGATTACAAAGCAGTGGCGCCTTTGTTTTTTATAATCAAAATGGACATTAAAGCTCAGGGCCTCTCTTTATCTTCATCACATCCTCATTCCGGAGCTTCTTCTTCTTCCTCCTCTCTCTGTCCCCCAGCCTTTGTTCTCTCTGACAGAGACTGTGATTGCAAACAATGGAAACTCCTCACACAGGCTAGACTTTCCATGGGGTATACTAAACTAGTGCCTGGGACCTATAGGGGCCAGAAGGGAAACCCGCTAACCATTCCACCAGTCTCTGCCATGGAGGCTCATGTTGCCTTTCACCATCCATCTGTGGGCAGAGAGAGAGTGTAGACAGGCCAGCCTGCTTTTATTTGCGCAGCATTTCCATTCAGGGTGATGAGGCCTGCCAAGGTTTCACAGGTACTGGTAATTTAAGCCTTGCTCCTGGGGTCTCAGTAGTCTAATTTAAGGGGTTTAGACAGCAGGTCAGGGGCGTAGGAGCGGTTTGGTTGAATGGCTCTAAGTTGGGTTGGTCTGTCTCTCAATCAGATCCTTCATGAAGCAGACAGGAGGAGGAGGAGAGCAGGGCCTCTACAGCCACTGCGTGAAGTTATTCCCTCCTTCTCTCTCACACACACGTTGGCTGCTTTCTTTCTCTACCACTCGTTTTTCCCTTTTCTTTCCTGGATGGAGGTTCCACTGTGCATACAGTGCAGTAGCAGTCCCAGAAGGGTCATTCTCAGGCTGTTGACATAGCAAAACTGTAAGTTTTAACAAGTGTTTAAAGAGCATGGCTGGGGACACGGGTCTGTGACTCTGAATGTTTGGAGTGTTAACAGGGCCCTGGGTATGGCTCAGCATGGCTCACGAAGGGGATTCAGAATGACATGTGTGCAGAAGTCTGGTCATTGTGGCTTACTGGTTTTTCCCACCCCGTGCCAACATACCTACTGCGAAAGGGTTGGGGTCAGTGCAAGACCCTGGAAATCACACCTATGCTATGATTGCATTTTATAATTTTTCTCCTTTATGATGAATGAAGCTGCATTTAGAGAAAATAAAAGCAAAGCAAGTCACCAGCTCAGCTAGCGACTGGGGAAACTGGCAGGCACATTTACTGCAGTTTCATCTGTGTGGAGGGAAATAAAAAAATAACACAGAATAATAGAATAATAAGCAAGAACTGCACTACATTCTTGCAGCAGACCCACAGAGGTATTTGGACGAGGTTAACTTGAATAATGAGTGTAAATACTCTCCATGGCCTACTCAGTAACAATCTGCTTCAGTGCCCACTTTGCTTGTTTTTTATTTAAGTACTTTCTTGGATTCTCAGCTTCGTGACTGTACATTTATGGTTTTATTGCTAAATAATTTTTATTGTCCTTTTGCATCTCACTTTTATTGCAACTATAAGATCTTCATTGTTAATCCTCAGCTCAGTAAATTGTTTTCAAGTGAGCAGTTTTTTTCCCAAATGAATAAATAATATTAATACAATAATAATACAAACAATACAATAACAACCAAAAAAACATTTTCACAACAGAAATGATACTATCTGTCTATTTTTGTCTATATTGTAGGCCTCAAGTTACTCATTGATCTGATTTTGAGCTCTCTTGGTTCAGAAGCACTGCAGTTATGTCCCTCTCATGATCTGTAAGAATTTGTCTAGGTTACTCATTGCACCCCTAAAACCAACCTCTAAATCATGTCTATGACACCTCTCCATCATTGGTTTGTTGCCAATTTACCTCATGGCAAAATTCCATCTGAGTTACACCCCAACCTATCCCCCCTTCATAGCTCCCAATTCAAACATTGGCAGCCTCTGGAAAGGTGCAGTTCAAGTTGTTTTCACTCAGACATCTCTCAAATGCAGCGTTAACAGACAGTCTGAAATATACCTCAAGGACACATATCAGTTTTGGCTAAAAACAGGGTGTTAGGAGTAAAACGATCAAAACCCCTTGTGAACCAATATGTGTGGAACTCACAGGAGATGTGGGGCTGCTGCTTTTGTTTTCTTGAGACTGGCAATTACTGTAATCCTAAAATTGAAAGTTTTTAATTCACAAAAGAGAATGGTTTTACAGGACTAACTTTTTTAAGTAGTTTTACTTTTTTTTTTTTTTACTAATTCACATCAAACTGGAGTTATATTAAAAATCTCATTGTAAGTCTGTGGAGCATCTGTTCGGCTGACAGCTTGCTGCTGGGTCGACTGAACTATTTTTTGATTCTGAAATAATGCAAAGCTACATTTTTCTTCACTTTAACAAAAATATCACTGGACACGGCACATACCTATCTCTCAACAGAATTTTAACCCCGAACTTGAACACCAATGAGCCACTGTATGTGGTGAACATTTATCAAGTTTCATTTTACATACTGCTGCACAAAGAGCTGAGTGTTCTGGGAGTCTACTGTAGGGGACAGGCCTCAGAGCCCACATGATCTGCATATGTGTGCCTTGAACCTCAACATGCCTGTGTGGGAATATTTCTTCTTTATTTTTCAGATACATTTCTGTGGTCAGGGTGACATATTTTGCACAGTTGAACTGAGGTGGAGGTTATTAAAAGAAGAAGAAGAAGAAGAAGAACAAGAAGAAGAAGAGGAAGCAGTGTTTTTTAAAATGTAAAACTACTGCATGAAATCCTAAATATTTAAAGGAAGTTGAAGGAAATATAATTTACCATGATTTAAAAAAAAAAAGGAAAGGAACTTTTTTTATCACCTAATCTGAAAGCCTGTGTGGTTTACTTCCTTTGCACACATCTACACGCACCCATAAACATGCACACAGCCTCATACACAAGTGGGAGAGCCTTTTTCCTCAAATGGGATACGACAATCCAATCAGGCATGCAATCATGCTAAAACAGAGTAAACACGGCCAATTACAGAGCATTTTGCTGGATGCTGATTAGTGCGTGTTACCCCCAGGCTACAGCGAGGTAAACAAAAGCAGTGACCGACGGCGTGTTGACGTTCTCCCTTCACTTCACTTGCCCAACCGCATGAGGGATGACAAGTCAGCGTGCGTAATCTGTTAAAGGTAGAATAACAAATACCAAAGTGCCACTTCGGTTCCTCCATCCCCCGGCAGCCGTTTCCACCCCTGGAGGGCAATTTGGACCAAGATTTATTAGACATAATTAACTGACTGTGCTGCTCCTGTCTTAGCCCTGATATTTAATTTGCTCACTTAAACAAAAGACAGCCAAATTGGATGCACGTACTGTATGAGAATGTCTTTTGTTGGACTTTACTATTCGGCTTTCCAGACTATGTGAAACTTAATGAAGTTTACAAAGTTATTAACATGCCATTAATCCATGAACCATGCAAACAAATATACACGAGCTACTGATGAGACACTGAAATTCTGACTCTAATTGTGCTGAAAACCAAGGCTCTTGTAACAAAAAACAAAATGTTAACAAAATATTTTAAATGAAATCTTTTAGATGCAGTTTTCTTATTGAAATAGATAATACTGTAAAAATCTGCCAATTTATATAATGCATTTGGTAGAGCACTCTATATCTTCAGCAACAGGCCCAAAAATTAAGCGCCAAAAATTGCAATTTCTTGTATTCTTTCTGCAAGAGGATCAATTAGCTGTATAGACTAAACTCAAACTAGCCTCAAGTGGTCATTAAAGGAACTGCAATTTTTGTCACTTTCATTTTGGCTACATGTATTTTGGATGTAATTACATGGAAATAGTGGCTGCTTTAACACAACTCCTTAATATAGAATTTTGGTTTGTGGCACAGCAACAAAAGTTGCACTCTCTTTAACAACACCCATGAAATCTGCAATACACTGCAATCTCAACAGCAACTTCCAGCCTTATACCAAGCGACAGTCACAGTGTGCAGATGGGGCATATCCTCATTCACAAACACAAAATTATGTAATTGCAGCAGAGTAAACCTTTATTCCACTCCTGTCCCCATTCTGTCATCATGCACAGTTGTAGGAGTGGTTTGTTCACTGTAACCAGTCAAGACAAAAGGCCCTTGAGCTAAGCTTAAACAATTACTTTACATCAGACAAGCAAGCAACTCACAAAAGCTCAAGAAAAAAAAGGTCAGCTTTAGAAAACTGGTTAATTATTGTTAAAATGTGCCACTACAGCAAAGATTTATTTGTATTCAGGGGGGTGGTATCAGTGGCTTATCTGTGGTGCATTGGGTATTAGTGGTTCTAAAGCGTGTACAGTAAAGGGAAGTGGTGCACTCTCTGTTATAGAGGAGGTTGTGGTAAGGTGGGAGGAGAGTGTGAATGTCTGTCCTAATACCCAGTTTGTCTGTCTGTCTGGTTTTCTATCAAAGTGTTTGACGGCATTGGAAACCCCCCCTCTCAGGCCTGACAGCCCGTCCAGCCACTCTGCACGAAGAAGACAGATGTGTTGAAACACTTCCTGACATACAGCAGACTTCAGGGTCATCCAGCTTCGTCCATTTAGTGTTGAACTGAGTTAAAATATTGAAGAAAGTGAGGGAAGGGGATTATGATAAAGTCAGCATCACTGCATGTATCATTATTGCAAATTTATATTCTCCATCTCCTTTTTAGTTTTCTCTCAGCTACACAATGCATTGTGATGCACAGTTGCCATGCAGGGAAGTTGAGTCTGCTGGGCATGTCCTCGTGCACTTCCTGTCTCACTTCTTCAACTAAAACTGTGTTTGGGGCTTTTATCAACATATTTACATTATAAATATGTGCCTCTCTACTGTGTATGCACTGTAAGCTTTTTTCTATAAAAAAACTTGCCACAGAATGAGGATGTGAAAATGTATTTTAAAATATATGTTGCTGTTGCTTCTGTGCTGTGGGTTTCGTATGTGTGAGTGTGTGGCATTGTGTGCATATGTGGATGACTGTGTGGCTTGCACGTATACGCGCATACATGTGTGTAATGACAAGACCGAGACAAGGGATGCCCTGCAGCTGCTTGTTCCATCTGATGAGGCAGAGTCAAGCTCTGATAGATTTCATCTACCTTGCCTTAACCTTAATTTGCCAGGATGCGGCATGTCAAACAGCCTCAGGACCACTGGAATCTGTCAGCCAACTTCAAAATGTTTTTTTTTTCATTCCTTCATTCCTTTCTCCGCTGTAACAAAAGGGTTCAAACGTGCATCCACTCAAGCAGCAAGACATCTCCCATGCTCTCTTGTTTGCGCCTCTCCTTCATGACACTTGAAAAGTGGATCAATGTAGTTGTATAGTGTATAGTATAGTATGTATAGTGGCCTGTTGTTACATGAGTGGAAAATGTTCTGCGTATTTTTCAAGTAAGGGGAAGGGAATGCCTCACTTAGTATTATATTATATTAATGTATGGCAAATAGCGTCAACCACCATATGACATGCACTTTCTGTACACTGTACACTGGGCTTTGTCAACCATATTTTGAGTTGTATTTGCTGTTTATCTCAGTTTCAAGGTTTTGGTATCCTAATGTTGGGTTGTCATTAACAGGCTGGCAGACATTCTCACTTCCTCAGTTCAGCACATGTAATTGCTTTTTACTGGAAGCACACTGTTACTCACACTATTGATATAACTGCTCAGGAAAAGATGACTTCAAAAAAAAAAAGTGATTTGCCTTGTAGAAAACTGTGTGTGTGCTTGTTCAGCCATGTACTTGTACGTGCAAGTGTGCATGTTTGTGTGTCTTGAGTACAGCTGTTTGCTTCTTTCCACAGAGTGCCTCTGTGGTTGCGTACTTGGCCCTTGATGCCGGAAGTCCCCCACCAGTCGCATGTGACATTGGTTTCTGACACCCTCGTGTTTACAGCGAGTGCAGATGAACACAGCCCCCTCCAGAAACGTTTGTCCTTAGTAGAAGAGGAGGTGTTTGTCCTTCCGAGCCTCTTGGGAAATTGTCCACGGCTCTAGTTAAGCGGCTCCAGACCACACTGAAAACACAGGCCTGTCCACAACAGATGTTTGTTTTGCGTTGACTTTGCTCTGTTGCGCTTGGAGCATAAGAATAGAATCCTTATGGAGGCTGTTGTCCACATGCGCCACTTTACTGTGGAGACTGTGGTCGGTGGATTACATCAACAGCAAGAATTATCCCCAGACCTCTTGATTAAGGGCATTGTATTGATTTTATTGTAAATGAAGGTCTCGCACTTGATGTGGAAAATATCTCAACATGGGAATAGATGAAAAAAAATGATATAAACTGAGATTTTTTTTAAAACTATATGATTTCATAATCTATAGTAAGTATTGTTACACAAGTGTTGTGTGATAAAGGTTTAAAAGAAAGAAAGCAAAAAGAGACAGAAGAGAGGGAAATACGGCCCAGAACATTACCACCAGCCAGGTCATTAATGAGCATTGCTCATGCTGTCATGGCAACTATTATCACAGTGATGTCGCTAATGGCATCTGAGACAGGGCAAGAGAAATATGTGAAAATTATTGTCAGATTCAATTAGGATCCTTTCGTCTGAACTCAGCTGGTCCTCCTCCAGGCCCCTCATTGATTAGCTATCAAACTGAAAGAAGAATGGGAATGGTGGAACTCAGACACCCTGATGTGAGAGTCATCACAGGATCCTGATGCTCGCTGATAGAAGAAGCCTGACCCTATCCAGCAACCTTAATCAGCATCATTGCTGGCATATTTATATTAGTTGTAGTGCAAACTATCATCTGTGCTTAGAATGTAATTGTTCTGACAATGCCTGAGATGGCTGGGGTTTCGGTGCAGAGCGTTTCATTGCATTGTTTAGAACAAACAATAAATCAGTCAAGAATACAGACGTGCACAGTGATTTGCACAGCATTATTAATAAAATTTGACATAATTAAGGGAAAAACAAATTATTCTTGCTTCTTGAACATGGAGTTTATTTTGTATTTTTTTATTTAAGCCCAAAATTATAGAGCTATCACTGTGAAATGTTTACTGGAAAATAATGAAGCGTGTCCTAAGGAAATGGGGTGTTGAGAATGATGTCAGCTTAATGAGAAACATATTGGACTGATGGGCAGGTGGTTTACTGAAACAAGTGAAAAACAGCATGGACGTTTAAGAGCTGGGTGCTGGAATAATCTGGATTGATGAGTCTCGTTTGGTCAACATGTTTGTGAGCTCTGGAATGCATGAGGTTGTGGTGGCGGGCCACATGAGAGAGACCGGCCTGGATGGCTAGATTCCTGTGGTCAGACAACGACTGAGCTTCTTGCCCCCGTTTCAGAAAAAAGAAAGAAAAAACTCGCTCATGTTTGCTGGCCTGCTGTCGACAATGCACTCCCAATTCAAACCAAATTTAGCTAGCCTTCATAATTCCTGACCATTTAACATAAAGATATATGTTTTTGGTGGAGTCTTCTGTAAAAGAGAGGATTTTTTTCAAATGGACACATGTTAATAAGAAAGAATATGGTTTGGATCATGTGTATGTTGACATTAATAACCCACAATGTCTGCAACCTGACTGTAAACCACAGACTACAGCACAACTTTGCCAAAACCAACCTTTAAAGTTGTTGGGATTGTATCTGTGTCCTAATGCCTTTAAAAAAGATCACGTAACAGCAATAATTGCAGGCTATCATGTGTATGTCTTCAGGAAATATAAAGCAAAGTGGACAATGTGGCCTGTGTTTCTGTGTTCTTGACTTTTACATTGAAATTGGATTGTCTGAAAAAAAAAATGATTGCAATCAAACCGTATTGCAGAACCACTCACTGTCATCTGTGATGAAATGTATTCCAGCTTCAAGGTTCCAGTCATTGGAGAGATTTCTCATGTGGGAACATTATGTATCAAGAGTGTTTGGATCACAAGGAGCCCAAAAAGTCAGGATCCACAGCCGTCTCAGCCACAGGGGGGGGGGTCAGTCCAGAACTTAGGTTTGGGCTTTCCTCTGGGACTTGTGTCCTTCAATCTGTCACTCAGTCATCCAGTCAGCTCTTATGGGACTATCTAGGTTGTCTGATTGGGGGCAGCGGCCTGTCCCACGGTGTCTGGGGACGCAGAGGTCTGCCGGTTTCATTCTGTGGCAGAGATCATGGTCTGGGTCAAAAGAAGAGATGTAACAATGTGGTTAGAGAGACTTTGATGTTTGGTACATTTTTGACTGTGGACATGTCTGTCCCATTGACAGTAAAACACTATGGAGAGAGCTTCTGTGATGTCACTCGTTTGTTTCTGAAGAGCTATTTTGAGGCTCGGTGGGAGGCTCCGGGACACTCCGACCGCCACCTAGTTGGCGGCGTCACAGTCCGCCAAAACTCCAAATACGGACAAAGAGGGGGAGCACGAGCAGAGTTGAGGGGGGCAGGCGATTGCGGAAGAAGGAAACTCGCGCTGTGATATGGCAACTGCTTGTCACTCAAAGTAGCAATGCCCATAATTATGCATAATTTTAAGTGTGAATATAATTAAAACAAGTGAATTATAAATAAATATCCCCGTACAATTGACACTAGAAGGGAACTTATCATTTGAGACCATGGTTTTTTGTACCAGGCTGTAAACATGTTCATTTCTGCTGTTAAGTTGGCCATTTTAACATGGCAGTCTATGGGAAATGACTCACTTCTGGGCCAGCCCCCAGTGGTTGCAGCGTGAACTACACGTTTTGACACTTCTTCAACCTACTAGAGGAGGTCACAAAAATGAAGCCATTGTAAATATTTTTCTAACTCTTAACAATAAATTCCTGTCATCATTTTAACTCTCACATGTATTTTTTTCAAGACATTTTTATGAAGTTGTTTTTTGTCCATATCTGATAATAATGCATACCTTTGAATAGCAGGCGTTTCAAATGATGCAGACCAAATAACTGCTATTACTTCATACAACCATGCACACAGCATGACATGTATGCACGAAAAGTCTTTTCATTTAAAAAAAAGGTTGAAAAAGATTTTCAGGCCAAAACCCAAAATTATATGAGGTGAAGCAAACCTACTGCTTTCTTACAAAATGGGAAATTCTTCTGATTCTTGTGGATGCTTTTGAAGGTTTCCGCCTTCCTTTTTAAATTGTATCAGTGTAAGTGGTGATTTCAGAGTAGATGGATAAGGTGACTGAGATCTAACCACCACATTAAATGCCCCTCTACCTCATTAGAGCCATTAGTAAATACTTTCATTCTTCTCTGTTTGGCAGGGTGTCAAAAACTGAATCACCACAATCTCAGTCTTCAGAGTTCTGTTTCTGATAATGTAACAAGCATTTTTTAACAAATAAATCACAAACTGTTGCAATCTGTCACTCACAATGAGTGACATCTTTAAGCAGAGGCTAATATTAATACAGATAAATAAGGAGGATGTGTAATAATCCATATATGTTATTATCCCATTATGAAATTCTAGCCTGTGGCACAGCCCTTTGGAAACTTTTAGACGTGACTGTGTTTGCTCAGGGCCTATTAATAAACTCCCGATTGAATGACAGTGTGTCTTGAGCAGACAACACATGTCAGCAATGAGAGACACAGAGAGAGAGAGGAACATTGACTGTACCACAGAGGCAGGCTACCACAGGTCTATTACTATTTACAGAGTCCAGTCTGCTTGTTCACAGACAGGGTCTCTCTCTCTCTCCCTCTGTCTCTCTTCACACTACCACACCATCTTAGAGCCCCAGTGCCCTGCTGCAGCCTCCACCTCTGTTGTTCCTCTTACACCCGCTTCCAGCCCGCTGCCACCTCATTTATTCCGGCAGTGTCGGCTTCCTCATTGGTCTCACAACCCACTTCCCTGCTCTGCCTTACTGGCCCTAACCACAGTACACCCACCCTGGCTCTAATGGCGTATGAACAAAGCATATTTTTTCACATTAAAATAAAAGAGAAGGAAATGCTCATTCAAATACAAACCAGTGTAATAACATAGTATCATAGGGTAATTACACACAAAAAAGGACAAAACAAATCCAATGTAAAACATTTATGCAGTTACGTTAAACAGCATCGGTTGTTTGTTTAAAGAATAGAAATAGAAAGTTTGTAAATTGTTTCCTTCTTCTTTTGTACATATGGTTGCAGTGCATGTGAGCACATGTTTGCATTTCAACAACATGCCTTACAAACAGTTTGACCTCTAGGACAGATGCAACCATCAAACTTGGTCTGGCGGTACACAAGTCTGGGTGGAGGAATTCAAACCCTGCCACCAGGAATGCTTGTCCCAGCATCCTCACATTCCAAAAGCAGATGATACGCATTCCCTGGTGGCTTCTTAAAGGCTTGTATATGGTTTGTAACATCACAAACAGTGTTCAAAGCTAAACCTTTGAAAAAACTATGTACTTTAGAAGGAAAAAGTAGGTATACATTGATCCTATAGGGCAATGATTTGTAAGAGGTTCAGGTGGTGGATCTTGCCTCTTATGAGACAAGAAGAAGAAGACGGAAAAAGTGATGGAGGATGCGATGTTGGCTAATGCACCCACATGCCTATTTGCACAAATGGTTGTAGCCGTGTATGGTTGTGTAGCCTTCTCCCATCAGCACGGCACACTGCATGCACTAACAATAGAACACACCTGTTGGTCATTACTGAAGAGACACCAGACACCATCTAGACACACCAGGCCTCTCTCAGAATCCCCACATGGCTGCCACTGACGCATACAGTAGCTTATGGAGAGAGATGCTTTGTGGACACATGTATGCACACTGACACATTCACACCCAGCTTCACACAATAGCACAGAAACACGGACACTTAGTGTATAAGAAACACTGCGGTATATGCTCTCTAGTCTGTCCAATCCCATAAAAGGCATCATAAGTCAGTGTCCCTTGTGTATGTGTGTGAGTACGGTATGTGTGTGTGTGTGTGTGTGTGTGTGTGTGTGGGGGGGGGGGGGGGGGGGGGGGGGGCTTTAGAGGCAGCATTTGAGGCTGTTTCAGGCCTAATGACCAAGACCAACTAACATTTTAAATAAATACACACATAGTGTAATCCTATATTAAATAGTAGCACAAGTAAAAGGTCAACAGAAAGTTTCTCCAAACAAATTGAAAGAATGTTCACTGGTCCAACAACTGTCTCTCTATAACCCATTCATTAAGGCTGGGATTTCTCAACTTCATAGCTGGACGTTTCCATTGTTCCATTGTTAGATAGACCACCAACATTTTCATCTTCTCATCTCATATGTGTGGTCCCATGGCAGCCCCACTCAGATCGGAATGAAAGAGGTCAGGCAGAAGACAGGGAAAGTCCCATGTAGGACCAAGGCAGTCTCTTGAGGGACAACCAGTTAAATTACACAGGAATTAAATAAAAATACCTCAACAACTTATACCATATTCTTCCACAGACCTTGTCACTTTGCATCTGCAGTAACCCAGAAAAGCTAAATCCAACACCTCACTGTAAGATGGCACTGTATCCCTCACATTGATTCTTTAACAGGACTCTAAACATCAAAATGTTTCATAGGCAAGTCCAAAAAGCTGCAGTGTCATGTAATGTGTGTACATTTTAGTAGTGTGTAATGTGACTCTTCTACTTTTGCTGCTGTAAATATCTCATAAATCTAGAATAGAAAGAACATAAAAGGAACTGGTTGCCCAGGACCAGTGAAAAGAAGACGGATATTGTTGTAAGCTGCAGTGACTTGTTTTGTTGTCTCACTTTGCATTTAACTTTGGCCAAACTGCTGCATGTACATGGACAATGTGCACTTTAAACTAAATAAAAGCTTCTTTTTAATGTTATAAAATAACTGATGAATGCCTCTGTACAACAACTGCAGCTTTCAACTTTCCTTACACATTTTAGATGCTTTTTCTTCCAACCGTCTTGTATCCACAAATTCTGGCAAGAATAAAAGCCCATTTTATGGACAGACTGGGAATGAGAGTAGCTAACCAGAATCAGAGAAATATGAAAAAATATTGCTTGATTGTCTATGAACATTTGTCAGCTTAGTGCTCACAATTAATTTACAGTCCATCCACTTACAAAAACCAAACCCCATCTTCTTTTGTCATACACAGAAATCAATTTAGGAACCAGAGAATGGCCTCTCTGGCCTACTCATTATCCTAGCATACGATGTTGCATTTGTAATTCTCATGTAATCAAAATTGTCATTGATGTGTGCTCTCGTCCCTCTGGCAAGGCAATTCATGAAACATAGAGGTAATCACAATAACTGTGTAGTGACAGAATATGCTGATTATGTGATTAAGTGTGCATGTAATTGGCATTATTGTTATTTTTAGCTAGAAGTTAATTGCTAATGGAGATCCTAGTAATTGGATCACCGAATGGCAACACTGCAAATCTATTAGCTCCTAATAATTGCTGCAAAGTGAGAACAGAAAGAGTGGGTGGAAGGTGTTTATGGGGGGATAAGTAGCTGTCTCAGTGCTGTAGTGGGGATAAGGATAGCATATTTAAAATTTACAGTATTTCGCTTAAAGTAGGAAAGGTGTAATGATAACTTTGATAGGCTCCTAATTTATCTTCTGTTGTCATTGTTGTGCAAGTGTTTGTACTTTTCTCCTATTAAAATGTCATTTTGTGAGTATGAAGTGGGGGAAAAAAGAGTTTCTCTTGTAGCAGGAGAATGAATATGCACATTTCAGGATGAGCTGAAAAAAGAAAGGAAGAAAGCTCCGGATAGAAAGAGAACCCTGAAACAGAGAGAGAGAAAGACAGGAGCCTGTGCTGTATCATTTGACAAGGGACCTCTCCAGTGCTATCAGATGGAGGCGTCAGAATGATCAGTCTCACACACATACACACACTCACTTTCTCTCTGTCTCCCTCTCCTTCCCCTTGTCTCCTTCCAGAGCAGGGACCAGCCGCTCACTGATAGAACAGGCCCATTAGGATCCTGCTATCGCCCTCCGCAGTGAAGAGATTGAAAGGCCCAGATAGCTGCTCTGCGATCCTCACAGTCCCAGGAAAATCACTCCGTATCAGTCATTGGATCCCTTACATGAGACAGAAGAGGAAAAAAGAGTTAGGGAAGCAGCAGACAGGAAACGGGAGAATGAAAGGCAGGTTAGACACCTAGTGAGTGTTAAACAGGGAAAACGCAAAGAAGAAAAAAGCTGAGAGGGAATGACAGAGACTGTCAAAGAGGGAGAAAAATTCAGAGACAAAATGAGGAAGAAACGTGTGTCTTTGTCTTACTGTCTACACGCTGTTTACCAGAGGAGACAGTAGCAGATATCAGCAGCGGCACATGAGTCTTTCTAAAGTCAAAGCTTATACCGTCTGACAGAGATGAATCCCATCCTCCAACACAAAGTGTCAGGATTTTATGCATCTCACAGTGGCACTAAAGATTTCTGATGGAGACAACACACTGCAGTAGTAGTCTTTTGTTTTTCAGACTTTTACTGCGCTGCCCATTATCTCTTCCTCGCTGCCTATGGGGAAAACCAGTCATTTAAGCGGCAGGGCAGAGGGTCTGTAGGTCAGAACAGAGCAGGGTGTAGGACAGGACAGGGCAAACGAGTACAAAGACATGTCCTTTAATGGGCAGACTTTTGACTGGCGAGGTAGAGGCCAGTTCAGCAGGGCTAAGCCTGTGTACAGCCTCCTATCAGTGGGGACACAGGAGCAGCCAGATGTAAGGCACTTAGTGGATGACTTCCAGAGAACAGACAAGGAAAACCTCCATGTGTGCTTCTGTGAATGTCACAACTGTGCGTTGTGCCGCATCCTCTGCACCTGTGTGTATATGCATTAGTCGCATACACACAGAGAGTGTTCATCATGAGTCACATTTATGTCGTCAAGAAATTGGACCAGGAAGAAATGACTGATTGACTCATATATCGTAGAAACCAAAGAGGTCTGGAGGAGCTGCCTATCTGGCATCTGATTGAGTGAGTGACTCATGCAGATTGAAATAGGCAGTCTGGGCCGGAGCTGACTTCAGCTGAGCCGAGTGACTTAAAACAAAGTTTTAAATTGCTGTGTGTGCATGTTGTGTGTAGCTGTGAATCTGATGTTGTCTCTCTCGTAGGATAAGAGGCAGAGAAAAAACAGTGTCTGGGATTTTGGCTGCTCTAATAACACCTTGCCATTGGGAGGCTAATGAAGCATGTCTGCTTTCTTCATCTTGACAGAGAATGAGAGGGCGGACGCACACAAACACGCAGAGAGTAATGCAGATTAAGAGCTCTCTGGAGGTCACTATAGTGAGTGTAACTTCAAGTGTCTTTTGCACATCAACAATAGAAAGCAAGAAGAAGGGGGAATCAAGCATGAATGACAGCAGTCTGCCAGTGGCTTTTTCTTGCAATGACTGTCGGGGTCTTTGGCTTTGTGGTGCTTAGACCTCAGGATGCCTTCTATTCTGCCTGGGGGGCCTGTTTGAAGAGCAAGAGCTGATGAGGCTTCACTGTGAAGCCACATAGTGGTTTAACGGTGCAACTAATATGCCCAATTCCCAGAGTCGGCCCAGCCAAAGTAGCAATTCCACGGAACGGTAGATTTCTATTAATTAAATCATAATTGGGTTTTATATATTTATTTGGTGGAGACATTGGCAGAGAGAAGAGTAAGATTAGGCAGAGATTTGCATGTAAAATGTACGAGCTTCATTACACTACCTTGGCAAAGACGGAATAATTCGCCTGCCTGCGGGGCACACAGATGGCTCTGTATGTTTGCTAATTTGCTCTCCTTTCAAGGTCATTAGTTCTGTTTGGGGAACTATCGAAAAGTTTATTTGAGGTGGGTAAGTTCTTGAAATGCTTCCGATGTGACAGCTCCTTTGTTGTGGGACAGAAGATTAAAAAGCAAACTTCAACTTCATTAAGCATCAGGACAAGGCCCAGCTATATTATTGTAATTAGAGCAAAATGTTAGAAAACAAAAAATAAATTAAAAAATATGTCCTCAAACAATAAATATAGAAAAGACACATTTAAATCCAACAAATATGTTTCTTTCTGTCCATATCTCAGTGGTCATTGTGTACTACCTGGATGTTATCTAAACAGCACAAGACAAGAGTCGTCTCTCTCTCTCAACCTCATTATTCAGCAGTGGTCGGGGTAGCTGAATCAATTTTTTCAAAGTGCAATATTCACCATTTTCTCCTTTCCTCTTTAAACAGGTCCTGTTTAGTTTTCTTTTGCAGGAAATGAGTTTTGACATAATGGATTTTTGCCCAGGATTACATAAACACTGACAGCACATGGCACAGTGTGCGGCAGAGGTTGCTATGGCTTTGTTTGCCTAAAGACCCACCAGCTCCTCCTGTCACTCACAAAGGGCTGTAAATAATCTATATGCATTAAAAAATGCATATAAATGAATAAAATAAACCTTTATTAAAAACTAAATATTTGCCTGTCAGGTAGATGGAGGATTTGTTAACAATTACAAATCTGGACACAATTATTTAAAAAGCAGGACTATGAATTCAATTTAACTGTGGCTACAGTATGTATTAAAATATATGAGCAGAAAATAAGAAATATGGCTGCCAGGGGCAGGAAGCCCACCGGTTCGTTGTTCTGTTTCCTTTCCTCAGAATCATTGATGTGCAGATTTTGATGACAGCTATCATTTCCAATACAGTCTTAGACATTTAACTGACTTCTTTAAACAAAGACTGGAGATAAAACACTGTAAAATGTCTTAATCCAAGAAGAATCAATGCCACGTCAGCATACTGTTCAGTTTAAATGCATATATGTGGCGTTATATTGGTCACGTCTTCTTAGTGGAACTGATTTTAAAACCCAAGAACACAATAGGATTTGTTAACTAGAGAATGAGCCAGATAGTTATAGGCATGTATCTTTTGAGTATATGCCGCTACTGTAAGTGTGATAATTCAAAATTAGCATGTCCAATTCTCCATCTTCTGAGATAGGCAACAGCACTGTGTCTTATAGGGCTGTGTTTTATTTAATAATGAAAAAGACAAGGGAAAAAAGTTTAATCAGCCTGGGTATTATTGAGGATACAGTGCAGACAGACTTGCATAGTAGACATAGAATAAAACGAATCACTTTTATTACTATCTAACTGCAATTAGTTTAACCCTTTTATCTCTCACCATTTGTAACGCTATTTGGACCATTTCACAGAGCCTGGAAATTTGGGCAGTAACAGTGAAATTGATATAGTGCGGAAGATACCATCAGCCCAGAGGGAAGGGTCGGGTGAGGAGCGGGGGCCCTGCTTATTTCACAGTCTGTCCTCATGGCTTAAATCCAGCTATAGTCGCCATGGAAGACTGACTGTTACTCAACATCATCTTTACACACATCGCAATACATGTCATCTCAGTAGAGCATGTGTCATATGTACTGCAGCCCTACTGGTCTGTGGTTGACAGGAACAAATCTAAAACACCTACTGTTCCTCTTCATGAGACTGGAGATGGAAATTAAAATATTCTCTTTCCAAATAATAATATGACTAAGACATCTCATTAGCATACAGTGCAGGGAAGAAGTCTTTAATGAAGGTATCAGAAGGATCTTATTGTCTGGGGATTAACACTTTCTTTTTCTTAAAAGCCATTATTCAACATTGACTAATGAACGTATTGTATTTATTTGTGTTATTTTTGGTCTTTTCTTCATGTTAATTGGCTGTTTTCATATTTCTGCTTTTTGTTTTTTTGGTTTTTTTTTTCAAAATAGGGCACTGCAATTACTTCATTTTTTGCTGTATAATTAGAGGTTAGAATTATTTGTGTTTTTTGGGGGGTGCAACTTTTAACTTGCGATTGACAACAACTGAAAAAATACATTGGTAGTGCAGTCATTGACATGGCATGACATGACTCCTGTAAAAGGAACAATCTGACACATGAGTGGATTTATCGAAAGCATACCAGGGAGTATATGAGGTAACAATGAAAATATAAACTGACTGTAATGAGGTTTGGATAACATGCAGATATTTGTTACACTTGGATTTTACCATAAATCATTTAAGTTGGTGACACAATCAGGGTTCAAAATAAAAATGTACACATGCTGGCAGTGTGAGTCTTTATAATACTGTTCATTTTCCTGATGATTAATGGATAGTCACAACACAGACTTGGAGCATGCTTTTAATTGCATTAGTATGTTAAAATCAATATAATGAGTTTATCCACATTTATAAGAAGCAGTTGTAAAACAACAGTTATAAAACAACAACAAAAAAAGAAGATTAACAATGTTCAGGTGTCCAGAGAAAAAAAGTTCTTGGTAATAGAAGTTGCTGTTTCTATCCACAATATTGATTAATCCCCATCAAAGTTTTAACTTGAGTGTTAAAATAACTAAGAGTAAATGTGTCTTGCTTGCCTCAAATAGCAGAAACAGGACATTTAATCAAGTTGCTAACATGGCCCTGGCAGTATCTGACCAGTTTAAATTTCCCCAGACCTCTGCTGTTCGAGCTGAAGGTGTTAGATTGGATGTTGCGGATACTTTTACACAAAAGCCAAGATTTGCAATTCTTTCAACATGTGAGGAGAATGTGTCTTGATCATTGGCAGAGAAGATGAGCAGGGCATGCTGCCACATGGCCAAAGACTGTGAGCCCACTATTGGCAGCCTCGGAGGGAGATGGCTACCTTCCAGTCGACACTGAGGGCTGAGTGGCTCAGAAATCTTAAAGCAATGTGAATTAGGAAATGTGAACGTGAACTTGGTTAAACTGATTTTTAACAATAATTGCATCAAATTTCAAGACACAGCATTTCATTTTATGTGGTGCCATAAAAGGAACACTGTTGTGCTGCACTCTGTGGTTCAGAAACTCACTGAAAATTTGCATAGTTTTGTTGTTACTCATCTTATTTACATTTATACTGAAGAAGACAGTAAAGAAGGGTCATATTTGCTGTGTTGTATTAGTCTTAACAATGTCAAAATGGAAGGCGAAACCATCATTGAACAAAAGGATAAATCATGTTGCATAAAGTATTATAATATAAAGTTTAAAACTTTACATATAATTAAAAGCCAACACAGTTTGTTTTATTCCCTTTGACAAGGCCTCTTATCTAAGCATAACACTTGCTTTGCCCTTCACGTCAAAGTTTAAAAGTAGTGGCTGTGACCCTAAAACTACTACAGTACATGATGAACCACAAGTGTATATAAAAATTATTCAGCTTCCCAATGGAGTTGTTCAGATATTTAACCGTGCAATCTGAAATGGCAAAACAAGACATGGCCCAATCATATTTGTTAAAGGCTGGGAGTTGTTATCCTTACTTCCTAAATATTTGAATTTTCCATTTGGGAAACTCCCTGGACTCTCTGTGACTGGGGAAGATATAGTACATGGTGATTTATTCTTGTCTGGGGTCAGATGTTAACGACTGCACAAACTTCCTGGTTTATGAGTGAACCAGAAAAAAATTAAGAACAACGCTCACAAACCTGTGAATGAAATGAAAGGACTGATAAAAAGTTGATCAACAATATATATATACAATATGGAGCACTGTTTAGTGATAGTCTATATTTATACATGAGCTGTGTTTTTAAAGTCTGTGAGTATGTGTGTGTGTGTGTGTGTGTGTGAGAGAGAGAGAGAGAGAGAGAGAGAGCAGCCGAGCTCTAATGGCTCTGCGTGTGAGATAGGCTTGACTGTACTGCTCTGACAGTGAATAGAGGATAACAGGGAGATGAGGGGCAGAGAGAGAAAAAGAAACAGAGGGAGTGAGAGGGAAAGAGAGAGAGGCACTCAGACACTCATTAGCTACCAGACGCTATCTGGAGTGTGTCAATAGAGTCATGTTAGTGGGGTGTTAAAGCATTGACCAAGATACGCTGAGAGAGGCAGAGAAGACAGGGGTGGGGTGAGGTGGGGGGGGGGAGGAGGCAGGGATAGGGAGAGCTCCCCCACCATTGCAGCACCTGTCACACCTTGAGATAATCATCCATCATGTCTCGCCAGTGACTGGAGAGTGTGTGGTCCTTTTTAATGGTTGCCATTGACATGATTCGTCTTCCCCGCCACCCACAGCCTGTCACCAAATTGCTACTGTTGCAGCGGGGATACATTTTATTGCACCTGTGCTGAGATGAGATGTGTGCGTTCGTGCTTCTAAGAAGTTGGTGTGATTTCTATGCATTGATATGAGTTAAAGAAAGCAGTGATTTTTATTGTCAAAACTGAGGAAACCTGGGCATTCCTCAACCGATCAACTCAAGTATGAATGAAAAAAAAGTCTTTAAAGTTCCATCTACTTTGTAAGAGAAACTGATGGTAGTCCTTAAAACACATTATCTTTGATTTTACAGCCCACACGGAACAAGCTTGTCCTTTTTCCTGAATTATCACTTCACAGTTAAGAACAAGAGATGCATTTGATGACAGAAGCTGGGCAGACAAGTTGTAAACCCATCCAGATAATAATACATAGATGACATACAGACTCCAAAACTGCACACATGGATGATAGGACAAAGCAACATCAAGACAGACAAAGGAGGTGGAGTAGAAAGTTGACATTATGCCAATATAGAATATTAATGAAGAAGACCAAGGTTTGTGCCTGATGTCAGACTATTACTTAAATTTACTTTTTGAATTTGAATTATGTTTAAATGCTGTTTAGTTCACTTTATGACATCTAAACTACTTGGTTAGGTTTTAGGAACGTTAAATAAAAAAGTTCTGGGCTACTATGAATAAAGGTTCATGTGTGGATGTGTGCTGTAAATCTGTAAATTTGTAGCATACATGCAAAGGTATGTAACTCACCAGGATCTCAGCAGGTCTCTTTACCCTGAAATTGTGGTAAGGTGGGCTCAGACATTGGAACAGGCGTTAATAGCGCATCTAACACGACTAGGTGTCCCATGGTGCAGCTGGGCACGCGAACGGAAGGAGCCAAGCTAATGGGAGGACCTCAGTGGGAGGGTGGCATACACCCAGGGCCTCTGGCGGCCCTTTAATAGAGGGCCGCGTAGATGCCTGCCTGCTGTGGTTTCTGGGTTTCAGATGATTCTAGTTTCAGGTGACATGCCTCATGCTCTATTAGCAGACTCTTCCGACCACAGTTTTCTTTGGCAGCCGCACAGGTTCAGCCTGCAGCAGCTCTGAGCGAACTAGTTTTCCACACGCCACCTTTCTCCTCCTCAATCATATATACACATATACATAAATAAACGTATGCTGAAACACATATGTGGGCATTCTGGCACATCCAAATCGAAATCTATATTTTATTCAGATATATACACACATCGAGACGCATAATCAAACATAATCATGGAGAGACACTGACAGACAAGTCCTGCCGTCAGCCTCATTGGTAAATAGTGTCTGTTGATGTACATATGGGGGAGTACAGCACACAGACGTCCATATATTTTGTCTGGACCAATACTGCAGGTCAGTCTTGACATGGTGGCAGTGGAAGATTTAGGCTCCAGCGGTGTTTGTTAAGTACAGAGCTGTGTCCAAACATCCTGCTCATTCCAGTGAAGTGGTCGGATGCTTGGTCCCTCTCTCCCTCTCTGCCCTTTTTCAGCACGCTGGCACACACTCTGGGTGGCATCAGGTCTCAGTCAAAGGGCCGTTCCTTGACTCATGCTAGTCTTTCTGTCCTTTTCGCCCCCTTTGACCATCTCTCTGTCTGCCTTTTAAAGACGTGCAGACTGTGTATAATGTGCAAATGTGTCATCTTCTCCTTCACTTGCATGGAAATCTACAGAGAAATGTAAAATTGAGTTTTCCCTTCTGTTAGAGTGCTGACTTTTGTCTTTTGTCAGCATGACAAGTGTGTTATAGCACCATATTTTACATGCACAAAGGCAGGCTTTGTGCTGTTCAAATCATGGCTCCTAAAGTTATTGTTCAGTGATAGTAGAGTTTTCCACCAGTGATATCTCAGTTATCATCTCGGTTGGATATTGGCAGTGGAGTGACTGTTAAACAACTGTATTGTCTTAAATTATTCAAATCATTCTCAATTTTAATTTGTAAAACACTTTTCCAGTTATTTAAATTCTAAAGAGCAATGTTAAAGAGGAAATCAAAGTCATGGAGTGACATTTGCACAGCATTTGCTTTGTGCTGAGTGCTATGAGTCTTGACCTCGAGATGTTTGGCTGGTACACCTAATTAAACCAAGATGCTGCATCTTGAAATGAATAAAACTTTTCTTTTTTTTAGTAACATAAGTGTAACCTCTTTTTGTATGTTTTCCACTGAAAATGTTGGGTCAGTGAGTAAGACATGTAGTGTCAAAAAGCAATAAATTCTCAAAAAAGCTCAAGAGAAACTCCTCTAATTCTCAGTTTAAATACATTTTATGTTCTAGTGCCAATGTGCCAATGTGCACTTAATTCTGAAGTATGAACATAATTCAGCTTCTATGGACGCATTTTGCCAAAGCAATCAACTCATGTTAAGTTCTCAACCTGTGAATAAAATCCATGTCACTTCTAAAGGCATTCATAATGGATCCTGGCATGCTGCGTATTGAAAACATTGGTGTCAAAATCTGACAAGAGTGTAGGTTTTTCAATGTAAAGAGAGATCATTCTGACAATGATGAGTGTATTCATGAATCACTGCACAGATACGTTTCTGTTTATGTCTGCTTTCTGTATATTTGCAATATAATCCGCATGGAATCAGATTTTCAACAGAGGATATTTTCATGCGGGATGATCTGATTTTAATGAAAGCTTCTGTCACTCACGGGGCTAACCTGCGTAATTTTCTGCATACACTGTGACTTGAGGGAAAATGGCAGGCAAACAAGCCCATAATGTTCAGGTGAGACCAAGCATTGAGACGAAGGACACACACACACAGACACGCACGCCACTTTTACTTCTATCTTTCTGAGGGCCCTCATTGACATAATGCATAGCTTCCCTGCTAAACCTTGAAGGGAAAATTGCCACTTTTTGTGTTTGTCCATGTCCATGTATTCTGTTTTCTTTGACCCCAATGTACTATAATGTTAGAACACTTAAGTGCATCTGGGAAACAACAATGCAATACAGCATATCCAAGCAAAGCCTTCACCAACATCTCCAATATTTGCCCACAGACTGAGTTTATTAACACTTCAGCTCAAGTTAGTACGTTTGAATGCTGCCTTCCTCAGCTGGCTGGTTGGAGTGGAGGCCAGGCCAACCAGCCAGGTCACGTGACCAACATTAGTGATGTTATTTACATTCAGCTCATGGTGAGCTGTTTGCTGAGAGGGATAATTTGACAGTCAGATAAACAGACAGACAGACAGACGGATAAACAGAGTGTTGGCTATGGACAGAGATCTCACTGTCAGTCTCACTGCCACTCTGTTCCTCTCTCAAGCCCAACAGCCATGGGGCAATATTTGAGCAGACAGTCAGCAAGTCTTCCAAATATTGAACAACATGGAGTATCTGTTTTTTTTCCAAGTGATTTTTGGACTGGCTTTCTGTCTTCTTCTCCTTCTACTTCTTCTTCTGTGGTACATCATTGGCTATAGGTAGCTTGACTGAACTTCTTACCTTCTGTCTTCCCTCATTCTAATCTCATGTGTCTAGCCTTGCTTAACTTCTTTGCTTTACATTGAGTGTTTTATAGACAGATTAGACTCTGATTTACACGTTGGAGAAAAATGTACTGTACTGACAGAAGCTATACAGGTTTACTGGTTGAAAAATTGGGAAAGACATATATTTCAGCTTTGATATAGACCAGTTTAGAAGTATTGTTTTTCCAAGTAACTTTAATTAATGTCCATATATATGGGATCACAGATATGTGTCTTGCAGTATTTCTAGCGTCTGTTTTGCGTAGGCGTGACAGTTTTGCAATATCAGATGGTGTCAGTTCTTGTCTTTGTGTCTGCCTTCGAAGTGTGTCTGTACGTGCGCATGAATATGTGCATGTGTATCTATTGTGCGGCCTTGCGCGCACTGTAAGTATCAGTGTGTGTGCACATGCACATGTGTGTTGAGCGTTGTACGTCTGCTGTATCCAGTGACGTTGTCACACCTCTCTCGGTGTCCTGCTGTGTTTCCCGCAGCGTCCTGAGGTCCTGGATGCTGTCTTGGTATCGCTGCTGAGGATGGTGGGCGTCTGGCACAGATAACACTCTGATAGATCAGTGATGGACAGCCGGGAAACTTTTTTTTTTTCCTTTTGCTCTCCTTTCCCCACCCCCCACTGAACACTATGACAACCTGCTGCAAATGGAGCGCAGAGGTGCGCATGTTTGCATTTGCTTTTATTATTGGAACGAACAAAACACTTTCACTGAAACTCAAAGTAGCAGAGAAAAGAAGAAAAAAAGTCACACATTAAACAAAGGAACTTTTACTAGATATGAAAATGAGTTTTAATTCTTCTCTGTTTTCCTTTGAATTAACAGCTTTTCCTCCTTTTGCAATTATATCACAACTTTAAGTGCTGCTGGATAACTTGAAACACAAGTTTCCAGCGCCTGTTTGGTTATACGCAGATGTCATTGGCATTCTTTTATTCTCCCCTCATGGTGGCCTGTGGGGGAAAGGCTAATATCTTGTGTGTCAATTCACAGCATGAAACTTTTAGATCTATATAAGGTTACTCATTGCAGAACTTATTTTCTAAGAGAAAAAAGAAATCCATTATTTATGAACATATTCCCAGTCCATGGCTAATTGTTTATTTTCTTCACAATTGCTTTGATGTAACCAGCTAGACACTTATAGAAGTCTGTCGAAAGCTGAATATTTTCCATTACACTCTTTTAATATATAATTATTGTGTGTCATTTCACTAAAGTTTATTTTAGTTCACAGTTTCCCACATGTGAATTTGAGTAGATTAAATTGAGATTGTCCTTCTCTGAAAGATGTCCTGCTCTGGTTTCCTTTTAAGCATTTTTCAA
This sequence comes from Parambassis ranga, assembly GCF_900634625.1. Taxonomy (NCBI): domain Eukaryota; kingdom Metazoa; phylum Chordata; class Actinopteri; family Ambassidae; genus Parambassis; species Parambassis ranga. The sequence goes on along the minus strand of NC_041030.1, from coordinate 11,259,558 downwards.
AAATTTTATTACCCCTGACAAATGCGTTCATATTTCTTTCAACAGCATAAGTGGACAGTTTTTTTTTTTCTTTCTACATAGCACCCATTTACTTCCTTTGGTTGTGCTTGTAAAACAAAAAAAAAACAAAAAAAGAGAAAAATTGGCACAGAGTGAAATAACAGAAACTGCTTTTTGAGTGAGCTGGGCAGAAGGTGCTATGATCTTCGCTGGGGTTTCTGTAATTAAGGAGGCGGAACATTCCTCGGTTAACATTACGCCCCCAAACTGCCTGATCAGCATTCTTTTAGGTGGGAAACGAACGCCCAGGCTGCTGAAGAAATCAAACAGTCATAAAATCAGATTAAACTACTACAAAGAATATGGCAACCTATAATTAGATTAAGGAAACATAAAACATAAAAGGGAAGCTAGGCTGTTTATGCACGCCCTGACACTCTTGAACGTCCATATGATGCCCTGCAGTCGAGCCTTTGGACAGTTGAGGGAACGGTTAGTAGCCATCCCAGAGTGGTTCTTCTATGGCTTGTTTTATTTTGAATCACACTAAACATCTGCTGGATAACTTGCAAAGAGGGCTATTATATATAACCCAGTTGTCTGTTTACATAGTCTCCCCGATGCTATTTTTACTAAATATATGGTGGTGTCTTTTACTTCAGTGTGAATGTGAATTCACTGTGGTGAAAAGGAAGTTTATGTTTTGACTTGAACAAGAAAATGAGCATTCTATGAAAGATTACAACAATTTTGTCAGCGCAAACATTTTTTCTTCTGTGGTTTTGATATTTGTAAACATTCATTACAGGCATTACGCAGCATCGTACACTTATATGTACAGAGCATTTCAGGTGATGCCAACCTCCATGTATGATCGTATGATCAGCTTCATACCAGCAAGCTCCACCTGTCTAGACTTAAAGTTCCCAGCTGGCAGGCTATAGGCGAACGGCCTTCTCACTGAGGCTTTACACAGAGCCATGTCGTTCAAATGCCAGGGTGCCCAGTGGCAGGATCTGTAGCTCTGTTCTGGATATCAGCTTTCATAGGATCAAAGCACTGGCAGCGATATCCTCCCCCTCATCAGCCGAGCAGCAGTGCACATACCCAAGGGATATGATCGGCGGATGGGAGTGAAAAGAGGGAGTGAAGGAGTGAGAGAGAGAGACAGACAGATAGACAGAGGGGGAGGGTTTAAGGAATAGGGAGATGCGAGCTAGGTTAAGGGCCTGCAGGGCTGGGGAGGACGGGAGTGGGTGAGAGAGGGTAGGAGGATGGAGAAAGATGGTTGTTATGTTTGAAGACAGCGGGGGGAAGTGCTGATGGGAGGATGGGTATGAGGGAATGTGTGTGTAAACGAGACAGATACGGCAGTCTCATCAACATATAGGGCCTAAGTCTCTAGATGCAGCCCTAACAGCTGAGTTTCCCCCAGCACAACAGCATCTGTGTAACCCCCCCAACCCCTCAACCCCTTACCCAACCCCTTGCCTCACCTACCTTCACCACTCTTTGCGCCCATGAGTCTATTTACTCACCCGTTTGTTTGCCGAGAGCGACAGCATTCCACCCCTCCTCCACCAACACTGCCAACCCAGACACCCTCAGCTCCAGCTCTCTCTACCCCCCCCCACCACCACCACCACCACCACCCACCCCCACCCCCTTCCTATCCCCTCTATCATCTTCCTTAGAGATATGAGGAGCGAGGTGCAACACTTTCCTCTTCCTGCTCTCCTCCCTCTCTCCAGGCGCTTTTTGATTTCTCCTCTCACCTCCTCTTTTTCTCTCTCCCTCTTTCATATCCCAGAGTGCTTCTTTTCTTCTGTTCATCTCTTCCGATCGCAAGTTCTCCTCAAGGTATCAGTGTGTGGTATAGAGTTGTGGCGGAGTCTTTTCTTAAAAGTGCTAGCTCATTAAGGAGTGAGAGTGTTTGGATATGCGTAGTTTGTATTTTTAGTGTGTTTGTTTGTGCCGCTGTGCCGAGGCTGTGTTCTCAGTTCACCGTGTGTGTGTCTGTGTGTTTGTGTGTGTGTGTGTGGCATGTGTGCGTGTCTGGTGTAAAGCAGAGGTAGGAACAGTGCTGAGTCTGATTCTTTCTGTTCCACTGTGGCATTTGGGAAGCAGAAACTTTATTCCTGTATAACAATAACATCTGTTTACAGTGTTGAACATAGTACATAGCACTAGGCGAGGTGAAACAACAAGATGTTAAAAAATCTTACTGCATAATGTAAGGATGTGATGGTACAGTAGATGGTGTTGATTCAAACTTTGTTGTAAGCCCGCTTTCTTATTATAGACATAGGCAACAGTGTTAGTGCGGACAAACATGGTGTTTTTGACAGAACAATAAGAGACAGCCTAATTATAATTAAAAATAAAAACCTAATATTGATTGTGAACAGTCAGATTTAAGGTTTGAACTACGTCAAAACTTTGTGTGGCATGCAGGTGTTTTTATGCTAAAAAAGTTTTAAAGAATAAAAAATAAACTAAATGACAATGATCCATTGTTATTTTGCAACCTAACCAACACGTCTTGGACTGTAGTACCATGTAATAACACTTTTTTTCACAATATGTAAGAAAAAAAATGAATAAAGATGATGACCTAACCCTCTTACCCTGTTTTTAATGCTTAACCAAGTAGTTTTTATGTCCAGCCATGATTAATGCAGGGGACTCAAATCTTGAACTCCAGAGTGAAAGTCCACCATGTTGCATATGCCACCACCATCCCCAACCTTCTCCACCTCCTAACAAAGACTTTTGCGGCTGTATTGCTTCCATGATTGTATGACATTGGACAATATGATCATTATGTTCAATAAGCATAAATGTAACACAATGCCGTATGTCTAACAACACATTTGCATGTTCCATAAGTCATTATATTTTCGTAAGGATGTGTTGACTATGATCTACATTCCAACATGACAGGCAGTCAGTAGTCCTCCACAGAGGGATATTTAAAGGGATCACACCAGTTAAGATGCTCCCTACCTCAGCCACTGGCATCAGGCAATGCAGATGGTCAGTTACCTGGTCATTGCTGCCAAAATGATATAACCGCTTGTACAGTAATTGGTTGCGGAATGAATCGATGTTTCTCAGAAATGAAAGAAAATGTCACAAGAAAAACATACATGTAGCACAGCAGAAGCCACCGCCGATGCAGAAGTGAGCTTTGTTCATCCTTTGTTCATTAGCATCACATAGTTGCAGTCAGTTTTGGGGGAACAAATACTGTAAAAACTCTAATAATTCTGAAAATTATTTCATAAATTATGGTCTCAGAACAGAACATCTTGGCTGCTGCCATTAAATTATAGATATATATTCTGTATATTGTAATAAGACAGCAGCTTTGACAGTTTAGACAGTAGGCGTCTTCCACATAAATACATTTTAATTACAACTGATTGACATGCTGTAAGAGGGGTTCAAACAGAGGCCGTAAAATGTGTGGGAGAAACAACTGTAGTCTCATTAAAATGTGTTACAGTTACAGCTCATATGTATGTCTTGTGTGTATGAGTATTTCTTGTGAAAGTTACCACTCACTTTAGATACTGCAAAGTTTTTCTTGTTATTACACTCCATGTTATTTTCTCTACATTAAAATTAAATCTTTTTTTTCTTTCATTTTACTTCATCACATTTAACAGTTTACCCATGGCCCTCCTCCCTTCCCACCCTGAAAATTGCTTGCACAGTATACTGTGTGTCTTCAACAAAATAACACACAGTGACAATTGGAAGGTATTTCTGTGTACATGGTGTCTTACTCCAGGCAGGGACTCTGAGACAAGTTGAGCCTACATGCAGAGTTCTCCCTTTTGAAGAGCCATGTTTGCTCTTGCTTAGGAGAGACGCTGTCTAAAATTGGATCCAGATAGAAAGTGAATGTATATGTTTGAATGTTATGGAACATATTATAGGGAGAAGTCTGTAATGCTGGTAATGTTTTTCACTGAGGCCTTCCACAATGTTATTCATATTTTGACATGTATTAACCCTCCCCTTTAATATTTCAAAATACTAAAACCACAGAAGTGACTTAACATCAATAGTAACTTTTGATGTTTAGTAAAAATATTTATGTTTAAGGCTTAAAACTGACCCAGGCCCTGACTATGCACATGAAAATGGACCTGAACTGGCACAGACTTATAAATAGCCTCAGGGTCTGTGGGTTTGGGCCCAGTTTGTAACCATACATTAGCAAGCAGGCTCAAAATGGACACATCTGTGCACCAAGTTGCTGTCACCTAGGTCCTGACAACAAATTACATTGCATATGCGTGCACACACACACGCACACAAGCCAAAAAGCTAAACTGCTGCACAGCTCAATTCAAGCAATATACAGCTCCAAGTACTGTCCCACTATGATTATGTGTGTGTGTGTGTGTGTGTGTGTGTGTGTGTGATTGTGTTTGGTGAGTGTGTGTGTGTGTGATAGTGTCTCCAATATGAATATTTCAGCCTTGACCCAGTTCCCCAATGCTAGGGATGTCCTGTCTTCACCAGAGGAGACGTGGTGTCATATATTCCAGGTGGTTAACTGAGTCACTGTGTGTGCTGCGACATTTCAACCCACTTCCCACTTAATTCAGACACAGGACCAGGATTATACTGTGTGTCAACCAGGCCAGCCAAATGATGGACAGTCATTGTGGACAAGAAATGTGACTTTTGCATACACATAAGATTGTCCATTTGAGATATCAAATGTCCTGACCTGCATTTAGTTTACAGACTGAGGTCAATACAAGATGTTTGCACCTTGGTTTATATGTGATATCATATTTTTACATACATTCTTTAACTTTTCAAAACAACCCCCCCCACCAGCACAAACACACACACCGACAGGGTACAAGGAGATGCCTTAAGGTCTATCCTGTATGTGCAGAGTCTTCCTGGAAAGAGGAAGGTAGCAGTAGCTGGCAGGCTCACTGCTCCAGATCGATACAGGACTGCTTTTACTGCTGTTTGTGGACGCCTCCTCTCCACTGTGTTATTTTATCCTTCACTGAGCTCTGTTCATTTGTTGTTCATTTGCTCTGCTGTGTTGGTTCAATAAATCTTATATCATCTTTGTTTCCCCCATTACAAATAGCCAGCTCCTTCTTTGCCAGGTCCTCCACAGTATGTCGGCTCATCCCGAGCAGTTATTGTCTTTCCAGCATTATCCGGCAGGCCCATCTGTGAGCTGGGAGAACAGATTTGATGAAAGCATGTGATCTACAAAGGAAATCAAATTTACATACACACAATATACATGCAAACATACAGCGGTGCTTTAAAAACAATACATGGCTGCGCAGTAATGTAAAGATGACCCCACCCCCCCATACACCATACTCACAAAGACATTACACCGACTTACATTAATTTCCAGGACAATTACAATAAGAGCTTCTTCCCTGCTGTAAGCCCAACCTAAGCCTTAATCTAAACCTGATAAACCAGATTTATGTCCTCACAACATAAATAATACATTTACACACACACGTGCAAACTGATGGTCCATGAGATCCATTTAGGTCACAGTCTGCCTGGCCATAGGTGGTCTTTCTGTCATGACCAGTGGACCATGACTATGGAGGATTAGTTCAGCAAGGTACAGTCAGCTACCACAACACTCACTTCATATTAGCCATGGAGACAGAGAAGCTTAAGTTTCAATGAAAACATAAGGGGAAGGTTGGTGTGATCTGTGACTGTACTGCAGGAAGAGGGGGGAAGAGACTGAGTTCCTGTGTCCTCCAGACTTCTCCAATAGAGTGTGCCATACATGCCAGGGAAGCTGTCACTGCTCTCACTGCTGTCAACCCTGGTGCCACCCGCCTCTGTTTGTGTTTTAGTCCCTTGCTTCCTCGTCATGGCAACCTGCTAAGTTTCTTCTTCTTCTCACCATCCTTCTTCTCCTTTAGTCTCCTTTTCTCCACCTCATCACCTATTTTTCACCACGTAAAGTGATTCTCCAGGTGGAGGTTGGCCATTTAGAGGCTTGTGGACTGGCAGTTGACTGGTTCGCGGTTTCTCCCTGAACCCATGCTCACCCCAGGGACTGAAGCCCAGGGGGCTCTTGAAGCTCGGCATGGCAGACGTCCAGTGTCTCCTCATCGCGAAGGACTGCCGCCTGGCCACACTTAGTGCTTCCAGATCCAGACAAAGACTGCCATGTCCTATAAATACTGTCAGAAGCAGTTAGGATTTACACTGATGGCTGATTAATTTGTGCAGGTTATTTCCTTCCAAATTTGGGCGCAAACCAGATTTGCCTATGGAAAGAAATAATATGGCTCTTATTCGCTGCCATTCAGCAATTTTGAGTGTTTGGATGTGTGTAGTGTGAACGAAGTAGTGCATGACAATTTGATTTGCCTCATATACATCAGTATGTATGTGACATTTCAATCTTTCTGTATGATGTTATAATATGTCTACACCATTACATTGTCTGTGCATGAGTATGTACCTGTGGAGGTGTGTGTTGGAGAACAGAAGATCACCTTGACTGTGGCCAGTCAGAGAGAGCCGTGGGCACTGAAATTGAGAAGGCGGGGTTGAAGTGGCTCCCAGAAGGCCGTTCTGTTCAGCACAGCGTCTGCAGCTCCCCTTTAGACTCTCACTCCCTCTTTCTTTTTCTCTCTCTCACTCTCACTGATTTTCTCTCACACACACACACTCACACACATACACACTATCACAGCCCTCCAGCTGGGAGGTCCCAGGAGGTAGTGAGGCTCACTGACTGATTAGGTCCCAGGTAAAGCACTGCCCGGGAGCCTGCTATAAAGCCAAAGTCAATGACGATGCTCACAAGCACACGTACAGCTACTGTACTCCTCTCCGCCTTTCTACAGCACATGCACACACACACGCACACAGGCACACAGGGGTGCGCACGCCTACTGTCTCTACCAGACAGCTGCTCATGCAGTCTGCTCACCACTGGGATTTCCCTGCATTGTATGTGATATAATGATATTATTCCCTCTATTTGCTGGGTAGTTAGGCACCATGCCAGGCGGCTCGCTGATAAAATAGGGGTACAAGCATGATATTATTTCAGGATATGAAATTGCTGTGGAGCAGGACGTAGATGAAGAGTGTTATTTGGACTCCCTACATTTTGTTTCTACCCTTCTTTTAATTGTCTCCTTTTCGCAGTGCCCTTTTATCTTGTTTACTTTTCTGTTTTTTCTCGCCTCTTTACAATAGTCTTGCCTTTAACAATAGCTTTCATAGTACTGTACCCACATTTATAAACCATGCACCACAGTGCAAATCAGGAAGTTAGTGGACAATGGCGGCAGGCCCCCTCCAATCCACAGGCAGTAAAACGATAGCAGTCTCGGATTCTATTCTCTGCTCTCTGCCATTTTACAGTCTGTCAGCCTGTTAGTAGCTCTGTAGTTTGAAGCTCAGACCGGAACCCTCCAAAGCTATTTCCAGCCCTTTTCTGAAAACCCGCTATTGTGGAGGTATAATTACAGGCCTATACGCTGTGCTTAATTCTCAAACAATAGGGTATACTTTTACACAAGGACACGAAATTACTCTCCATTCAGAATGTACTTGACTAGACAACAGTGCTCTTCATGTTCAGGGGACATTTATGCTGCCGTAACGATGCTGTGCAAAAGCCAGACTGCAAGTCTCTTCCTGTTGTTCCCTGTCATTACAACGATGTTCCCAACAACATAATGAGGCCAGTGAAAGAAATAATCTATCTATCTATCTATCTATCTATCTATCTATCTATCTATCTATCTATCTATCTATCTATCTATCTATCTATCTATCTATCTATCTATCTATCTATCTATCTCATTTTTTCCTTTCTTGTTTCTCTTCATGCAGAATGGTGCCCAAATAATACTAGCCACTGGTAACTGTCATCCCAGAGATTCATTTTCACTTCTGTTAATTCCCTTCTTTCTTTACTGTTTTTCCTTCCACCGCACCTCTGTTGTTCCTCAGTGGTCAAAGCCACATGTCTGACAGTGATGGTGTTGTTCCGTCATTCTCTGTTGGCCTTCTGCGACAGGCACCCACCTCCTGACTCTTAATTGGTGGAAACGCTAGCAGCATCTGGTTCTGGCGAGCGTCTTCGTCCACCATGGCGCTTATCCAGCTATTTGACAGCTGGGTGCCATAACATCATCACCTTGGCGACAGACTGGACCCCGGCACTGTTCTAGAGTACCTGCCACTCAGCATTACCAGCCGGCCTCACAGAGTAGACAGGGCATTTCATGCATCCAAGAAAATACAGCAGTTTGAGTGTCAAATTTGATAATAAGCTTATTTGAGCTCCCACCAGAAAACACCACAACAAACAGTCCTTCCCGCTCACCATGACTAACCCGGTCTGTGGGAAAGGGACTAATATTTTAGTGGATGAATTATATGGCCTGTGAACTTTAAAAGATGCTGCCAGCAGTGCATGGTGTCAGTGTGCCGTTTTATATAATGTCATTTCAAGTCAACTGCTCACTGTATGCTTCCAACAGCAATAAAATTAGAGAAAGCAGAGCACTGGTTGGTCATGAATAAGTTCTTTAAGGACTTGACCAGGAATGGTCAAGATCAATCATTTCTATACATTTAATGCAAGGTTGACAGTTGATAAAGCCATTGTTATCTGGAAAGACTGAAATAGCAATCAAAGCTAAGCATTCTATATTTGAGTGTTTTTTAATAATGTGTAAGACAAAGAGTCTTACACATTAGCCCTCATTGTTTTAATAATACTCAGTCTTTAATAATAAATCATTTTTTGGACACACATCTTTAAAATCAGAGTTGTCAGGAGTTAGCCAAGGTACCCACATAAGAAACAAACTTCATAAAATAAAGTAAACATGAGAGCCATCCTGGTTCCTGCAGGATGGCTCTCAGTCCACACATCACATCATATTTACTGCTTTTTCTTGTCCACGCATAAGAAAACACAGTGGTGGCCATACAGGAGAGGAGGCAGCAGAGGAGCAAACAGCATCAGGGCACCATTTTCAAACTGTGGTGACCAGTGGCTCCTGTCTGTCCGTGGCCTCACAGCCGTGCCTCAGCCCCACTGGTTCAATGAAGGTATTCACATACTGGATTCCAGTGGCCACAAAAACATCTACCCCTGACGGACACGGTGGCTCTTCTAGGTAAACAATGACCTGTGCCAAAATTTGAGCCATATGAACTGTCTCTGTCTTAGTTTTTGGTTGCTCTCTGGCTTTGTTTCCCTCTGCAGCTTTTACCAGCCTCAAAATGAAAATCAGCATGCAGTTTAACAGACCTCAGAACTCACGTCCTGAAATTAAATGCTCCCAGTCAGTAATAAATGTAAATGCTGCGTCTGCACGATTTTCTTTTTAGAAAAGGAAGTAATGATGATTTGGGGGGAGGTTTACTTAAAATCTACATTTATAAAAAGATTAATGACATTAAGCTGTAAAAAACAAGACACAATGAGCAAGGAGATCTTTTTCCAGCCTTTATTGTTAAATTGTCTAATTATTGTTCAGTTTTTAGTATCTCACCAGAGTAGTTGTGTAAGCTGGGGGGAAACTTGATGAACTCTTGGGTTTACCAAAGAGGCAGTGAACTCGTGGGAGAACAAACCACACCACAGAGAGGAATCAAACCTAAAATCAGATTCACTGGCTATTAGGTTTCGAGCATTCTTAGAGTACTTAGAAGTTTGTTTTAATGCAGCACTAACATGTATTTATTAATCTCAGTAAAGTCGTATTCAGCACTTATTACACTGCAGACAGGCAAACACCTTTATTTACTTTGCAGCTCAGCCAGGTTTGAATGACTCCACTAGTTTGCATATCAGTACCTACAGTAAGCATCAGGCTCGACTCTCTGAGTCAAGAAAGTACAATTGATTCATTGTAGTGTTTACCTCTGATATTGTATTTTATGGTTATAAATGGTGTTAGTGAACGCATGTATAATCAAAGAAGATATTTTGTTGAAAGGCTGAACCATGAAAGAGGTTAAAAACATAATGAGTCTTATTAAACATTCAGGATTGGTATTACAGACGTAGAAATGTGCTGTAATTATCCACATTCTAAGGGTCTACATTCAGAGGTCCCAAACAGTGTGATTTTTGCAAAAGATTTTAAAAACTTAAAAAGTCATCACTTTAAATTTTAGTTCCAGCAATTTTCACAAAAATAACACTGAACTGTGAACTTTATTACAAATTGTAATTAACTGAATAGGTGTTCCCAACATCTATTAAGAATAAATTCATACATTCCTACTTTAAATTTAAGAGCAGATTATGGGATTGTACTTGATATTATGTTTTTTTCTCATTAACCCTTTTTTGCATGATTTATTGGCTATGACATAAGTAGCGAGTGGTGTATTTTTGCAGGAACCTATAGGCACCGTCTGGCTACAGCAAGCAGTGGTCTACAGGCTTTCCACATTTATCAAGCATAATTGCTGCTTAAAGTCTTAAATTATTTATTATTGTGAGATCTGACAGTGCTGCTCAGAAGCAAATTGGGATCATCTTCCATGACCACCAAGGATTTGCAGATTGGAGGCAGAACTAAGTTTATTTCCTCAGCTCTGCTTTTATCCCTGCAAACGAAGCGTTTAAAAGGATCACCCGCGACAGATAACCACGTTACTGTACAGACGAATAACGCCGCTGCTCTTAAGATCCTGATTTTGTCTGTGAATTTTTTTTCTCTCTTTTCCTTCACCCTAGTCTAATTGTGCTGATGCTCTCCCTGTGGGTTTTAATGTTTGACACGGCGAAACGCTCTTAAATCCTCCACACTGCTCCCTCCCTTATGAGGCCCCAGTATCTTAAAAGGAAAAAGGATGTATGTCTAATTCACAAATTTATCACTTTGCAAAATGATGCATTAAATGAGAGGGGACACGCTCTGATTTGAAATGCTGACTTTAGAAAAGAAGTTCTGATTTTCAAAATTAGTTTAGATGGGCTCCCTTTCACCCCTCACCCACCCGCTTGCCTCCCACGTCCTCTTGCTTTCGCAGTTATATCACTCTCCCTCCTTGAGATGAGAGGCCATGCAGCTCTGTCTTTGTCTGCCTCTTTCTTTCACTCATACATGCACATGCAAAAAAACATACGTTTTATAGCTTTGCTATGTATGCACAGTGCATATGTGTGTTTATAGTCTTCTACATTGTTCTCACAGTTTTGTTTTTAAAGATTGCACTTATTGCCTTCATGCAATCATCTTTGCTTTTGAGGACAAGACTGTCGGGATGCTCCTTTTTTTTTTACAAACCATGGCTGATTGTTAGTTTGGCCTTGAGATATTCTGAGTTTCCAGTAGATTCATCTTAAGACCAATTTTATATTTTATATGTTCATAAAGGACTTCCATATAAGTGCTATATGTATTGGCCCTTCCCCATTATTATTATATTTTTCATAGAAAGCATACAATTCAAGTTGATGAAGCAAAAGTACTCAATCTCAAGTGGAAGTAGTAACTCATTTTTAAGGTTATATTTCATACTCTGACCGCCCTTATATTATGGAAATGTTATCAGCATTTTGTTTACTCACATGTATATCTTTCTCAGGGGCATTCAAACTTTTTTTAAAAAACGTTTATTTTTATTACTACACTCTGTATTGGCTGTTCCCAAGAGTATATTGAGCTCCCCAGAAGTTGAAACCAGAGAAGACATTTTTGAACACAGTTCTAACAGCTTTGAACGCAGCTCAACTGGCTGTGAGGCACCTTGGGATTCCTCTCGACAGGTCAACCTGCCAAGAAACAAGTTTAAAGGCAGGGGGGGGGACTCAGTGTAAATGTAAATGTCTGCTCACGAAGCAGTGATTCCTAGAGGTGTGTTAAAACAAGGGCGAGGACTAAACTGATGACAACTCCATCCGCACAGCCTTACACCATGGCGGGGGGAAAAAAAGCAAGACATGCTAAGTTTTAAGAGCTGTTCTCTTGACAGATATGTTCTCAGTTATGTTATGTTCTCAGAGAAGCAGTTGTAATCGGACAAAAAGATAACATTGACTTTTTGTGTTAAGGACTTGTGTTCACACTCATACAATCAAAATTGAAACAGAGGAGCAAAATCGAAACAGAGGAGCTCATACTGTCGTCAGATAAAAGTAACTTAAAATTCATAAATACAAAATGTTTTGAGGAAAAATATCTGAAATATAAGGCTGCTATTTCCACTTAGTTCCACATCATTTGGGAGACACCTGCATGTGTAAAATCCATAAAATACTACATGCACACTACTACTTGTCTGTAGAGGCATCTTTAGTTAGGGAAGTGATCAGGGGCCCAGTCATCTGCAAGAACACTATTCCAGCAGCACATGATCAGAATGACCTTTATAGTAAAGCTGGGGGAGTCAGTCTGTGTGAAAGACAGGTGACAGCTTTCTGAATTCATCAAACTGCCTTTAAAAGCATAAAAATGATTCTCTCATCTGACAAGTCAAAAAACGGAGGTGGTCTGCTCATCACTTGGCTAATACCTGTGAAGCACGGCGGTATGACACCTCAGGGATGCTTCTCAGAGGGCAGGGACAGGGAGTCTAATCAGAACGGAGAACGACCGCAGCCAAATACAAAGAAGTCCTTTAAATTCGGTTCCAGAGTGCAGCGGTCTGAACTCGGGCGACAGTTCCCCCATCAACGCAACATAAAACTAGAGAGAGCCAAGGCAACACTGGAAAGGCTACAGGACTCCAGTAAACCTGAAGATGATGGTTCACCCACAGACCCTTTCTATCCAATCTAAAGGAGTTTGACATGGTCTGCCAAAAATGAGTCAAATATATACAAATACATACTGTTGATATGCATGTGTATATGTAGTGATAGCATTTTGCTGTGTTCCTGTCATTAAATCACACATTCAACAACTTCAACCCAGTCATTGCACAAGCTGTTTGCTGCCATCCTTTTGGTATGCTCTGCAGTGTAGGCGAGCAGGTCTAATAAATAGTGTTCAGTGTAAAGTTACCAGGCAGTCAGAGTTCTTTGGCTACTCACCAGACATAAAGCTGTAAATCAGAGGGAGTCAGCAGATTACTGAAGCATGGCGCGTGGTTAGAGTCTGACTGCAGGTGTGTGTTCTCAACACGAGAGACAGAGGGCGAGAGGAATGGAAGGAAAACCAGAGCAGAACTGAGAATGTATTCGGTTGATAGGGTCACTTTCCTCAGGTCTCCAGGTGCAGGATCATATTGTGCACAAGGTCCTCCAGCTTCCCCGTCTCTGTTTTATTTTCCATAATGCATGTAGAGTATATCCATACACATGCATTGTTCATTAAAAGGTGGCAGCTATTGGTTTGTGTTCCTCCACCCAGTTGAGTATAATGCAAGGATGTACAGTCTACATGTGTGTGTGTGTGTGTTTATGACTAAATCCCTGAGGGTACATCACACTCCGTGTTACTCATTGTGTTATCCTACATTGTGTATGATTCAAAGACTGCTGTTCTCTCCCGCTTGATGGAAACAAACACAGCCTCATTAGGTACACACACATACACATACACACACACACATGGATAGAAACATGTAAACAGCACACATAATGAACACAAGAGCATTAGAGCAGGATGACATCCACTACCCTAGAAGGTGAGGTACAACCTCACTCTGCCACTAGTATTAAAGGCTACATGTAATTAAAAGGAAAAAACAGCCTGAACAACCTAGCTGTTATCTTATGAGCTTATTTGCATTACATGGAGTGTACTTATGAGTGTGCTATTTATTTTACACATATACATAAAAGTACACAGACACATTCATGCATCCATGGGAATTTCACCTGTACCAGGCATTAGCACATCTGCTTGTGTCTTATAGATTTTCAAGTATACAGACAGCTGCTGTTGTCTCAACTTCATCTGAGACAAGATGAAGTGCAATGAAAAAAAAAGAAATAGAAAACTACACCACCACCACCACCACTCACTGTGAACCTACTGGGTATAAAGAACGGGTGGGGGAGAGTTTGAAGAGACTGTAAAGGTGAACAGGTGAAAGAGAAAAGCAGAAGTGTGTAGCTTTGCCTGCCACCTCTCTGCCCTTCATTGCTCCCCCCATCCCTGCATCACCTTGCCTCGGGGGGTTGAACAACTGCTTTTGATGGGGGGGCAAGTGTTCTCTCTGTTCTTTCTCTGTGCCTCTGGGTGTACTACCGACTCTCACTACCCTGGCGATCTCCTGCCGCCTCACTCTCTCAGAGTTTCACAAACACGGAAACACAAACACACGTACGAACACACAAGCACTGTGCAACATCTGAACCCTCTTCACTCTCTGCTCCCTCTCATCTTCCTATGTGGGGCTCTTTGTAGCTGCGATGCCTGAGCTTCGTGAGGAGAACAGGAAGAACAAAGCCAGAAAACAGAAGGATGGAGAAAAGAGAACCGAGGTGGTGTTGGAGAGGAGAAGAAGGGAGGGGATGGATGAGAAAGAGAGGGAAGCAGCTAATGTTCACATCTTATTGAGAGTGTTGCCTGTTGTTTCTTGCAGAACATCGGTCGGAGAGCGTTTGTGCACCACAGCTTGATTTGGGGGTTGTCCCCAGCTGTGCATGGAGACAGCAGTAAGGAGATGTGGCAGAGACTCTAATTAGACGGGCCTAAGTGTGCTGAACTGAGGGAGAACCCTGGAGCGCAAGCAAACGCTGCTCAGCCCCCCTGCAAACAGAGCGGGAGGAGACCCCCAGCAGTAATTACAACGTTTCACAAACCAAGCAAGACATCTCCAGGAAGTTTTCAATCAGAAAAATCCTCTTCCACTCACTGGGGAGCTGGGAAGGAGCTGTATTTCATTAGCCCTCACCATAGGGTCCTCTAGAAGGGGGGGTTTAAGCTTTGACTGGGGGAGGTCATCCTGTTGCTTCTGCTGTAATGTGATTGTGATTCAGCATTGTTAGTGAAATTAAACTTGACACTGCATCTTCAGGGGAAAGTGCAAAATCTCAGTAATGCTCAGATGGATATGAAGTATTTTTATTTAAATTGAACATTTTGAATGAGTGTTTTAGTGGGAGAGTGTTCACCACACGGAATTCTACAACTAAGATCCTTTCATATAGTTGCACTTTAAATGAGAGCGAAAACAATGAGGCTGTTTTCATGTTATATTTTGCATAGGTGTTTGACTCAATGCAGAGTCACTGCATGATGATGTAAAATTCTACACTTTCCAAAAACATGTTATTTGTTTTCTCCCCCGTGTAAACAGGGATAAAATGTAACATAGTGTAAATGCAACAACAGTATATATGCTATAGGAGCGAAAGATGGAGAGCTGAATGTTGCTGTGTGTAGGATCGCTTTTTGTGCGTGTAGTCAGTGAGTTAGTGTGCGTGACAAAAAAAACAACCACAGCAAAGGTGTGAAGGCACTCTCACCTGTCTCAAGCTGGAAGCATGCCAAGCCTGCACACACACACACACACACACACACACACTTACACACACTGTTACATGTGTCACGGAAAACAGATGTGCGAGCAACAACGCTGCATCAATTATCTCACCAACTTTGCTTCAGTAAATTAGAAAGGGATAATTATGTCGTACCTATTTTTCTACCATGTCTATCTTTTTCACTTTTTTTTGTTTTGGCATGGGTAGTGGCAGTTGTCATGGAGTGCATGTAAAATCATCTGCGCAGGTACAAAATGTCTAATCTATGCTTTTCCTGTTGGGATTAGCTAAGGATGCTGTGGTATGGCTGTCACAAAGTATTAGGGAGGGAAAATGAGGAACAGGAGCAATATGGGACACCTACAACTTTCCTGCCAGACCAAAATGAGTATATATATACAGACATATAAAATGCACAACACCAGCAGTGGAAAATACTGAAGAAAACACATCTTGGATTGTGGAATTTGTTTTATATATATATATATACAAGTAACCTTCTTTTCACATATGTTTTTTTTCTGTATATTATTTGCTAACATAAATATGCATTAGCTTTATCTTCTCTTCTTACTAAAATCCACATGCCTTTAGTTCAGTGCAGAGATGGTAATTACAATCACACTAAATAGGCTTGAACCGTATCAAAAATTAATTAATATCAAATTTATTTGGGTTATCCATTGCTAAAACACATGGTTCTTGCATGCTAATGCCACATATTTTGAAACATTCTTGCAATTCAATTACTTGGGAATATCATTAAAGGCAACAAATTTACAGTTTAATTTGTGTAGACTATTTAAGTCGCTCCAGAGCTACAGAATCCCCTTCCTCACTAAGTGGATTAATTAATTTGAATCAATAAAGTCTCTTAGTCTGGTTGTACTACTCCCTCCCCTCCCTCTAAAAAAAATAACTAACTCCACACAAAGCCTTATCAGCTGCAGTGAAGGTCCAAACCCTGGCTTCTGCTGAGACATTACTGGCAGATGATTTCTGCCCTGTTGTCTGCTCTCTTTCTTTCTTTCCTCTTTTCAAAGTTTGTGCAGTCAGTTAATTTGTTGCAGTGTTTGTTGTCTTTTATATCAAAAGTGTAAATAAACACACACATTTTCTATACATTTTGCATAAATATAAATAACTACAGAAACAAATGGAGCCTGTTGCAATTTTAGACACTAAGTCAACGTTTAGCATTGATGAACCCCATCATTCTCAACTATAGAGGTAGCCTACTGTTCAAACATACCCTACAATCTGTACTTGATCATTTTCACAGCTTTTTAAAGGCTGTTCAAAACGTCTTGCAAAATTCAAAAGTTTTGTTTTGACTGAATGTGGAAACAGATCCTCATTTTGCTCTGGAGTAGAAAAGCAAGTTAAGCTTAAGAATCTGTGGATTAAAACAACTCTCCTTTTGACAGGTTTTGTACAAAAACAGCAGGAGACTGAGTTGCTTGATGAGTCACTGTGACTACCCTGCAATGTAAAATTCATGTGAAGAACAATATTCAGCCTCCACATGTCAGTGTTAAACATTGGTTTTGCTGTTTTAGTGTCATTTTACATTATTGGTAAAAAGCATAAAAGTGCCTCGCTATGTGCCTTAACACATAAAACAGCTCTAGTGGATTTACTTCACATTTCTGTGTGCCCCCATAAACTTGTAAAGGAGATCATTCATGGTACATTTGATTCCTACTTTCAATTAAGGATTAAGTACAGCTGTCTTCAGACATAAAGATTATATTGTGTGATAGGTGTCGACTTTCTCTCCTGGTTTCTAAGAGGAAAGACCAGTTTAGTTTTGATACCCAAAGAGGAAGGAGTCTGAAAATAGTGTTGACAGATGACTCTTTATTCATAGCCAGTTGAGTAGGGTGTCTTGTTTTGAAGGGGTTGAGAACAAAATGTTCATCAGTGACAGACAGGTAACAACATCATCTACTCATATTATCTTGTGTTAGTTATATATATACCATGTGTGTGTGTGTGTGCGTCTGTTTTCGTTCCCTCACTCACTTTCACTCGCACGCCTTCCTTCAGCCGTGGTGAGGAATCTGATGCAGAGGTGTTGCATTTCTGTTTGTGTAAGTGTCTGTCAGAAGTCCAGTTTGGAAAGTCTGAACAGCTACACTTGTCCTCTTTAACATGGAAAGCTCAAGCAGTATTTATCAGATAACACAGGTTTGCACGTGTGTAGTGTCAGGATTTCTCTGAGTAGGAGATCACTGAAGTGACTGGATTGTATCCTGAACGTATACACAGTTGTTTACTTCCCTCCTGTGTCAGTGTTTTACTGCTGTGGTTCAAAATCCTTGTTAATAAATTACTGCCTACATTTATTCATTTCTGTTATTTCATTTTTTTTTCTTTTTTTTTGCAATTCTGTTTAGTATTCAGCCAAAAGTATCCTGAGTTGTTTTGTTTATTTTTCACTCAGACCTTGGTAAAATTACACTCATCACTCAGCAATATCAAACTGCCTGTGAGAAACGAGGAACAATGAATGGAACATTGGTTTAAACCACTTTAAGCAGATGGTTACAAAAGAAGGGCTGTTCTCTATTTTTTTATTTATTTTTTTATTTTATTTTTTTTTTTGCCTTATTAAATTGTCACATCTGTGTTGTAAAAGCTGCAACCAACACTGCTCCTTGGAATTTAATCAAACTCACAAAGAAATAGAGATCAGAAGGAAGAAAAAAAACAGATATGAGAATATCAGCGGATGTCCTCTGCTTTCAGAAGAATACACAGACTCCAATGAATACAAAGAAATAAAAAAAACATGTTTACAAGAAGCGGATACTCACTCTAAGATGTCAGTAGCCTGCACTGTGCCTCTCTGATATTAAATACTGAGGAGAACATCAACCAAATGGTGAGAATCATTTCTCACAAACGGATTAAATGTACATAATAAATAATAACCATTTTTTAATATTTCAGTCTGACAAGACAGATGGAATTTGTAAATTTTTACTTAAAAGGCACTCAGTTTTTGCTAAAGTCTTCTCATCAATGCAGAAGAACACAATCATTTTGTCTATTTTTTATATTTGGTGTATTTTATACCAGGTACAGACAGAGCGCAATCAGTCAGCTTAAAGGTAATGTTTTTTCACTTTAACCTTTTTTTTTACTCTAATGCAGAAGACAATTGACAAAACAGGCACATACCCACACCGACTTGTGTTTGTGAAATATTGGCAATACTGCAAGCAGAACTTGCAGACATCTCTTTAACATCCTCCTGCTGTCATATGACTACAATGAGTCTACAGCTAAATGTAAGTCTGAACTGTAGAGACAACCTGTCTTCACAGTAATGGTAGAAATTGAAACAACTGTTTATGAGACCTCATGTGAATAAAATGTGGAATAAAATGTAAATTATCACCGGAGAAAATGTAAACATAAACCTAATCTAAACTTCTGCGAGCAAATATGAAAGTAAAATGAAAAAGGTGTTTTTCTGCCCTATAAATCAACCTTTCGATATGGTTCTCTATGCACACTTTTGAAGCAAATGGATGCGTCTGGATGTGCAGGTCTTGGCTCAGACTCACTCCAAGCTGATGGATTGGTTCAGGTATTTGAGTCAAAACCAAAGACACATGTTCCATTTTAACAGATCTCAGATCTTTGCTAATGAGTCTGAAACCACAAGCCAAAGCTGTTTGATTTGCCAGCAGAGCTGAAGCATCACATTTGTTCCTAGCAAGCTGTATTAACTAATCAGAGTGTGTGTGTGTGTCACTGATATCCTATTTCTGTTCTCCGAGAAGCATTTAAAAATGTTATTTACATTGTCTTTGCCAGGCAATCACACTGATTACATTTTCATTCATCCTAATGACGCTTCTGAAACTTTGCACATACCTGAGGACATATTCCTACAAAAAAAATATATCCTGTATGTTTAAATTTAGATGCTGTTATAGGTGAAAAAGAGTGAGAGAGAAAAACATGGACATAAAGTATCTGGTCATGCGGTATATTTTGCAGTTCCATAATTCCATAATTTCAGTTCAAGAAAGAAAGCAGCGGGTGCCCTGCTCCATTCACTGTCCTTTTAGGTGCTTTTTTCAGTTAGGAGAGTGGTGGGCAGTTGGGCACTTTAACCTAAAACACTGTAATGGGTGACGACTCAGGGTTATACTCGCACTCCACATCCATCTACTCAGAGCAGCACTACCAGAAACTAAGCTCAACCAAGAGCTGCCCTTTCAAAAATGCTTTTACCCCTTAGTGGCTCTACACAAAGGAAGTAAGTTCTGGACTTGTGAAATGACAGAAAATCAATACTGAGTAGAACCAGCGCTACTGAAAGCTCAGATAATAAGTTGGATCAGAATAACTGCCTGTGTGACGCCTAAACCTGGAAACGAATTAGCCGTCATCATTTGCGGTGCATACTGATACTATGCAATTTTCATCCAGAGCTTTGTTTCTGCAGAAATCTGCTTTGCTTTTATTATAAAAGAAAGAAAATACATAGTTGTTAACAACCAGAAACTAAACACTAGTACCTCCCATAATAACAGTGGATGTGGCCGTAATCCACCAGCAGTGCCATGGCATATGGATGATCCAGAGACATGCCTCTCCATCTTGGTGGATCCATCTGTCAGTCTTTGCTGGTGCTTTGCTGCTTTCTCTGGCACATTTGACAGCCCCACGCCTCAGCTAGATTAGAAAATTATACAAATGTGAGGTTGGAAAGGTGTAATTGAAGATGGCAAAAGGGCTGATTGGGAGACATTTAAATGATTATTCTTCAGTGTTCAACACGGAGGGCGTGTGGCAGAGGCCGCAGACAGAAACACTTTGAAATTATTGCTGCTCCTGACAGGTGGATGACAAGTCTCGCTCTCCTTCTCTCCCTCTGCAAACCTGTAGTGTGTCAGTGGTGATTGTGCTCGTGTACGGGTGTCTGTGGTCCGTACGAGCTTGTAAGAGTGTTGTATAAATGTCTTCCTGCGCATTTGCTCGCATGCTCTCGTCAGTATGTGCGGACTTGCATGAGATATATGGCTGACAGGCATGCCTACAAGCCCTGCGGAGTTTCTTACTCAGTGCCACCACAAAGCAGAGAGGATTTACATCAGACACTACAATGACAGTATCTAAGGGAAGAAACAACACACCATTTAATGAAGAGGCTATATTAAGAAATATCACACTGCTCTCTGAAATATAAATCACAAATACAAATATAAATCAGACAAGGAAGGAAGGAAGGACAGTGGGTGCAAAGCATGGCATGACACTGGGATGGTCCACCTTGGTTAGTTGTATTAAAGTTATCATATTTATCCCCCTTTTGGAGCAGCCCTTTGTTTCTGTATGGAAGGAAAACATCCTTAATTCTGTGCAGTAACTTCCACATAAAGCCCACAACTGTATTTTAAATAATGGCCACTTGAGACACCTGAAATAAACACGTTTAGAGCTTGCAAAAAGAAAAGAAAAGAAATAAAAAGAATAAGATTTTTTTCTTGATCAGATCTGGATCTGGTTGCTGCTATGAGTGACAGGTGGATGCAACCTCAGAACAAAAGCTGCTGCTTGCCTCCCTCATCTTGACTGCTTTGCCCATATCTGGACTTAACAGGAGTAAAGTAGAGTTGACTACTTTCAAAACTGCTTAACAAAACATTATGTTTGTCCAACTTTGCTTTCAGATAATTTTGACTTATCACTTGCATTGGTGGGCTTCAACAATGACTTGAACTTCTGTATTTTCTGACCAAGTTACGACTTCCCCTCCTTTGCATGCGTGGCAGACAATCATACATTATACTGCGTGCCACAATGAAACAACTGACATATCACTTTTTCCCCTGACATAGTCAGATGTTTTGTATCTATGCGGTCTGTGTCAGAGTTGTGTTCTGTCATGCTAAATGCAGTTGACAGAAGAGCCAGGCAACACCCTAAACCTCTGGCCTGAGACTTTGTTTTCCCTGGGCACCAAAGCACTGTACTCCCTCAGGGTTTTGGTCTGCAAGCTGCAGACTGTGGCTGTTTAACTGTACTCTCTCATGTTATACATTTGACATGACCTCAAAGGGTGTAGCAAAGTATGGAGCTATACCCCAGCCAGAGGACTGCAATGACTACCAAGACTGACAGCAGTTAAATGAAGTTTACTAAAAGGAGAGCTGTAATTTTAAATAATCGATATTTTAAATAATCATATTTATTTACATCACATTTTATCCCAAGTTTTTGTATTAGCTTCAAGGGACATGTAGACTCATCTGAATCTCTCACATATACAGAAGATTTGCTACTAAGCAGCAAGACAATAATTGGCTGTTGATTGTGGAAAATGCATCTGATGGTGTATTTTTTACTAACTGAACTCATACTTAAACATGAGCTATGAAAGTGATATCAGGCAAATCAGGAAATGACAGGTTGGAGGAGTTGAAGGAATGCAAATTTCTTGAAAGGTGTGTAATGTATAATGATATCTGGTGGAGGAAGTCAATAACTGTGAAGTAATGACTGACACAGTTCAGCGTACACAGATTAGCATCTTCTCACTTACACACATAAAATAAAATAAATAATTAGAAAATATTTAATGTTTTTTTTAATTATCATTGAAAAAAAGGTTTTAGTGTTTTAAAAAATAAATATGTTTTTGGCAGAAAGAGCAAATGATAAGCACTAAATGTTTTTTTTAGATGTTACCGTTTAACTGAGAGTTGACTGGCTGGACTAGAACGTCATTTAATGTGCCCCTTCACCCACCAAATATTGGATGTGAAAGTGTTAATAAAAATGTTAATGAATGATTTTGCATTATATACACAATGTACATTCAGTTCAGTGAATATGTACATTATATGAATGTAACAAACACTAGAAACCTTTCATCATATGACTTTATGAAGTCAAATGCTTTGCAACATATCATAGTAGACTACGTTCTGCTCTGATTTAATAACTAAAGGATCTACTTGTGTGCACTGATGCTAAATATAGCCTATCTTTGAAAAATACACTAATAGGCAATTTCTTGCTTGGCATGTTTTCAAAGCAAGTCTCGATCATATACTGAGTTAATATGGCATTATTAAATGTGGTGCAGTATGTAGTTAAGATGAGTTCAAATGGCATCAGAAGTTCATCACTGTCTCCGTTAATAATGGTTTTCAAGTCAAAACATCTACCACAGAGATTTACTCAGGGGTGAAAACACTCAAAGAGCAACACGAGGAGTAAATGAGACTTAAAGCCTTCAGTTTTAATTGAATGATGTGGCTGCTCAGTATCAATGTCAGTGATTAAAACTTAACGCTTGACTATTAATCAAGTGCTCATTTCTGATACTGTGAGTTTGGTCCAATGTACTTGTGAGAGAAAGAGATGTGGCTAATCAAGAAGTCATCCTATTTTTTTACCCTTTCTTACTCTTTTGCTAATGCCTTTCCTGTGTCTGACTGTTTCCCCCAAATTGCAGATATGGGGCTGATGTTTCAATTGGACAGCACATCACTTTAAAGATGGTGCCTGAGGCTAATTTGACTCACTGTAAAAGAAAAGAGAGAGAGAGAGAGAGAGGAGTGAAGATCGTCTGCTGCCGCTCGCCATCAAGTTGAAGAAGCACCACACTTTACTACATGTGTCATTACATATATATACATATATGTATATACAGTAAATATTCTTTATATTTATATATATATTATATATTTATAAGTCTTTCTTCCCTATTTGGACTCAACCCCCCTGGAAACTGTGTGAGAGAAATGTGAGTGAGATTTATGTGGAAGTTAAGGCAAGTACAGAGCAGTAAGTGCAAGGGAAATTGCTTCGCTTTGTTACCATGGCCACCAGAAAATGCTTTCTGTTTTTCTCCAGCAAGAAAGGCTGAACAGACAAAGGAAGTAGGTGGAAAAGAAGGATCCTAAGGATCTAGATGTTTTACTTTATTTAAGGATACACAGGTTGTACATTCAAATATTCTTGTTACATCTTGAGCATATATATTTGAAATTTGAAATTTTTATTATCTGTATTTATTTCAGTCATTAAATTAAAAATTATGCACAGAGCGTGTGTGATATATATTTCATATTCCCTACAGTAGTAACAGGACTCACATTTATTTCCTGTACATCAAGCCTTTTGGAAAAATGTCAGACTGGATATACAGAAGGAACAGTGTGGGCTAAAGAGTTAGCCATGGCACTAGTCATAATCCACCCTTCAAAAGAGCCAGATGGAAAGGGTAAGGTTTCAGTCAAAATATTGTTTTTGGATTGAGGTGCGCGCTTGCTCTCTCACTCTTGCTCTCTCTCAATCTCTCCACGTCCTTGTCTCTCTCAGACTTTCTCTCTTGTACTCTCCAGGTCTCTTTCAAACCCTCCTGCTGTGCTTTATCAGATCCTGTCATAAGGGGCCTCCTATAAAACTAACAAGCTCATCAGAACAGAGCTCTAGAGGGCCGGTTTGGTCAACCCTTGTTAATCTACCAAGGTCCTGGTTGGGTTAGGTCTTCAGCTGGTATTTATCAAAAATATCAGATCTGGAGAGCTGATTCAAAGTCAGCACTTCAAATCGTTTTCATTGAGAGTGATTTGTGATGAAAACTACGGTGAAAGGCACCTGAGCAGTGGTCCTAAATCAGCGGTTTCACCCTGAGACGCTTGATAAACATACAGCCCATAGGGTTGTGTCTGGGCTGCTGGTGGGGCTGTGGGGCAGAAAGGTATGTGCTTAGTGGTGATTGTGCACTGCGGCCTCCCCTCATTCTCCGAAGCACAGAGCGCACACAGAGCAACCTTGTGTGGAGCAGAGGGGCGGGTGGACACACTAAAGTCAGCTCACGCCATGCAGTGTACTGTTGGTAAAAGACAGACTTACATTGCACACACTTAGATGACATTATATTCTCATGCTGCTTATCTGATACTTAACTTTCCTAATTCATCTCTTCACTGTAATGCTGAATGATTTACAGTTTACATTATGGTGACTTGCTTTTTGTCCCCAAAAAGTGGGTCCCTGCACTATGTGTAAACATTAACAGTATGTCCCAACACTTATACTCACATTAGTTCTACTACGGTGCTTCACATTATTATCATTTAACAAGAAATTTAGAAAACTAACAATCATGTATTCTCATAATCATCACCTCTTAGCCAGACTGTAGGGTTGCCCCAGACGACTGTAGAGTTATTATACAAGCCCTCATAAATCCACCCAGTGTTACATAAACCTGTCACTGGGTTCATTACAATAATTATTTTAATTTTCTGTTGATGATTTAATGATAAAGCAACAGAGAAAATAAAACAGAGTGAAAGCAGTTTTCAGAGGAGACGCTGTGCCATGTTTCCTGTTGAGTGCTTGTCACCTTTTAGCTGACAGAACACTTTGTGTTTCACCACTGGCATAGCCCACAGTGTAGTGAGCCACAGCACAGCTTCACCCTCCGTGACACACACACACTTGTAAGGACAAAAGCACACATATGTACTGTGATGAGCGAATACCACACACATGCACACGCATCAGCACACTTTAATACTCCGGCTGCACAAAATTCCTACACCAAAGGCCAGGATTATCCACCAACAGGCAGCAGGGGAACCGACAGCTGCAGATAACCCTTCCTGCTAGTTGATTCTATACATCAATAGGAATATACAATGTGCATTAAACAGCTCATCTGGCACCAGTCTTTAAGGTGAATAAGACAACAGACATGGTTAACGTCATAACTTCTCTTTTATCATCAAATCCTCACATTCACTACATGTGCAGAAATGTACTTTGAATAGCAAGTTTGCTCTGAAATCACAAATCATTCACATTTCTAAAAGCCTTCAACAACAAGCATCACTTATTATACAACCACTTTTCTACAATTTTGCTTGAATTAATCAGAAAACAACAAAAAATAGCCAAGAATACTTTTGGGTTCCTTATATTTAACTGTATATATTTATATTATTCTGTTTAATTAACAACAAAATGGAACTTATTCCACTTATCTTTAGTATGTAAATAATGTGTATAATGCTGATTGACTAAACTGAACAGTCTGCCGTGTTATTCATCTTAAAATGCGTAGACACTCAAATGCATGAGTTGGCATAGTATATATTTGGGAGTTTAAGGAACCGTGTAGTCGGGACAGGATGTACTCTCATTAACGTATAGTGACTGTACCGCAGCACTGACTGGTCCTTGTGGTCGGCAGACTGTTGCTGTTCTGTTTTGTTCCTCTTTGACCCCAGAACAGACACAGCACAGTCTGCTGTGTCTGTCTACTAGATGATGCGTCCCTGCATCATCTAGTAGGTATGTCACAATTAAATGAACTCTTATCAGCGTCACTTCATCCACTCTCCAAACCTATTCCCACACTAAGACATTACTGAATTCCTGTTTGTGAGGTCATTGCAAAAACCAGACACTGATCCCTGAATGTAAAGGCACAAAGGTAGTCACGGTGGCAGAAATCCCCCCCCCCCCCAAAAAAAAAAAAAAAATAAAATAAAATAAACAGATTAGTTGATTACCTGTGCCCAGAAACATGTAAACAATACAGCCAGATCAATACAAAATATATTTCACTGTCAGAAGTGCAAAACACCTATCATCCAGGGAACACCACTGTTTTATCTCCTCTTGCAGTAGATCCACTCTTTTGGATGTATTCTGGGAAAACAGCAATCTATATTCTACTCATCTTTCCTTTCTATCACCAATCTCCACATTAGCAACTGGGCTGATTTAAGAGGGATATATAAAACACTAATTTGGGTGTATCATTCTGTGTCATTATCTACATTAGATTTTGGCGTCAGGTACAAGAGCGTGACTGGAAAATATTTAATAAAATTACAATTACCTCTGTGCCACCCCCACAAAACAGTCACAGGGGATATTATGATTTAAGCTTGTTGATTCTTACACTCCTCTGAATGTATCATTTAGAAAATGGCTTACAGTCAGCATGCCAGCAGCTCAGCCAAACTCAGAAGTTTTCTTTTGGATGGAGATGTATGATTTTTATCAGGTAATGAAAAAGCGACATTTCCTGAGCATTATGGTTCTTTGAAAAAACAAGACTGTAGGCGTAGTTAGTCATAGATATACTCAGTTAAATGAGCTTATAATTACCAAATTATAGGTGTATACCACTGCACCTGGTATTTTGACATTTGACAAGATGCTATCAATACTGGCTAATTTCTTCCAGTGGCTTAATTTATTTATGATTTACATAGATTACAGTGACTCCTGTTATGAAAGAGGTAGTAAGGCCATTTGTTACAGCAAAGTTTAGAGTTTTATTTTTTGTATTTATCTTAGCTCAAGTTATTATATGTTTGTGTGTCAAATTAGAGAAACAAACACGCTCTCAGACAGGGATCGCCCAGTCCTGCTTAATATCGTAGCATGACACGTCTTCTGTAAAAATGTTTACAGGCCGATTAAAAAACGACACTGGAAGTTTCTGCAAAGTACTGATGTCCAGTTCGGTTTGAACAGGGCACAACTAACAACAGGATGTTGTAGTCTGGAAGTGTGGATGTGTGAAGGGGGCAAAAAGCAGAGGGCAGTCTTTTTTTGCCACCATAAAGATGGCAGAATTCTTTGGGGGCTGGAGTGGTTGTGTATGCCAGTGCTGACAAAGGTCTAGAGTTTGTGCATGTGTGTCTGTGTGTGTGTGTGTGTGTGTGCAAAAAGAGATGGGGGGTGACACTGATCCCTCAGAAGGCTAAATTTACTCATGAGTGATGGGGGCAGGTGGATTCGGGTTGGGACAGAGGGGGTGGGGGTAGTGGTGGTGGCTGGAAAGAACCGGACCTGGTTTCAGTTCAGGCAGAGATCGGGGGGCAAACACACAACCCAAAACGGGGGTTTCTATTCAAAGCCAGCTGGTCTGGCTTTATTACATGCAGGACATTTATTTTAGGCAGTTTGTTGATCTTTTTTTGTTGTTTTCTTCTTATTTTTTCTTTATATATCTCTTTTGTTGTTTTGTCTTTTTAAAACATTTTTCAAGTGATTTTTGATTGAGCTGGGCCTCAGCTGGTGCTGCAGGGTGTAACTTCCTGGGGAAGCAAAAGAAAAAGGCACGGGTGAGTTTTCACAGTACACCTATTCCCTTCCTTTCCCCCCCTTCTCCACCTCCACCTCTTGTTTGAATCTCATTCTGTCAGTGGAAAACCCGTCTCCATCAGGATTTCAAACCATACGCCGCACAGCGGGTCATGACATGTTTAACAGATTAAGCCATAATTTTGATATTTGAGCTGCTCAATTTGAAATGCTCTGAAATTTATTTTGAAGCACCGTCGCCTAATTGTTTCATTATAGCTTTGCGGCATTGGGTGAATGATGTCTTTGTCATGTAGCGCAACACAGTCAGGCTATACCAGTATGAACAAGGCCAAAAGATACACTTAACTGGTGTTTACTTTGAGTATTTCCTGCTCTTGACAAAGCAGAAAGACACCAGAGAAAGTGTAGCAGCGCTGAAGGAGGAGTCAGCTCCCAGCTGTTGCCAATCACCTCTGTGGAACACTTGGGGAATAACCAACTGCGGCTCCTGAAACTGTGTGTGTTTAGTTTTAAGAGTCTACGCTTTTATTTCTCTAAGGCTAGACAAATGGTTTAAGTCACTAAAGTGGAACGTTATATGGTGTTGTTTTTTTCTGTTTCTAATTCTTCACAGTCAGTTTAGGTTACTGGTACTTTTAAGGGTAATTGCTTAGAACATCTCTTTGCACAATCTGGAATTATCAGAGAGAGAAAAGAGCACGGCCTTAGCGTGCTGTTTGCTTTAGAAATGACTCACTCCCTCAAGGTAGCTACCTAAGTGGCAAATGCACACTGCATCACACTGCGTATTACGCATGTCAGTGGAAAAACTTTTAAAACAAAGGCAAAACTTTCCTTTGTTATATTACATGAACAGAGAGCAGCTTATTCTGAACCAGATGTAAAACAAAAAGGTCTCTACTGCAGGGCACATGTCCTAAAACAACTACATGGAATGTCATTCCACAGCAAAGGCCTTATTTTTATTTTAATGAGTGGTAAATTACTCTTTTCCTTCAACATTTGATTTAACTGATTTGTTTGCATAAAATTAGTAGTCCATGTGTTTTCTGATTTGACAGTATCATTGAATCATTTCTCATTCTTTCAGACATTTTTCACTATGTGAACAGATCATACAAATGTATTGAACTGTGCATAGACATGAAAACTGTGCCCGCTGTTTGTACCTATATTATAGGTTATGGATATTTGCTGTTCTTTTGCCATTAACCCTGAAAGGCAGGACCTTAGAAACT
This sequence comes from Parambassis ranga, assembly GCF_900634625.1. Lineage (NCBI taxonomy): Eukaryota > Metazoa > Chordata > Actinopteri > Ambassidae > Parambassis > Parambassis ranga. The sequence continues at coordinate 11,230,755 of NC_041030.1, read as the reverse complement.
TTGACCCAGTTTACAGGAACAGTTCAGTCCTCACTTATTAGCTTTTCTGCCCCTGAATTCCACAGCTTTGATGGTCAGCGGAGTTGAGGAAACTCATTGTTTTCTTTCTCTGTAGGGCGGTGAATGCTCTTACGCAGATGCCTTTCTGCCTTTCATACTCACCTCATCCTGCACCATCCACCTCTGCTATTAGTTTCATTGTTGTTTTCTGTTGATTTTTTTGTAGCTATGAATAGTCAGGGAATAATTGTATAGGTTTGGCGGTAACGTCTGGAACGTGAATATCAAATTTTATTCAAAGTTGGGACAGACAAACAAAATGTAGCTTTTTGAAAAGATCTGAGGTTCTTTCCACTTGTTTGGTGGAGTATAATTCAGTGCAGATATACTGAGGTTTCCACTGGGGTTTTGTTCTGTAAATTAAGTGGAAGGTTAAGACACGGTGTAGAAGTAATTTGCTGATTTGTTGTTATTCTGTCGTGGCTGCTGACAGACAGCATGGTAGCAGTTAGCTTCAATGGTTATTTGGTGGGCACCACTGATCCAGATGCTCTTGATGTACCGAATGTTACTGCAGAAAGTGCATTTCATTTTTTAAACAAATTATAACTGAACCAAGACCAATTACACATATGGGAGCACTTTGAAATGTGATGGCATGGAAAGCACAAGTATCTTTGTTCTGTAATGGGTTACAGTAACTGCATAGTAATTTTGCTCTTAGTTTTCTTTTTCATTCCCCTCTGTTATCTTTATAATTTAATTCTGGAAGATTTCCAGCAGTGGTCCGTCCTCCTGTATGAAAACTCTTTTTCCTTCTTACCCCCCTGAGCACTGTCGAGGCCAGAAAACAGTATGACGCTCCGCCGCCACGATGCAATGCTTGTGCGCCGGGGCCGCCTAAATCTACAAAACACGAGCGCTGGCGCTAGGCAGCTCTTTTGATCTGCAGCTAATCTCAGTTGCCTGCCTCCCCTCTGATCATGTCTGAATAAGAATGAGTCGGGGGGTGATCCTGGAGGCACAAAGAGCTTTAGACGTTGCCGCTCGTCTGCCAAGCTCCACTGTGTGTAGCACGGGCCTGCGCTGATGGTCGCTAGGCCTCGCTATCATACATCTGAGCTGGGGAATCCTCATTTAGACACACATTATATTCCGCTCCACTTGCTTTTCTTCACAGTGAGATGCTATCAGCTGCTTGTTGAGAGTGTGGCAGAAGTTGCACTGCCATGCTGAGTGATCTTTAATTGTCAAGAGAATTGGTTGAGGTCAGCAGCTGCAGGAGGGACTTGTGCTGCACAATGGTTACTATGGGAATGATGACTGTAGACTTTTAATGCTATAGCGAAGTTTGTTGTGGGTTACAAAACTACTTTATCAGTAAGACAGTGAGTGAATAGTAGAATAATAAAACTGTGATCTTGTGTTGTGACATTTTCCTAATTTACACAGATTAAGAGTTATGTATCCTCAGATTAGGGTTTCTAAAGAATCCAATGTTCAAAGGCAAGACTGCAGGTATAACCATCAGCTGCAGTAGCTTTTAGGTATGTAAAATCAATCCCGTCATATTCCTGGTGAATATAACTGTAGGTAACAAATGTGAGTTTGGGGTAATTTGAGCCAGCATTTATTCTCTTACATGTTGATCATGGAACTGGCTCAGATGTGGGACCTCTTCCACAGGCTGCATATTTAACACTAATAATGTTGTTTCAGACACAGCTTTTGCACCACTTCAGGAAACACCGGCTGGCACCCCATGAACTGAGGCTTAAAATGAAAAAAAGTAACACTGGCATCTCCCCTTTATGGCACAATTAGAGAAAGGGCAGTGAGAACAATGAAATAACTGTGCCTGTGCTGGAGCAATTCATAGGGAATTACTTTCCAACCATTCAAAAGGAGGAAAAATCATTAGCAGAAAGCGAGTTTCTTTTTTTTGTCTCTCTCTCATTTTTCTTCTTCTCTTGAAGCAATCAAATGGAGACAAAGAGAACCCTGATAGACACACAGACAAAAAGCATGGCAGTTACACTTGAAAAGACACAGGCGGCCAGTGTCAAGGATTAGAATGACAAAAAAAAAATCATAATTAATTGGTTATTGATATTTAATTATGTTATATTTAGATTTTAAAATGGAGAGAAATGTAAATGTTATATTGCTATCCACCTAATTAAAAGGACATAGGAATAAAAAGAATACCTGTTAATGGGAATACCCCCAGTTAACCAATGTGCTTAACCACCTCACTCTGTGCTGAGAAGGGTGCAGACCTCCCCTGCAGGCAGCGCACTTAATTGCAACAGTGCCTGTGTGCAATATGTTTTTCATATATAGCAGATGGCACACTGATGGCACCTGTCATGGATGAATGTATGATACATGCTACATTTTGGTTATGTCAAGCCTGGATAATCAAATATGTAAGCTCTTACATACTTATATGTATATGTGTGTCTGTGTGTGTGTGTATCTACAAGTGCACATGATAAGTGAAGAAGCAACAAGTCTGATCAACAGCTCGCCCAGCAGCGCTGGGTCTCAGTCAGGCAGTGAAGTCACAGGACCATGGGGCTTTTCCAGTGATGTAACTGGAGCATCACACAGAACAAAGGCAGAGCTTGTTGTTCAGCTTGTGCCTCATTCATAATGCAGAAAAGGTGTACAGACAGAATACTGTTGGTTAAACACAGCACATGCAAATCACCTGTGCTGTCTCTCATTTGACACGTGCTTGGTGTCACGGTGTTTTTGTGCTGCAAATTCAAGGTAGTGAATGATGCCGACCCAGCATTGTTAATGTTTTAACCACATTAAGACAGAATTATCACTAGACTAGAAATATTACAGATGCCTTGATGCATTTAACCTTTAGGTTAAAGAACAGTTTTGTTTGCTAAAATGAGAAACAACACTGATGCATATGTGTTTAAATATTAATATTAGTGCTTCTTTGCTTTGTTTCTGAGGTAATATTATGAGGATTATTGCCTGAATTTAGGAATAATAACACTGTCATATTATAGAAACTCATTTGAATGTACAAATAAATACCTCCCAGAATATGAATTTCTGTGTTTTATACATTTCACAACACAAAGACTATATGATCTGATTCAATTAATTAAAATCAATTCTCTCACCTTTGCTCCTCTAATTACAATGTACAGTGGCACGATTTCTGTGACTGTAATTACTGATGATATTTCCCTCTGAGTTTCATTATAAACTTTATTAATACGGAGCTCCAAATCGTGCCTAATATGAAGCTGTGGATGGCTTACACAAAGACCAAGCGCAGATCAGCGGGGAAATATCTGTCATCTCTCCCACTAAGTGTGAGATGACTTCAAAAAGAAGCAGGTATGAGAACAAAACCCAGATGTTCAGTCTGAGGAAGTCCTGCATGGTGCAGATATCAGCTGTTGATGTAAAAAGGAAAATGGTGAGGTGTAAACGGCCATGACACATGGATTGTTTTTTCCAAGCTACATGTTTTAACTGCTATATATTATTGTCGATATTTGTTCATACGTAAATGTTATTTTTTTTAAGAATTTTGTATTATTTGTATACCTAAGTCAAAAATGCACTGGGACTGCCCTTCAAATAGTATCACACATGTACAAACATACACATGTGCAAAAGAGAAATCGATAAGACTCCCCGCTGAGCCTGTGTGATAAATTGGCCCGCAGGTCTTCCAGTACCCCTCTGGCCGTCAGATCACGTAGCATCAATCTCACGTCAAAACACAAAATGTCTCACAAATTCATTAGGGGACCAATGCGGGAAGAGCGACGGAGAGCGGTAAATACCACATAAAGCTGGAAGCATCTTCAGACATATCTGACATGCAAGAAATACTCCATGTGTCTCGTAGTGCTTCTGTAATGCTAGCTAATTCTCAGGAGCAGTGAGGCAGAGTGCTTGACAACATCATCAACTGTGACAGGCAGATTGTGTTTTCACGTGGAGCATGATCGACAACAGATTGCACTGAGCCCGAGCTGTTCCTGTTTGCCCTGGAAATGTGCTTGTGTTTATCTCTTTCCTTTACAGAGTTGTTCCTTTTCTTTCTCCCTCTGTTACCAAAAACACACAGACACTCATATTCAGATGAACTGCGCTGCATGTGTCACATTCTGTGAAGTGAATGCCAAGAGAGGCTTAAGGAACAATCCGAGCAAGATCAATATCAGTAAAACCGCACTTATGTGTTTGACTTAACATCCAGTCGCAGTTTCCCCCTCTTCTTCTTCTTCTCTCTTTTTATGCTAGGATGATGCCAAACCTCACAAAATTGCATCTACCCAAAAGCCTGAAGTGTGTTTATACAGTGTGACATTTTTTTTTTTTTTTTTTTAAATTACATAATTGTTTTTGGCAAACTAATTTTTTCTCCTCCGGGCTTTGATGAGACTGTCAACCCACACTAGAACACGTCCCACAAATACACTCCATACGAGAACACAAGTTCAGGATCGCATGTTCTAAGAGTAGGAGGGAGGGACAGTGGCTAATGAGTCGGGTTGGAGAAAGTTTCAGAAGGCAAGAAACTAATAATTCAGTTCATTTTGATTAATGAGAGAATAGTTTGTTTTAGGAAAACACAAATGCCACAACATGCTTGTTTACACACGCTGACTCTGTGACAGAATCTGAATTTATTACTTTTAAATCCCATGAAGTGACACACCTTGAACTACATAATCCACTGCAATAATGCTTTGAGGGGTTTCTGCTGTATTTAGTTTAATCTGTAGACCCCTACTCAGTAGTCCCAAGAGCAAAATATACAGTAGGTCTTTCCTATTTTGCATTAAATGTATGAGCATTGAATGAGGCTGTTAGTATGCCTTCACCATAGGTTTATCCCCTTAGACAAGTCAGACAGTTATTTATGAATATGCATGAGCCAGTGTTTGCCTCGTTTAATGATTTTTCACAATTCAAATGTATTCAATCCACATCCCCCATTTATTTCTCTGTGTTTTATGTGACCATCACACACACAAACACACACACAGATTATATCATGGAGCACAGTAACCAGATTCCTCTCCTCATGTCTCCATACGTTACGTTTTCTTTCAGGTGCCAACCGAAGACAACCTCAAGCGTTTAAAGGACCTCTTCGATGACCTGCTGACACACAGCATAGAAAGCTACAAGAGCGAAGAAGACGCAAGACGTCAGGCGATCGAAGGAACAGTGAATGTGGTATGTGCGATCACATAGGATGTCTGGTTTTTAGTGCAGCTGCCAGCTCAGAGGTCGTGTCTTTTGAAGGTGTGAAATCTGTGCACCCGGTGTTTCGTACATGCTGATATATGTAACGCTACTGATTATGTGCCATGTTGCACATATATGAACCCCAGTGTTTCTAACAGACTGTATTGATTATAGTGGAGGCCCATGGAGCAAAGGAAGGAGGAAATGCTATTAAAGATTAAAGGGTCAGGTGATGTGAAGGTGGTATCCAGAGTCATCAGACACCACCGGCTTCAGTTACAGGCAGTAATGTCCGCCCGTCAAGAAGATTAGCCAGCTTGATTTATTTATTAACTGATGTCCCACCATTTCCTACCCTGACTGGCTGACTGACTGACTTACTGAATGGGTGGCTGCCTGCATCCATAGCATATACTTCACAGGTGAAGGAAGGGAAAGATTAAGGAGCTGCTCGGTGTCCACTTACAGTACACTCAAGCCGAATTGCTGCATGTATCATGCAAAACAAAAAGTGTTCAACTAATAGAGTTTAATCAGTTGAGTATTTAAAAACATCAAATGCCCAAACTCTAAATGACACATTGTGTTTTATGAGGGTATGCTGATGGAAAATGAAGGCTTGATGGTGTATTAAAGAATCTAACAGCCTTCATTTGTGGCAGTCATTAAAAATCTGATGCAGCAGCCATATAATGTGACTTTAATAGAACTCTGGTATTACAAGGCCTAATCTGTGATACATCTCTGCGGGGAAAGCCACTGCACCGCCTGTCTGTGTCTTATCTGAAGTGGCAAACTTGCTGTTCTAATTGTTATCTTCACACTAATAGAGTGGATGTTTTGAAATCATTTGGTTGGATGGATAAAGGCTTGGTAATTCCCCCATGCTTACTGTCTGTGTCAGGGCTTATCTGCTGGAGATAGCTGGGTCCTGGAGAATGATTGGCGGCGTGCAGGAGGTGGAAAGTGAAGAGTGTGAGAAAAGAGGCTGCATTCAAGGAATTTTAGAGCCATGAACAAGATACACTGCTTGGAAATCGCATTGTCATTCAGTTCTATAACGAATTTTAAAATCTAATTTGCTTTAATATAAGAGTGGAGTGGGAAGATGTATCCTTGTAGCAAGGTGTTTCATGCTTTTCATTTAATTTACCAGGCAGGAAGATTTGTCTTTTTCTTTCTAAATATTGCCTGAAACAAGTGAACCTGTATAAGGAAATAAGAGATTTTTTTCAACATTTTGACAGCTTTATGGCTCAAGCTGGCTAAAGTTAAAGCATCCCTGATATTTGATGTGACATGCATGAAACGACGGGAAAAAAATCTGAACCTGCCACAACAAAAACTTCAACAGGGATTTGGACTGAGAAGTCGGCAGCAGGCGCGTAAAAGCTGCTCTCTGTTGGTTCATTAGTTTAAGTACACACATCTCTCCCTTCATCTTCCTCTAGTGGTCCTCTCTGAGCAGTTAATTGTGTGTCCACTCTATCGAGGCTGGCGCGATAATAAAGCATTAAGAGCCGTGCCTCGTTCATTAAAGTAGAGTTGGGAAATGTGAGACCGCCCCCTTTCAGGAGTCAAAAAAGGAGAGAGGAAAAAAATCGATTATTTCTCCTCGCACCGGGAGAGTAGAGGTTTAGGGAAAGACTGGATTGTGGGGACTGTGCTGTGGGGGAAAGGAACTGAAACAGCGTCTCAACATCACTATCAAGCTCCAGACGTCCAGCACCGTACGAGCACCAACCTCCACCTTCACCACAGCCGCTCCACCGAGTCCCTCGTCGCTCACGGGCACCTAGTAGAAAGACCAGGCGACGCGTCCTCGCCGCCTCCTGAGCAGCACTGTCCGATCAGAGAGGGAGAGAGAGAGAGAGAGAGAGAGGGAGAGAGAGAGAGAGAGAGAGAGAGAGGGAGAGAGAGAGAGAGAGAGAGAGTAGTTGCTCTGACATTATAGAGACTCCTACCACGTACTGTAGGGTACTTTTTTTCCTCCCGGCGCCGTCCTCTGTTAAGTTGCGCTTCTGGATTTTAAGTGCGTCTCGGCGAACTCCGTCTCCATCAAGCTGCGGCTTCAACCTTCCTGTCAAACGGCCGGGCCAAACAACCGGCGGACCGCTTGTTGTTCCTCTCGCTTCACTCGGACAAGATTTCACGCGAAATAAAGTAAGTACCGCACTCACAGCACTTGCCACTCACTCGCAAACATCCCTGAAGACACATTGCACCATGTGTCCTTCATTTTTAATCTTCCAGAGGGAAACTTTAGGCTCTATTTTGATTCGCGCTGCCTTCTCAACAAAGTACAGTAACTGCGTGTATTGATTTGTTGTGACCTCTTTCGACTTAGGCCGGTGACAGCTGTGTAATATAATTACAGGGTGACATCAAATAGTCGTTTATGGTCTATTAGACGAGTCTCGTGTTTTTAGGTAGTGTTACAGCTGTGACGACCTTGTGCAGCTTTCACATGTCCACATGCAGGCGCACGGTCCCTAAAGCCACAGACACTGAATAGGCTGTCCTGCTTTAACACTATGTCCTGTTTTGCGCCCTGGGATGACACAAAGTTACACCAGTATACTGTCAAATGTTTTTTTTTCTTTTTTCTTATTTGCCAGATTTACAAACATTAGGATAAGACATTTTAAAACACATTTAAAGGCAAGAGAGAAAAAAAAACACATGCAAAGTTTCAAAATTGCAGAAAATGAGTTTCATTAAAACAACAGATTAGGAAATCCAGCATAGGTCTTTAAGGGTAGTTTAATCTGAGGTGCTCTAATAGTCACAATTACCCCCTTCTAATATGAATTAAATGTGTGCATAGGCAGCTTTCATAATTATATTAGACACAATTAGATTGTAATAATCATTTTCAAACTGCAATAAAGCAGCACACAGACTCATTTAAGTGGCTAAACAAACAAGAGACACAGTGTACAATCCTGTAAATCAGAGAAGCTTTCAGGCTCAGCTATAATTTCATCCTTGTGACTTTGTGACTGAGATTAACTTAACACTTAACAACAGTGAGTATGAGACATTCAGAAGGTGAGTTTAGTTCTGGCTCGTGTTGCTCAGTTTGAACCTGTTGCAGTGAGAGGATTAATAATGACACCATAATTAACTTGTGGCAACGTTCACAGGTTGCAGCTTCTGAATTAAAATTGATTGATTAGTTTTGTGCAGATATGAAGGGCCCACCCAAGTAAGGACGGTTATAGAATTAAAAAATTACTACAGCACACTTCATTTTAAATTAGACCGACTGTAGCTGTGGGCATTTAACTCATGCTCATTAATGTGAGCATAAAAGTGTATCTCTGCACTCATATACATGAGAATTTGTTATTAACTTAAATAACTTTTCACTCATTAAATTCAATTTTAAAAGTTTAAAAACAGGCTGTTGATGTAAAGATAGCAGCAGTTTCTGAAAAAGGATTAAAACAAAGACAATGCTCACAGAACATTTGGATATTTATATTAGCTATTAAATTTTAAATACAGATGTGTGAATGAAATATTTTCAAGGGACTCCAGACCTATTATTTTTAATAGGTTGCTGTCTGTTACAGTATATCAACCTAATTTGTGTCTCCGTGTAAAGCGGACTGCACACATTCAGACATGTATTGCTGGAATGGTTTTCTCTTCAATTTGAGAAAATCAACATTGGACAAATAAAAGTAAATACAGCATTTAGTTACAGGTTTTTTTGTTCTTTTACGTGTGAATGAAGTGTCCTGTTCATGGATTCATTTGTCTTCGTGATCATTTTATGCTAAACTGTTGTGTTCATGTAAAACTGTTAGTGTATTAGTCTATAAAAAGATTTTATACATGGCCTTTCCTCACCTGTCCATCGTCAATGAAGTTGTTCTGTGTGGCCTGTCTGGCCTGTTGCTCTCTTGGGATTTAGCGATAGGTTAATCCTCTCAGAGGAAGGTGAGCACTCGCATGTGGACCCACGATTACACACAGACGACTCTGTCAGCCAAGCTCTGTAATCCCAGAGACCCTTCACAAACACACACACACATGCACATGCACATATGCATGTATGCAGGTGTGCACAAATGCACAAGCCTGTCCTGTCTCCTTTCTCTTTCTTTCTCACCGATACACACTTTTATATACATATGTACGCATCAACACCCACACTATCTGGCCTGCGCTGCTTTTGTTTCTCTTATTCTCTTAGGACCTCTCTCCCTCTTGACAAATCATTTGGGATTTTGGGCGCTGATTCACAAAACCAACAGTGACAACACACTCTTACCCTTCTCACAGAGAGGGATTAGAAGGTCACGTGTCCCTGTGATTGGCCAGGGCATTGAGCCGATTGTCAGGGCACTTTGCTGTACACTGGGGGCTCAGTAAGGCTTTAGTTAAGTGAAGGGAAAGGGAAGGAGGACGCATTTCATGGCATGGTGAGGGTTTTTACCATGTGCTCTATAAGCCAAAATAAGTAATGGGCAGACAGTTTTTAATGTTTCATGATGAGATGTCTACATGTGTTATACAATGCATTTAAATTACAGAGATAGGCGAGAGTGCAGTAAGTAATATAGGGTTAACTATACCTCTGTGCTACCTCAGAGCACAGACATTTAATACCGTTCAAAAGGCACATTTTAAGATTCCCTCCTTATGGAAAACCAGATCTATGAAAACATTATTCTTAATAGAAACCTCCAATGTATTTATGTTTAAGCAAATAGTTTAATAGCCCCTTTTTGCGATGCTTTAAAGTTTTTTTTTTCCACTAATGGTTTCAAATATTTTGGAAGGAGTTTGCAGAGTTTGCTCAGTTAAACATCAGTAAAACATTCATTTGCAGATTGTAGGTTGGCAAGATCTGGAGGTAGATATTGAAGAACTGTAATTGGACTTCATGCCCTTTGGCTCAAAACAAGAAGGGTAATATAAGAGTCAACTGTAGACAATTATATTTACCTCAGATATAAGGCTTCACATATAAGGAGAACAATATCTCAGTGAGTTGAGAGACATCCCTGTATATCCTGTATGTATATTTTACTTTACGTGATAGAATAAAGTCTAAATGTTTTGACACAAATCATGTTGAAATATTAATAATTTTAATTAATTTGTCATTTACTCAAAATGATTTTTTTTCTTATATGCAAATGAAAATTTTTAGGTTTTATAATAACTCTAGGGCTTGTTGTGTTCTTGTTTATTGCACAAAGCAGGTGTTCTCTACGTTTTATATACATTTTATAGTGCCAATGAAAAGTGTAGGGCTTAACCTCACCATGTGTATATTTACTCATTTTAAACAGATCTCACTGTGCTAACTGTTGTGCATGTTAGAAATGTTTATCCAAGTGTGTGTGTTTTGTTGTTGCCTCAGGAGCACTCTCTGTGTATCTTCATAAGAGCTGCCATTACTCATAAAACTTAAAAAAATAATAATCTCAAGTAAATACCACAGTCCTTGAGTGGTTTATGGTGGATCGAATGCATATATTTGAATATGTCCTGGTTTTTGCATAATGATGCAAACTATTCTTCTGTCTCTATCTAGTAATTAGCAGTGACGTTCAGCAACTTTCTCAGTATGCTTGTAAGTGGATGGGGGTGTGTGGGGTTTGTTCACTGGGGTGTTAAAGATCACAGAGGAATATATCAGCCTTTGATGTTTAATTGTATTGTAAAACACACTTTAGAATATTTCTGCATAAAGTAGACTTCTGGCTGTGCTGTGCTTTGTGTTTGCTGTTTCTTTGTGTGTTTGTCTGTCAGTATGTGCCGTTTGTCTGGGAGGTGTGTGTGTGCGCGCATGCATGTTCAAGTTTATGTTTTGTCTTTGTGTATCTGTGCGTTGGGATGTTTGTGCTTCTGTATGTGTGTGTTTTTTTTTTGGTCAGAGTTTTGTGAGGTTGTTGCTGGTGTATATTGAAATGAAAATGCATGTTTTTCTTTTTCTCCTTTATTCTCACACTGAAGAGGGTAGGATTTGATGTCTGGGATGATGGAGCAGTCTGGAAAACAGTGTCAGTGTGAAGGCTGAAAAGACAAACTGAGAAGACAGATGCGCACGAAAACAGTGAAAGACACACACGGAGAAAAACGCAGATAGAAATGTATTTGAGCTGAGGTTAGTTAGAGCAGGGTGGGTAAAATAATTCGGCCTCTGATCAGGTAAAGAGTGATGCTTTTTGTGATGTCATGCCTAAACACAGTGATCTAGATGAACAGGATGTCCTGCCTTGTCTTCATCCTGTTTCCTGTTTCCTGCCTGGCCTGTTGGTCATTATTACTGCAGCTGCCTGCTGGGTGGTCTGTGCTCAGCAGTGCTGACCACACAATCATATCGTCAGCTGCAGCCCACCTAAAGAGACACCCAAAACACCTCACCATACTTGAGGCTTGCTCTGTGAAATATTTGGATATGGAGAGAGTCTTGGGAGGCGAGCACACCAGAGTGCAGGGAGAGGAGGACTTTGAATGATAAGACAAAGAGAAACATTTAGAGTAGAACAGAGGTTGGATGCCTTGGTCTAAACACTGGATGGTTCAGATCAGGCTCAGCAGGACTTAAATGTTAAAATGAGAGTTACAAGCTTATAAATTAGTTCATTAACTTCCCCACTTGACACTTATAGCAGCTTCCTTCCATATTTTATTAACATGTGATTGACTGAATATTAGTCAGTGAGATCTGGAGCACCTATAGTGTGTCATTAACTCCTGTTCTATAGGTGAAAAGACATGTTTTCTTTCCATGTAAGGACAGAAGTCAGATTCTCTGATAAAACAATTTAAATGCTGAGAGGTAACTTCTTACACTCTGATATATTTTCAGTGAGAGAGAGAGACACTGCTCCTCCCCTCCCCTCTCCTACCTGCCTTCACCATCTCCCTTTGGTGTGGGACACCATTTGGAATATACCCAATGCCAACAAAAAAAAAAGAAAAAAATGCTGTGGAGAAGGGGGGCGAGTGAGAAAAAAATGTAGAAATGTTTTCCAGTGGCTGTAATTTATCTTTGTCACAACTGCAACATAGCCGAGTCATTCTGCAACAGAGTCCAGTGAGACGCACAGAGGTAGCTCTGTGCCTTGGCCTCACACAAGCTCACATCCATCTGAAACCGCTGCTCGCTCGGCTGCCACAATCTGTGTTGCTGCTGCCGCCGTCACTGCTCCTCATCCACGCCGCTGCTGAGCTTCACTATTGGGTATTTTTAGCAGAGCTTGTGTTCACACAGAATTCAGAAGAATTGAATTTTACTCAGTCAGGCTTTTGTGTGATGTTGCTTTTGTAATGAAACAATATAACACAAAATTTCCAATAATAGGCAGCACGATTGATATCTTTGTTTTTTCCCCTATGCCAAGGAAGAATATTACAGTTTTAAATATGACACTTATTTTTCAGTAGATATTTGGGCTGCGTCTGTAACTGTTCAACTCCAAGGGGAGCGTGCTGTTGAAAATGCTGTTAACACTGTCAAAGTCGTGAAAAAACTATATAAGAATCTATGCTCAGTGCTCTCTGCAGAGCACACAGCTTAACCAGGGGGTGTCCTGCCAAAGTCCACACAACTGTTCCTTTTCCACTGTCATCTGTGCCATTCCCACACCAGAGGCCAGCCTATAAAATAATGTACAGCACGGGACTGACATGACCTGACTATTTCTCCGCTGATAAAAACAAAGAAAAATAATAAGAAGAAAAACAGAAAGAAATGTATTAAAACAAATTTTAAGGAAAAACATGAATTAAGCTAAAACTTTTCAGCTAAAGTGTATTTGAAATCAAACTTAATAACACATACAGGGTGGAGAAGAGTAAAGCAACGCCCACCACACACACCCCTTTTGTCTCTCTGTCATTTTTTTCTTAATTTTTTTTTTTTCATCCCAGCTCCCTTCTGCGCAGTGATGTATGGCTTTTTTCCTACAGTGGCTCTTCCAAAGTGCAGCTCGTGATGTCATTAATTTTATTCATACTTTATGGATGCTCTGTCTGGGAAAAAAAAGGAGAGAAAACGAAGAGGGACGATGTGAGAAGAGAGGGAGGAAGATAGAGAGAAAGAGAGAGAGAGAAGCAGAGTGAGAGAGGAGAAGAGATGGTGTTGCGGAAGGAGATTTTCAGTGCAGTTGCATGTATAATGAATGAGGGGGCACTTTGTTTGAAACTCCAGCCCGGCGCTTCACTTCAAGGTTTGCTGGGCAGAGTGGGGCCTTGTGATCTCACACCAGCCACTCTCTTTATCCTGCCAATAGATGCTTTCACCTGGCACTGTGGTTCGACCCAGTGGAAAAACAAATAACCTTGTGTGTGTGTATAAGAGAAAGAGAGGGAGGAAAGGGGGGGAGGGAGTGACAATGGAATAAGGGATTGGGTGGAAGGGGTGAGGAGTGGGTGAGAGAGAGGAAAGAGGTGAGTTTGTGTAACAGCACCATTGCAATGACGGCCAGACGATACTGAGGAGAATACTGGCACCTAGCCCACACTTCCTAAATAGTGCTCTCTACAGAAATAGCTCAGCCTTGATATTGACTTTTGTCTGCTGTGTGTGTGGATGTGTATGTTTGAGCATGCTCAATAGGAGGATTTAGATGCTTTCATTGTCTAGTAAAGACTTTTTTTCCATTTTGGATATTGTTCTTTTTCTCATAAATGTGTGTGTTAAAGTACGTGAGACAGGGAGTCTTTATTTGTCTTTATTGTTATGGATAAAAATGGCCTCTGTCTTATTTTTGGCCTAGTGCTGGACTCATGGCTTTATAAATAGCTAAGGAAGTGCGGGGGATACCTGTCGTGGCTCAGGCCTCCCTCCAGCAGAGTCCCAGTTCCTCCACGTCACATCCATCCACCGCCGGCCCACTCCAGGCTACGACGGAGCAGCCCCCTTGGGGGCTGAGCAAAACAGGATGGGACTCAGAGTGAGGGTGTGAGAAAAATCAGTCTCTGGAGTGTAACACTAAAGAGCTCGCAGTTTAGCATGAGAAGCCTGAGCCGACACTGTCAGATTTAGTAAAGAACAGATGAAAAACTACAAGCTAATTTCTCTTTACACATACTGAGCAGAGTATGAGGCTTTAATAAGAGAGTCAAGATGGCAACACAGTAGAATGAGAACTGTGTTTTTCAGCATTCAGTCTGAATCTGAGGTCACATGGTTTTCTCTCCTCTCTGACATCTATAAGCAGAGGTGCCTTGTTAATTTCAGTCAGCACTGACTGTTAACTTGCTGTCAGTGTCAGGGCGGCTTTCTTTACTGGCAAAAGGTTTAGATTATCCGGGGTCATTTTTAATGTCTTAATTATGTGGGCAGATAAGACTCATGTTGAGTTAACCCTATTTTCCTTCACTGAACGTCACACTTCTCAATCACACATCTAACTGTTTGGTTTTAAAGCTGCATTTACCACCCTGAGATGCTCTTTGATCATAAATATGAGCACCACCCCTGCTACATAACCCACTCTGTAAATGAATGACACTCTGTATCTTGGCCCTTTCATAATCATATTATGAGTAGAAAAAGAGAGAGGGAGAGAAATCATTGAAAAGCTTTACTGCCCTTGGTGGACTGTCTCCTTATACAGCGAATGAGAAATTCTTTCTCTTTTTTTTTTTTTTTTTTTGCTTTTCCCTCCCCCTCTTTCTGTGAAGGGAATTGTGCTGCCTGTTATTAATGTGCTTTTGACAGCTTAATTTGATAAGCGGGCTACTTGTTAAAGAAACCTTGGATTGTTCTCATAGCAAGAACATGCTTTTTTTTTTCCCTTCCCGTGTTCTTCAAAATGCTGCCGCACAATCTGTCGATGACCCAGTTCTGAGAGATGGTCGAAAACAAGGAAGAGCAATGCAAAATCCACAGGGAGAAGAAAGGAGAGAAGGCAAGAGGGTAGTGGGAGAGAGAAAGATGGAGCGAGAAAGATACTATAAGTAAGAAAGGCACTTGTGGGAAGTTAACTCAAATGATTTTTTTTCTTTCTTCCATCTCCCTCCTGCATCCTTCTCACTCTTCCTCCTCCTGCACTGAACAGCCTACCTTCTTGGGCTCCTTTTCCCTCTAGCCTAATCGGAAGAGAAACGCTGGGAACGATAGCAGGGATTAGCTTCCACTGCTCGCCAGCTCCCCTCGGTTAAGTACACGTGTAATGAGTTGTTTATTTGGGATAATGCACAGTAGGAGAAGCAGAAGCCCAGAGCTGCCCTCACCTCCCTCCTCCTCCTGCTGCTTACATAGATACACCACAGACCTAAAAGTAAATGTATAACAGCCAGTAATGCAGTAATGTACATACAGCATACGTGGTGTGAACACTGACGTGTGCAGGTGTGTGAGCAGATATATACGTTCACACACTCAAACACATCCTCCCATACATTTTTTCCCACACACAGCTGTGATGCAGGTCACTTGCTGTGGTAAGTTGCACAGAGGGAGGAAAACGGGTAGTTTGTGTTTAAAGTATTCAGCGAAGTGTGTGTTTGTGTGTGTGTGTGTGCGTGTACATTCTCAGGCCTTCTTGGGTCATGAGGCTAGGGGATTTTTCTCAGGGTGAACAGAAGGGGAAGAAATTGAATGATATGAGAAAAAATGAAGGGAAGGAACTGAAAGGAGGAAAAAAGGGGATATGTTGTGCCCACTAGTCTGTGCATGTGTCCACTGCTGTCTGCGTCTTGCGTGTGCGCTAAGTTTGTGTGTATGTACATGAAGTGGAAAAAGCTGTTGCCTTGTTGGAGGGGACGTGCTCTGCTATCATTAGCAGAAGGGGGGGTTAGGGTGGGAGGGGGGGCAGGCGAGGTTATGTGAACGGTGCAGCTGTGCTCGCAGCAGAGGGATTTGAGTGGAGGGGTGGGGTGGAGAAGGAGAAGGGTGGTGGTGGTGGTGGTGGGGGGACTCCAGGCAGCCAGGTCCTTCACTGAACCACCAGCTTGCAAAGCAGACGAGAAGGGAGAGAGAGAGAGAGAGAAAACAACCAAGTAGCGAGCCTTGCGAAGAAAACACAACTCACCGCCGCCCCCTCTGTCCGCCACCCCCCCACACACTCCTTCACTCCTCCACTTAAGCCCTTTATTTCCCATAAAAAAAAATAAATAACAACTGATGCTTGATGGAAAGGATAAGAGTGCAATAGAGAGAAAGAGTAGGGGAAAAAAGAAACTTCATGTATATACAGTTCAACATCAGCTCTTGCAGACATTTGTCATCGTATCTTCCATTTGCCTCTTTTAATGATAAAACTAACCACAATTATCTTTAGGTAACTGTAACACAAAACTGTTCGCTGCCTTTTTTCATTCAGGGGGATTTCCCAACGACTTGACTTACTGAAATCATTCAAATTTGTTTAAAGCTTCCTCCTCGCCTCTCTATTTTCCTTCCGCTGAAAAAGTTGGAGCCCACGTAGAGAAAGGATGGCAGACGGAGACCCAAACTCGCTTGTCAACCCGTGTGATCTGTCGCTGTAGAGAGACAAGGCAGAGGTGGCTGAGAGACGACACAACACAGAATGGTAACGGCGTGCACTGCTAATGCATTCAGCCTGCCACCGTATCCAACAACAAGGCAAAATATCACACAACTCACTTCACAAGATGTTCCTACAACAACATCAACAATAACAGACGTATAAATGCACGAGGCTCGCGCAGACAGGCATTCAGTCATACAGTCGCGCACACACATGCATAAATAACTATACGCAGCATGTTAAAAACCAACCATGAGGAACAAGAATTTGAAAGCAAACAAACAAGTAAGAATGTAAGCAACTTGTCTGAGACTTTGTGACAGAAAAAATAAATGAAAAATGAAATAAAGCACCTTTTTGTTTTAGGAGAAAGAAGCTAAAATGCTGTGGTGAACCATGCGTTTATATTTTAGAATATGAAAAAAGTTGATAGAAAAAAAAAACGAGGCTTCCTGGCAGTCTTTAGCATAAGTGTGAGCTACGTCAAAAGCACAATGGTGAGCGCTGAGCTAAAAATAGAGTGTGGTCAAACAGCAGTGGTGCTTTGGCAGGAGGGTCATCTCTGTGTGATACAGCGGCCTTCGCTGTAGTCACATATTGAGAGCAGAGGCACACCGCCAAAGCTTGTAGATTCTCAGCAGTAATTCAATATTTGTTTGTCTCTATTATTTCATTCTTCCCCTTTCTCCTTTCCCCCTCTCTCTCCCTCTCTCTTGCTTATGGGGGTTAAGTAACAGTACGCTTTATCAGATTACTGGGTCTGAGGTCTCTTTCAAACCTCTCTTTGCCATCTTGATGTTATGCAGCTGTGCAGACTCTTTAATCACACGCTATCTTTTTTCACTCACCCTCTCCTCCTCTCCTCCCTTCTTCTCGTCCTCCCTCCTCCCTTAACATATGTTAATTGGCTGCTTTCTGTGACAAATTACGAGCGCTCACTTTGATGAGGTCGGGTTGTGATGGTGCTGGGAGTGGAGTACAGTGGAACTGCCAGACCCTCACCAGTTCCCCCCTTAACCACTCCAAAAAAGAGCGCGGCACCCAGCCGATGACTAATGAGAGGCTTGGGCTCGGTCTGGCCTTACTTGAGCCTTGGTGGGGCCACTCCCCTAAACAGAGGCTGATCTGTAGGTACCGTATGCTGCCGCACGCCCTACACACTCCATACAACCTTTCGCCTCATGCACCCCACCACCTCTTGCTCTGGGAACTGTAACACACTGTGAGAGTAGAAGAGTTCAGGCTCTGTACTGGAAAAGACTTCTATTTTTTTATTTTGATTTAATCCCTTTCTTTATGTTTTAAGGCACGTAAATTGGACTTGAAACAAAGCACAGGAATAACATAAATTATAAATGCAGCGCATGCAACTTGTGTCTCAAGTTACAGTGAGTGTGTGTCTGTGTGTGTGTGTTTGTGTGTGTGTGTGTGTGCGTGTGTGCCTGTGGCAAAGAGACAGTGCCTGGAAACATTAAACCAGCCTTGCTTAAACAAACACTAACAGTGGAACAATTTCTGTTTAATGATGCTCAGCGTCAACAGGGAAACAATGCACACCAATAATCAGCACAATCAGCTTGTGGTCACAAAAAAAAGAGCAAAACCTGACATCATCCGAGTAGATTTTTTTTTTGTCTGTAAGTGTTAGTGTTGGCGTTGAGGTGTCAAAATGTGACTCTGTCTTGCTTAAATCTGTCCTGCTGTATCTTTTGCTTCATCTCTTTTTATCTGCCACCATCTCTCTCTCTCTCTCTCTCTCTCTCTCTCTCTCTCTCTGTCACCATCTTTCTCTCTCTTCCTACTCTATGATCTAGGTTACTTGGTTTCCTAGCAGAGCACAGGGACCGGAGAAAGAAAAAAAAAAAGAAAAAAACAGAAGGTCGAATCTATGAAGGACATCCTTGTTGAAGTGTGCAACCTTCTACTTCTCTGCAAATTACCCACACACTGTGCATAGGCTCAAAGCAGAGCATTGGCTCTAATGTCAGCCAAGCAAGGCTGCGACCATGACATGTAACGCTGTTTGGATGTCACAGCAACAGGGAGAGGTACCAAGTAGTTGCCTATATAAAAAAAAATCATCACTTCACGTAATAGTATCATTGTGGTATCCAAATTTGCTGATGAAGCGAGATGAGGAAAAATAGTAAATTCCACAACTTCCTCGTTGTTATATGCTGACTTAAGTTACAACAAACAAACCCGAAATGGGAAATCAGTCTATTTACCTCTTCCCATCAGCAAGTATGTAAAACAGATGACAGCCCATAAGCAAGTACACGACCCCATAGCTGCAAGGCTGACACACACACACACATGCGTGTAGATGCACACGGGTGAAAAATGTAGCTGGTGAAATAACAAGTGCACCAAGCACCTTTGTGGTTGTGTGAGGGTTAGCCATGTTAGCATTAGCCTGCAGGCCTTAATTGAGGCCAGGAGGGAACATTTAATAATTGCTGTCACAAGATCAAATTTAATTCTCCTCTCTTCCCAGCCACCACTGCTGTAGGGTAGAGTGAAACAAATTGTCATCAGAGATTTCTAAATGAACAAAGCTTTTAATTAGGGTGATTAGAATACTGTGGTAAAGAGAACGAGTATAGGGCTGGTTGTAGGGGGGGGGGGGGGGGTGATGAAATCATCAGTGGATTGTCTTTGTGATGTTTATGGTGGTGATACAGTCAGGGGTGAGGGTTACTGGGTGGTTGCACCTCTACATAAGTAAGCAATTTTGTCCCCTAGAAATTACATCACATATTACACCAATGATAACATGTACAAGTCTACATAAATTCACTAACGCCACTATAATGTTGCCATAGGCAACAGCAGCATTCTTTATGTTTATCATGCTAATTTAGCAACCTGCAATAATTACTGTAAAATTTGGTATTTAGCGTGTAGCTTGGATCAGTCAGTTTTTAGACACTTTAGAGTGTACTACATTGGAAGTCATGTTTTTTTCAAATAGCACAGAATAGCTATCACACATTTTCCAGTAATTGGTTGTTGCATTTTGCAACCTCACCAGTAGATGCCAGTAATTTCAGAACACTGGTCCTTTAAAGTTTGTGAAATATTATATATATGGCCTATATTCATCCAGGCCAGGATGTTTAAATAAAAGAGTTGCCTAAAAATATTCATAAAAAGACATAATATCATAGTCACTATTTGTGCATATTGTGCTTCTAGTCAAGATCGTACTGATATTTTGGCAACAAATTAACAGTATTATGTATTTGCTGTTCTAAATTATCAAAACTCTGACACAAACACACACACATACACACTCTTTCTGCCCTCCTCCCCTCCCTGGAGAACATTGCTAACATCCTGAGACATTGTCATACTCGGCAGAGAACATAATTGGGTGAATATGTCAGTGCTTTGTGTTCTTAGTGACATGACTCCCGGCTGTTCCTGTGGGGGCTGGGTACACTCATCGAAGGGTTTATACTGTGGTTCCAGGGCATTGGCATATTGTTCATTACGGCGTCGCTTGTTTGATGATAAGCAGAAAACAACATTTTCACTGCACCTAGTGTTGTGAGAGTGTGATGATTTATGCGCATGTGTGCGCTGATTTTCTGTTCCTGTACATTCAGTCTGCAGCTGGTTACACCTGTGTCCTTCGGCTTACAGTGCAACATGTGAATAGGGACAGTGGTTTACACTGAGTGGAGGGAGACAGACAGAGATGGAGACAGAGAGAGAGAGAGAGAGAGGAAGAAGTGAAAGAAAACTGTGGCTCTTTTGGTAAAGTGAAACTTAGTGAAGTTATTTGTGTTTAAACATCAGATGTGTGTATCACCACAATCGGCACCACTTCCATGTTAAAAACCATTTTCAAACCTCTTATTTTAATCCTTTGTGTGTACTCTGCTCTGTTTGCCCTTTGTACTGTGTCACTCCTATTAAATTCTTTTTTTTTCTCAATCATCTTTTCTATCTCGGCTTTATACGTGAATACCTCCATTGCCCCTCCTTATGCTCATGCCATGGAAAGACTGAATGTACTAAATGGTGATTCATTCCAGCCTTTCCGGGGCCTCTCCAAATTGTGGCTTGCCTTTACTTCTGCTTTTTCTTCTCTTCTCCTTTTTTCTGATACCATTTTTCCACCTTAGAGGATGTGTGTGTGTGTGGTGGGTTGTGGTCCACTAGGTTTATTTGCTTATCACTCATGGCTATAAACCTCTATCACAATAAAAAGCTGCTGACTATTGACAGGGAATGTCTTTTTTTTTTTTTTTTAACCACGACGGCTAGTTTCTCCCCATCTCTGTTTGTCTGGCTCCACGTTGCTTTCACGTGTGGCCTGCTCATCTGCCTTTGGCCTCGCAGCTGCAGCTTTACAGCTCTTGGCCTCCTTTCAAAGGTAGGGAGGGGGGGAGTGGTTTGACGCATTGTGTCAAGTCATTTTGTCCTTGGGGAAGTCAGCATTGGGTTATGGAAAGATGGCTCTCACCTGTCTCCATACTGGCTCTGACGGATGGCTACCTGTCTCCGTTGCTGCTCTGATGGCCCAAGGCCTGTGTTTCCCGGTGCTGAGTGAGATGCACAGCTGCCCAAACGGAGGACAGTCCTCTGTGCTCCTCTACCTACATTTCTATCCACTCATTATGTTTACCTAATACTACAAAGCTGTAGGCAAAGCTCTTCATGCATAATTAAGTATCTATATGCAAAAAAAGAGTGATTTATATTGTTTAAATATGAAGTTGTAGATTTTGAATACTGTTGAGTTCTCTTCCAATACAAATTAGGAAACACTCAACCTACTTTCATTGGTTTCATGAGGTGGTGTGAATTGGAAGTTAAAATATTTTGATCAAATTTTTAGCTACCACTAAACATGCATACATTAAAATAAGAAATCCTTTACACTGTAAATGGGGTTTTTTTTGTACCAAAAATGTTCAGACCAGTCGATGTTTTCTCAATATATGTGTTACATCATGGGAAAAGTTAAGAGTTCTTTGTTCCTTTCAAATGATTTATTAGTTCCCTTATAAATCTGAGGATATGGCCTCATAGCCATATAAAACCAAGCGACCTGTTTTAAGGCACTCCAAGTAAGGCTTGAAGTATTTCATATTCAGAAAGCCCATTGCTACTGTTTATTAGTCCACCATCATCTGCAAATGAAGGGGG
This sequence comes from Parambassis ranga, assembly GCF_900634625.1. Taxonomy (NCBI): domain Eukaryota; kingdom Metazoa; phylum Chordata; class Actinopteri; family Ambassidae; genus Parambassis; species Parambassis ranga. The sequence continues at coordinate 11,208,886 of NC_041030.1, read as the reverse complement.
AGAATGGTTTTGATTCCCCGTGAATGCTCTGTAAAGATGTGCGATTGAGGGAAGGAAACACGTTCAAGCACCTTTGATTGTCTGTGTCTGCTAATGTCACATCCTTCCCCCATGAGCTGTGTGCCTCTGTAAGTGTGTTTCCTGCCTTTCTATCCCCCTAAGACCACAGGGCAGAGCTGTTGGATTGAAGAATAAGAGGGGAAACAGTGCTGACAGGATTACATTAGTATAGAAATCAATTAAATTAGAAGTTGACGTATGTAAGTTTTAAGTTGGGAAATTGGTTGAACCTGGGTTGATGAGCTCATCTCGTGGCGCTTGTGCTGCTACTTATAACACCATACTTTATCCCATAATGTCAATCATGCTTACGAGTGCCTGGCACAGTGAATAAAACTTGTGCCAACCACAGGCTATTGGCTTGCTTTTCTCCTCATCAATAGACAGGTGTCTCAGTTCTAAGGCACATGCAGATTGAAAATAGAATACATGTGAAACCATCTCTGTCTCGCTAATGATCCAACTAAACCATGATCTAATAGAGAGAGACAGGTGAAGACATATCCTCCAACACACGCAGACACACACACACACAGACACAGCAGCCTCTCAAATTCAAGTTTAGCTAGAAATGCTCACTGGGAAAAAAAAAGAGGAATGAACACATTATAAGATGATCCACCACTATCACTCTAATCCCCAGATGTACATGTGGCTAATCTCTTTAGCTGCTAACATGTTAAATTAGCCCTAATATCTGCTGAGATTCAGAGCTATAGAGGCCCACCTACGTGTGGGCTACCGCCCAGGTTTAGGTCACTCTTCTCCCCTAGCGCTCAAAAAAAAGAAGATACAGACATTGGAGTGGAGGGGGGTGGGGGCGGTGGGGGTTGAGGGAAGTAGCAGTGATAGCCATTCGTCACCCTGCCTATCTCGCTCTGACAGATGGGGAGTGCAGCGTGCCACATAGAGGAGTCACTGCCTGTAATGACATTAGAGGCACAATGAGACCTGATACACATTTTTCTGTTCCCATCCTGCCTGGCCATCGACTCGCTCCTTTGCTTGATCCTTCCCCTCCTCTCATTTCTGCTGCTATATCTCCATCCACCCTTACAAGAGATAAAGTGCTGTGCACCACTGTTTCCAAATCAAAAGCACGCACACACACACACGCACATGAATGCACTGAAAAACACATACACGTTTATACAAGCAAACAGGCACAGAGCTAGAGCGAAAAACACAAAGAAACCTCCAAAAATCTACAAATCTGAAAAAAATGTTCCTGAGCAAAAAAAAGAAAAAAAGGAAAAAAAAATCTACGTGACAGAAATGCTTTAAAAAAATGGAGCACTGTGAGTGTGTACTGACGTTCAGATTGTATTTGGAAAACTATATTAAAGCACTTTTTTTCGTCCTCCTCTTCAAGGAAATGGGAGTTTATTTAAAAAGAGTGAACGTTTATTTAACGTACCATACACCTCCTAAAAGGTTTACTTACTGCAGCGTAATATGTTATTTCAAATCCTCACAACCACATTTCCTAGGAGGATACAGCACACTAGCATTATATATGTGAGGATACTGGGATTTGTATATATATGTCAGGAAGCTGCCCTATGTATATAGGTCTATCTGCATTATAATGGCAATATATATATATATGTATCTGTGCTGCCGAGGTGGAGTTTCTTAGAAAAAATATCGCCAATCCTGTCATGATAAATCACCCTCCCCAATTTGCTATAACATGTAGAATTAGGATTTGATAATATCAGCATCAGCAGAATCCCCTGCACAGTACATTCACAGGAGTGCTGCTTTCATTCTTAACGTCTTTGCCCCACAATTCTCTGAATGGCGAAATAATCGAAGCGATGATCGTGCGCAACTTTTTTTTCTTGGAAACAAAAGTTCATGTGCGTTTCTCCTTATTTTGTTGTCACTGCCCTTCTTCTCCTTCACAAACAAAACTGTAGATGTCTTTCAAGCTGATAAATGAGTCCTGAACATGAGTCAAACTAAAGTTCCGCTTTTTGTCTTTTTTTGGTTGTCCCCTTTGATTCAAGGGAGTCGTCTTCGGTCTATGTCCTCAATAACAAAGCCACATTAACAAGCACCCTACAGACGTCTATTAGAATGTGAAAAAGCGCCATGTGCTGTATATTAGTTTTTAGTGACTAAACACTTGGGAGAGAGGCGACCTAGAATCAAGCCTTGTGGTGCACTGAGTGTATATGTTCTCATTGTCCTCTCAGCTACACTTCTGAGACACAGAGAGAAAATGCTCATTAGATCTATGTGCTGAATCGCTGCTCCCTCTCCATCTCTCCCATCCTCCCCCAACCTTCATCTCTCTCTCTCTGTCTCTCCCTCTCTCTCTCTCTCTCTCTCTCTCTCTCCATCCGTCTGCTTAACAGATGGGAGGGTCGTGGGTACAGCTCTTCCCCTCCCCCTGGAGAGGCCTGGTGCCTGTTCAAAAGATTTCTCTTTATGCTTCACTCCATTTCCCTCTCTTCACTCCATTTCTGTTTTCTTCTCACCCACTCGTTCTTCTCTTTCATTGTCACCTGTCCAACTCAAAGCTCGAAGATATAAAACAAGCAGAGGAGCAACCGTTGTCCTTCTGTCTGGTTGATGCCAGCGTGATCTCTGACCTTAGCAAGTGGCTGCTCGCCCTCCCTCCAGTCACCAGGCTAGTGTGAATGCAGGCATACCATTAGAGTGGTAGAGCACAGCGAATATAAAGGTTGTTTTTTTGTGCATTCTTTATTATACATTATCTCTTTACCCCTTTCCCTACTTCTGGATTAGTAAATTGGCTTAAAGTGCACAAGCCTGTTAGTTCTTTCCCTGTCTGTCACTGTGTGTCATCTTTTTCCTCTTATGACTGTCTCACCTCTTTTGCCCTCTCAAGGTCAGGTGTCAGTGTCAGTGTCCTGCAAAACATTCCTGCTGAGGATGACTGTGGTGCGTCGTTTGACCGTGTTCACTAAGCAGTGCCGTCTTCCCTGTGTTTCTCGCCATTTCTCTGTCTTGGCGTCATGAGGCTAAATTGGATTTAGTGATTCAGTGGTAATCTGTTAAGTTAACTGATGCTCTATCCACCACAAGGGAAGGAGAGGGAATGGAGCCCAATGAGGAGGTGGGCACTCAGTTCTTATCCAGGAGCCTGGCACTCATATGGGACGGGGGCGGGTGTGAGGAAAAGTGGGGGGTAGTGGCGGGAGGGCGGGGGGGTGGGAAGAGAGGGGATGGAGGAAAGGCAACTTGTGTGTAGGAGGAGGTAGAGGAAACAGGAATGAAAAGGGATGGGGAAGGGAGGGGGGGTGGCTGAGGTGGGGAGGCACCGACACGGGGCTAAGCGGCAGCAGAACCTTACCTCAGGGAGTGTTGGCTGATGCTGGGAGCCAAAAGCAGGGATTAAATGTTCAGGACACAGGCTTAATCTTAGTGTTAATGTTACGTAAGGCCTAAGGTGTTGCCCCAGCGGGTGTTGACATTGAGAGGTTCAGCTCTGCTCAGTGGGCTGTGGGAGGAACAAGGCGGAGGTGGAGGCCAGGAGGCAGGGATCATGGAGGTAACGCCTCCTTGTTTGGAGCGATGCCCGGGCTGGGTAGTGTTGAGTACAAAGACTGGGAGGGGATGATGCTGTCAGCCTGTGATTGAGGTACGCCGGCTTGATTGATATCCTTGTCTGGCTGTCTTGTGCCAAGCGCCTTAGTGTTGGCTTGTAATCCTAGTTTGTCTGACAACATCCTCTTTTGTTTTCTTCCAGAGGGCAGCTCTTTGTTTTTCTGTCTGTGGATGGGTGTGTTTGCGCAGAGCAATGCTAAAATGTTTTGGATAGCCTCTTCAGAGAGCTGCCACAGAGTTATTTTAGATCTTGTTATTATTATGATGGTGCAGTTTGGCTGTTGTCCTAACTGCCAAATGATGCATTTATGTCCCTATCTCAATTCTTCCATAAGTGGGTGTATTCCAAACCATCATCTCAGGAAGTTTCTTGTCATGCATTTCATCATTGTTTAGACTGCATTGTCTCACTTTGTTTGCACTTTTTGTGTGATGAAAACTCTTGGCAGACAATCTCAAAAAATGTGATGTTAGTTCTTAAATAGGATTTACATTTACTGGATCTATATTTTGCATAATGGACTCTGAAGGCCCACATTATTGTATTGTCTTATTGTATTGACTGAGCTGAACGCTTCTCTAAATGTTGAAAACATGCGTGCATTTTCTGTTGCACATAGGAAGACCTATGGTCGTCTGCTGCTGCCACAAGCCTGGGTTTGTCACTGAGAGCCACAGTGACAAACCCAGGAAGATGTCTTTATTATGAGCCTTTATTATCAGTGTTCTCCTCTCTCACAAAAAGGTCAAGCGAATATGTGCTGAGCTCAACTTCAAATCTTTCTTGTGCTTCCTCATGCATGTTACTCAATAAACACATGGATTCAGGTTAGGTGAGGGTGGTGGTGGGGAGGGGGGGGCAGTGCATTACAATGTGCAGGTATGTGTGCGGTAGTGTGCAAAGGAGAGAATATGAAAGAGTGAGGAAAAGAGCAAGGGGTGTTTGAGAAAAGAGAGAGAGAGAGAGAGTGATAGAGAGAGAGACTGAGACTGACATGTCTTTTGGTGAAGCGGTGTCGTCTTCCACATCAATGTCTGATGCTTGTGCTGCCAGGTGCCGGAAATCTGGTTCAGAAAGGAGAGAAGAGAGAAGAAGGGGAAAGTAGAGAAAAAAAGGCAGGGTAGATGGAGGATTTTTTTTTTTTATGTGACGGCGCTGACAGCTCCCCTGCATTGCACTGAGCTTAAATAATGGGATGCTCATTTGCATAACGAGGGACGTTATCACCTCTACTGTCAAAAGAAAACACAACAACAGTTCTTCTGCTCCTCCCTGAGATAGATTGGGTTGGCCTACTTTAGCACTCTGGAGAGATGCACTGGAGCTCTGGCTTAGCCAAGCTCACACAAGAGCATGCACACATGTATACACACACACACATGCGTGCACACACGGACACACAGTCACTCACTCATGCAAACTTTTTGGAGCGCAGCTTTCTTTTTGCAGTCCAGCACATCAGCTGCTTGACTCCACCAATGATACACAGGTACACACACTCAACTGTGCAACACAAACAAGTGCTGGATAAAGATCATGGTTTGGAATTTTGCTTGATTTCTATCTCTCACCCTTTTAAGATCGCATCATGGCTCTTATTCTTTTGGCTTTGTTTTTCCAGAACATGGGAAGACTGAGCTTAATTTTACATCTGTATTCCATCCTGCAGCTCACATCTGCCATTTTGGAGATGAGCTGCAGATTAGAAAAAAAAAAAGTTGCGTCTGGCACTTCCACTGTCAATACAGTGCAGTTTCATGGGAAGAAACAAAATGTATTTCTCAGTCTGGAGGTAATGTTACAGTGTTGGTGATTAGAGCGTTTAAGTTAGCGGCACTTCCAAAACACTGTCAAACTCTCTGTGAACGAGGCGAGATCCTGACAGCGCTGTCTCCTCTCATAGTCGGTGCCTGGGAAAAAAAAAATGCAAAAACTGATTTGCATGATATCGACAGTGAAAAACACAGCGGTTCTCACAACATTGTTGACAGATTCTTTGTCTTTCTTCACCCTCCCTTGTGGCTGCCATGATGCCACTTTTATTATTTTTTTCTCTCAGTATTTTGCCATATTTCATTTCATTTAATGCTGATTCTCTGCCACCCCTCCCTTTTCTGTCTTGCAGGTACAGATGCTGGAATCTTTGAGTTGATTGGAACAAATAGAAAGCAGAAAAAGACAGATAAAGGAAGAGCCGAAGAGTGAAGAGAAAGAGGAGAGAAGAAGAAGAAGAAAGAGGAGAGAAGAAAGCTTAAAGTTCTTTAGAAAGAGGAGAGAAAGAAAGAGACGGGGACGATGGGGAGGAAAAAGATTCAGATCACGCGGATTATGGATGAACGCAACAGACAGGTAAGTCCCTGGGGGATGGGAGGATGGATGAGTATGAGGATGGGGGAGAGAAGGGGTGGAGGAGGGAGGAAGGAGAAACACCCTACACCCCACATAGCCCTCAACAATGAAGGTCTTCTGGGAGTCTGGGCAATATGTGAACTGGGGGGGGGCAGATGCAGGGAAGGCAGTTATTACTTTGGGTGGAGGAGTTCCATTGGTTTATGATGCTGTGTTGGTTCCTCCGGTGAGGTCACTATGAAGATATTTCCTAAAATGGATTTACATGAAAACATTTGTTATTAAAAAAATAAACAAACAAAACAAAAAAAAAACCCTCCACCAGCCCACACACAACTGAAGCACCCTTCACACAGCCAGGCCCTCACACCATGCCACCCAGTTTAGCTCTCTGCCAGTGGAATATTACCGGGCAGAGGGTGGTAGCACGGGAGAGGCAGGGCGGGAGAAAATATAAACAAACATCCAAACAGAGATGGGATGGTCTAAGGTGACACACTGAGAAACAAACAGTGAAACAGTCATTTTCTTTAGGCTGAATCAGAAACTGTTGACCTGCTGTAGCTTTCCTCTGTTTAACTCTAAAGAAATCTAACAACAAATCTAACAACAATGAACTCTTTGCAAGACACTTCTATAACAACAGCTGGCATTACTTGAGTGAGAGATAATAAATTGTGAACAGCCTGATTCAAGCAGACACTACCGTCTGTGGCAGGAAATAGATAGAGACAGGGCTCCCTCACTGCCCTTGAGGCCTACAATCGATCACTTCCTGTGGCACAGCTGACCACTGACACTTTGTCAGCTTCCTGGCAGCCCAATTGGATCCATACGCTGCTAACGTGGCCCCTGGATCACAGGTCAAACGCATACACCGGCACACACAGTCTTGAACACAGAGTCGTTTCATTGCTTCGGAGACATCTTTATCGTCTGACATCCACAATAATGCTCCACAACTGTTTCACAGCGCACTTCATCAAACAGGCATTTGTGGCCAGAGTGAGGGGACATAAAAACCCTAAAAGACTGGAGGAGTAACTTGAGCACATTTTGACCCCTGTCATTTCTGCTCTCAAGAGAGATTACAAGTAACAAGAAGTTACAGAGAAGGAAGCAAATGATATAGTAAAGAAAGGAGAAAGTAACTAAATATGGAGGATGTGTGACACAAGTGACATTCAAACTCATGTATTTGTTATTGAAAGAGACAAAGAGACAGATCAAGAGCAAGGAGGAGGTCACAGAGTTTTAGATGAGGACTAAAACTATCGTGTTGCAGCAGTACCCACACTTCCCCCTTACTGTTATCTCAGCCCTTCTCTCTCATCCCACCTTAGACTGGGCCGGCAAGTAGCACCAGGCTCTCCGACTCCTGAGGATAAGGAGGGAAAGAGGGAGACAGGAAGGACACCTGAGGGGAATCGATGCCTGAGATATCCGGGCTTTACTTACAGGGAGATGAGGAGGCATGAGAGAAGACAGGAGAGCGAGAGAAAAAAAAGAGAGAGAAAGGGTTTACAGAAAGGAAAATCAATATATCACTGGGTTTTAGATGTTTTAATCTCTAAAAATGATTATTTATTTAGTTATTTAGTGTTTTAGAGAAGTAACAATTGCCACTGACATGATATCATCATGTCATGTGGAAAGCACCACATGCGCTGTGGAGCAAATGGTATTCAGTGTCATTCAACCTGCAGCCGAAATAAATGACATCATCATAGTTTGAGTGGGCGGAGATCACATGACAGAGACAGACACAGAAACTTAAATTTTCTTCTTTAAAGAAAAGAAAAAAAAACAGAAGCTTTGGCTTTGCATATTTTCACTTCCTTTTTGAGGAAGACAAACAAACACCAGAGGACTTTGGATAATGTTTTCTTTTTCAACCTTACATTCTTTACATACTTTTGCTCTTTTATGTCTTAAAATGTCCACTGCATCTTAGCAGATTTCTAATGTTTCTATATTTTCCATAATCCTAAAATGATTGTAAAATTGTTTTTAGATTATTTAAATATGGAATAATTTGTACTGTTATAATTGAAACAACAAAACAACCCTTTTTCAATCAGCTACATTTCCCTGATGGGAACACACTTCATAATGCAGCCCTCTTTGGAGTGGCGCCACTCTGTGTAGCTGTCAGCGCTACCTTGCCACCTACAGGGCTACACTGCCTCCCTGCCCCTGCCCTCCTCGCAGCAGTAGCATCACATTGGGCACAGGGCCTGGCTCTCTCTGGGCGGCCACTTTGGGCTGCCACCCCCAGGCCCCGAAACACTTCCCCAGAGCGGTGGCAGAAGGGCCAGGCCTCCCTGGCGTTGACTGGCTGCCCGGAGCTCCGGACAGTGGGCAGCAGTGTGTGAGCCCTGGCTCCAAGCCGCCCGACCACTCAGACCCTCTCCCAGCCTCGGGCACATGAAAGAGCCCCCTGTGCCATAAACTCATGGGCTGTACACAGAGAGCAGACTCTCTTGATCCAGCTCACACACAGATAGGCAGGCACACACACTTACACTACAAGATGCATGCACAGGTGTGTGTTTGTGTGTGTACAAAATGCTGGCAGAGACTTGAGACATAGCACATTATACCCTTGTAGATGGTGCATTTATAATCTTTGTTCATGCAAGCATAGACAAATGCATGCTTGTATTCATGTGTACACATCTAAAACACATCTATCTCTCCGGAGTCTGTCTTGGGGATCGACTAATTTACTGCAATTGGCTCTAATTAGTGTTACCTCTCCAGCCAGTATGTGCTCGGTGGGCTTAATTTAGGATGACTTGTTTGTGTGGACCGTTTTGTGTGTGTGTTTGTGAGAGAGAATCTTTGTGTGGGTTCCAAGGGGGAAGGGACCCAGGGTCAAAGGTTAAACATGGATCAGGTCATCAGTGACAGGAAGTAAAACAACACGATCTCCCAACTCCCACAAACAACAGTCGCTCCAGCAGGCAGGAAAAAAAAAAGTTAAAAAAAAAGGATAAGAAGAATACATGTTATTTTTTACGTCCCCGCATATGCTGCCTCTCTACCCTCGCCACGATAACTGCAGCACTGCAGCTGAAATAAGGGGTCTTTTTGTTTCTACGACAAAGCATTCTTTCCTCCAATCAACAGCACTGGGGTGAGAAAATGTGTGAGTGAAATTAACAGCAGGAAAATAATGAGGCCCACAGGGTAGCTCCTCACCCCTGCACCCCTCCTCTAATTCCCTGTTTCCCACCTTCCACCATCTCCTTTTACCACAGCGAGTGGCACTCTTCTCTGTCATATGTTCAGCGCTGCGAGACCTCACCTGAAAAGGACTCACTAAGCTCTCACCTTCTCTCGGCTGTTTTTTTTTTTTTTATTCTTTTGTTTTTTTTTCATTTCTCGACTTTTTTTGCATTTCGTTTCTCGTTTGCATGTTCTTCACATGGTTCATTGTGCTCTCTCACTTCACTCTAATTGTTTCCTCCTTACTATAAAGTCTTAATGGTGTGTCTAGCCTTCACACTTTTCTTTCCTTTGTTCACTATAAGACTCGTTTTGTCAGGGTTTTAATCTTTAAAGCTGTAGTCTGTTTATTATTTTTTTAATCCTGTGAAATAAAATTTTTTATGAACATATTCCGATTTTTTTACATTTATGTGTAAAAATACAATTATAAAAATAAGCCTGTTGCTCATACAGATGCTATTTTTTCCCTTTAACAACAAAACAGTAAAAATACTCAGTGGTACCTGCTCATAATCTGCAGGTCATTTACATCTTCCTTTAGATTTCTCGTTTCTTAATAAAAATTGGGATTTATAGTTTTTTTCTGCATAAATCATCTTCTGTAAAAATCAGTTTAGAAGAAAAAAGTTTTTGTTTTAGTTAAAAAAGTGAAAACGATGTGTCTTATGTATACAGCAAGATCCAGAGCGCCACACCAAAAAAGTATCCACCTCAAATGAATGAAACAACAAAGTTATTTTTGTCATTCTGACCACTAAATTGGGCCTTGCAATGTAACATCTACTTTTTTTAGCCAGTGGGTATATCCTTTTCCAGTTGCGGTTTTGCTGCATAAACAGGAACATACAGAGGAGCATAGCTGTTTCAGTGCCATACTGAAATGTTATTAGTAGCTCTGGTCAGTCAGAAGAACAATCTGAACTGACTGTGCTTTTTAAGACATCTATAACTAAAATTGGCATAATTAAGACACTGCTCTATTAGTTTTATGGGTTAGCTTTTAGCTAAAGTGGACACTTTTAATTCAAACACTGAATAAGGAAATGTTTGGAGGCTGCTGCCTCCTGTACTGTACAATGAAAGTGCCCTGGAAAAGGATGATAAGTAGGGTTTTGAGAGAGAAGAGCATAGCATATATTAGAGGTGGGACAAAGCCTCTTTTGTCATAATGCCTTTCTTAACAGCTTCTTTGGCTGTGAGGCAGAGTTCAGGCCAAGGTCTTGGGCTCCTCTTATTCCTTTTGCGTAAGCCCATGTCTTCCTGCTTGGCTCCTGACAATGGGATAAGTGTTTGTCTCAAGACAAATTGTGCTTCTCCATAGGTGACTGACATCTATGAGTGTGAGTGTGAATGTGTGTGTGTGTGTGTGTGTGTGTGTGTCCACACGGCCATGTTTGGTTTGCTAACCAGCATTTTTTTTTGGTGCCTGTCTCTCCACTCCTCCTCTTCCTTCAACTCCTCCTCCCCCCAGGGAAGAAGGCAGGAGGTGGGAAGCAGAAGCGAAGCCATTGTGAAGGGGAAGCCACTGGCCTCTTCCTGTTATGAGAGGAAATGCATACAAATGTGCTTCCTGTGCGTCCGCCCCCTCTTTTTTTTTTCCCTCCTCTTCCCTCCCGTCTTTCTCTCACCCATGTGGCAGCGACTCAGCTTCTGTCCCTCCTTTCTGTGTGTCTCTCTGTTTGTCCTGGGTGTATTTTTTCCCCTTGTTTGCCAGAAGAAATGTGACAGGTCAATTATGGAGAGCAGAATGTATTTATTTTTTCATCTTTTAGTCATAGCACACATGCAGTTAAATAAATATAAACATAGAAAGAAGAAAGAAAACTAAAAGTGCTGAATAAAAGATTTGAGGGAGAGACTGAAAGGGGAGGTGAAGGTACCTTGGTTAAGTGTTTACAGGGGCGTGTGTCTCCTGGGATGAGGTTATGTGGAGGAGGATAGGGGTGAGCGAATAACACGTGGGTTGCTGTGAGTTTATATTGTTCATTGACCATGCTTGTGCTTAGATGACTGTAAATTTCAATTAGATGAGGTTATAAAAGTTCTCAAACTTTGAAGGAAAATTGCGCACTGTTTCATAATTGAGTAATTTTTGAGAAGGTTAAGCTGCTGCTGTTCTGAAATGTCAGTTAAGAGGTTCAAGCACAACCATTCACAGAAAATATTTGTATTTGTATTTGTAATATATATTTTTTTATTGTAAATAGAAGACCAGAATTATTAAACATTGTTGAGATTGCTGAGAGAAATCTTGATAAGCATCTATTAGTTCAGCTGATGGCCAAAATATGATACTTTGTGTGTGTTTGTGTGTGTGTGTGTTTTCTTTGCATGTGCGAAATTAAGTTTCACACCCTGGTTACCAATATACTGTGAGAAGACACAGTTGGGTTCACACTCACACACACACGTTGGTCCTTTTTACCAGTACACACAGTGCTGTAATGTCATGATCTCTGCTATTAACATAGTGGTGTGTCTAACAGCACCCACTGACCAACGAAACAAAGATTACACCCACACTGACATATGGGGGGTTTACCTTTTTAATTTTTCTTGCAGGGCCCATTCAAGAAAGAACATGTATATTTTTCACTTTAGTCAGAAGGGAATTAAAAATAACATTTAGTAAGTACCACAAATTTCAGTACAGTGGTATTAAATCGCAAATGTTTAGAAATGATAGCACATGGTTAAGTAAAATTTAGATCCTCAAAAACACTTCTGTGTGTAAAAAAAAAGGCTTTTTTGAGTTTGCACGGAAGAGGCCAGTGGTGACATAATCAACTGGGATGTGAGGCCATAAAATAACAAGAGTTACCTCAAAAACAGCTGAGCAAAAAAACTGTAAAGGCGAGCTACAGTACAAATTATCACATCCCCATCATGTTTCTACCGTTCTACCATTATTTACCATCATGGCCGCTTTCATGTACAGGCTAACTGTCTTTTAAAATGTGTGTGTGTACTTGTCAAGCATGCACCCGTGGTATAAATCCCTGCGTATTTATGGATGTACACAGCGAGTGTATTTGTACCATGGAGGTAGCAGGTTGTACGTGTCAGGTTGAGATATGGGGGTGTGGTGTGATATTTATGTAGGTGTTATTGTTTGGTCAGTTAAGGCTTTTCATAATCACACTCATTCTCTTCCTGTGGTGTTGTTAAAGTCAGTCTATGTGTGAACTATAATATGTGGCAAATGCATGTGCACGATTTCTCATTTAAAGTGTGAGGCTTAAAGCTTATTATTAAGACTTTGATTGGACTCAACTCTACTTTTTTAACATAGAAGAAGTGGAGAATGAATGTCTTGCAAATAATTTGTTACTGTTAATGCATCATTATGCTGATGATGCCTATGTGTGGTCCACTAATATGCAAATGAACGGATCTCCTAGTATATAGCATTTACCCTTGACATCTGAGACTCACACCCAGTCCGCTGTTTGTGCCACGTGCCACTTTTTGAAACATTAATGACCCCAGCAGAGTGAGTCCCTGACTGAGTGGGTGATAACAGAGCTGGGCATGCAGCAAGCTCTGTCCCGCATGTGCCCTCAGTGCCCCTTGCATCAAAACACCACTGGAAGACAACACTCTACATGTCCTGTTCCCGAATAGTCTGCCCTGACCTTATGTTCTACAGGCCTCGTCTTATTGTATTGCATGTAGCCCCACTGCTGTTAGGCAGGCAGAGCCCCTTTAGGCAGCTCACGTTTCAGTTTTGGACGATACATCTGAGAGTGAGTTGAATATTACAATTAATCTTATTGTCACAAGATGCCTTTTGATCTCACACTCTACGAATGAAGCCTGTTTTTTCACATTTCGGCTTGACTGTGTAAATGTCAGCATGGTATTTAGAGCCCAGGGGAGCGTTTTCTCCTTATGTCGTCCGTGAATCAGATGAGTGTGTGTGCTGAGGAGGTACAGAACCTGACTTTGCACACACACACCACCGTGTGAGAAGTTAGAACACTGTCCAAGTCTCCGGTTTCAGCCTCTGTTGTCTGATTGATAGGATCGGCGTGACGCGGTGACATCACTGGAAATTTTTCAGTGGGAGGAGCAGGAGTGGTGGTGGTGGTGGTGATGGGGAGGGGGTCAGGATATGGCAGTTCATGCAAGGTTTCACCCACTCTCAGAAGAGAGTGATACAGAAAGAAAGACAGGATGGAGGTGAGGAATAGTTTGATATTCAGTTTCCCTGGTGCATCCTGGGAGATATGATTTCAGGAAATTCAAAACTATCTATCAATATCTATTCAGCTCTCTCCCCTCTTGCAGTTGTAAAGAGAAAATCTGAAGGGCAATGTGTAATAGATAAATGGCGAAAATCTATTCATGGATTACTCAGATCTACCACACACAGAGAGATCTCTTCTTTGATGGCTTTCTCGTGCTCATTGCTATCGTCTTTATCATATTCAGAGCATGTATTCATCCTGCTTTTCATACTGTATTTTTTTCTGGCCCACTTAAATGTCAGAAGAGAATAGGCAAACATGCAGTTAATCAACAAACTGAGATCATTAGCTACCAGCTGGGCACAGTTCTGGCACTGTTACTTGTGTAAAAAGCTCTGTCAATACAGATCTCTAATGTAAATAATACACAGTCGCAGAAGAAAGAAAAAGAAATTTTAAGAAAACTTTGCAGTCTTGTTTAGAGAGCGAAGCTGGCAGCGGCACATTTTTTTCCCCATACAGGCAAAGAGCTTGCACACATGGCTTAGAAAAGAAAGCAGGTGCAGCTCACTGGAATTAACTCACTTTCACTGCTCTAGTTTTGAGCCAAACAATAGAGGAATAGAGGCTGTTCTATTTTGACATTGTGGGCACTTGTAAGCCTCTATTACTAAAGGTACTGGTCTTGGGCCTCACACACATATGCATACACACACAAACAAAAAGGGAGAGAGAGAAAAAGACCCCATTAAAGAGACAATTGTTGTGGTTTAAGCTGAGTGCATTTTATCAGTATTTAAGCATCACAAACAGCTCAAGGAACCCATCCGTTATTTATATCAATAGCTTGTTATTCACTTTGAGAGCTGGTAAATTGGGCAAAACAACCACTGAACAATATGCGCTACCATCACTGTGTGCGTTTGTTTTTTTGTTTTTTTGCAGGAGTGAGACAGTGACTTTACATATGTTCCATGATGAGTCTCTCTTGTGTTTTATTGTACATGCAATAACTGATCTTCTTTACCGTTATCTGACTGAGACAGAGTATTTTCAGTTCCCTAAATGCTAGCCCAGCTTCTTTTTTTCCCTTTTTTCCTGGTATGGTGGATAGACTGTTACAGTCAGGGGGGTGATTGAACCTTAAGCAGAACTCACTTTCCTTTAATTCGATTTCCATGAGCAATAATAAATTTAAAGAGGAAAAGTTATGATGTCACATTCCTGTTAATCCCTTACTAATCTAGAATGAGTCCAAAGGGTTTGGGGGTGGCGATTTTTTATTTTTTTTTTGCTGATTTGTGTTTCCCACATATTAGTCTATAGTTAAAAGTTTTGAGTGAGTTATTAAGTGTTTAACTTTGGATCTCTTCCTGTAAAGATTTGTTCTAATCCCAGCTTTTATTTATCCTTTTTTCTTTCATCCAGGTGACATTTACAAAGCGAAAGTTTGGCCTGATGAAGAAGGCGTATGAGCTGAGTGTGCTGTGTGACTGTGAGATTGCCCTCATCATCTTCAACAGCACCAACAAGCTGTTCCAGTACGCCAGCACAGACATGGACAAGGTCCTGCTTAAATACACTGAGTACAATGAGCCCCACGAGAGCAGGACCAACTCTGATATCGTGGAGGTAAGTTACAAGAGAACACAGATGCACAGTTAGCACACACGACACATGCACACCCAGGCACGCACGCTCATGCAAACGCACAAGCAGACAGATGGTTACAGCATTTGTGACTCATTCAGCAACCCTTACTTCTCTTTTTTTTGTCTTCACACCTAACATAGTGTAAGAAATAATTGCTCCCATAGTTTGTCAGTTGTCCCCAATGGGACCAATATCAATCAGTGTAAAATAAATAAATAAAACAAAACAAAACAAAAAAAAAAGTTATATTTTTAGATGCACAATGTGTCACTGATTTTTAGAAAATCTGTTTATTTAAATTGCCTCCATGTGTTGTTTGTACACCTGCAACATAGAAGAGGAGGCGTATCATTGATCTGGGCCTTTCAGCCTGTCCCCTGTGGTGTGTATAATCGCCACCCCCTGCCCTTGGTGTCTTGTCACCATTGATGTGCTTCTAAGAGGAGGATGTTGATCTGACTTGCTTTGGACACATGTCGCTAGAGTAGCTCAAGGCGGTGTTAAACAGCGCTGTCCGCCTGGCCAGTAGGCAGGTAGATAGAGCAGGAAATGACGCTTGCACCCTCCTGGATCCTTAAGCTCTCAACGTGAACCTGTTATGCAACATTCACACTGGAGCTCTGACAGACCTGGTGGGCCACACACACACACTCACAGGCATGAATGCATTCATGCAGAGTTTATCCTTTTCTCCCCTTTCCCCTCTCTCTCCCTCTATTTCTCATTTACACTTACACATGCTGCTTTTCAGGCTGCATCAATACTATAATGCAATATAACATAATATATTTGAAAATGTCCCAAACCATATTGAGCACTCTTAATCTTTATTTTGTTGTTTACTTACATAAAACGCTTCAAGCAATTTGGTTCTTTTATTATGTTATTTATATAATCCAGATTACATTAAATCATATTTATTAAATTGTTTATGATTCAGACACCACCTATTGTTCCACACATTGGATGAATACCACAAACACAACAATATGCAATTCAAATATTCAAACTAAAGCTTAGATTTTTTTTTGCAATACATAAAACATGAGTAAAGTTAGAGGCTTAGAGGTCACACAGAGTCTCAACCGTGTGTGTATTACATGTTTTTTTAATGTATTATGCATGCTCAGTTTGAAATTCAGACACCTGACTGGAGCATAATGTTAAGTTGTTTAGTCAACCTGCTCATAATTCATGTACAACAAAAAAAATCTGTCATTTTTGGCACAGCTTTAAAAAAAAAAAAACAAAAAAAAAACATCAAATGGACTAAAAGAAACAGTCCACACACTGTCCCCAGCCTGGCCGGTCTAACACAGGATCAAACAGCATGGGGCATATTTTTGATCTTTAATAAAGGTGATTGCTAGTCTTTTATTCCAGGTATAACTCTGACATCTGACTACAAAACTTTTGGATTTACAAACAAATATTAAACATTTTTGGCTATGAGGCATTTGCCTCCCTTTAATGTTTGGTGGCTAACAACCTCATAAATAAATGCATGGCAACATGTTGCAAACGTATGAATGGTTTGCTGCTGTCAGTACCGCTTTGGTTCCACCACCACTTCCATTTGGTGCAGTCACATTTGTATGAACTTCCCTTCCTATCACTGAGATTTCTGAATTATTTCAAATGATTATTAATATTGATATGGCCAGACACTCATTTTATTTTTTAAAATATGGTTAATAATAATAATTAATAGGAGGTAAATATCACTATATGATTTAGAATAACTCATTTCATTCCTAGTCTATAAGGCCTGATAGCTGTTATACACCGAGCACTTCCATCACTGTATAGTCAGTGTGCCCCAGCTAAATCCATGAAGAGAGCTGTCACATGTTACAGCAAGTGCTTGTGACGAGAGCTCCCTGCTTTGAAGCTCTTTTCTTTAGCTGTGTCTCCATTAGAGAGCAGAGGATGGCTAACGTGTAAACAACTGTGTCAGGAAAAGATGCTAAAGAGCCTAGTGGGGGAGAGTGCTGTGGAGCACTACCTACAATGTGATCCCTGGAGAACTCAGGTTCTGTGCTCTCTGAGCAACTCGCAGCGGGAGGAATCGATCTGAAGAGGCCTTCAGCCTGAGCTGAAGGGATTGGCCACAGGGCTGACACTAGCACGTTTAGCATGGGCAGGAGGGGGGGGGTGTGGGGGGGGTGGGGGAACAGGAGGGTCGGATCTTTCTTTCCCAGCCTTGTATGCCGCTGTTAACCGACGTCACAGGTGCAGGAACGTAGGCGGGTTGTTGAGTTTGGGGGGGAGGCAGGAGCAAAGCGGACTTCTTGTTGAGATGACAGCAGGAGGAGGAGGAGGAGGTCAAGAAAAAGATGGAGGGCTGGATTTAGGGTTGAGGATGAAATCTACCCCCCACAGAGGAACAAAAGAGATCCTAAATATGACATCTGATATGTGTCATGTCTGCTATCAAATGTGTCGAAAGCTCTTTACCAGTACACTGAAATGTATGCATCTCTCTCTCCCTCTGTTGCTGCTGTGCCTGAAGGTGTAGTGGGAGGAGAGGCAGAGGTAGGGGAGCGGAGCTCAGAGTGTGGGCGGCTGGCATAGAGGCCTGCTACATTAGCAATAAAGCTCTATGTAATTAGCATGTCTTTGGTTGATAATTAGCGTTGTTGAGAGAGTGGCACTGAGAGCGTTGCACAGCCTCTCTAGCAACAGCATGTTTACAAGAGGCTGGAGGGCTTTTCTCTCTACCTCTCTCACTCTGTATTTCTCTTTTGTAGCTTTTTTTTCATTGAACATAAGTTTTTTTATACATATTGTATAGTTCAGTGGGTATTGTATGTTAAAGACAGAAAAAAGGGAGAAACAAAAAGAGAGGGAGAGAAAGAAGGAGGTAAAGAAGGTCTGGATGACTCACTTGAAAACGATCTTATCTGGGAAGGGCACTTTCACAAATATATGTGAAAGCGTAAGACCAATAAACCGAAGCTAACCCTCTGCAGAGCAGACGCAGTGAAACAAAAGATTAATCATATGAATACTGTGGCAATTTGGAACCAACTGAGGACATGTCTTTTTTATGTTTTAAATGCTTTCATATAATCCTACTCCATGTAGGACAGTGATATCTGAACTTGCTCAGACTCCCCCAGTGACTGTGATAAAGAATGTAATACACAGTGTTATCATCTCTTACATAAACAAACACGGAAGTCCACTTAATTAATGCTTAAGTGTTCAAAGAGACATCTAAGCTCATCTACGCACTCGTAGCTTGATAAAAGCAAACACAAAGGCAAGTCATCGTTGGATGTCCATGCGGGGTCCAAGTGTGTCGTCCTGGCAGCTCTACAGCACACTCTGAGTCTGGCTCCAGATAAAACAGTCAAACATGCAGATAGATTTCCTATACTCGCTGTCTGCCAGGCCAGTTTCCTGGACATGTGAACAGCATTAGAGGAGAAATAGTAGGCTGTGTTGGGAAATGACAAGAGAAAAGATCCATCTCTCCTTTTTCCTCTCGTCCCTTCTTAAGAACAATCACTCTGAGCTGTTATTGGTGATATATTATTCCAATATGGGGGTTGTTAATTGCAGTGGCACATGAAAGACTCCTTTCTTTCCCCTCCCGATGATTGCAGATCTAGCCCAAACCTAAGCGCCGTTGGCTGGCTCTTGCTGTGATCGAACGGCCCCAAATCCAACAACACACTTGGGCTTTGCCAAATCCCTGTTCCACAATGTGCTTGTTTTCCCCACTGTTGAAACAAAGAACACAGGTTTGTGAAACAACTGAGGGGATTGTGAGTGTGTTGTTATAGGGAGATATATCCCCACAATGCCTGGAGAAAAACCTGAGTAGAAGGATTGTACGTGTGTACTGTATTTACATATTTAGAATAAGGTATTGTGCTTATGCACACATAATGTTTGGCCTGTGTTCTCACAATGGCCGTGCTGAGTGGGTGCCTGTGTGTATACATATACAGCTGACAACTGGCTCGAACCCTGCAGAGCTGACGGCATTGTAATGACCTCAGCCGGCACTGCACGCTCCCATGCCATTGGTTCAAGTATCACATGTATCGGCACATGGCTCTTAGTACTGACCTGCCTGCTTGCCTACCTGCCAGAGGAGGGCCGTTGGCCAATCCCATTTCCAGCAGATTAACCTAATCTGAAAGTTCAGCTCACCCTGTAATCTTAAACAGCAGCAGCAGGAACCTGACTCTCCACCTATCCTCAACTCATTTCAGTCGCTTCTCCCTCTCTCTCTCTCTGTCTGTCCTCACCTAGAAGCAACTATTGAATGAGAGGGGGACGGGAGGGACAGAGGGATGGATGAGTGTGAGAGGAGAAGGAGGGAGGGAAAGAGGGATGGAGGGAGGAAGGCTGGTAATTATTTCCAAAGGTCATTCTGTTAATGACTACCTGCTTGGCTAATGAGATTCAGCAAAGCTCCCTCACCATGTTTCACCCTGCGTATGTTTCACCCGTGTGCCGAGATGTGTGAGAAGCACAGGTGTGATTTCAGCCCAGTGACAGTCCACTGGAGGGAGGGAAAGTGC
This sequence comes from Parambassis ranga, assembly GCF_900634625.1. Classification (NCBI taxonomy): domain Eukaryota; kingdom Metazoa; phylum Chordata; class Actinopteri; family Ambassidae; genus Parambassis; species Parambassis ranga. The sequence goes on along the minus strand of NC_041030.1, from coordinate 11,189,282 downwards.
GAGGGAGGGGGAGGTGGTGGAGGGGTGTAAATGAAGAATCATAAAGAGAAAGTACATTGGGCAGGTATGCCTGGGAGATAACATATCCACACTAGGTGCAATCACAGTGTTTAATTCGGCAATATAACACGATTTTCTGCATCTTCATACTACAGAGCCTACTCTGCTGTCACTTTAAAAAAAAGCATTCTTTATAAGGTTTAAATGCCCTTTCCGTACTTTCTCACAATATTCTTGCAAGTCAATGGGACATGTGATGTGCCTCTCTGAAGTGCCAGTGTGCTCGTGTTCCGCCTCGCTCTTGTGAAAATATTTTCCAGCATGTGTGCTATTCTATGTGCTTATTTGGTTTCTAAACAGCCTGGAGAACATTACCCTTGAGGAGTTTTCCGTGTTGATCAGCTAACTGAATAACTTCTTCTCATGTCTTCTGACGACTGTGTAATTACATTGACTTGTATGTAATGTTATTTATCTTCTGCAATGTATGTCACCATCCACAAACAATAATGGGGTCATATTATATTTTCTGTACAGTTGTCCTCAGTAATTTAGTGTTTTCAGGCTTTAGGTGCATGTGGTATAACATGTAGTGGAGTTAAAGGCTAGAGTTGTCGCCGCGTTCTCAGGGCCTCGGTGTTTACTAGTTACTAAGGGATTGACAAGATGGCTTGTTTTTCCTGATGAGCTGAGGATTAAGGTCTGAAGCTGCTTTGACTGACTAAGTAAATTAACCTTGTGACATTGGCAAGCTAATAGCATAGCAGTTTGTTAAAACAAAGACTGATGAGAGTCGGTGTGCAATAGCACATCGTAAAAGAGAAAAAAAACACATGTTGAGGGGTGAGTGTATCATAGCATGTCATAGCATAACTTCTTTTACTTAGCTCTGTTTTTACTGTATTTACAAGTTTAACAGCAATTTATTTAGTGGGCATTAATACACATTTCTGTAAATGTGCTATAGTTAGCCAGTGTTTATTTTTCTGTATCTTTGCTTCCCTTAAAGGCAAAATAACACAGACATCTCTGTAAAGACCTGTGTTGGCCTTATGATCAAGAAATATCACAGGCGCTGGGTGAATCATTGCGTAATTGTAGGTGCATTAAAATATAACACGTAGAAGAGGGTGCCAAAATGCTAAGTGTTAAATTATCTCCACAGGGTGTACACTTCTCGATCACCCCTTATACATATAATGATGGATGATGTGTACATACATATGTTGTGTGCAATACTCTCTGTCCTTTTCAGTTTGAACGTGAAGCTTCAGATGTAAAACTGCTTTCTCCTCTAAATGTGGCCAGCATGTTCAGTTACTACAGTACCATGTGACTGGCAGCCTGTATTGAACTCACCACATAAAGGCACCACCTCCAAAACAACCACCATTTTATTTAATAGACTCATTTTCTAATAAATGCCTCAAAAAAAGGGTTGTGGTTCTAAAAATAGTGCATGGTGGAGCTAAATATAGCCAGCTGTTCTTGCTGGGAAAGGATAGAAGAAAAGAACTGGGATCGCTCTCCCTCCCTCTCTCTCTCTCTCTCTCTCTCTCTCTCACTCATCCTCTCATTCCCCTCTCCTTATATTTCAAACCGGGTGGGTGGGGGTTGTTTTTTTAAACAGAGAAGTGAGTAAGCAAAGTGTTGGGAGTATTCATTCAGCCTTTGTGTGAGTCTCTCTTTCTCTCTCTCGACCAAGTTGCCCTCAGCGACCACATGCATAAGACCATCGGTGTGAGACCCCGCAGCGCCTATAAACATTTGATACTCTGAATAAAGAAGTCTATTATTTCATTTCCTTGTTGATTTCCATCCACACTTCAGCAAACAGAACCTTCCTGTCTGCTTGTTTACAAGAATGTTTTTTTATTACAGAAAAAATACTTTTTCTGGAAAGTTATATTACACATGTCAGTAGAATTAGCCATGTTTTAATCAGATACAAGTGACAAACCCACAAGTTGTCTATGGCGCCAGGCTCAGACATTAAGAGCACAACTTCTTAGCGGACTTCTTATTTTAACGACTAAAAGCCATTTCCTACTTTTTAAAGAGAGATTAAAGACAAGATGGTAGATAATTTATATTATCTACAGGCCCAGCACTTTATTCCCCATCAACTGCCCGCTGACCAGAAAAAAAAAGCAGAAACTCAGACAAGAAACCGTACCACTTGGATCTGCGTCAGAGGTGTTTTTTAAGGTCAATACTGAAGCGGAAGTCTGAGGTACTCACACAACAACAAAAGAGGAGGTTTTAAAAATAGACTGTTTGAAATGTGCCAATATGTGGTCCCTGTGGTGAGGAGCAGTGAAAAAGGCAGGCCACTTCTGAGGCCACGCTGCCAAAAGGCAAGGCTTTTCCACTACACAGCCCAAAACAATTCACGCCAGCCATTAAGATGAAATGATGCCTTGTTCTTTGAAACTATTTGTGGAAAATTCAGAATAATGAAGATCTATTTTTATAGATGGCATTCCCTGGCCTGCCGAGATCCCCCCCCCACTCCCGCCACCACTTGGTCTCAGCCCCACCCTCCTCGCCATGATTGCTGCTTTGGGCAGGGTGTGGAAACTCAAGGTCACAGTATAGAGGTCAACCGGCTGGTCATTGTTACTCAAGGCCTCCCTCAGGCTCCCTTTTCCTGCTGTGGCACCGCACGATAAGAGACAGAGAGACAAAAGACGCTAAGTGACGATTAGTAGTAGTGGTGGTGGAGGGTTGATTCAAGAAGAAGGAACAGAGTGTAGCTAGAGCGCAACTTGAAGTTTTGTTGGAGAGGGCTGAGGTCATCTGCCTGAAGCTAAACGGTTACTATCTGATGTTAGCTGAGCTGTTAGCTGAGCTTTGATTTTACAGTGCAGTGTCACATATGATTATATCTATGATATAAAAAAGTCCATATTCCGCTGCAGTGTATGAAGGGAAATTGTATGGGGGAAAACACACACAATTTAACCTTGGCGAATTGATTTTTATGTTGCATCAGAAACACATATACACATTCTCATGTCTCTCATTTGAATAGAGATGTATTATTCACAACTGGAGAGTAGATGGGATGAAAGATGGGTAGGTTAAGGGCGCAGACATGAGTGCCCTCTTTATCCAGTTTCACTGAGCTGGCATTGTGTCTCATAATGTCTATCTGGCTAATTATACAGTGTAGTGACGAGTCTGAATGACCACTTTGTTCCCAGGGTTGGGATGCTGCTGTAGCAAACAGTGTTGGATTCTGACATGTGCTTAGTGTGTGTCTCTTCCATATGGGAAACACTGCACCATCTGGTCTTCTGCTGTGTACTGGCTAAGACTGTGTCTGTGAGTGGGCTCTCGTCTGCAGTGGGCTCTTCTTAATAGTGATTTTAGCACATGCATCATCACAATGGCACAGTTTGGAGAAATGTGCAGGAACCTTGTTGCGCTCAGTACCCTTTCTTCTCCATCTTACTTTCTGTCAGTCTCACTTACTCCAACACTTATTTTTTTTGCTGTACTGTTCACTCCCTTTGTTAATGTTTAGTCAATCTAAAAGTCCCTAGACAGCTAGTAATCACACAGTTAGCCAGCGTTATTACTGAACACACGACCACTTTGCCCAGGGATGATGGATTCCAGGCGCCAGCTTCTGATTCCTGATTATAGTGCAGCAGGGCACCAGGAGTAAGGGGCTTCAAAGCCACTAAATCACTGAAAAGTCATTGATGCGATAGTCGTCTCAACTAGTGCATAGGGATGCGTAGATGATGACTGAAAAAGAGGCAGGGACACACTGTGATTAGGGGTCCCATTCCTCAGATTGGTAACCTACAAAATCAGCCATCACGCACCCCCTCCTCCAAATCATTCACACACACGTACACACACACACACACCATGTAGCCATCATCCATGGGCATGCCCCTCGACATGGTCCTGGCATGTTCAAACCACGCTTCATGAAACTGTGGCCCTCTTGCCTTTGGTCTGCCATCTGCTTCCAATAAACTAAGCCAGCCTGATCCCTCTGATGTTCCCTCCACTCTGAATAGCAGAGAGAAAGAAAGAGTGAGCCAGAGAGACAGAGAGAGTGAGCGAGAGAGACAAAAAATGAGAGCAAGTACGAATAAGCCAGACAGGCCCGAAAAGAAATAGAAATAAGGAGAATAGGAGCACATCTCAAACATACTATTACCCCTGCTGCCAGCAAGGCCACCCTGATTGTGCTTATTGTGCAGTGGTGCTGGGAGGTCTTAATCCACAGCGGGTCCACTTCATGACCACCTCCATCTTGGTTGTGATGGGAAAAGATGATTTTTCTCTTTCTCGTCTCACCTCCACTGACACAAAACCACACTGCTGCTTACCAGTCTCTGACAAAGTTACATTTGTCAAATGGTAAAAACAAGAATGCTCCCTGTGGTGTTTCCAAACTTCTATCACCTTTTCCCTACAAATTTGAATCAAAAAATGCAATCGCTGTAGTGTTTTTGGAATCCAGCCCACATAAAGTCTCCAACAATGTAAAGAAATATCTATACAATTTACACACCTTCCTGTCTTTGAGGAGTTTGTCTGATAATTATAGTAAATCAGACTATTTCTCTGACATTTTTCGCAATTCAGCAAACAGAGGCTGAGACCCTGCCAGACAAAGGAGTTAATTCTAGTGCCATTTTATTATAGTTTAACAACACAGCAATCATGATTAACTATAAGTGGCTCAGTTATTGATGCTTTTATATTGTGCTTCTCTGTCAGGGGCTTGTTTTCCACCCACTGCTGAAATATGCTGCAAAACCAAAAAACTGGTCCATTTATAGGGGGAAACTCCTGCTACTATAGGATCTTTTGTCTTGCTTTCGCTAACAATAGCGTCTGTATGTTGAAGATCAAACAGTGTTGACGAAGATATAAAAGGCTTATTATAAACTGGCTGTTTTTGTAACAGGGCCTTTGCACTGATGCTGTCAGTCACTGGGTTGAAGACATTGAGAAACATTCACTGGCCTGGCTGTCGCCAATAGCCATAAACACAATATTGAATGTGTCGTACCCTTCAGCCACTGCCAAGATAACTGCAGAGGGGAATGGTCAGCAACGGAGCTCTTTCCAAACACAACCCATCAAGTAGCCAGAATCTATCAGAAATAAAGATGTTTTGATGCAGCTTCTGTTGAGATGCCATAGTATTGTGAAAAATGAAGGGAATAGGACAGAAGTAGTGAGACAGACAGACTGAGAAGCAGACTGAGACAGAAAGATGGGGGCAGAAAGACGGAGAGAGGGATAGAAAGGGTGAGCAGGGTGGCAGAATGCCGAGCAGACGGATCCTGGTATGGCAGCAGCTCTGGGCAGGCGTCAGCTGTCCCTAGCAGACCCCCTGGGGCCACCCAGAATTCACACCCAAATACCCTCCACTGTTTTTCTCAAGAGCTACATGAAGTTATCACCCACCCCAAAACTACAAAATGAATTAAAGGCTGCATTTTTTTTTCTTAACATGATTAAAAAACCTTGAAGCATATGGCAATTTGAATTAATTCCCCTGTAGCTCCTATCTGCCTCTGATTATCTAGCTCAAGTTAGGTTTTACTCAATGTGGGCCTATAGTTCCTTTTAGACCAGCCCAGTCTAGGCCAGCTTAGCTGAGGATGCAAAGCTGAAGAGACGAGTGTCTCAAGTATGTAGGACACCTTGTCTATGCTGTGCCTGCTTCACACAGGCCCTGAGAGTCGAGTCATGAGGGAGCGTCATGAAGAAGGAGTTTAATTAGGAGCAAGCCTCCAAAGGGGCCACAGAGTGAGAGAAAGACACACAGAGCCAAGCAAGAAGACACCACTTTTTTGCTGTCTTTCCTCTCTGTCACACTTTTTCTCTCTTTTCTCTTTTACATTTACTGTACTCACTCTCTGAACATGCCAGGTGACTGCTCACATACCAGTTTGTGTAGCTTTTCATCTCTCTCTCCCTCTCTTCACAATCGCGTTGGATAATTTTAATGTAATTTTGTGCATAAAATTTTTGGCACAAGTGAACAAGTGTTTTTGTTTAATCCTCATCCTATTACTGTAGTCCCCCAAGACTCTATTTTCATGCCAGGTCTTCATACCCATACTCCTGGTTTAATTTTAGGGAAGCCATGATCATTATTCTCCAACTTATTTTGAAATAAGGATGTGCCTGGTTTAATTATAATGTCACAGAGAAACTTAAAGGTTCTATGGAGCAGAGCCATGAAATACTATTTCAAGGAACAGATGAAGCAACGGGCTATCAGAAACAGGCAAATGCATATAGGGTGTAAGTAGGGCAGTATGGTTGTGAGGTGGGAAACACACAAGTGAGAGGTCCTTGTAAGGCTCTATGAGCGCTCCAACGGATCTGATTGGTTGTTGAGTCGTGTGTCAGCCTTTGGCAACAGGTGTGATGTCTTTAAACAGGTGTGCATAACTGGGATAAGTGCCGTAGTGTCTTTGTACCGCACCCAAAATATGCTGAGGCCTGCTGGAAAGCTAAGCCAAGGCCACATGCTTCATAGTCATATAACACTCATGCCCTGGCTGCCTGCACCCCATCAACACCCAATGCAACTCTGCCCAACCCCCTGTCAGACCACCAGCTCAGTTACCCCATATGGGTGTCACCTTTAGCCCAGCCCTCCTCCTCTTCCTCCTCCTCCTCCTCTTCTTCCTGGCTATTCTTCCTAGAAAGGAAGTGAATCTCTCCTGCACTCTGTGCTGGTGGCAGTAGGTGGAAATCTGTGCAAGTTGTTGGAAGAAAAGTTGTTTTTTCTTCAATCCATTCTCATGTGAACAGAAAAAGGCCAGCGGTTCAGCTGTTGTCAGTTCGATATGATGCATCGCCGGGGCCAGAATGAAACTACGCAAAAGAAACAGCAAAAGTTTTACATCTCACGCCTTTGCCAAAAAAGACAGCATGATAAACCTCTGCAACCCCTTTGTTCTTTTGACTCATCCTCCTCACACAGAGCAAGAGTGCCTGATTCACTGTAGGTCTGTTGGAAGTCAGATCTCCTGCATCGCCTTGCTTGATTTGTTTGGTGTGATTTCCTGAAGACTGTCAAAGATATAAGAGATGCTTTCAAATTCAGAATTCCAGATTTCCACTCTAGGGGCCAAGTGAGGATTCAGAGAAAGAAAAGGAGAGCCAGCAAATGTTGACACACTTACAGTAGCTGCCTCGCCACGAGACGCCTCAGGAATCAAACAGCTATCACACACACAAAAGAAGCCCTCTAAGTTCACTAAAACCACACTCAAAACAGGCCTTTGTTGTGCTGACATGAGAGATGACTGGATTTTTATTTGTTTTCTAAGCAGTCAGATCACTCCCTGTCACTTCTGCTGCTGGTTGTGATGGAGTAGCTAGCAATCGTATCTCTTCTGTGAGTGAGCACTGACTGAGACAAACAAATGAGAGAAAGAAGTTCACTGAGATTAACTTATCTTAGCATCTATCTTCCTCCTTTCTCCTGCTCAGTCTTTCTTTTTTCTTGACTCTAACACCCACTCTCACACACCCACACGTGCACACACAAACACAGACTCATTCCCCTCTTTTCCCTCCCACACACAGACTCACACTACATCATATACAGAGAGAGAAAGAGACACACACACGCACACGCACACTTGATCAGCATCAAATACAGGGTGTGCTAAAGTAAATTTAATTACGTCTGTCTGATATGGAGCTTCAGATGAAAGTAGGAGAGCGAGGTGTGAAGCGACGACTGCACAGACAGGAGCAGGCCCGTGATATTCCTCCTGTAGACTAATCTCCCTTTATTAAAGCCAGGAGGAGAGAGGGAGGGGTGGGGGGTGGTTGGTGGAGAGGAGAGGAGAGGAGAGGAGGAAGAGGAGGAGGAGTGGAGGGGGTCTTTGATGAGATCTCTAACTGTCAGCTACTGTACTTTTCTTCTCTCCCGCTCTGTCTTTGTCTCTCACTTTACGAGGCAAATGAACACAGCACCTATCGTTACATGCCTACTTGCTCAAGCAAACATACTCTCATGCTATCACACACGGTAATGTGCTCTGAAACTTATCCCTGTTGTTAAGGTTGTCAACAATATCTAAAAAAGGACAGAGGCAGCTCTCCCTCTCTTGCTTTCTCTCTCCCTCTCAAATGCTCTCTTTGTCTGTGTCTCTCCTCCACTTACAGAGGGAGTGGTGAGCGAGTGTGGTTTTCTGCCCGTCTACTATTTTCTGGCCACTCTAATGGGGGCAGGTGGCCATCAGGTGGCCAAAACAGAAACTGCCACATTTAATAGCACATATAGCCAGTCATGAACTCATGCAAGTCTACTGTATTTTAATTCTATTTCATGGCCCACTGATAATTATGGTTATAAAATGTGTTTTGCTTTTACGACTGTTCTCTTTGCTGTGCAATTACGGGGTTTCAAGGTCCCATGATTTGTCATTTGGTTGAGTTTGTGATCATTTGTTATGTCTTGTTATTGTAAGTCATTTGTGCCATCTTGAATTTTTATCTGCATGCTCAAAAAAGTGTATCCACGTTTCACCCCACACTGACAGAAGCCAGTCAAAATTATTATTTTTTTTTAATAAATCAAGGTACAATTCTATAAAATTGCTTTCCCAATGTCCTCTGATTGGGCTTATCTTTGGTTCAGATTCAAACCTCCTCACACTTCATTACCTTTTGTCCCTCCCAAGCTGTTCACCTGGGTTGCTGTTCCCTACCCAAAAACCCTTCAACCATGTTGTGCAACTGCTCTGTTTGCAGACATTGAGAAAGAAGGGCCTAAACGGCTGTGACAGCCCAGACCCGGACGCAGACGACTCGGTTGGCCACAGCCCCGAGTCCGAGGACAAGTACAGGAAAATAAACGAGGACATTGATCTGATGATCAGCAGACAGAGACTGTGTGTAAGTACTTTCCGTTGAACCCAGAGCTTTCCTCTCACCTTTCTTTCCTCTCTTTCCTTTTTTTGTCCCCTGTGCACTCTGTTGCTTCGTCCTTGTCTCCTTGTCGTCGTCATCTGTTCCTACCACCCGTCTCCCTTGTTCCTTCATGTGTCTCTACCTTCGTCCTTCTCTGTGGTTGTGGGACCTGGCAGGCTTTGAGCAAGAAGGAAAACAAAGGTGGCGAGAGCCCGGAGCTCGAGTCTTCCCTCATCCTCACCCCACGCACTGAGGAGAAATACAAACAGATAAACGAAGAGTTTGATCACATGATTAAAACTCATAAGATACCTGTAAGTACTTGGTGGACACTGTGCTGCATCCTCAGCAAGCTAACAGAATGCCAACTGGGAAGTTCCTGTTGAGCTAACCCAGCTAACCACCATTGTTTGGCACTACTAGACTAATTACACAACGTGAGAGTGAGAGTAAGACCAGAGTGAGATTATACTGTGTACTTACAGTAAAGAAATTACAGCTCTGTGATTTTGCTTGCTTACAGTTGTGGAACGGTCCTCTAATTTCATGTAACTGTGATCAAAACAAGCAGGCATGTTTGCTATATTAATTGCAGACCTTTCCATATATGACAAATTTTAACCTTACTCAGTTCCCACCTTGAACCCATGTTACCCATAATGCCTTGCCTGTCTCTCAGGGGAGGTGTGGTCTGCATGTGCTTTTCCTTTTCCTGCACCAAAATGCAGCGCTCAGTCACCCACAGCAACGAGGACAGACATTCACAAGCACGTCTCCATACTTCAATAAACTCTATTATCTCTCCTCCTGTCTGAAATAACTGAAGAAAAAGTCTTCAGTGGCCTTTTTATGGATATATATTTCAAGAAATGCAAGAAAGAAATGCATTTATATTATACAGTGTTCAATTTACAGTAGAATCTAATCTATAACCAGTCACTAGAAACCACAAAATAAAGGCCTCTCTCTATGTAAACCGCGTGTCTACCCCTCATTCAGAAAGCCCCATACTGTAGTGGTTAGTGCTCTGGCCTTACAGAGAACGAGATAATTCCATGATAATTCAGAGAAGAACAGCAGTGTCTGAGCCGCGTGGAGCAGGAGGAGATGTGGTTAGAAATAAGGCCGGGGTTGGTGAGCTGGAGTGGGGTGGGTTTGGGATTGGAGAGGGGTGGGGATAAGGGGTGGAGCAGGGTGTCTTGTGGGGTGAGGTGGGGTGGGGTGGGGGGGATTCTGCACACAACAAGTGGCAGTTCAGTGTGTGGTCAGGGTGGCTGCCAAGCACTGGGCCTCTGGATTGCAGGGGACTGTTAAAGGGGAGAGGCAGAGGAGGAAGATGAATGAAAACAGGAAGGATGGCACCAGTTAAAGGACAGCTCACAGACGGGGCCCTTACACACAGCAATTGTATGTGTGTGTGTGTGTGTCTACACGCGAATGTGTGCACAGAGACAGCTCCTGCACTTTTAGAAAACAGAGGATCATTAGTTATAAAAACTCCAACAAGGATACCGTGATGGAAGAAATTACAGGGTGGGTGGGGATAAATAAAGCAGAACCAGAGACAGCCCTTCACTGGATATATGGTATAAGAACGCCTGCATAGGTTTTGGCGAGCCCACTCTTGTGTAAAGTTGCAGTTAAAGGGAAACGTGCAGTGAAATATGGCCAAAGGACTCGTCTTTGTTCATTGAAATAATATTTGGCCTGTGAAAAGAACATCAGAGAGAAGATGGAAGAAGCTGTAGCAGTGCTACGGCACATAGCCCACTTCCACGTAAGCCAGGCTGATGAGCTCCCTGATGCACTCCCTCCACAGCTCATGAGACACATGGCAGTAATTTAGGGCCCTATTTTCTACTTCCTAAAGCTAACACGCAGGATCAACCACTTCCAGGGCACTCCCAAGGTTAAGCCTTTCTGCCAAGTGACACAATAAACATGACAAACTAGATGCCCGGGGCTGTCAGGCTACCTCTACTCATGTTCCTGATGAGACTGCTGACTGATCTGAGTCTACCACTTAAAACACTTTGCATTAGCTCCATGTGACAGAAAAATAAATTATTCCTAATTGCATTCAGTAGTTCGGTCTTAAAGCAAGAAATACTGCAGGCTTTAGTGAGGTGAAGACAGGCTAAGATGGGATGCTCTTGGCTTTACTCCCAGTGAACCATAGTCTTCTTATTTCTTTAATGTAATAAACCAGGAATGTCTTTCAGGAATAGAAATGCACTTACACTGAGCACAATATTTCCTTCAGTCAACCTATTGACTTCAAAACCGCAAATGTCCCAACATGTCAGGGCTAACACCCGATACATATTAACAGCTTCCAAAGTGACATACACAGGATCAAGTTGGAGTAATAAAGTATTTACAGCCCATATATCATCTGAGTATCTCTGGAAGGAGTTTCCATTTTGTTTTTTTGTGCAGTGCTCCCTTTCATATTCTCTGTACTGTTTGGTGTTTTCTGTTCCTTACATGTCATCTATACATGAACTGCCTGTTGTTTGCTGTCCACTTGTCCTTTTGAGCTCCACTCTCTTTGTTTTTGATTGATTCTAAAGATGTCAAAGGGCGGCATATTTCTTTGTATTCCTGTTGTTGCCACATCTTTTTCTTCTCTCTGTCCATTTCTATGCTCAATTGCCCTGTTTTTAGTATGTTCACTCTTTTGGAATTATCATCTAATCACACTCATGTCTGTCCCTCTCTTGTTTTCCCTCCTATCTCTTTCTCAGCAGGCTGTGCCCCCATCGAACTATGACATGCCCGTGTCCATTCCCGTTAGCAACCAGAACAATCTCATCTACAGCCATCCCGGTGGATCACTCGGCAACCACAATCTGTTGCCACTGGCACACCATGGCCTACAGAGAAACAGCATGTCTCCTGGAGTTACACACAGACCCCCCAGTGCAGGTAACACAGGTAGGGCCTCACATGCACTCATGCACCCATGTACATGCTGTTATCCCATCTGTCTATACTCAGAACTGTGTGTGTACCTGCCGTACCAATACACACACACACACACACACAAATGTGTGATTTATTTGATGACAGCTCCTCACAATGTACCACCTAAAGGCAGAGAATAAGTCTAAAGACTCCCCCGCCCACATATATAGTCCCTGCTCAGTATTTTGTTAAAAGTAGATTGATGATTTAATACAGTATTAAATCCCAGCCCACAGTCTCACTGATTTAGTGTGAGGTTCTACACATGGGATGTCTGGCTCTATGTATAGGCACCAAGTTGATGGTGACATAAGCAAATTGGTCCTGTTGGTTTGTTATTGTTGTCCAAAGTCCTTTTTCTGTCCCTCTGGTCTGAAAACTGCTGCCCACACCCTCACCCTGTCATTACAACTGGATGCTAGAAACGCCAGCACAAACTAAATATGAGTTTTGGCGCATGCAGCATCCACACCAAACCGCAGAGACCCTCCCACTCTTCCACCTCACATGCCTTAAAAATAATAATGTGTCATTTTTCTTGGACGGCAGCTTCATGTATCCACTCACACTGTCCGGTTGCTAAGCATGTTAAGGTCTGGAGTGGGGAGCAAGCATTACTCGTGATATCATTACACAAATACTGACACACACACACGGGGCATTGTGATTAAACTGTGTAAGAGATGGGAGGAACAGTGGATGTTAGGTGGGTGTCTGTCCTCTAATGGTTTTCTCTCTTTGGCTCTGCTCTCTATTTCATCTTACAGGTGGTCTCATGGGTGCTGACCTCACCACTGGCGCAGGCACCAGTGCTGGTAAGAACGGCCTCCTCTTCTCACGCAGACACACATGCACACATACTACATACACCCACACGGACACATACATGGCACCCACTCACCCACTTGGGGCCATAAAATGCATGACTAACACTAACCCAAATCTTAAGTGGAGATTTTGTCCATGATGTGTTGAAGTTAGTGGTCGCGGAGATCATCTGGGAATGTTTGCTCAGTGCCTGGGCTGTGACACATCCTGTCTGTGTTCGGCTATTAAATGCTAGAACAAGTGGGGGATAACAGGAAAAAAATTATAGTTCTGAACACAGAAATCTTCTTGACAGCAGTTAGAAAATATTGACTTCTGATTTTGGTGTGAAACCGTTGGCATCCTGTGAGGAGGCCATCAACTCATATTTGAAAAACACATTTAAGGACTTTTATATGTTGGCTTCTGTTTGTCCATGAATTTGTCCCCGAGGACATGTCAGACTAGAGTTTATGGCAGAGTGACCCCCTTTTAAAGGGTTAAATTTTACAGCCTCGGCATACAGTCCAGGGTGTAAAAATGGAGATTTGGGGGGCGTCAGCGGGGCACAGCTGGGCAGCCTTGTCTGGCCCCTAAGGCTCCATCACAAGGGGTCAATGCCTGGTTTCACTGTCTGGTCAGTCGTCACACACACAAACACATAACGCACACACAACAGGATCATTTGTTGTGGCGTGTGTTCTATTGACGGCGTTTGGCAGTGCACGCTTCAAATGTAGCCTTTGTGTCACCACGCTTGGAGGAACAGAGGCGCTCTGTGAGAGCTGTGCGTCGCTCAGCAGCAGCAGCGAAAAACACAAACGTGGAGAGAGAGTCATGTGGGAGCTGAAAGATTCCATTCAATACTCTCTTAAATCTCATCTAGGGGGTGAGGGAAAGAGAGAGAGAGAAAGAGTGTGTTGGGGTACGTAGGGAGGGGTTGGGGGACCAAAGTGATGAATATCCACTGATGGTGGAAGCATGTGTGCAAAAGGAGAAACAGTGGGGGAACACAGATGGAAGTGTTCTGCGAATTTGGTCAGCCATTTTAATGATGTTCCTCTAACATCATCAGTGTGAGGTGGCCCAGCCACTGTGGCACCACAAAGAATGTTTTAATGTTCCTCTTCTCTCCACTCTGAGTTTTGATAAGCTGATTGTACAAGTAGCTGTCTGGCCTGTGCATGTATCTCAAGTGCTGTGACTTAAGTAACACAGGCAGGGGGTCCTGTGTGCTGTGTGTGTGTTTTACACATGCAGATAAATGCACAGCACATTAATCAATGGACCTTTAGCATAAAGATTTTTTTAGTCAATTTGTCCAGTGCAAAAAAGCCACACGAAACCCAGATGTGTGGGTATATTCAAAATCACAAAAGGTCCCTTGGTAATTCTAGTCCGGTGTAAATAGGGCATGTCACCAAAAGGCTGACTCATCATGTCTTTTCTATGGAAATATTGTGGGAAGTGTGTGCATGCATGCGTGTGTTTGTTCATTTATCTACAGTATGTGTTCAATCTGTCAATTCCTTTGCTGGCTAGCAGGAGAGCACGAGGTGAGGAAAGCGATAGAATGTAAGTGAAAGAAAAACTGATGAAGGAAGCTCCAGACCAGAAGGCTGTGAAAACTCTCTACCTCCATTTGTTCAATTAAGTAGCTGTCATATGTGCTCCGATTAGCACTCTTCTCACCAAAGCTCAGCAAGGAATTAACAAGAGTCTCCTGTCACCTCTCACCTTGATCACACACCAATTACTCCCTTAAATGAGTCACATATAGTACAAGGTACCTCTTAAGGACCTCTTCTGGTCAAAATTATGCAGAAGCACACAGATGGTAACTGACAAAAAGTCTGATCAAACAAGGTCTGCCTCGATCCTGGCAGCACCTCACACCAACTGTGCTGTAAGTTGTAAACGTGAGTGTGACACTTAAGTTCAGTTGGAGAATTCGGGGTTGAATGCACATTTGGCCAAACCGCAACGGAAGAGTGTGTGTGTATGGGGAATAGAATGGAGCACGCCTGTTAGACCACAACAGGACATCAGAAATTTGTTCAGTAACAGTAAAATGTACATGAGTTTAACCACACCTCTCCTTGTGTGTGTGTGTAAGACAGAGGGGGAGGTGCCCTGTCTAACACGTGCATCTCGACGTGCCCTAGCCAACCGTACAACAGACTGTGACCTTAGCTCACACCTCAAGAATAGCAAAAAAAGCTGTTTATCTGAGTCTCAGATCAGATGTTGTTTTCTACGTGTGACTTTTATGCTGTGTTTAATTTTGGTAACTTCCTCTAAACAGTTGTCGACTTCAGAAGAGGAGAGTGGAAGTGAACTCAGGGTATCATATCTTTACGTGATAGGGTGGTGGAGACAGGGAGTCTCGGTGAACGCTGAAATCAGGGTGATCATGGTGCAGAATAGAAAGATTCGAGTCAGTTCTTGCTTCATTAGCCTAATTGGCTTGTGATTTAACTTTTGAAGTGCTTAAGGACTGGCCTGTGCCACTCATGATTATAGTCATCTAGCATATAATTGACTGGACTGCAGCCATCTCCACAGGGTGGCAATACACAGATGTCTGATTAACTGTCACCAAGATGAAGTCCATGTCATCCTGACTAAAGTGTGTATTAAAGACCCTCTATACTCAGTGTCTTTTTTTAATTCATCTGTACAGAAACACTGATGTACTTCCTGCTGGGTTATTTACCAAAGTATGTGTATGTGCGGCGTGTGTGTGTGTTTTATGCGTGTGTGAGGTCTCATTCATCTGTCTCCACATGCACCCACTCGATCTCACAAAGGGCCTGCCACGAGAATGAGAGAGAGCGGGAAAACTGAAGAGGCAGCTGCCTCTTTGCTTAATGTGAGATTGACATTGGAACTAAGAGGGTCCAATACAAAACACACATGTGCATCCATATGCATGGCTCGTACGGAGTCTCGAGTCGCACAGTGCTTATGTACACTCAATCTGACGGATAAACGATGCTTATGTACATTCACACACGTGCTAAATTGCATACAGCAACAACATACAATGACACACACAAGTTCGTGTTAGCATCAGCTTAGACATGCCAGCACACAGCAACAGTTACACACGCTGTTTCTTCTCTGTCAGACAGCCTCATTTTCTCTCACCGCTAGCGGTCGTTTACTCTTCAGATTGTTCAAATTGAGCTTTTGAGACTTTTCATTTCCAAACAACAAAAACCTCGCTCTCAAATTAAACAAAGATCAGCAAGGGAAATTGCCCAGGAAGACATCTGCGACTCATTTTCCCCTGGAGTATATGATTAGGAAATTCATTTATGTCTAACGTATAATTCCTGCCCGTCTTTCAAGTGGGAACGTCCACACTGTGCCCTGTGTTCTACCCCTTGGAAGAAGGAAGGAGAAGTAAGGGGAAAAACAGCCTGCGGGATTGGGTTAGAAACAAAGAGTGTGCTGCTTGCAAGAATGCTCTACTTTCAGTTTTTTTTTTTAATGATGTTGCTAGGATTTCACCCCACCGGTTTTTGAGGGAGAAATGGGTGCTGTAGTCAGACCTCCATGCTTAAGGGAATGCAGATCTGGTGACAACACCGAGGCAGGGTCTTTGTCTGGAAGAACCACAGGGCCGTGTTTAGCTCTGAGGGCCAAACGATCTGGCCCATCCCTCTGTGGCTTTGCTACCCATAATTAGATGTTTTTACAAGATTCACTGGCTGTTGCAGCACACATGTAGCCTTCATTGACAGTGACAGAGGTACAGGGTGAGGTCCTCTCATGTGGACGCCTCCTTTGTGTAACAAACAGTGGAGACCATAAAAGCAAAAACAGTGTGTCTGTTTGAGTATGTCACAGCCGGAGTGCACTGCGCTGTCTTGAAGCTCCATTTACAAGTCTCTAATAAAATTCCACAGGAAGTGGAGAAGAGACAGAAACACTGCAAAGGAGCACAAGGTGAAATGGATTCCTGTAGTTCTTAATTAGGCTACACTATCATGGACAGCAGGAGTTTCAACATTCATTAAACTTTTTTTGAAACAGGTTTAATAACATGTGGTCTTAAATTCAAATAGCACTGAAGAGCACTGGTATATGTAATGTTCCTCTGCCTCCTTCTTTTTGCTCTCTCAGGAAATGGATATGGGAATCACCGTAACTCGCCTGGTCTGCTGGTCTCTCCGGGTGGCATGAACAAGAACATGCAGGCAAAGTCGCCCCCACCCATGAACTTAGGCATGAACAACCGAAAACCTGACCTACGTGTGCTCATCCCCCCTGGCGCCAAGAACAACATGCCCTCCATTGTGAGTAATCGTTGTCTCCCTTTTCCTGTGTCGCCATTTGTCCTCTCCTCATCCCCAGTGTAGTATACTGTATCTTCCTTCTTTTTTCCTTCATGCCCTGCTTTCAACTCTTAATATCAGACTTGGGTCGATGAGGTTATGTATACTTTAAAATGCACTTCTGACCTAAGGCTGATATACGTTCAATAAGTTCCTCCTGCTATGTCTGTGTGCGTATGCTGGCGCTTATTCTACAGGCCCTGGTGATTCTTTCTCATTTCTTTATACTTAAGTGTAATAATTAAGTTAGTGTATTTACAATAGATCTTAGCATCCTCTTTCTGTTTCCGTTGGCTCAATCCTACAGCAGCTCCATCCCTAGAACCACACCTAGCCACCACCTCAATATGCTCACTCACACTCACTAATTTGAATTTATTACCCTCCCCTTTCAATGCCATCAGTCTGAGGATGTCGATCTACTATTGGTAAGTCAGACTGCCACTCAAATTTTAGAAATAAAACAACCCTAAAAGACTCTTAATAATCAGAAACATTTAGGTTTTCCAATCAGGATCTGGTTAGGATAATACTCGAGAGCATAATGTGCCTTGCAGAACCGAGAGCATTGCAATCACCCGAGTCTGACCTCTTCATTTGCATCCAATTTTTGCTTTCACTACAGAGATTATTACAGCTACATACAGCGTTTTTTAAGAAAATCTTGACTCTAGAGTAACTTTCACCCTTATTGTTGCTGACTTTGCTGTCTCCAATGTCGCCTCACATGACATTTTCTGAGGGCACATAGTGCCATCCAGTGGTGCATCAGAGTAAAGGCAACCTGGCCTCTTTTCTGCCACAGCCCTTGTGTATCTTTTCTTCCTTTTCTTTCTTATATCTCGTCGTCTCTTCAATAAATCTTGCATTTCACACATAAACCTTACAGCTGTTATTAGTCGGAATGTAAAAATGAAGGGTAACAAAAGAGGACACTTTTCATTTTGCATCAAACCTCCATTATTTCTGACAAACCCTCCCCTCTGTCTCTGTAAAGTGCCTTCCCCTTGCCTTTGCTACCCTGTGTTGCCGTGGAAACCGATGGTGTTACTATAGCGACAGTGGGCCCTCGGTAAAAAAAAAAGGGTGGTAAATGATAGGGTTGGCAGGGTTCAGCCGTGCCGCATGTCAAGTGATTAATTTCCCCAGAAGTTGGCATCACATTTATTCTCTCAGCATCTGTTGAGTGAACAAAAGAAATGAAAGAAAAAAATAGATAAATTCTTTCTTGGTTTATTGCAGTTTGTGTTTGTTTTGTCTGGGAGTTGATTTCATGTTCTCAAGCCTTTCCCATCTCTGTTTTTTTCCCCCTTCTATGTGTTCGTTTCTTTGTCACAGAACCAGAGAATAAACAACTCTCAGTCTGCCCAGTCACTGGCCACCCCTGTGGTATCAGTAGCAACTCCCACTCTACCAGGACAAGGCATGGGTGGTTACCCATCTGCCATCTCTACTTCCTATGGTACTGGTGGGTATCACAGTTTATGCTCAGTGTCTTGTCATTTATTCTCTGTGATTGCATATTGTACATTATATCTTTATTTGTTTGATTGTACAATATTCTATCCCCGAGTACATTAAAAAAGTCTAAATTTATTATCATCAGTGAAAATGATCTAGTCTGTCTAGTGTAGCTTTAAATGCTGCTCTCTCACATTTTCAGTGCTATATAACCATCCGACACCAGAGGGCGCAATTGTGCCATTGACTCAGAACACTTACACTTAGCAGCTCATTCTGCAACTTTGTCTGAACTTCTTTGGACAATCTATAATCTAAGCCTCCTTCTCTCTGCTTCTCCCGTATGTTTGCATACAGAATACTCTCTGAATAGTGCAGACCTGTCCTCCCTGTCTGGCTTCAACAGTGGCAGCTCCCTACACCTTGGCTCAATGAGTGGGTGGCAGCAGCAACACCTTCAGAACATGCAGCATTCGGCCCTCGGCCAGCTAGGGTGAGTACGCTGAACTGAATGTGAGGTGTTGGTTTAAGAAGTGCATGATGTAACAGATGAATTATCATTATCGTTATGAGTTTTTATAGATGCCACACTCTGTTCTCAATCTTCACTTGCAATATCCACACAAATGACACCTCCCTGTTTTCACACGTGTGTGTGTGTGTGTGCTTGCATGCATGTTTGCATATGATAAACTGACTTTAAAATCACTTTGTTTCTTGCTCTGTAACTCTGTAACCCCTTGCGTTTCCTTTCCTTCCAACAGAAATTGCTCTAGCTCTCACTTATGTCAGGGTTCAAATCTCTCCCTGCCCTCTGCTCAAAGCCTGCACATCAAGTCCGAACCTGTTTCTCCTCCTAGAGATCGCACCAGCAACACACCGGGGGGCTACGGTGGTGGGGTACCACCTCCCCAGAACCCATCGTCCCGTCAGGATTCGGGGCGCTCCCCAGTTGACAGCCTGAGCAGTTGTAGCAGCTCCCACGAGGGCAGCGACCGTGATGAGCACAGGAATGAGTTTCACTCCCCGCTTGGACTGGCCCGGCCCGCCCTGGATGAGCGCGAGAGCCCCTCCATCAAACGGGTGCGCCTGTCAGAAGGATGGGCGACATGATAGCTCTGTCCTCTCCACCCGGCAGTGCCCCAAGTTGTCCGAGCCCTCCTCCCTCCTCTCTCTCCCCCCAACCAAATGCAGCTTCACGATGCCCCCAAAAGTCAGCTCCCATACTTTTCCTCCTCACACTCGATATCACGAGTCACTCACCACCCAACCCCATGGCCTCTCTCCCTGTTCTCTTTAATGCTGAAGGAAAGAAAAGGGACAACCCTTTTCGAAAATCAGTTTATAATTTCTTTTCCTTTTTTTTATTTTATTTTTTTGTTTTTGCTGAGTGTGTGTGTGTGCTATACATATTGACATTATATAAACCAGTGGGGTGTTGTAACAGGGCTTTTGGGAAGGGTGGGTGTTGGTCGGGTTGGGATCTGGGGGTATATTTTGTTGGGGAACTATGCATAAATTGTATCGTGTGTGGATAAAAAAAATCACGTATGCATATATCTTTACACGTATGTATGTATGTGTACATATATGCATATCAACAAATTAAAAAAAAAATAGTCAGGTACTCTGTTTCATAAAACGTACTTACAATTTGCCTCAGCGATATATCAGTGAATAAAGACAAAAAAAAGCAAAAAAACAAACAATAAAAAAAAACATTAACATGGGAGTGAGTGTGTCCAGTGGAAAACACCTTAGCACTTGAGTTGGACAAACAATACATGTGTACAGTATCAGTTTCATTGCTTATATAACTTCTCTGCAGTTCTCCCTTGCAAAAACGTGTGTTAACATTAGATGATGTCATGTTGCAGGTTCAACGTATTTATGTAAATAGTGGGTCAAGGGGGGAGGGAAGGGCAGGGGTCCAAAAGTTGCCAGACATTACAAGATTTATTTACTCACTAAATGAAAAAGCTATTATGCAACATTTGAAGGATTGTACAGGTAAACAGGCAAACCCGATGCTAGACGCGTGGAACCTTTTATTTTAAAGCTCCCCTTAAAGAACGGAGTGAGGACCACCCTTTTTTGATCTAAGAGCTTCGTTGGTGTAATCAAGAGAAGAAGAAAAAACAACTCTGGATCTAGTATTAACTATTCAGTATTGATAAACAAAAAGAAAAAAAAAGAAAAAAAAACAATTGTACGATACACTTGCTTATATTTTCATATGAAAGGAATACAATGCAAAGCATTTTTGTGGCTTTTTGTAGTTTCTATAAGCCAGAATGTGTTTTTTGATAGCTTTGCTAATAAGAGATGGATAGTTCACCCAGAAGGGGAGGGGGGGGGGGGGGGGGTGACAGGGCTCCAAAGCCCTAAGCCATGAAAAACAGACTGAGATCCAATGCTTTGCTGAACTGTTTTATCTTTGTAGAGGTTTGTTTTTAAACGTGTATTTCTAATTATATATAATAATGGTAATATTAAGAATCTTTAAAAAAAATCTGTGAAATTAACATGCTTGTGTATAGCTTTCTAATATATAAATATATATAATAATGATTTTCGTTGGTTTTCTTAGTGGAGTTTTTATGTGCAGTTGCACATGTTGTCTGGTTTGTTTAATTTGAACTCTGAACAGTACTGTTCAGGGCTGTATTTAGACTAACCTTAAAAACCAGCTGGAAAGCATTGCCAGGGTTTGCATTGCTGAAAAAAAAACACACACATACACATGATGTCACAAGACTGGAACTGGGGACAAGTGCACAAACACACATTGACACATGGTCGCTGTCACACTGATGAGGAAATATGACTGACCCTCGGCTTCTGGATGCATTTTAATGCATCAGATATTTCATTATGAATCAAAATGATCCCATTTTAGGCGGGTTAATCTCATAAAATATATTTTTTTGACATTATACAATTTTTCTATTTCACCTCAAATTTCAACTTGTGTTCAAGCCCAAAGCCAAACTGCTTGTTTGTTTTATTTTGATTTTCTGTAACGTAATTTTAGGAAGTGCATGGCGATTAATTATCCCTGAAGATTTGTAAAAACTAATTTGATTGCGCAGCGTGCACTCTCTCCTCATGTTCCAGTCTTCAAAACAGGGTTCCGCATCATTTTACTACATCACTGACAGTTCAGCTCAAGACACAAAAAGGACAAATTGATCAATGCTGGTATGGGAGAAGCACAACTGTTTATTTTAGATAAATAGCTGTTTTGATTTTTTCCTCTTTTTTAAAACAATGAAACTAGCCACATATCTCTCTGCCTCCCACTCCCGTATCTGCTGTCACTTAAGTGTTATGATATTTCTATGTGCATATTTCATGCAGGTTCACTATGTTGTTACTGTATACAGTCTGTGTAGTCAAACGGGGCAGAGCCTCTATAATGGTGTTCTTCTCTTCTTCTTTTTTCTTTATTTTTTTTTAAACTTCAATACAAAAAGGTTGAGAAAAAAGTGATGTTTCAGGCAGCATAAGTGTGGAGAAACCAAAGCCAGTGGCATTTCTGTGTTGTAAACTCAACTTTTATTTTCACATTCATTTATGGTTTTTGCAAGCATTGAAACAATAAAAGAATTTGCTCAAATGTACAATTGTTTTCACATTTCAATTTCAGTCAGTCAGATGGAGCTTTAGCTATGAAGCTGCAAATAGCTGTCCATATATACCAGACATAGATGCCCTGTTCTGAGGCTCTTTTGTCTCCCTGTGCATTGCATTGCATTTACAACCTGTATTCACAGTTTGTTCAAATCGAGCCTAATGCATGTTGTCCACGTCATCAAACCACATGGCTCAGTGATTATCCTGCTCTTTGCTCACTGAATTAATTAATGCCAACGTGTTAATTAGAGTGTTGGTTTTGACAATAATTTTAACCAAAGACATGGAGGAAAACTTGTCTTTATATCTTTGTTTTTTTTCTTCTTCTTCTGTTTGTGTTTGTTAAATTTGAAGCTTTTTTCCATCATCTGTTGATCAGTTGTTCTTTGTCATTACTCTAATAGACTAAATGTTGGTACCTCAAAATTGACTCAAGCAGTACCTCAGCTGATCTTTTTTCTTTTCTTTTTTTTGATAAGTCACTTGCAGTGCAAAGGGGAGACCATACACCTGTACAGCCATGTGTAATAACATACAATTGCTTAAGATCCCATTCATTCACAAGGGATTCTTTGTTGCTCCACTGTGTTTGTGGTTTATTTAAGTTGTCCTCAAAAGCTGAAAAGGAATTTAAAATAAAAAAAAACAAGGTAATTGTTAAAATACTTAAAAAGTCAGTCTGTAGTATCAATGTAGCTTGTATAAACCTGAAAACGAGGAAAGTTTTGGTTTTCTGGAACGCAAGAGCGGCTTTCAGCGGCATAAGCTGGCCTTTGTCGCCACTTGAGACTAAGATGGTATTGAATTAAATCACATCTCTGTAACTCAAGGGACTTGATTCAGCTGTATGTAGTGAAAACGTATGGGGATGGAATAAAAGTCTCCTCTGCTGGAGGGAAAGGCTATTTGTATTTTGCAGAGATTTCAGTAAAGTTACTGGCTTTCTTAGTTATCCTGATGTGACTTGGTGTGATTTCATTGTGTTTGACTTGTTTCTGCATGCATCCTAAAGACCAAGTGATTACTTCCATAACATGCAGGCTCAGAAAATAACAACAACAACACATCAGCCTGAGAATACAATAGAAACTTTAAGACAATGACACTGAAATAATGAATCTGCTACAATATTCATGCTACAGACATTTATTTGACATTTAAAGCTGACTTAAAGTTACAGTAAACTCATCTTTCATGGTGATATATTGTAACCGCAGACAGTGGATCTTAAATTCATAGTGGATACATGTGTTCATAAACAAACGAATCAGAGAAGAGTGAAGTGTCTGACACACACACACACACAGACAGACACACACACAGAGAGAGAGAGAGAGAGAGAGAGAGAGAGAAGGCCTACTGCAGGACAGACGTTCCTCGATTAAAAAAAAGCACAGAGGGAAGAAAAGCTCTTCCTGAGTGAAATCTATCAGTTTATTTTTTCATGTTTTTGTAACAATCACGTTGAAGCGACCGCCCGTGCAGCTTCGCTGTAGGAATAATAATTGCATATTAAATTAGCCGCTGTGGATGACGCATTTCCGCGCGCTGAAAACGTGATCACCGGTAACATCATTTGCGCATTTATTAGGTGACGACGACTCCATAAATGCGAATGAAAAAAACTAAAAACTAAACATATCGCCGATGCTTCGCTGCATCTGAGTGCAGGCCTTTGCGTCTCTCTTGTTAAATGTCTAATTTTCTGCAGTATGTCATGCTGTGATTTATTACTTTATTTAGTTTTTACCTAAAATAAATGTTTTTTGTGCACCTTCTATTACCTGAAAAAGTCAGAACAAGGAAGAAAACATTGACTTCTTTTCACTTTGCTTTTGGAAAGCGAGCTCTCAAACCTGTTTTATTTTCCTAACGATTCCCGATTGCAACTTTAAAGATAAAAACATCAGTCACAGCTTAAACGGACAGTTTCAAATCTAAAAAATAAAACTAACGAGTTTTATTTACTTGAGGCTGAAAATTCATTACAAGCTGAAGGTACTCAACACAAATTTAATACATCCCATCGATTCATTGTTTTCCAAAACGTGTTACAAGGCTTATTTAACCATTGCCTTAAATGTAATTGTCTCTTAAATCATCAGTAATTTTTTTGTTTTATTGTTTGTTTGTTTAGACCTCTAGACCTAGACCTAGATTCTGTTACACAGCAGTTGAATTGTATTCTGAAAAACTCATTTTTATTTAATTTATTCTCTTTAATGCGTAAAAAACATTTATAAAAGCCACTTTAACGTTTCTGCTCAGTTTTAAATGATGGATCAAAGAAGACTAAACACATTTTAGACCGTTTTGAAACTTGACCTCACAGGAAATTAGGCCTGTACAGGCACAACGGAGCGCACCATTGTGACTGAAAGATAACAACCCCACAATTCACGCGTTAATCCCTAAAACACCACATTCTGAAATAATCTGTTACAGTCCCCCTACAAACCTCATCACTACCAATTAGTGTAACAGAGGCTGCGCTATTACCGTAACTGTATATTTTTCTTTATTGCTTTATTACGGATACATAGGTCTGTGTGTCTACCCACCCAGATGGTTTATGTTTGTTTCCACAATATTCCAGTAGTAGTAGTTAATCTGAACTCTCTCCTCTTCTACATTTACATGAATCATTCAGCCCATTGTAAGAAATTTAAAGGGTTAATTTCAGTAGCCTGTGGGGAAGAAATCTTATAAGGTCACAGCAGACAAAATACAATTTATTATTTGTCAGAAATAATCTATTTTGACGACAGTTTTCACAGTTTCTCAAAAGGTCAACCTGATGCAAAACACGTCACCGTTTCAATCTGCAAACAGGCTGCCAAAATCCGATCAATCTGTTGTTCGAAACTTCAGACACGAGGGAAGAAGAACAGGGAACCGGGTAGGATAAATCTACAAATTAATGTGCGAGTTTACGTCTGACCTAATTAAAAAAATAAATATATATATAGTCACGACTGTCAGCAGTAAACGTTGGTATTTTGTTAACAGGCCTATAGGCTCATCTTAAATGAAGTTCAGGCTAAACGTGCAGCATTTTTAGAATCTATAGACACCAATCAATTGATTGTATAATTAAGGCTTTCAACAAAGGAACGTTATTTAACTATTGGGTTTTACGTATGAATGTAGTGCATTAATGGTGAATGTGGTGAGCAGGTATTCGCGTCATTGACCGTGGAGGCTGGCTGGACATTTTCTTTTCTCTCCATCACGAACAATTCTCCAAATTCACCACTAGATGTCACCGTTTAGTCGTCTAGTTGACACCCTTCCAACCTTCATCTTCATCATCCTCCCTGACCACCAAAGAAACTG
Organism: Parambassis ranga; assembly: GCF_900634625.1. NCBI lineage: Eukaryota > Metazoa > Chordata > Actinopteri > Ambassidae > Parambassis > Parambassis ranga. Next base: position 11,163,813 of record NC_041030.1, on the reverse strand, counting down.
CAGATCGGCTGGAGCTAAATAATCCTGAGTGCTCCACAAACTGGATGACTATTAATTCTGTTTAAGGTAAGTGTCAGTGCAAAACAGACTGTTTCTTTTCTCTGATATTTTTCTATTACTGTCTAAAATCTGACTTCACGAACAGTGATAGTACTGTATTGAAAATAATAATATTAATAATGATAATACTAATAATTTCGCAAAGAGGCTTATTACATTAAATCACGAGGCACCTCGCACCTTTACACCCTCAGGTGTGCATAGCAGGAACACTCTGCTAGTTGTTTCACTTGGAGGTGTTTCATTACACCAATTTCAGAACACTGTTTCCATGTGGCAGACATGGCTCCTTCCTTCTTATTTCAACTGCAGCGTGGGACGCTACTGCTCTAAAACAAAAACTAAAAAACTTATAATTTATTACATGATGTTTGAATCCTGTCGATGATGAAAATAAATCTACGTTTTCCTCGTTTATAAAATTAAGACTTTCCTTTAATCGTTGCTGCCTATCGCATCCCGCCTCTTTACAGTAGAAATATAAAAACTACATGTTTAATTTTTTTCCCTCCTTTTTCCAAACACAGATTATTTTAGAATCAGAATTAGTTTTACGCACAGGGCCTGACAGCTGTATTATTCTTGTAAAATGATCTTACCAGGAACAGAGGGAATCCATGAATGAGACTCTTTTATGCATGATTCAAATGAGGATGACTGCTTTCCGCATCAACTCTCACAATCTGGACATAAAGCCTTCAGACGGTCGGTCTTATGTTATAAAAATATGATGGCCTCACGTCATTTATCCTGTAAAGATGTACATTCAAATAATTACAAAACCTTGATTCTTCAGGCGAACACCTGAAATAACTCTGTATCCGTTTTGGTCTCTTTTACGCAGATTTTTGTAGTAAAAACATATCGACCTATGAAACATAGTGTGACACAGCAAAGGGCTGAAATAGGTGATACAACGTTACTTATATTTGAGGATGAGCTCAGGCCTATCCTTTACATTTTGTCAAGTGTAAAGAAACAGAGGACTATTCAAACTCCCATTCAGGGTACGTCCTATATGAGCCTGTTAATATTTATAAGTGATAAACAAATATGACTTTTATATAGTGAGAAGCCCAGCATAGGTGGGACTCCTGTGGCTTTGAATATCCTTACGTGAGCCAGCCTGACCACTGGTGTTGAGCCACGAGCAGTTTAAGAGCAAGGTTCAATGACGAGGGGAGTAGCCTATTGGGATGTGCTGCATCTGCTTCTGCCGCTGGAGGAAAGTTTGTTCTCCTGGTGGGGGGAAATAAAACGTCCCACCAAACTTGATCCAAAAGTATCAAGAAATCAAAACACTGCAGCACGGGTGGATTTTGTTCTAGCTGGAGGTAAGTTACAACGTTTTTAATGTAAGATTGTTTATTTATTTTCCAACAAGAGATTTTGTTTTTATATAAAAAAAAATCAGGACTCAAGTAGGTAGATAGTCCATTTTCAGTATTTTCTGTTATTTTATGTGAGAGCGCTTGCATCCCGTGCTCGTCCCTGGCATCTCGGGTGCGCGTGCACGGAAACCAAGGAGACAGTCTGAGCAATTGCAGCCTAAATGTCAGTGCTGCGTCACTGGATTTCTTACAAACTGGGCAGGAGACTTTTTGGTTTTTAGTTTTTTGCTCAGACTGTGTCATTGTCTTGTTATGATCCAGCCACATCGGTCTAACTGTAGCATCGCCTCCTCGGCAGAGGTCTACCTCTGAATGTCCTCTATTGTTTGCGCACCACAGAGCTCTTTGTTCATGCATGCTGCATATAAGTATTCAAAGGATCGCCGATTTACATCATTCAGATTAGGAACATTCTAATTATCGACACCACAGTACCATCGATGACGTGTCACTATAGTCAATAAAACAGACTACAATTTGAATATGAAATTTAAAGGGATTTTAAATGTCATCGCGAGGAGAGGATAGTCTACACAGGAGCTCTGCGTCTAAACGCTACATCACGTACAAAACGTTCGAAATAAACAGAATAACTCCCTAATGCAAATCTATCCACTGAATATGCATCAATATTAAAAATAATACGCACACCACAGCCAACAGCGTCGGAGAATTGAGAATGGCGGAGCGGGTCGTCTCATTACGCATGGGCGGTTTTCCATGCAGGAGCCACGGTTCCCCTTCTCTTCATGTCTCCCTTCTGTCCTGCTCACATTAAGGAAGCTTCTTGGGGAAAAAAAACAAACAACGTTACGTTGGCTTTTCAAAACGGCAATCAAACACCCAAGAGCAGGCTGGGGGGAAATTACTCCGACTGCGGCCGGGCGGACTATGTAGTAAGAGGGATTTGCATATTTTGATGCGCTAATTGCCTTGATGTATTTAAATATGGCTGCACGTAGCTGATATGCTTGTCTACGTCATTGAACGTGCCCTCGCTGTTAAACTAAAACGTGAATCCGGTTGAATCTAATGGATACGCCTGCAATTAGGCAAAGGGTGGGGTGGGGGGGAGTAAAAGGAGAGAGGGTTCGTGGTGCTGCCTGTGTTTCTTCATATTTCTCTTTCTTTTTTAGTCACATGATAATTTTCTTTGAGAAAGAAAAACAAAATCTGAAAATTCTGGCCCGGGCAAATAATTGAACAGGTATCCTGATGCTTATGCGCAACAAAAAAGGAGAAGTGTCTTTCTTGCAGAGTGGAACCTTTCACTATGTTTTTTTTTCCAGAAACATATTCACAAAAACAAAAAGTATGTCATCACCAAGAGAAATATTCAAAGACACGGGTTACTTGTAGGCTACTGACAAGTAGGTCACCTCATTCTAACTTTTTTTGTGTGAAAATGTCTGTGATCTTACCAGCGTGTGTGTGTCGTATAAGATTAGCCCTTATTAGGCTTGTGGGACCAAAGTGATTTCATAAGTCTAGTATAGGCCTACACAGACTGTACACACTGATCCAATCAAAACATTTTCAGTGAAGCTGAAAGTGTGTTTCTCACCTTTTTTTTCTTTTCTTTTTATTATTGACTTCATTCGAGACTTAGTTTGGGAATTGCATGTAGCAAATCATTTCCCCTCTGTCTGGAAACCGGTAAATGCGTTCCGTTTGTCAAAGCGTGTTAGCGAAGCGCCTGCAGCAAATTCATTACCACCCAACTGCGAGGCTCACTTCGCAACCTGGTCAGGGGAAGAGGAGGGGAGAGGTCCACGCCAAACTGCGAACAATGCTGCCTTAGTTCGTGCGTGCAACAAAAGAACCGAGGGAACTTGTTTGAATTTCAGAGCACGTCCTCTCCTCACACAGAAGGATGGACTTTATACCCCCCCCCCCCCCCGACCACCCCTCCTCATCATCATCATCATCACCCCCTCCCTCCTCATCCGACCCCACCATCAACAGGGGAAAAAAACTTGCACACTGAGAGCTCAACTGTGCACTTTTCTATTTGGTGCTTGTAGACGTTATGGGAAAGTTGCCTCTCTCCCTCTCCCCATCCATCCCTCCCTCTTTCTCCTTCTCTTCGTCTGTCATGTGCTTGGGATGTGCTCATGCTTCGCACAGAGCAGCTCTAGCACGCCAAAATGCAGACTGCAGAGTGTTAGCGGCAATTTTAAAGTCTCCCCCCACCAAATATTACGGCTGGGATATTTTGAGGGGAACATATACCACACCACGGTGCACGCGGAGCCCGCTGATCTTCTCCAGCTTTGGGACGCTTTCTGATCGCTTGCAGTGATTTGACTCACCATTAGGAAGTAAGTGCAACTTCTGTGGCTGCTTTAAAACGCTTTCCCTGTGCGCAAGAAAGTTAGCTACAGGCGCATCGCTGGGAATAGATAGTGAATGTTGATGTTTTGCTACAATTTGACACAGAATAGTAATTTCTTCTTTTACTTATTTAGAGATAAAAGCGAAGTTTGTGACTGCTAAGGTTTGCTCACACACTTTGGAAAGGGGCGCACTGATTACATCTATTTGACATCGTCTGGAAGCAACTGCTTCCGACATCCTTCTATATTTTAATAAGGATTACGTTAACATTTTACAATATAACCACCTTCACTCACTGTATCCAGCCTCCTGCTATTAGGTCCTCTATCAGAGTTTTAAAATAGTCTCTCTCAACAAGCAGGTGCGTATGTGATTATCTGCTTTGTTGCCAAAATGAGCGTCTTGTTAAAACTGAGGATGCCTGAAATTATTATTATCATTACCAAAATTGTATACCTATATGAGGCACATTTAAAGCCAGCGAAGCCAGTGTGTGTAGCTTTAGTTCGTATGAACTATAGATAAAGAGTAAAAAGTGTGATCTGGAGAGCGATGTGTTTGAGGTCATTTAAAAAAAGGAAAAATAGCTGTCATTCAGGTACAGAATCATGAAAATCCATATGCAATGCCCGAGCTTATTTTTCCTCAATAACCAAGCTGAAATGTTGGAAAGAAAGGAAAAAGTTCCACTTCACATTGAATAAGGTCAGAAAAGTGGTCACAGTGCCTTAAAAACAAAGCCTTGGTTGTACAGTATATGGGTTATTACGCACGAATGAACCATCTGTTCAAACAATAAAGCTAATATAGATGGAGATTCTTATCTGATATTTTTTCTCGGCACTGTATTATGGACTTTTACGGAAAACGCTGCCTTGCACAATTTCAAAAACACCAGCAGGTTGCAGGTTTTAAAAAGTGGCGTGCTGTAATTAAACCATGGCCTCTGTGTGGGAGGCCTGAGCCTCCTGTACGCTAATCAGGTGCGCTTTATAACGCTGATCTGAATGATATGAAGTTGGCCTTCACTTGGTGCCACTCATTTGACACACATCAGGGACGGAGTGATTGTGGATTTGGAAAAGAGGGAAAGGAAGAGTTTGAGAATGTGTGCGTAAATTAGTGAACATTTTGAGTGCTTTACATTTGATTACATTTAGAGATATTTATAGAATGTCGTGTGTAGCAGGTGAAATATGATATGTAGAAATGGATGGTCCAAAGATGGGGATGTGAATGCACTGGCTGTGTTTGTGAGGGTTTAAGGAACCAAGTAGTGTGCGTAGTAATCCCTAATTGAAATGCAAAGGCCTCGTGACTCATATTCGCTCATTAAAACACCTCTGCTTTGCCCCTCCCACTTACTAAACGAGAGTGAACTTGAGAGTCAGGGTTTAAAACTGTAGCGAGTGAATGGAACACCTGAAGAAGAAGAAAAAAAAAGCTGATGATGCCATTGACAAATAATACGGTGTTAATTTGGCACCACCTCATCAAAGGTTCACCTTTTCCTGTCATGCGCCCATCCACGTACACACGCACGAACTGAATGGTCGACTGTGTGAGGCTTTAACTTTCTCTCCTGCATTGGGAGGGTTTTATTGGTCCGAACAGAATCAAAGTTGTGCACAAGGTAGCTTAAACCTGCAGCTGCACGCTCCTGCGCATGATCCATCACATGTTCCTCTGCTTGTTATTGTTGACTCAGTTGCAAAGATCCTGTATTTTTGACCCATTTGTGGTGAGCTGTTGGTTAACTACTTACATTTCTGTGGGAAAGTGAGCGGGTTAACATCCGCACGCTACAGCGCTGGGGCTTTATTTCGTGTGAGGCGACATCGCCAGCCTACCTGAACACCACTGTAGTCTACCCATCGGATGCGACGATGGCAAAACACACACACACACACACAGACACACACACACAAGAAGCTATAAAGGATTTCGACGCATAATCGAGAACGTGAGAGCAATTTAACTCCTACAGTTGTGCCTCATCTGAGAAGGAGAGCAATAAGCAAACGGATAATATGTTGTCGCGAAGAGAAAGCGTAGCCTTATAGACAGAAGACGCTGGCGCTCAGGCAGCTCAGGCAGCTCCAGGATGCTCTCCTCACTGAGTTATTTCGTTTGTGTTGTTTTGAGAGGTGATTTTTTTTTCTGCTCGCGTCTTCCCTTAAAAGCAGCTGAATCGCTCTCATTCTGTGTAAAAACAAACATATGGTTTCCCTGCCATCCATTTCCATCCCTGTGTGAGAGAGAGAGAAGGCGTGCGGGCTGCTCGCTGCAAGGCGGACTTATTCCAGCGCGCTCTGTGTAATGGATGAAGATTGTGCATTGATAGGAGGGTGCATTTGCGATTTTTTTTCATGACATCACCGTAGTTACATTGTCGTGGTCCGAGGCCTTTGACCTCACCAGGGTTGGTCCATATTTTGGCCACCCCCAGCCCCCTTCCCTTTGGGGATGGCCCTTATTCCCCCACTCTTTTCAGACTGATCGACCATGCAGCCTGCAGAACGGACCCTTTGGCTCAGAGTCATCGGTTTCATCTCTTCTTAAGTACACGCTGGATTCGAACGGACAACTTGACACTCTATGGCCAAAAAGCAGGCTCCTGCTTTCATAATCCGAAACATTTGCGTCGTAATTCCCTGTGCCGTTATTGCACTTTCCACAGGAAACCGGATTTCCCCCCTTCTCTACCGTGTTTCTTCTCCGCCGGCCTCACAGGATATCTATTGCTACTGCCACAACGACTTAATAGAGGCGAAAGAGCCTTTTGTGGGATTGAATCCATTTGCATTGCAAATTAGGGCCCCTGTGCAAGGATGACTGCACCTTACCGCGATTTTCAAGGCCTACTTCAACTCAGTAATACTGGTTAATGTCAACTGAATATGACATTAACATTGGGAATATATATCATTTTTTTTCGAAGAAGTGTCGCATTTGTCGGGTGTTAAACAGCTCTGGTTGTGCCATAGTGGCCCTCAACGGCAAATAACATGGAATATAAGGGATACAATGCACACTGAGACTTGAAAAAGCTCACTGATGACTTTTTGCTAACTATATGTGAGAGATGGAAACTTGGAGACCAGAAGAAATGTACATGTGGATTATTGCTGCAGATTGGGAAGTGGGTTGTTATCTTTGGTTATCTAGCTGTATGAGTGTTCTGCTCGTCATAAAGCTAGATAACCGAAAGTAAAAACTACTTCCAGACTCATCGAGGACTTTTGGACGACACACTCCTGCTCAGTTATCCTGTGGACCTGAGATTGTAGATGTGATTTATCTAATTAGTTATATTTTTAGTTTATTTTATTTTCATGATTATTATTTATTCTCCACCTGGTAGATATTTGTTTGATTTGGGGGGAAAGATAGCTGAGTTATTTAACTAATAGTGTTTTCAGGGTTAGGGAGTTTTATACGATTACATGTGTGCGCGCTCATCCACATTTAAAATTCACACACACTAAACTTTTTATCGGGCCTGATATCGCATGTTAAAAGCTTCTATAACATATATAATATTCTACTAAATAAAAATGTATTTCATCTGTATAAAGTGTCTGCTTAGGCTCATCCGGAGGATGCGATGGAAATGAAAGAGTGACATTTAGAGCTTTGTAGAAATCCACGTGTGCGCCGCATGCTTCTTATTTCAGCATGATCGAGTCCGGCCAGGAAACGGCGCTGGCATCCCAAACAGTAATAATTAGGACGTATACTGAACTGACAAAAAATGGAGAGAGAGAGAGAGAGAGAGAGAGAGACCGCGTGTGTGTGTGTGTGTGTGAGAGAGAGGTGGGGAATAGGGTTAGGAGAAGGAGGGAGGTGGCAGAAGAGGGAGGAGAGGAGGGAGGGAGTGAGGGGATTGGGGAGATGTTGGGGTGGGTGGGTGTGGGGGGGTCGGGCCTGCTTAATTGATTCCGTTAACCGCAGTGCAGGAGATGTGAACGACTGGACGATCCCATTCCCACGCTCGGTGGGGCAAGTGGCAATGCCATGCCCAGGCCCAATATGACAGACAGCGCCGTGAGGGCCTGGAGGGGACTGGGTGGGGGGATGGGGGTTGACGACAGGGGTCATGAAAAGACGTCAAGTGCACCAGACTCATCTGCATCCCCAAAGAAAGAGGCGACGTTTCCCAGCCCCAGCCGACGCGCGCTCCTAAACCTGGAGTAGTAACGGTCTTGAATGCGTTAATGTCTCGCCAATTGTACTGATAATGAGGACTTGGGGTCATTATCTTAAAACTATGCGGGTTTATGGATGTGAAAGGGATGTGCTGCAAGTCTGTAATCCTGCATGGCCCCTACTTGAGCGTGCAGATTCAGCCGTTGTAGAGAGAATTAGTAATAGTGCAGATAATGTTGCATAAAGAAGTCTGGCGCATTTGAATAATGACATCTTTGCATTTGAACTTGACCATGAATGCGATTACAGACCAAGAAAAGACATTAGGAGCATATGGCACAGTGAGACTTGTGTGGGGACACCTTTATGGATCCTCATATAACATGTAATGACACATTTTAAAATAGGCTAAATGACATATGGCCTGTGTCAAACATAACAAAGGACGTTCAAAAAGTGATAAGCCTATATAAACTGTTGTTCTTAGGGTGTTTTTATTCTCTCCTATTTCATCCCACACACACATGTAAGTGGCCATTATTTGACATTTTGTGGATCTGTCAGGGGAAAGATTGTTTTTCCTCTGTACACCATGTGTTGCAAACATTTTAGACACAATTTGGGATTCAATTTTATTTTAAGTCTTTGTGCTCTGAGTAAAAGTGTGTCTTTTTTACACTTTGAAACATGTGATTAAGTCAAAGCTCAGGTTCAGCATAATGTTTAGAGATCTGCTATTTGACAACAGGGGACTATTCACGTGCAGTCTCAAACAGAGGCACAGTGGCTGAATTCAGCACTGCCTTCAGTGAAAAGGTCTCTTGCAGACTTTCTCACACCGTCAGACAAAACTAGTGTCTCTTGTTCCTGACCCCTGTCAAAGACAGCATACAATACCAGGTCGTTTGCCCGAAAGAAATTTGAGAACACAATTTGGGCCAAGCAGCAGTGAATAAAACAAGTCTTATTGTCCTTGGTTAAGTCGATTGAAATAGTCGTCTAGGCTTTATGAAAGAGAACACTGTTTTTAAGGCTGGGGGTGACACTAAATGTCAAAGCCAGGCTATATAAAAATAGAGTCTGTAACTAAGCCGCCATCAAATATCATTAACCAAAATCAAGTCCATCAAGTGCGATGTAATGTCATTTCTCAGAACTCAGAAGTGGCTCATTTTATAGACCCCCCCCCATTCAAACAAGTAACTGACACAAAATCTGTTCTTTTAATACATCTTCAGCTTAATGTCTGTGTTGCCTTTTTTATCCTTTTGTCCATCCTTCCATGGTATAAACAAGGAACGTGCCTACTCAACAGGATTTGCAATGCAATGCTGAGATGTGTTATTACCAGAAGAGAGCAGCATCACATGTCTCAGACATTTTTGGAAATCATACTTGCATGCATTTCCCTTCTTTCAGAATTTCTAGGCTGCATGGAGGAGAGATGCAGCGTGATTGGCAATGATTTCCTCAGCTTGTAAATGTTAGTTAGGTCACTGTAGTGTTTTTTATGAACCCTGTGCCACAAGTCCTAAAAATAACAAACTCTACTCTCCGTCTGTCTGTGATGATGACATTGCCTCCCTCCTAAAAATTCACATTTATCTGATATTGTAAAGATGCATCACATTTTTTCACTGTGTCTCTAAAATGAGGCTGAATAGTGTCTTCTAGTGATGTGACCATAAGTATGCTTTTATATTATTTATGGAAGTGTGCCTGCCATACGGGCACGTTGCTGCTGAAAGAAAAAGGCCTGGGCATTCACTTCAAAGAACCCTATATATATATATATGTGTGTGTGTGTGTGTGTGTATGTACCATATATATGTTTGTAATTTGACTTGGAATGTAGAAATGGGTGTTGACAGTCCACCTACGTTCTTCCCAGTTAATGAAGGCTCTGAGCGTAGCTGTGCCCCTTAAACACACACAGCAGTCTGCAGTCATTGTTGTCACGTGATTTGTTGAGTAACAAAACCATGCCAACCATGCAAGAGTGTGTCTGGGTTTTTTTATTCTGTGCCTCCGTGCTGTGTATGGCATATGCAGTAGCAGATTTATAATATGCATCGGCTGCAGGGTAATTTCTCTGCCAGACAAAGGGTGTGAATATAGTCGTCATACAGGTGCTATTTGTTAATATATGCATTGCATGTTTGTGTTTTTGCTTTTCTTTTTGTTATTCATAGTGGCTTGCTGCCATATTGTTTTGCAGTCACACACTGCTTAGATGTATGGCGTCTTGTGCAGAAAAAGCTGTCATATTAAGAGCTGACATGAAATTCTATCTGGGTTGAAAGAGGAAGGTTTTATTATTATTTTGCTGAGGCCTATGATGGAGCAAAACACTTCATGTGCATCTGCATATGTCTATGTTTGCATGTGTGTATGTTTTCCTGTGTGTTTGTCCTTGTGATTAACTGACCGTTTGGATAGCCTGTGAGGCTACTACAACCATGTTGATGAAAGGGAACAATAGCTGTGTCTCAGTCAACAACGTCTGTCTGTCTGGCTTGGGCCATGTCTCTCTCTTTTTTGTGTGTGTGTGTGCGTCTCCTGGACATGAACTTGAACTTGAGACAGGCAGCCAGACACCATCTGTGCACCAGGGGTAATGAATTCAGTGCATTCATGGCTGTGGAGCAAGCCTAGGCCACCACCACCCATTGATGAGCAGATGACCCCTATAGTCTGAGTTAGCTCTTCATCACTAATAGAATTCAACAATACCAGCTGGTAGTAGCTGGGAGTTTATATTGGCTGTTTTTCCTAAAGACAAATGCAAGTGGTTGTAGTTACATGTACGCATGCTTTTATTCGTCAGTGGGCATGTACACATGAAACCCGCCATGTTTTGCTGCTTGTCTTCATATGCAAATGAACTGACATGCACCCTCTACCTTCCCATACTGATCCTCTCTCTAATAAAGCGCCACCCTGCTATTTTAACAACACGGCCATGCTGAATTTATTGCCCTGATAATTGAATGGGCCAGTTCAGTATTTCCCTTGATATAGGTAGTAAGTGAATGAGGCATAAACCTTAAACAAGCCAGGCACAACATGAATTCCTGCAGGCCCTCCTTCTCCTATACTCCTCCTTCTCTTCCTCCAGCTCAAGCTTCTGTCACAATCACAACCACACACACACACACACACACACACATATACAGACGCATGCGCACACACAGTAAGGCTTTTCCCTCTGGTTGGTGTCGCCACGGCAACGGTAGGTGAGATCACCTTGCGCATGGCAGTATCAGTCCCTGCCAATGCAGGACAGGTTCCTGGTTGTTGTGCGAGCGTGTTTGTGTGCATATGTATGTAGAACGCTTATATGCAACAAACTAAAATGTCACGCAGTAAGCAGAAAGCAACTGTTTTCTCTCGTTTTTCCTATAAACTGATATTGATGATGATATCTAAAAATGTAAGATTCTGGGGCTGTAATGTCTAAATGTGACAGTGTGTTTTCCACTCATACACTCACACACACACACTTAAAAGGTGTCACCGCCTTCAATAATGGTGTCATTGCCAATTAATAGGGATCTGATCGACCTCCCTTCATAACAGACCAGCCAGCCATAACTTGCCAATAATCCACTGAGGAATGTCATGGCTCGGCCCTTTTTAATGACATCATGCATGGCCACTTGAGCGTCTTGTGGGGAGCAGCGGGCATGCTGTGCTCTGCCACACTGTATGGCCCTCCCCTTCAGCTATAACCATGAGGAAATACATGCCCGACATGTTAATCAGGAACCTTTACTTCTATACGCTGTCACATACATCCGTTCCATATAAAACATAACATAATGTTGATAAATCTGTGCTGTCTGCACGGTGCAGATTTGCTTTTGTCAAGATAGTTTACTTTTTATGGAATTAAAATAATCTCTTAGAATGACATGCACAATCACACACATCTAAGGAAAACATTGTCAAAGTTCTGCACTTCAACCACTGAATGATATTTCTAATATGTTTTTATACATATGCTCCAAATCGTAAGATTTTCTGTAACTGTCAGTAGTGTTAAAACTTTATTGATCTATAATGTTGAAGTTTTAAAATGCTTTATTTTCATCACAATTTCACTAAAAGGTTTAAAATGAGGAAATAAAAAAAAAGAATTTGAGTAAAATTTAAACCTCTCTACAGATTTTGTTACTTCCTTTTCATTTATATAAACACACTGATTTATCTCGGTCTCTTCTTATATGCATAATTCCATAACTCACAACATGTAATGCAGGCACTGTGTATGAACCGATAACAATGATTGTAATATCCCCTCCCCCAAATTTAAGATAACAACAACTAACTAAGCATCATAGCTGTGTTATTAGATATCAGTGTTGTGGCAGCAGCAGTACTATTCACTATGAGGCCGCCTGCACAGATGCTATTTTTGCTCTACAAGTCCAAAGCTGGCTGTCAGCCTGTCTTCCAGGATATCTTTTGATTATGCAAATACTATGCACTATAAATGAATTAGTATACTTGCATGTGAAATGTGCTTCCACCAAGTTGAAAGGGTGTAAATAATATATTTTGTGTCACTGCATTATTCATTGTTTATTAATTACAAACACCATTTCTCAGTCTCTGCATGCGATATGCCATACTCCACATTTAAGCAGTCTGGGTGTTGCTGTTTATATATAGACACACACACAGTTTGATCTGATCCATGATCTGTCACAATCACAGTATCCCAATAATGCCAATAATAATTATGATGCTGATTGTCATCAGCTTAATTCAACAACTCAACAGGTTTTGTTGATGAATTTGTAATTTCTGTTTGAACAAGCTCTAAATCTTTACAACACAACACCTTTGCATTCACCACGAATTGAATTCGAACTTGACTCTTCCTTTTTTTTTCCTTTTTCATACCATGCATGATATGTAGCTACCATTTGACATGAGGGGAGGGGCGTCAGACAAACATTAAATAAGCATAAATATTGTAGACGCACTTCCAGTACAATTAAAATGTGGCCGCGTTTCTGCTCTTTGTCAAGCATGTGGTATTAAGGCCTGGATACAAATTTGAATACAGCGAATCGGTTTTTAAAATATATGCTGTTCGGCAATTAAATTATATGGGCCCTCAGATGAGAGAGCCAGAACCAGTGCATATATAGAATAGTGAGCAGTAGTTGCTACGCTCGCATTAGCATCTGGCCCTTTTATGTAAATTTGATGAGAAAGGACTCATGCATATACGCCAGGGCTGGGGTGTACTTGCCTAATATCCTTATTAGAGAGGGGTGAATTAAATATTTATTAGGGGGGCTAAGGGTTAGGAAGGTGGGGAAGGGGGGGGGGGTCTGTCCTGTGTTGTCGTGAGGACCTGAGGTAGAAGAAGGGGGGAAAACGGAAGGAGGAGGAGGAGGAGATTGGCTTTCTGTACGAGTGTCTCTCTCTGCCTCAAGGTGCCACCATCTTAAGGCGTTTGGCAGTAGTGAGTGTGGGGAGGGTAGACCTAAAATGTCCGCTGGCATAGACACGCGCACGCATACACATTAACGCATACAAATTTCTGTGCAGTATGCGGACAGGACTGAGATCTGAAAGTCAATTATTCAATTACCGTTATCGTCTGCTATGCATGCTGAGCATTTCATTTGCATGCATTAATCCCTTCGATTACTGTCACTTATAAGAGCGAGCTGTGTTCGGCTTTCTTTTGCCCGCCATTTACTGTGTGCGAGCGCTAATATTAGCACAACGGCTATAATAAGTAAACGGCTAATTGCTATTTTCTTGAGAATTTCACTTTGCCATGTGTATGCCAGGCTGGTCATCACTGAGCCTTCTTTTTTGGCTGAGAAGCATACAGTACTGCCACATGCATTCATGTGCTTATTTACAGTATCAAACAGTCATTAAATTACCACCTTAATTTGCCACTTTAAAGTGCTAGACAGAAATTAAAGTTCTTGATATACATGCAGTTTGTCCAAACCTAACAAGATAAAGATGACAAATTTTACCTTTTTGTGAATAATAAATAATATTTCCTCATTTCAATATCTTTCTTAAAGAGAATAAAACACCACAGAGGCGAGAGCTGAAGTCGGTGACAATATTATAGTTTATGTAAATCACTGCTATACTGTCTCGCCATCATTTTCTGTCTCCTCTCTTACTCACTCTCGCTGTCATACACACACACTGTAGCTGACCTCTTCTATCTGTTAATTATCATAAATGTGCTTAGTGAGGTGGCATACACACGGGCAGACACACACACACACGCACACAATTACAGCACAACATTGTTCGGTGAGATACACACACTGCATTAGCATTCCCTTTCATCGTGAAGTGCTCCTGAGCATGAAAAAGAATGTGCAGGAAATTATTCAAGATGAATTATACCACACATCATCTCCAGTTTTCAGGCATTGACACACACAAACACACACACAATACACGCATATATGCGGTTCACCAGTTTAGGAGGGTGTGTAATCAGACGTGTTTGACCCTTGTTTCTGATTTAGAGTTTTAGATTTAAATTGAAGGTTGACAGGTAAATTAGTTTCAGTACTTCCATATGTATTGTTGGGTGTGTGTTATCTTAAAGTTGTCCTGTTATGGTACCGTGTGAGTATGTGAAAACATGTTTATATGAATGGTGTGTCCTTGCATTGTCAGCCTGTTGTCCTTTTTTATATGCATAAAGTATATACACAATATCAGCTGTTCCCCTTCCCTACCTCCCTGTTTCCACTGATGAGTGGTACGCCCCGGCGTGCTGCCAAAGAAGTGAGAATAATTAAACGGCTGTGAGTTTGAGCCTGGCGTTGGCTAATGGATTGTTACTGAGAGGAAATGAGACAGGCAGCATGGGGGAGCTGGGTGACAAAGCAGACCTCGACTTTGGATAATGAAACACTGTAAGCCACCGGGGTGGAGAGAAGACACACCTCTCATAAAGGAAATGCTTTTGTTCTTTGACTACTTCCTTTTATCATATACTATAGGTAGGTGCAATTGGTAAGGAGTCACACACATTGAGAAAAAGACACACTCAGTACTGTGTCACATACTGTAAGTCAAGAGACGTGTATTTTTCCTGTGTGAAATTACATTTCGTTTCAAATCAGTGCAGCTCACTTAATACATATTTTTTATTTTTCCTCCTACAATAATCCCTGTATATGGCTCATATACTGTATGTTCTGCTTTATGTTATCTTATATTGCCTCTGTGTGTGTGTGTGTGAGTGTGTGATATGCATACGCATGCAATTTGCATTACATTTTGCATCCTGTGCATCACCACAACGCTGCTTTAGAGAAAGCAAGGGGTTGATTCTTGGCACCGTTGTTGCCAGTGTGTATCCCCCCCATCCCCCCACCCACCCTACACACACACACACACACACACACACACACGTAGGCTAGAAGCGGGGTGATGGTGGTGGAGGGGAGCAGAGGAGGGAGATAGAGGAGCAGGAGGGAGATGGGATGAGACAAGCCACACAAGCCGCAAAGGGAAAGGGGTGAAGATGGAGAGGGTGGGGGGGGGGGTGTTGTATAGTTACCCTAAAGTCTGCCGTAGGGCTAGAAACACACACACACACTGGTTTGCCACACAACCACAAGACACACTCAGAAATGTGTAGAACATTGCAATAGGGAGTTTGAGAACATGCCCCTGTATTAAGAGAGGCTCCTATTTGTTTTCATTGGTTAGTGTTAATTAAATGTAAAAGTAAAAAGGTGTATGATAGTTGTGTGTTGATTTCACTCCCTCCTCATGGTGTGTATTTGATGTAATAAAAGCATAAATAAAATTGAGAACCAAATCATAACAGACATGTGTGGTTGTATTATTAATTATGGCCTCATTGGCCCCTGACTGTGTGTGTGTGGGTGTGTGTGTGTCAGCACATGTGCAATGGTGTGGTAACAGTACGTGTGTGTGTGTGTGTTAGAGAGAGCTTTGATATGAGCTCTAATAAAACGTGGCATCTGTCAGTTTGATACTGACAAGCCAGAAGAGTCTCACAATCACTTGGGAACACAGCAGGGAAGAAAGCACCAAGACACACTCGCAGTACATTTCTCTATATATTCTCCTCATGATTCACAGGCAGTAAAAACATCTTATTCTAGAATAAATCCAACAAAATGATGATCTTTGTCATGTCAAAAGTGCAGGTTTTGCCATTCATGTTCAAATACAGTATTTTTGACATGTGACCAGATTTTGACTGCATTTTTTCTTCATAGTCATATGAAGAGAATGTCAGAGGTCACATCTGTTTACAAGGTTAAAGATAAAATCAAAAGACAAACTAAAAAGATACAAAAAAAATCCCAATTGTTTCAAGTTCATTGCCATGTTGCCATGTGAGGTGTGACTCTATCAAACAGGCTGCTACAGTCTTTAACTTTGACCTCAAATGGACTTGTCCTTTAGTTTTGACCTTACTGGGTGAAGCAGAGGTCAAGGGCAGCTGAGGCAGAAGTGGGCTAAAAAAAATTTGACTGCAAGAACAAGAATTAACTATGTTTATAAAATCTGATAGATTTCAAAATAAACCTTAAGCTTTCTAACGTAACATTTAAACAACATTTCATTTTGATATTTTGATGTATGAAAAAAAAAAACCCTCCCATGACCTTCAAATGATCTGTAACTCATCTGCTCATGTTCAGTAAAGGTCCCGGGTTTGACTTGCTATTTGTGGCAAAGTGTAAAGGTTGAGGAGACATTTGCACAAAGTTATTGCCAATTTGAATTCCTTCAAGTAAACTTAGCTATGGTAAATGCTACCTCTGTTTCCTTCCTTCCTCCTCTGTGTGTTTGCCATCATTCTTTTTTTCTTTTTAGCAGAAACATGTTAATTGTGATTTGCTCAAGAGGAGCTGTTCAATGTGTAAAGGTTAGCTCTTGGTATACGTATTCACCCTATGTCTGTGTGTGTGTGTGTGTCTTTGATTGCTGCAGTGATGGAGGAAGGGAGCTGTGAAGAAGAACTGCAGGCGGCAGGAAGTAGAGGTCAACGCGAGATTTTGCTCTACACTGGACCCACATGAGGTGAGCTTCCTTTAATCATCTGTGTGTGTTTGTGTGTAAACTGCATAAGCCTAAACTGTACATTTTGAATGTGCAGTCATGTGCAAAAAGAATTTAGCTTTTAGTGTAAATGTGTGTGTGTGTGTGTAGGCTGTATAACTCAACATCCAAACAATAAAAACAACTTTTTTTGTGGTCTGGGTTGTGACCTTTCAAGAATAAACATTTTGAATTAAATCAGTATATTTATTTATTTTTTTCAAAATACTTCCATGTTAAATTATTCAGCCTTCCACACACACACATTCACACTCACACTCGTCAAATACAAAATATTGAACATTTTCAACAAAAACTGACACATTTCTTTGTTAGCATGGGTTTTGAGTGTTGTTTCCCCTTTGTGCCCATCTCTGCTGAAGTGTGTGAGTCTATGCCTGTGTGTGTGTGTGTGTGTCTATTTGCCTGCAGCAAAGTTAGCCTGTGTGTGCTGGATAAAGGCATAGATGTTAGTAGTGGTCCAGAGGACACAGTAAACAGCGGTTTGAAGGCAGCTCAGGCGATGTGATCATGGGCAATATCAAATCCCATGACCCATCCTCTGCCCTGTGGTCCATACCGAAGAAAACGAGCACAGGATAAACAGAGGTTGCTGTTCACTATTCATCATCACACAAAACGACACGCACAAAGAGTAGCCACGTGTAACCAGGAAGTGATTTCAAAAAAATCCAGGCAGTAACAGTAATTGGCCTCCACCCTGGCAGCTACCGCTTTGCGTACATCTTGTCCTATCAATTAGGCCTCCTACCATTATCGCTCGTGACATTTTATGTGTCGGACAAACATTTTAATTAGCTCTCATAAGAAGGTAGTGTATATTATTATATTATATATATATTATATATATTTTTATTATTATATTAGCACAGCTGCTTTTCATATGTGCTATTTTTATTTCAACATATATTCTGACACATATCGATGACCTCTTGAGAGTGCACCACCTCAGCAGTGGTTGGAAGTGCCAGGATATTAGGTGAACACTCTGCGCACAACTAGCAGAGATGACTGACATCTGTCTGGGTCAGCAATAAAAATATACAGTTGCACTTAAGGCATGCTTGTCCTCTGAATGGCAGAGAACAATGTAACCCAGTGGCACTTTTTGTATGAAAACCCCAGTGTTCAGTGCTCTCAGACTTAAAAGTTTATTTCTTACTGATGCTAAAAAATTAAGGGGCTGAAGAAGAAAAAGGTGGTATGTCAGCACCCTTGGGCGTCAGTGTACTGCAGTATCACTGGTCTTAATTACTCCCAGTACTCACACATGTTTGGTGAACTTCTCTGAAGGGCCAATTAGAAGGGCAGGGCAAGTCACTCGGTAGGAAGGTCAGTGCTCAGAGAGGCTGCGTCTTATAGTGAACTCTGCCGTACACTTCCACAAAATTTCCTTTATGTATAGAATTGATGATTCTACTGGCAGCACTGCTTCAAATCAAACACTTTGATTTTGTGTATTGTTATTCCATCTTAAACACTGTGAAATAGGGATGTTGTTATCATCATGACTGTGTCACTGAATTATAGTGGTGGGTCATATAGATGGTTGGGAATGATACACACTTTGCTTTGCATTACATAAAAACATAACAGTTTTATGTATTAAAGATTACATGGATGATCCCGTGAGGCACAGTAATCAGTGCAGAATTTTACAACTATCACCTCAATCAAGCGTTCACTCCGAGCCAAAACCTCAGCCCTGTGAGTGTGTGCCGGGATCATTAGACAGCTATGTAACATTTTGCATTATTTAGTTAGAAAGGTAGGCTTTTTTTGTTTTACAAGTTACATCTAACCTCTCCATCAGCTATTTCTGTACACACAGAGCATGGCAGGGTCACAGGGCTCAGGGCTGAAACAGGAAACCAGGACAGCTTTCCCTCTTTGCAGATAGAGATGCACTTTGACAATATCAGGAAATGTTTTCACATGAAGTGAGGTCGTGGATTTATTTATTTAATTTAAGTAGATTACATTGCTTTCCCCCCCTCACCTTCGCTTCTTTCCCCTTTCTCCAGCCTTCACCTATATACAGTATAATATTGCATAGTAGATTTCACAGCTCAGACGATGCACACAGATTTACACTGTAAATTGTGCTTTAGTCCCCTTTGCTGAATATTAAAATAAGAAACAGTTGAAAACGTGGAATGTTTACTACACAGTATGGTTTGTTTATATTGCCCCGCCTCATTTGCTATGCTGTAGTCATAATCATCTATCAGACATGCAGATTTGCAGTACAGCTGCTTACTATTAGGGTGCCAGCGGGAGTAAGTATTTATAATGTGGCACCCGCATTCACAAGAATATAAACCCTCCAGTGTTGTAGGCCGGCTTCTGTATCATCAGTGCTAGCCCACAGCGATTAATGAAGTCATCTGCATGTGTCTGTATGATTAAGGAGTGCTAAAGTGTCGGTGTGTATGCGTGTGCGGGTGTGAATGTTTGTCTGGTGTGCATAGATAAAACAACAGAGAACAAAAGATGCCAGCATACAGGACTGCATTGCAAACAACAATATGGTAAATTCTGTACACCGTACAGACAGCATGCAGGCTTAATTCTACACGATCAGGATAAAGAGCAAACAATTATAATGATGAGTGAAACCAGGAAGGCTTCTCAGGAAGAAAATAATGAAATATTTAGAAAAAAGTGTACTTTTTTCTATTTTCAATGATTTAGTTTCCATCTATAATTTTCCTATTCCCTATTTGTCACGTAATTCCATATTTCATGCTTGGATGCAATCCTTTCCCTCATGCTATATATCGCAGATGCTCATGCCTCTTAGCGATAGCACAATATGTCTTTTCCATGGTTGTTCAAAAATTCCACAAAACTAGAACATCTTTTTTTTTCTTCCTCCCCCTTCCTCATTCTGATGCACTACATTATCACGAGTGTACCATGGGATGACTTTGGTATTCGTGGAAATCTCATCTCAATTCATAATTAAAATATATAAAGCTACCCTTTTTCCCTTCCCTGCTTTCATCTAATATCCAAGTAGCTTTCAGCGGGCTGTGTAATAGCGCTGTGTAGGGAGGGTTTCTTCTGCATCATCATACAGTCAGAACAAAGGATATGCACATCGTAAAAAATCATGCAAATAAATGCAAATTGCTGGCAGCAAGAAATAGTGTGGTGAAAGGAAGGGGGGGTTGTATAAGCAGCAAGGGATGCCAAGACTACAACACTTGCTGGACAATGTTCCTAACAAAAATGTACTGCTTGCTTTTCAATCTGATTCGCATCTCTTCTCAATACTTTCCTCTTCTTCCTATAAACACTGGTTAGGTCTGTTTACCCACAATGCCTTAAGAGTAGTGTTCCTTTTTCAGCAAAGAATGATACAACAAAATGCACGTCGGCCATTGAAGATGCCTTTCAAAAATGCAGTGAATGCAAATTCAGCTGCAAAAAAAGCGCCGTAGTTTTAATGTGTGTCTGTGTGTGTGTGTGTTGGGATGATGCAATAGTTTGGCGGTACCGAAATGCAGAGCAGATATTAGTGACACCATCATTAATGAAAGTCACACCCTCTCCACCTCTGCTTCTTAGTAAAAACTTCAACTTTATCATACATGACATTTTCATGAGTGTGCCCAGTAACTGTGGGGATTAGGTAATGACTGAATGAAGTGCTAACAAAGAAAAGTATATTTGTATATTATAGTCATTGATTTGGTTCATGCCTATTCTTGTTCGGTTACAGTGCCATTACAGATCCAACAGCAAATGTGCAAAAATGATGCACATTGTTCAAATTATGTCACTATTTTTCAGAATGTTTTCCCAGTACGTGTGTCATCACAAATTAAATCAAAACCTCCGTTTGATTTGAGAATTAATCCTAAAATTACAAAATGATGTGTTAATCTTTCAATTTTACAAAAACAGAATATATTTTTTAAATCCGAGGGCATCGCTCTCTCATTGATATACAACAATCAGTCATTTGTTTAGCCTTGCATACAAAAAAATCATATTTAAATAATGCCACTCTGTTTTAGAAACCACACACACACACACACACACTCAGACAAACCGGCAGACACAATATGGTAAGGGAGAAAAGGGGGAGGGCACACACACAGACAGATATTCACAATTGTGCATAATGATGTTAACATTCCTGCATGTCTAATGCAGGATATATTGAGACAGACACTAGCCGGGCTGCAGTATCACTGTGTGTGTGTTCACGGGTATAAACTCTAGCACATAATAATGATGTATTAATTGCGGCCTGCTCAAGCTCATGGTGTTCGGGCTCCTTGCTGAGGTTACTACGAGGCCTTGGACGTAATCATTAATCTTATGCAAGATCGGAGAGCGCTTTATTTTTAAGCCTGCTTGGATGAAATGATCAGCTATTGCTGCTGTTGCTCTGTACTAAATTGATTGGTAATTTTGAAGCGATTACCCAGATTTAGAAATCTATCTAATTATTAAAACCCAACAAATTGATATTAGTATGTATGAGTGTCCAGGATGTTCAGACATAAATTGAAAGCAATGGTACGGCATCAACAATTTAAAACTACATCATGAATTTATGTATTAACAAGGAATGGCTCTAAAGGTGTGGCTTAATTTCAAATGCCTGCACCATCAACAGACCCTCAATAGTGTTATTTTTTGTGTCCAAGTTCCTTTCAAATAGAAAGGCACAAATAGGGGAAGTGGATATGAAAATGGAGTGCCCGCATCATAAAAGATGGAAACAAAGAGGGACAGACAGCATATACTGACAAGGACAGCCAAAAGATGAAGCTCATTTTTTCGTGGGCACCCAGTGGCGTCTGCATTGCAGATCGCTGAAATCCCCCTCGAATGCATCCCTGGGCTTAAGGGGGGTGGAGTGGGGAAGGGTGAACAAGGGATGGGTTTATGCTATCTCTGCTTTGGTACACTTTGTTTTTTTTTTCCTCCTCTCCTTCCCCCACCAAAATATATTTTTTCTGTCTGCATCAAATGTCAAGTTAATTTCCTGGGTGCTATGAGGGATGTGTCCTCCCCTTCAGTATGTGTGGCAGGGTGGTGGATTGTGGCAGGATGCTGTGCGTGCCGGTGTTCTTATGTGTGTGTGTGCGCCTGAGCTTGAGCCTGTATGGGTGAATGGGGAAAGGGAAAGGGGGCATGGCAAGGCAAAGAGAGAGACGAGAGGTGGTGGTGGGGGGGTCGGTACAGTATGTATAAATTGGTTCTCTCTGAAGAGCTAGAGAGGTGTGTTGAATTTGTGCATGCTTATGTGTGTGTGTGTGTGTGTGTGTGTGTGTGCCTGCTAGTGTAAGTATATGATCCAATTATTAATAGATGCTTTTGGCAGTGTACCCATGGCCATGTACCTGTCCCTATTTGTGAATTCATATGTTCAGGTCTTTTGAAGGTTTATCTGAATTGGATAGAAATGCTAAAAAAAGAAAGAAAAAAAGGGGAGAACAAAACACAACTATTGTGAAAAAATATTTCACAATAGTATAGTTAACTGTGTCATTTGTCTAGCATGTCCTGGTTTCTAACATCTGAAATGCATTACTAACTTATAGTATTATGATGAACATACCTGTGCGCCTGCTCTCTGTTAACCTTGCACTCTTTGTATTCTTATGCCTTTCTGCCATTATTATCAAGTTACATGACTTTATCCACTAATTTTACACACAAATAAATCTTTATTTTCTTTTTCATCTAACCACAAATGTAGTCTGCTGCCCCTCTGTTGTTACACAGCTGTTTATATTTGTGTTGAAATGCACAGGTGGAGCTCATTTTTAGTGTATATGTATCCAGCTGTGCACATCTATGGCAGAATGACTGTATGGATGTGTGCATATGTTTGTCAGCATGCAGCTGTTATGTGTATGAAACCAAACACTATATTTTGTATTGCAAAGTGTAAAATGCCTTATTGCAGAGAAAGGGATTTGCATTTGTCAGTCGTGCTTACACTGATGTATGCTCCTGCCCCACAAATGTCACATCCCATAACCCAGAAAAATTACACCAGTCCCACCTAATTACGCATATTCATGATGCTGTTTTGCATATAGTGCTGGTAGCATGCTTCTGTTACAAGCCACAGAGCTGAGGGATGTGGTTGAGTGAAAAGGCTTTCAATCCACTGATTTAGCACGTCTCTCGCCACTAGCATCAGCTTGATAACAGTACCTCCATGCCATTTTTTTATGATCTGAGACCATTATGAAAAGAGAGCTTTCTCTTATTTCTTGTAGTCCGTCATATTGCCACTGCCTGCAGCTTGTTCAAACCCTGTGGGATTTTTTAATAAAGAAATTAGCTTTGTCCTAGATTATGAAGGTCATTTTGAAAATAGATCAGATTCAGCTAATGATTTTTTTGAAATACTTTGTCATTTATGCTCCATCTCATCTCTGTTTCTTTTTGCTTTCTACTTTTTTTAATCTCTCTCTTATCCATGTGATTCTCTTGGTCATTTGTAACAAATATGCAAATCAGAGATGGACTGAGGCTAGCAACTGGAAGCAGCTAAAGTCATGACTGTGAGAAGACTCTCATTGTGGCTTATTGTAGCACTTGCGGAAAACACTTAATCAGACATGGCCCAACTGTAATGAAGGAGAGAGTCCAAGCTGTGCCACCGCTTGGGTAAACAGCGATTGTTTCAGTCCAAGGTTTCAAACATGTATGGTACTATTGTCCCGCCAGCTCTCATTAAGAGGCGAACCAGAGATGGGGTGAGGAGCAGAAGTAGGGGTAGGGAGGTGGGTGAAAAAGGGGCAAGAGGAGAGAAAGGAGGGGGGCTAGAAAGAAAAAGGTTTCAGGGAGAGCAGGAGCAGGTGGGAACCTGGCAGGAACAGAAGATGAGGAGGGGGGGAGGAAGTGGAGAAATAGAGACGGCCTTTTTTCACACCATTGTGTCTTTTTTGCCATCTTCCTCTTGTTTTCATATCATTCTGTCTTCCAACACTTCCCTTCTCCTGTTCTTTCCTCTCATCTATCCTTGCTTCATCATCCAACAGCCATCTACTCCAATCCCTCCTCTTTGTCCCTCTTCTTTTTTTTTGCATTTGGGATGTTTTGCCTGTCATACCACCTTTCCCATCCAGCACCATAGAAAGAGAATGGCAGAGAGAAGAGGAAAGAGAAAGAAAGAGAAGGATCGGGAGGGGGATGAGAGGAGCAGGAGAGAGAAAAGGGGGCAGCAGCGACACAAAGAGAAAAGATCACGCTGCTTCCTGGCTTAATGAACATGGGCAAAGGATGATCACAATAGAATACATTATGCTCTTGTTAGTAGAAGCAATCAATTAGCAGAGAGCACACCACTGGCACACCATCTTTCCTGCTTGGGCACTGGTTCATTCACAGCCCAAAATGAGTGACCGAAGGAACCCCCTCGCCTCGCTGTTTTTCCCACCCTCAATGCTCAGTGGCCACAAAAGATTTGATTTCATTCCTCAATGTTAAGGGGACTGCGTTCAATTTGCATTTCCGCTGTATTCACTGCACATCAGTTGAAATATAACTCAGGTTTTGCTACTGTAAAGGGAGCCTGCCAATCAATGTGCACGTTTGAATGAATATTGAATATTTGATTGAATACACACAAAAGTATAATAATTGAAGCTAATCCACAAACCCCATTTAATCCTCCTCAGTAATACCAATAAACAGTGTGATCAGACAATTGAAAACTGTCCACTGACAACACGTTGTACCCACTAAAGCTTGGCTCCACAGGATGGGAATCAGGCATGACAATGTATCGGTGAGTGACAGTGACAATTGCATACCAAATTGTCAC
This sequence comes from Parambassis ranga, assembly GCF_900634625.1. NCBI lineage: Eukaryota > Metazoa > Chordata > Actinopteri > Ambassidae > Parambassis > Parambassis ranga. Next base: position 11,138,961 of record NC_041030.1, on the reverse strand, counting down.
TCAGGTTCCATCAGCAATTCATACAGCGGTTGGGTGAAATTCCTTCATCCTCTTCCCCCCCTCCGTGTTTTCTTCTTCTTTTTTGTGTCATCTAGAGGAATAGCTCCAGATAATGGCAGCAATCTTTATTGTGGAAAAAGGCAAGGAGTAGTTCTGCCTTAACACAGGCGCAAATCACCACTGTCTGGCTGAGGATCTGTAGAAGTGTCTGTGATGAGTAGAACAGACTGCTTTCACTGAGGAACTTTGCTGTGATTCCAGGCAGAGGCTGGAAATGGAGGGAGGAAACAAAAGGAAATGACGGAATAGGGGAGAAAGGATAGATTGTATTAAGAGTCGAGATGCAGGACTTTTTTTTTTTGTTACGGAGCACACTGAGAGTAGGATGGCCTCAGGTTTGGGTTCAGGAAATCTGCTGCTGCTGTTTTTTGCCAGAACATTCACATGCTTCAGTATGGCCATCAGGAGATTGTGTGGATATATGTGTTTTTCAGTTAGGCCTTCCTTTTCTATTATACCATTATGGAACATAATAATACTTTGGATTGTGTGTACACATTTGCTATTTATAATCTGTATTGCTATTTCTGTCCCTAAAAATAGAAAGGCTGTTATTAATATGCTACATTGCATCGGAAAAGAAGGTATCTTGCAATTTAGTGAAACAGCTAAAGCTGCAAGAAGATATTTTCCAGTAATGATGCACAATTGATACACTGCAAGCTGCTCCTTGATTACTAAAGTGTAGATATATGCATTCACGATTGTGAGTCCACACATGAAATACATCAAATAATCCCTAAAGATGTTCCTATATGTTTATGTTTCTATACTCTATAGTAACACAAACTATATATGCACAATAGCACAATATTTGGAGAATTTGTAACAATTTATTGCCATCTGTGTATTCTTGTACAATAAAATATTAACTTGTGAACAGTGGCAAACTCCTCTCAACAGCCCATCCTCAAAGCAAATAGTTTTTCAACCACAAGTGCAATGGTTACAGTTTGTGCGGTCACAATTATGGGCTGCAGAAAAGTACAAACGTGTTTGTATGGACCCTCGTGGACTACAGGAAACCTATACAATGTGTTGAAGGCCTTTGCAGACTTTGTTAGCATAAACTACTTTGGAAAAAGTGCAGTTGTAGGACAAAAGAGAAGTGAAAAAGTTTGTGCTTACCTTGACCTAATGCAAACTCTCTTAACTGTGGTATTTGGAATACAACAATTCTATAAAATGACAGGGTCTTATTTGCCCCTCATCAACTTGGCTTCATATAATTTATATGTATATGTACTGTTGAGCTAAGGGCACCACTACAATGAATTCACATCTCTTTCTCCATTGCACAAAGTACAGCTAAAGTGAATGTGGATTTTTTTTGTCATATATGTACCGTTATTGTCCTTTAGGATCTATAGCTTGTATTGTGCCTGTCAAAAATCCTTTGTATCGGTGTTTGTGTGTTTTTATTTCTTATATTCAAATACACTACACTACACTACACTACACTCATCAGGTGTGCACCTATACAATCAAACTAAACACATAAAAATATTAGTTAACACTCTGCATGACAAGCAGGGGCTCCTGGTTTAACAATCCCAGTGTACTGCATTACAATGTACACACATGTAAAGAACTATGAAGTGTTTTTTTTTCAATCACTTAACACTGAATGCAAGTGTTTTGTTGGTCTTCAGAGTGCTTCAGAAGGATGCAGTGTTGTGTTTGACCTTTCAAAGAGGAAAAAGGATCTCAGTGTGTATGGAACGGGCATGTATATGTTCCCATCTGTTGGAATATTCAAGTGCAAAATATGTATTGTATAATGTATTCAGTGTTTTTTTAAAGCTGCAGAGGGCATTGTGTTCTCTCTCCATTTTTGATATGTTGAACACTGAATGTTGAGCAGGAATGCACATAGTATTCCATCTGTTTCATGGATCTTGGTGGGGATTGTGAAAAAGTGTACTGATGCTTAGTTGCATGTTGCTTTAATAAGTAAGTTTATATCAAGTGTTTGAACAGTAAGTGTTGTTCTACAAAAAGAGCAGTGTGATTATCGTGCATTCATATCTTAAAACCTGGTCTTAAAATATGTGTTCATTGTTAAACAGTTTGCTGTACTGTCTGTTTAGGGCTGTTATGCCAGTTCCTCTCCTCTTTATCCCTCCTTCCTTGATCATCTCCTGTGCTCTCTTCCTGCTGGGTTTCTGTGTACAGGTAGTCATACTGCTGACATTTGTGTCCAAGCAGGGCCCAGTGGCATGGCCTTTACTACCCCTCGCTGGTTCTCCCTTCGCCATCAGTACCCCCTACCACCATCCTTAACCCACCAAGTCCTCTTCATCTGCGTGCACACCGATATGTGTCTGTTTGTGTGTGCACATGTGTGTGCTTGTGTGCTTCGGGGCCATTCTGTGTGTACAGTGTCTGTATGTTTAAGCCATGTCCAGATCAACCACGTTCATGCTTGCCTTTAGCCTGTGTGCACAGTAGGAGACTCTGTGTGGAGCAAGCCTCTTTCTCTGCTGGATGCTGCAGGGTGAACAAATACAGTCACTACAGGCTGGGGGGGATAGTGGGGCACACATGCACACATGTGGCTGTGGATAGCCCAATCTGATGTGATAAGATGTGATAAGATCAACGGACTGAATATTTTTTTTATCGATTATTTAGAAATATTTCAACTGCAAACATTTGTTGTTCTTACTCTCAAACACACAAATACACACAAAAATATACAGACGTGCTCACCGTCCCTGCAGCCATGGGAATGGAGAATACAGAGGTTCAAGGTCATTTCAAGTATTCTGCACCCTGGGGCTCTCTATTGTCAGTGCACCACATCCTTTTGCTAACACATGTGCTCAAAATCATGTAGGCTGGCATTCATTCAAAACACAGCAGCACAAAAACACACACATCTAATACAGAAAGAGTGTCTTTTAGGTGAGAATATGACATTTTGTAAGTCCACTCACATGTACAAACAGCTACATCTGTAAATATTCAGTGAAGTCACTAATATCTAGGCTTGGTTCTTAAAAAACTGCAGCTATTGGACAATTACTGCTCATTGTCAGCTATAGGTAACAAGTTGGCAAAGGGAAATGATAGAGTTTTTAGGAACAGGGTGAAGGTAAGGAATAGAGATAGGGAGCAAGGGAGCAGCAGTGGGTGTGATTAGCTCCTTTGTTGGAGGTCTGTTGAGCTTCATTGGTTCCAGAGAATAGGTTCCTAATGAACCCAGCCAAGCTTGGACCAAACTTTGTGCTGAAGACAAACTAAGTTATGGTGGTCTGGCAGAGCGCTGGGGGCGAGCCGACTGATATACAACGCCTGGACATATGGTCCCCCCCTTCAGGGCCTCTCCCAGCCACTTTCTCATGTCCTGGCTCCTGTGTGTGTGTTCTTTTGTTTGTGTGTGTGCATGTCAGTGGGAATACACACAGAATATTTATAGCGTACATTTTTGTATTGTTTGATAACTCATTGGAACAGGAATCCTGGAGAAAATATGGAGAAGAAACAGAGGGATTGGGGGAGCAGGGGGAGAGAGAAAGAGAGGCTAGTTGATGCTTACTGAAAGCGACAGAGGAGAGAGGGCTGCAGGCTTTGTCTTTCCAGCTGACCCCAATACAGAATCCTTTCTGACACATCCTACAAGACATGGAGTAACTGAGTAAATCAGGCCAACCTGGCTTCTGTGTAGCAGCGACGGCAGCATAACAGATGCAAAAGAATATGAGCTCAGAACACAAAGGATACTGAGGAAAATAGTTTGAGGACTTTCTGCATTCTTGAATTTTGTTGGAAAGGTTGTTTGTATTGAACATTGGATAGTAAGTAGCGTTTTGTGTGCATTTGAACTAGTGTGTGAAACCAGGAGGTGCAGGTGAGCCTCACTGTGGTTTAAGGCTAATTGTTTGGGTCAGGGCGGGAGTGTGGGGACGGATGTCTTCCGTGTCCCACCAACAAGACTCTCGGTAACTGAGCCGGCGAGGGGGAGAATGGGCCCACTACAGGGCCACACAGCAGGCTCAAACAACACTTATTCTACTGGCCAAACTGTCAGCCAGAACAACTTCATTGTGCCCAAAATTGGAGTTGAAAGCAAGGCAGAGACTTGGGAGAGGAGGGGGCTTGAGAAGGTAGGGGAGGATGCAGAGAGAGAGAGATGAGTGCGGGGGTCTGTGGGAAACCGGGGGACTGGAAAAGGGGGAGTCCCAGAGAAAGTGCAGCCTTGGGGATGAATAGGGTCAGACGGTGTGAGTTCATTTCAGTGAGAAGAATTCCCATAGATCCAACATAAGGGGCAGGCAGCAAGGCAGCAGCCTTGAATGGAAATGTATTAAAATGTATTCTGGGATAAGGGAGAAACTGTACTGATTTTGCTCTAGTATCAGTATTGTCGCCACATTTAATCATACTATTCAGCTTTAGTAAATGAACAAGTTTTTAGACATGTGCTATGCAATTTGCATATGTGCACCTGTGTATATTGTGCATTGTATTGGTTGTTATTGTTCTCTTGTGTTTGGACTCCCTCTGCCCCATTAAGTAATGCCAAGGGAATGTCTCAATTCTATGTAATAAACAGCTGTGCCACACACAGTTACCCACAAGTAGGGATTGTGCACATCCTTGCTAAATTTCCCTGCCTTGGACCCCATGGGGGAGTCCAGCCACAAGCTTTGAACTGTGATTTATATATAGTACAACAGAAAGCCCCTTTTTGGACTGACACTAAACCAGTTTAAATCAGTCCAGCTCTGATTTACTTCACCATTCTCCTCTTTGTCTCTTCTCTCTTCTCCTGCTGGCTATTTCGAATTCATCTTCCTGCCCTCTGTAACTACTGCAAAAGGGTGAAGAAGTTTACTTAGTCACACTGAGTTTAGGGAGACGAGGAAAGTCTGTGATTCTCTGTGTGTGTGTGTGTGGGCAAAGGTGTGCATGTCTTACTGCAGTTGTTTGCGCATATGTGTGTCAGTGTGTGTGAGTGTGTGCATGCCCAAAAAGCAGACACACACACAACCCCTGTTTGATCCAAAGCTAGCCCTGCAGCTCCCAGAGACTCAACAAAAGGCCTCCTCTATCCATTGTATGAGCTGTGTGTTTCCCAGGAGAGCTCGGGCTCAGTGAGAGAAGGGCCCCAGATCGCTTTCTCCTGACATGGATGTTTATTCGCTCTATGGTCCAGCAGAACACCCTCAAAAGGACTGGCCTTAGCATTTTGACGTGCATGACACATAGTTTTCGAAACGAGAAGAGGGGCTAGAGGGTGTGAGAAAGAAAAAGGAAGAGTGAGTGTCTTGACAGATGAACAGACATACTAGACAGACAGATAGAGAACAGGCCTGCCTGTGAAAGGTGTTCTCAGTGCACTCATATGAAAAAGAATATTCAGGGTGTTCTCCGCCATTTTATTTGCTCCTTGTCTTTACACTAGTCAGCTTTCTTGTCAGCCTTGTTCATGAATGTAGATCCACCCAGTGGGTGGGTAGAGATTTCTTCCTGATCTTGACAAGCCCTCCCATCCCTGACTGCATACTAATTTCCCCAGAACTACTGAGCCAATGCAAAACAAATACAAACTGCCAGGGGTACTGTTCAGTCCTTGAGTAGCAGGATCTGAGCAGTTTAGCAGATAGTAGCTGTCTATTGTCGGTATGTGATTAGTCTGCTGTGGACAGAGAAGCTTACAGGGACGGGTTTAGTATTTGTTTATGTGGTCTTAGGATTTTCTTTAACATGTCTTCATTTTAAATCCTTAGCCAATGTCATCATTATCAAATGTTTAAATGGTCAGTTTATGAGATTGACATTCAAGAATTACTAAATGGAATGAGAAAACATAAGCTAGCACTGGCTCATGATAGCATCTAATACCACTTGATGGGCTACTGAATCGATGTAGCATCTAGTCAGCCGTCAGCCTAACTTGAAAAGAGGCAGATAGGCAGATACGGTACGCAGATATCAATTTAACATACATATCGCAACAATGAGTGTTTGTATCTAGAAACAAACCGACAACAAACAACACAATCTCAACTTTTAAGGAGTGTGCTAGGAAGCTCAGAAACAAGCTAAAACAAACACATGCTGGCTCTTCAGTCTAACCCTCTCTAGTATCTTTAATATCTGCTCGCTGGACAATAATTCGGACTACTTCCAGGTCTAGTCAGTAAACAAAAGGAAGGAGATCATGATGTGAGTGGCTTCACCACCTCTGATCTTTTTAACAAAAAACACCTGCAGTTTCCTCCAGAGAAAGGAACTACACCTTTATTTGGCCACGTTTTTACAAATTAAACCTTTGACAGTTTGAGGTTTTCAGGTTCCCACTTCATATATATTGATCTGTCCTCAGCTCTTTTCATTTCATGACTTGTCTTTATCTGAGAGTTTCAAATAATATCCATCAGCGTACTTCACTTTCTTTGACAATTTCTAAAGGTTTCCTTGAGATTGAGAGCGCCTGCAGGGTTGACCATAGATCTCATAGAACTGCAGAAACCGACAGCTGAAAACAAACATAGTAGGCTGATACCATCTAATCTGTTCAACACCATTATCGTCTAAGATATCGCTATACTCCCTTCCATATACTCGCACGAACCCACCCTCCAAACCAGACTTACTCTCCCTCTCTCTACTCTCTTTGAGGGAAAAGCTTGTGTGTTGAAGCTGAGAGTGAATGTAAGCTATTGTTGTGGTGTAACCGGACTCTACAGCAGGTTGTTTGATCCTGTTTTGGGCCTGAAAAGCCTTTTTCTTACTTGAACTGCCACATCAGCTGAGAGGGTCAGACAACAGAGTCTATTTGTAGAGTCCTCTGTCCGTCTGCCTCACTTTCTTTTTCACCCTCACTTTGTCTGTCTTTGTCAGTGTAAAATTCTCATCCAGATCCATCCATAGCTTTAATTACAATCAAGAAGAGCATGGACTCGTTTACATTCTGTGTGTGGACTTTTAGACCTGCTGCCGGTCTCCTTTCAATCCTCCGCCTTTTTTTCTTTAAACAGGATCTTCTTGTACTTCCCCCTCTGTTCAGATACTGGGATTATATTGCTTGCTCGCACACCTCTGGTATGGCAACAACAATGCAAGTGTTTAGATGACAAAAGCTTTAGTAAATTGTTTTGTTCACCCACAATACTTCCCATGACACATCCACCGCCCCCGTTGTGTTCCCGTTTACCCAACATCTTTTCATTATTTACATTACAACATAGAACCATGCTGCTGTATTGTCGAATGTTTTGGGAGCCGACTATGCTTTGTTATTGTTTTGACATTGTACTCTCAATTTATGATCTGTTTGGTGCTCAGTGTGGACAATGTGCATGCAGATATATCCTTGTCCCATTATACCGGTTCTCTTTGTATGTCAGCTTTTTTTTCTCCCACTAAGAGGTATAGATGAAGACTTGGAGGAGGGAGGGATGGGTGGAGTGTTGCTGTATGTTTTTTGGAGGGAGATTTGTGCATACACACACACACACACACACATCTGTGCCCTTCAACCCATTTCAGATGTGAGAAACTGTACCTTAATTTGCATAAGAATAATTGACACTTCAAATTAGCCTTCCAATCAAAGAGGATTATTTTTTCCCCCGCATATGTGCAGGCAGTGAGCACTGCCATACTGGAGAATATGAAAGGGAGGGCAAAGAGAGAAGGAACGGGAGGAGGCATGTCATAAAAGATTAACCCTTTCATTTCCTCATCTCAGAGAAGGTTTGATGTGCCTTTTTTATTGCAAATATAACTTGATATACAGTAAAACTGACTTTTGTAGAGAAATAATAAATGATTTCTTTCTTCAAATCAAGGCATCCTGGAACTCCCTAGTAGGAAAAAATGGTGTTACTGATTGATAGGTATTTTACCTTTTAACGCTTTAGGTGCGCTGACTGTTATGTACACGTTTAAACATCTATATTCACCTCAGTGGCATTGGGTGCAGGCCAAGAGAGTGAGTGCTATTAAGGAGAGTGTATTAGTGTGTGTGTGTGTGTGTGTGTGTGTGTCTGTGTGGATGTGTGCAGGGTTTGCCCACATTAAACCATTAAAGCAAGTGCAATGTTGAATTATTGATAATGGCTAATGAAAAGGATCAGTTCAGGATGAACTACAGGCTTAACCACAGCCCCGAGGCTAGTGCACACACACACACTTTTTCACACATTTTCCTATTCGACATCTATTTTAGCTTTTCTTTGACAAGAGCTCAGCTGACACCAATGTGCTTTTGTCTGTTTATAGCTCAGTCTTCATTGTTTCATCGTGTTCCAGTTATATTACAATCCATTCAGGTTAACAATGAGGAAGGCGGCAACACTGCAAAAAGACACACACATACAGAAAGAGCTTCCAGGCCTACGCAGTTGACAAGCAGAGAGCCTTTTTAAGGTTGAGCTGGTTTTCATGGAGAATAAGGGACACGGATTCATTCTGGGGGAAGGGGTAGAGAATGGGGGCTGAGAGTTTGGAGAGGAGGAGGAGGAGGAGGGGAGAGCCTCGGCGCCAGCCCCTCTGAAGCGCTCAGCATCCCCCCGCTTATGGGATGGCGGATGTGTCTGGGTGTATCCATGACAACCTTGCTGTATGCAGGGATATACCACAACAACATGGCCATGGAAAGTTGGAGTAGGTGTGTGTGTGTGTGTGCAGCTCTATTAAAGCCCACATACCTCTGTGACATTAATATTCACTCAGTCAGACAGGGATGCTGCTGAAGCCTCTGCTGATAGACAGGCATGTATCTGAGACACCTTTATTTTAGCCTTTGACTCAGAAGCTCATCCATGAATGTGTCTGCCTGTACACAGACTCTCTGAGTGAATGTAAGTCAGGTTTTGTAGTTTGACACAGTTGTCAGTGAAAACGCCTCCATGCTAATGGTTCGGCATGGCACAGTTATATGCTACGTATTTCATGCTTTCACAGACCCAGAGAGGTGCACCCTCACATTCACTCAGGTCAGAACTCACTTACTGTCTAACAAACACACACACAAACACAATGTCACACTCAGACTTCCAAAATCACACACAGCTCTTGCACGGATCAAGCTGTGTTATAATAATCCCATCTGGGATGGCCTGGATTCTCACTCAGAAAGTATCCATATAATGATGCTCTGATGAGTTCTTGTGTGTGTGTGTGTGTCTGGGAGAGAGAGAGAGAGAAAAAGTGAGAGAGGAAGTTGCTTTATGTGACATGGGTTATATACTGTTTTATTTTTTAAAATCCACCTCACACATACACAAGCATGGAAGTAGAGTCAAACTCAGATCCTGTGGGAGTGTATTTTTAACCCTGACTGCCTGTGCATTTGCTGAGGGGTTAAAGGGCCGAATGGTGAACCAAGTAAATAATTCACAATAGCTGAAACTCTTTCGATGTAACCTCAGAATGAACGGGGGAGGGAGACCAAAGAGACTTAGTTATATAGTAGTACACTATAGTCTTGCCTAATCTTAGGGTTATGATTTAACTGTACAAAGATGGAGAAACAAGTAGGAAAAAAAGTAATTAGGCTGACAGGCCGCTCATTTAAGACTAAAACCGAGCAGTAAATGTACACAGCAATGTGCTTACCTGCATGTGCAGCACTAAACACTCTATCTATCTTGTGTTTTTAGATTGGATGGAGACATCGTTGACTGTGATCCGTAAACAAATGGCCTGATGACTGGCACACCGAAGGCATCAAGGATATTCAGCTGATTTCAAAGGTGACTGAGCTCTCTCTCATTTCAAACATAACTGTTTCTTCCCTCCTCTTATATAGGCTATATTTCACAAATTCCCTGCTATGGATCGGCAGTCTCTGCAAGAAACTCTGCAAATTCTATATGAAAGTGTCTGTAAGACATTTTGAGTGACATTGCTTCTGTCAAACGGTTGATTGAAGGAGACACAGAGAGAAATGCTGTGCTAATGAAATCGTCTGACCCACATCCTTTAGTGCTATCCGTTTCTCCAAAGACACAGAAAGGGCATTTATACAGGTAAACCATGACTGGTCCCTGAAGTGAAAGAGGGGTTTTTTCAGAAGGAAGAGGAGCATCCATTATTTACTATACTGGGGTTGCTAGACACTTAGGAGATAATGCAGTGCTTCAAGCATACAAAACATAGAGGCTCCTTGGTGCTGGCGAGGCCATTGTTGTGTGTTTTGAACATGTCTGTTTCCATCCATACTGACAGATGAAAAAGAATATGTCTCCCTAAGGTTCAGAAGCATGGACAGAGATAGATAGAGAAAGAAGGAGAGGCAAAGAATAGGAGTGTGTGTGTGTGTGTGTGTGTGTGTCACATTTATGTGCATGCTTGGTGTTCATTTCTGTGCATTAGTGTACATGCATGTCTATTTATTAGCCCTTATCTGTTTATTGGCATGTGTAAAAACAGCTCTAGATCATATAAGATAAATAAAAGTAGTCATGCTTAGTTGTGCACCTGTAAATATGTGCATCCTGTATCTCAGGCACTGAGTCTGTGGAAGTAGGCGCTTTCATTTCTGATTCAGTCAAGTCTTATTCTCTGCAGATCAGCAGTGTCAGTGTTCCCCTCACGGGGAATGGAGGAATCTTGCCAGTGCCTACTGGGAGTAGTTAGCAGAAGGAGACAAAGGCATACAACTCCTCCACCCAGTTATCAGACTTTGGACAACATCAGACTCTAATTTCTGAATTTTTCGATCTCTTGAGGGACACTTTGACATGAAATCCCCCTTTTTTGTGAATGAGAGGAGAGCACTCCCAAAAAACTCTGGGAACTTTTCCCCATAAATGCGCATTGTGATGAAGAACATGACAACTTTCAATGTTTGCAAATCCTGTCAAGGAAAATCTGGCACAGCAGAATACTCACAACTAGTGACAAATACATTTTTTATTACACTTTACATTTCTAGATACTGTCTTCATCAGGAAAATGGCAGAAGTGGTTGAGTTTTTATGTAGTTCTTAGTGCAATGGCCAAGAAAATACATAGAGTGTATCCTACAAACGGACAAGTATAAGTGTAATAAAAACAACTAGGTGTCGAACTCTCTGTCTCCATCTGCAATGGAGTATAATCAAGGCCTTCTGTCTTGTCTCAAAATATCTGCTTCTGCAGTTAAAGTAAGCAATGAGATGTTATTATGTAAAATAACAGACTGAAGGGCACAAATATAATAAAACATTTTTACACCCATTATCTTGTATTGACACCATGGCTTGTGGAAGCCATCTTATTTATACCAATATGTTGAAATATACAGTAGCAGCGTGTTTCATTTCATTATATGTCTTAATTAGTTTTGTCAAAGCCATGTTAAAGATTTCACATCATGTTTTTTAAAACCACATTTTGGTTCTGACTGGAAGAGTTCATACACATGCACACACTGTGGATCCTTCTATAGAGGCATTAAAGTGCAGCGTCAGCAGAGAGGATGCAGGAGAATGCATAGAGAGGCACATGTAGTTTTGACTACGATCAGCTGCCATAGACAGACAGGCAGGCAGCGTGTGCCCTTGAGGTGCTGTGAGCAGACAGGGTGGTGTGCTTGAGTTGTCTGAATCCACCTCCCTTCATCTTTTGGAGTTGGGCTGTTGATGGCCCAGGGACCCCCTGCCAACCCTGAACTGTTCTGTACTGTCAGCCAAACATCAGAGAAATTTGTTGAAGGAGACAGCCTGGCCAAAACAGTACTTTTGTATATTGTGAATTCCTTGAAAAAAACTTAGAAGACTTACTGACTTGCAGCAGTTTTTCCAAAGGACTCATCCACTTTTTAGACTCTTGAAGTCTCTGACAAGATAAATCAGCAAATAGAGGCAGAGTAAACCTCTGCTAAAGTCATGGGATCCTAAAATGACGTGCTGCTCACGACTTTGGGGTCTGATGCAGACATCACGTATTGAAAATTAAACTGAGCCAGTCACTCGTCCGTATGGTCTCAAATGACCCCAGCTGTTATTTACAGCCTATACATTCATATTGGGCCCCAGAATACCTCCCATGCTTGTCAACGAGCTCTATAGTTTCGGGGAAATGTAATACCATAATGTCTTGTTGGAGGAAGGGAGTGTCAGGTATGGCAGGAGTAATGGAGGAAGGGCTGGAGGTGCAGGTAACTCAGGTTAGGCTGTGAGTGTACAGGGGATCCGATAAGGCGTTCCCCAGACCCTACAGTCTTCCAGTCTCCTCTATGAGAGAATAATAACCAGCTGTAACCCTGAGACACTCCCAGGCCTGTGTCCTCAGCTACAAAAACCTTCACTGGGCGTCTTATCAGGTTCTAAGGATATCATGTAAGACAATACATGTGAGAAGTGCAGAGGGAACAATAGGAGGAAAGTGCAGTGTGATATGAGGGGGACTAATGTCAGCGGATATTGCTGAGGCCTTTGTCGCCTTCAAGTACACTGGGAACACACAGCTCACTGAGCTCCTTTCATTCAAAGATCTTGCATTGGGATGTGATGAAACTTTACAACAAGCGTTGCCCCTCCTGCTTCAACCATGACATGCATTGAGTCTATGTATAGACAAAGTATCTATGGTCCATCCATGTGAGAATTCTCATACAATATTCTGTTTACTGCAAGCCAAACAAACATCTTGTCTTGGTAAATTAAAATGAATGAGAAGCTGAGATTAATGTGAAATTATTCCTTCTCTTTTCAGGTCTGATCAAACAGAAAGGAGCTGTGGACTTTAGCAAGAAACACTTCAAGACATCCACTTACTCGACAAGCTGTGATGACAACTGCACCACTTAAACCTGCCCTGTGCTATTTGTGTTATTTCTGCTAGCTATTGCCCAAATGGACAAATACTGGCCTCAAAACACTACCTACTGTACTGTAACTGTGCTCCAGTAGACATCAGTGTATTTATTTTGGGATGTTTTTTTAATGGGAGAACACTTCCCAATGTGGGATAAAAAAAAATATTTTGCATTAAAATCTATTTATTTCATGTCATTGATTGAGTCTAACAAGTATATGCTTTGACAGCTTAATAAAGCCTTTTTTTCCCTTTAACTGACGCTTAAGTGTGAGTTATTTCCTCCTCTGTGCAGTGCTGTGGCACTCAGTTAAAGAACAATGTGCTTGACATAATTGGGTCCTATTTGGTTATGAAAAAGCATGCATGCTGATAAAAGCTGGCAGCGTGATCAAAGCACCATGCGTCCTGATCAAAATCATACACCTGACACAGTTGTAGTTTATACAAACTCAGGAAATGTGAGGAAACAAATTTTAGACAGCTCCGAGAAGTCCTCCAGATTCAAAATCATTTCTAGGCCACAACATTTTGGTGAAATACTCTACTGTCAAATGAAATGTAACTTTTTAGGTACCTCCTTGATGTTTTTGAAAACAATATAGTCTAAAAATTCTATTCACACATAACAAGAAGGATAGAAACTGAGGTCATAACTTCTCCTTTTTTAAATTGTTTCTTATGGGGAAAAGTCTAATATTTCTCCCTTTTCCATCTTTTATTACTCTTCATTCATCTTTATGTGCCTCCATTTTTCCTCTGCTTCCTCATCATACTAATTCCCTCTGCCCCTCCCTGCTTTATTCATTCTCACTATTTTTCCTCATGCTTACACCATCTTCATTTCCTTTCCTAGCATCAGTCTTCCCTTCTTTCCTACAACTGTCTTTCATTCTCACCCCGCACTCCTGTCCACCCCCACCCTTACCCATTCTTCTGCTACCTCCATCACCCTTTCACTCTCTCTCTCTCTCCCTTGTATTTCGCTCCTTCTCAGATGTCAGATCACAGTCTAGTCTTCCGCTTGCCCTGTCATCACATTTTTCACACAGCCCCATCCCTTAATTGGGCCTGTATCATCATATCATATCATGTAGAATAACTGATCACAGCAAGAGATGAAAGATGGCCTCCACCTATCCCCCTCACAGACAGACAGAGAGATGCGCACAAACATACGTATATGTGCACAGGCACGCACACCTCAGTGGTCATATGGGACATGGATCTAAGCTGATGGCTGTGTCTGTGTACATTTTTGCACTTCATGTTTGCAGCACATTGTCGTTGTGTGATTGTTACAGTGTGACAGGTGAGATGGTGTGTATTCCAGGAGTGTCCAATGATGTTTGTATCAACTGCTAGTGGCTTTTGTGATGAGACAAAGGATGCCCTGGAGCCAGCAGTGTCACATCTACAGGTAACTAGCAAAATAAAGGAAACATCAACAAAAAGTGTCTTGGGAGTGTTAAAATAGCTCAAACTTGTCTTGGCATCAGCTTGAAGGATGCAACACGAAATCTTGTGCAAGCGTTCCAGTCGGTCCAGTTACTGGCAGACAATGCTTAGCTACACAAGCACACTGTAGCAATAAGGCATTTTAATGAAAGTGTGCAGTAGTAATCCAGGAAAAAGGACATGTCAAACTTACAAAATGTATCGAACAGTATAGCACACAGCGATATACATTTGGTGAGATCAGTTACACTTTTGTAAAATAACAAAAACACCTGAAAAATTAGTCAAACGTGTTAGCACGATGTCTGTACACATTTATTTAGTACCCCCAGGAGAATGTTCACCACATATCATGCTGTATTATATTAGTAGGTGGATGAGAAATCACAATCAAACATGTGAAGCGTTGCTGCCTATATGAACTGAACCACACAGACATCCTTAGGATTTAACCCCTTAAAAAACTAAAGTGTAAGGATTCTAAAATTGATTCAGAGCTTCAGAGCAGAGTCTTTTTACATTAACGCATTTTTATTTGGCCTGTGAACATGACCTTGGTAACTGCTGGCAAGGAAAAGTAAAGAACAGAACTTCTAAACTCCATTATGTGATAGAACTTTTTTGCTCCTTTCTTTGTCTCCCTCCTCTTTTTTTTCCATAGACGGCACAGTATTTCACTTTTATCTACAGATAGCAGGACTTTGTGTTATCTTATTTTGTTTGGAAAAAGATTCACAAGTACTATGATCCCACCAGACGACAAGATACAGAACTCCAAGTCTAGAAACTTCACAGCGAGAAAAATGAGGTCTTACTGAATCTACCTTTGGTGTGTGTTTAACTCTGTGGTTATTCCCTCAGAAGATCTGGAAACTGCAGAAGCTGTTGGCTGCAGAGTGCTTCAGCACTACAAAGAGCAGTGTGTGTGCATTATAAACAATGGTTTGTTTAAGATTACAACACAAATTTGGAAGCTGGAAACAGGAGTTTGATTATTCAAGGTTAAAAGGAAGGTTTTACAATAGAATCTAGACATTTAACTTTGGCATTTCAGCCTTTGACAAAACAACCAAAATTATTTATGGTTGTAGATCAGTCATGGATCTCATGTAGCTCAACATGCATCATGTTTTAAATGTGTTCAGTTGTTTAATTAGTTGCTAGCAGCTATTCAGTGCTATAAGGCTTTATTCCAACTTAACAATTTCCAAAGAAATGTGGGATATGCAGATATTCATCAGTTTTTAGGAACATTGTTAGGATAACACGCAACCTTTTGTCTGTTTATGATCTGCTCTGCGCTGTGCACAAACCAACTAGCTAACAGTTTGTGAGCATGAAAACAATACATATCAACCAAGCAGCAACCTCCAGGGATGGGAAATGAAGCCTATCCGCAAGTGTCAAGAACTGCAGTTCCCCTTGCAGCCCCTAGGGGCTGGCTCTAAAAGTAAGTCAACCCCACAGTCTTCCATGTTAAAATATCCTATATACAACAGAAATGTTTACAGCCAGCTCCCCTCATAAAGTTCCTCTTTTATGACAACTGTATCAGGTGAATTTTAATTTAACTAATTTAATTAAATTTGTATTGAATTTTGCACAATTAGGGGCATGACCACTTGGAGTAACAGGCCTCCTGCTTCTGTGACTGCCCACCCACGTGCCTCAGCTTCTCTCAAACTCTACCTCTCTGCCTGCATTTGGCTAAACTGTGAGTTTAGTCAGAGCTATGCACATCCAGTGTTATCACAGTTGGATCCTCCATGAGGACTTGAAAGGGCTCATCAGACACTCACAAATGGATCAATAGTTATATACAGTGGTTGATATCAACAAGTTTTGGGCATGCACAAATATTAAAACAGTTGTGCAATTACAGAAAATGTTTGGAAGGAGTAAAAGTTGAGCTGTATTCACAGTCGAACATGTCCACCACCAGCAGAAAAAAAATCTACTATTGTCTTGTTGTGTATAAAAATGTAGTGACTGTAAATGTAGTTTGTGAATGTTGATGATGTAATGTCCATCACATCACAGTGGCCTGCTATCACACAGGCAGAGGCTGCCTTGTTGAAGCTGTACGGACAGGAGACATTGCTTGTAACATGTTGTGTGTACGTGTTAGCGTTAGTTTTCCTGCACACATGTATGTGTCTTTCTCCTTTTTGTCCAGTTGAGAGTGATTGATTTTGAAGTGCAGAATGTTGACAGAGTGTTCGACTATCCCAGGAGGCACGAGACCACAGGGCTGAAACAGCAGAGCAGCCTTCACTTTCTTCTTCTTCTTCTCTCCTTTTTTCTTCTCACTCACAGTCTCTCTTTCTCTCTTCATTCTCCCACCTCACCCCCACATCTATCCCCCATGTTCAATCTCACCTCTTTTCCTGCCTGCTATTTTTACTCTCCCCTATGATGGGTTTATTGATATGTAACATTGATATTTATTGCTGGCTAAAATGAGCTGCCGTCTTGCAAGTGGTAGGTGGGGATTCCTTATGTGGGTCAATATGAGACAGACATGCCTGCTGATTTGCTTTGAGGGAATTCACAGCTGCTGTAGCTTATACCTCAGAGATATAGCTCATGTCAAACCCTCATCCATAGGAAGGAAAAAAACAACAGAGATATGAAATAGAAGGGTCTCAAGAAACATCACAGATTTTCAATATTGCTTAGATAGAATGGCTTATTCGTACTCTGCAATCTATGCACTCACATATCACTTAGTGGCGGTAGCTATATGTATTTACGGTATAGGTACCAGACTGAGGAAATAAAGAGGTTCTGCTACGTGTGCATCCATACGTGCTCTTTCTGGCCATTTCCCATAATTTGTGGAAGCCTGAAAACATTATTAAAGCTGAGAATATAGAATTCAATTTACACAGCAATAACACACAAAGTATTTCCTTTTTATCACTCTGTGAATTATTGACAGTATGCTGTATTTCTACAATAAAAAAAGAAATCTAACTCAGAATTCAGAGTCCTCCTTGTTGCTACTGAACTAACTCGATCCAGCTGTGCAAACTTTAGATTTGAATTCCTGAATTGTACTATCTTAGACCTGGTGGTTGTCACAAGGACTATAAGGGTAACAAAACAGAAAGCAGTGATCCTCTCTGCTCCGCCATTAGTGATGTCGTGTCTCCCACTCCTGAGGCTGCGGCTTTGTTTTCCCATCATGCCCTTGCTGCCTGCTGGTTGGTTTAAACAAGCAGTATTCTTCTTCAGCCTTTCAATTATACCATGCCCTGTAGCAGCACCCTGCACCCCTCCACATACACTAAGACAGGAGCTAAGAGAGTAGGAGGAATTGATTTGAATTTGGCGTCTAATGGGTGTTTTAGTGTTCCTGTGGTGTTTCTGTGTATTGGTATTAAGACTGGATGATATTTACTCCTTATGACTAGATATTTTATGTATGAGGGATTATTTGAAGTGAAGCACTAACACATAGGTAAAATAGTCAAAATGCTTTTTTAGGATTACTACTAATGCTGAGGTACAAATTGAAAACGAAACAACAAGGTGTCTTAAGGTTCATCGCCCGGAGGTGTTTTTTAAAGTTATGTCCTCCACTACTTAAAATGCCAACAACTTCCATTGCTGTCCCACTGTCTCATCAGCCCATCTCTCCCTGTCTTCTTGTCTGGGAGTCCCACGGCAGCTAGACACGGGTCAAGTTCTCCTATTGAAAAAGGTGACATAGAGGCTGAAACCCTGCAACCACAAAAGCTGGCCGTCTAGACAAGGCCCCACAGTCCTGACCCCAGTTAGACCCTGTCCCCCCAAGGGGCCTATAACACCTTTGTTTCCATGTTGATAAATTCCATTTCCTGTCACACTAGTAGCACAACAAACACTGTGACATCAAAACTTTGAAACTTAGACCACAGGCATGCAGTAAGAGACACAGTGACTTTTGGTTAAGAACAAAAAAAAAAAAAAATGAAACAAATACATACATTTTCAGAACAAATAAATTATTAATAACATAGTAAAAGTGACTTATTCTGTGTTCACATGGTTTATAAAAAAAATACACCTATGTTATTAAATATTAGCAAATAAATATTAATAAATCAGTCTGGTTAAAAGAAGATGTGGCTCCCTTTGCGTTACTTTGGGCGAGCGAGTCTTGTTGTGCGTGATGTGAGTGTGTTTGATGCTCAGCTCATAGACACATGTCTGGATTGTGTGTTGGGGGGTTGAAGTCTGGTGATTTAGGCATGAATTATCATCTAGTTACGCAGCATAAATTAACATACAGCCTTAGACAGAACACACAAGGGCAGACCACTTCTATTCAGTGGCCGA
Organism: Parambassis ranga; assembly: GCF_900634625.1. Classification (NCBI taxonomy): domain Eukaryota; kingdom Metazoa; phylum Chordata; class Actinopteri; family Ambassidae; genus Parambassis; species Parambassis ranga. The sequence goes on along the minus strand of NC_041030.1, from coordinate 11,120,361 downwards.
CAAGGAAACAGCGCTCGCTGGCCTCCCGGTGTCTGTGTCGAGGCTGCTCATGGCTACGTGTTATGCTAATTATTTACTGTTTGCACATACATGTGTACACACTGCTATATCTATAGTGTTGCATGTATAAGAAGGCAATGTTAGAAATAAAACTATTATCAGCAATATAATATAATTTTGGCAAATTAATTTGGTAAGGAAATTACCCATAATATGTTATCGATTCTAATTTTAGAAAATAGAAAAAAAATACAATATATTGTTTTTTTTAAAACTTTTTTTTTTTAATGGAGTAGATTCATGTAATTAGAGAGCATCACATGATGGTTTGCAGTTACAAAACTGTGTTCACCGTAATTTCAGACTTCATATAGGAACTAGTCCTTGTCCCCTATTCTCTGCCATCATGCCCGCTGAATACTTGGAGCTAAAGCATACACACCAATGCTACAAATGCTTTCTTTTTTCCCCATTGTTCCTTCAGACCTCTTGTCCACCCCTCTCCGTCTTCCTTCTCATCACAGAGAAACACGAAATGTGTCTGAGTCATCCTCGATTACAGTATGTATTTATAGGCAGGAGAGTCAGGACCTAGGCCTTGCGCGTATGCGAGAGCGTACATGCATACATGTGGGTGGAAGGGTGTCTCCAACTCACACTGCCTAAAACTAGTGCCTGTTGTCTGATGACTCACCTCAACTACTGGACGCTGCTGCCAGAGAGCTGACGTCACCTGTCCTGAGACAGAGTTACTGCTCACAGTGACCTCACTATCATCCAGGTTAGAGAGGCAAAGTGCCAAATAATGTCTGCCATATCAGAGCTCAAAGATGCTGCCTAATTTCCTCATTTTATGTCATAATAAGTACGTGAAAACAAAAGCCGTGAAGCCGCAGTTGTTTAAACTACAAAGAGGAGGAAAGCAAATTGTTTATCTGCATAAACAGTCTTCCATAGTGACGTTTGAAACACAAGTACACACACAAACACTGGGCTGAGGCCTTCGTGTTTCTGATGTTTGAACATTTCAATTAAGAAGGCTGTAAGACCTGCAGCTGCCAGTCTCGTCTGGTTGAATAGGGGGGGCCTTTTTTGGGCGGGAAGGCGAGAAGGCGGTGAATGCTTTCCCAATGAGAGATGAGGCATATTGAAAACTATATTAAATTACCCTGATTAACAATTTAGCCACGATCAGGCTAGCCATGGGGGTGCTCTGTGGGGAGGCCCAAGGACTATTCATCCCCACAGCGCCAGGGTCGAAAGGTGCCCCAAGTTCACAGGCTCAGGCCCTTTGTTATGCTAACATCGTATCCCAAATCAGCTGCCTCCTCCACGGCCAGACACAAGCACTTCCCTGAGAACTTTCAGGGAGTCGTCATTCCACTGTTCATCTTACCCCCTCCAAACACACACACTTGCACACACTTCCATACACAATTCCACATTTGCATAAGTGGAAGAGGGAGATGTGGAGTGTTGAATTAAGACGCGAATGAGAAGTTTTTAAAATTTCAGCACTAATACTCTAGAATAGTCGGAACACAAAATCTTATAGCACTTATTTTGAGTACATACTCATTAATATCTGTAAATTTATGACTGACTATATAACAGAAAATAACTGGGATGCCTCATTTCATTAAAAAAAAATGACTGAAAATAATATGTTATAGCCTTGCTGTGTCATGGGAGGGATAATCGATACACATGAAGAGGGGAGTTGATAAGGCATGTATTTCAGGTCAAAAGTCAAATTCTGGTCAAACACCCTTGACCTAAGGTCAAAGTGTTTAGCGTGAACATGCCACCAGTGCCCAATTCCACTGTTTTAAAACCTGGTTTCAGCAAAAGTGCATTTGTCTGAATAAGAATAAGAATCAGCTGTAAGAAGTAAGATTTTTATTTAATATTATATACATTTTATTTTATAAAATATGATGTACAATATATCAAGTCAGAAATATTGAATTCCGATTTTTTTTTACTTTTTTTCCCCCAAAGTTGTTTAAATGTCTCTCAGATGCTCTGGTTTATGATGTAATGTACAAAAACCACCATGATGCACAAACACAAATGTCATTCAAAATACACTAAACAACAGCATCAATGCATTGTATAATGCATGTATACAATATTCTACATCAACCAGCACAACATGCAGTATAATTATGTACCACTGTACAGCGGACACTGATTGTGTACAGCCATGGTCCTGATTTGTAGGCGTGTACAACTGCTCTCGTCTCTCACTCACTACCGCTGAGCCAAAATCGCAACCAGGAGAAGAAGAAGGAAAAAAAAGGAAACATTCTCATCAATGCAAATTAGAGCTCACAACCTGAGGAGTCTTCCTGCTTGACTCACCAGTTCCCCGAAAAAGCAAAATCACAGGCTTTCACTTCCAAATCTTGTTGTCATATATGACTACAGATTCTCCATATTAACACGGGATAGTCAGTCATATCCATGGATTATACCGCAGTCACTTAAAAAGCTGTATCCACACTCAGGCTCCCACAAGAGAAAATAAGGACGCCTCTAATTCTGCCAGCATAATTGCCTGATTATAATGAGCTTCTCTCTCTCTTTCTCTCCCTCTCTCTCTTCCTCTAGCTCTGCCTTTATTTCTCAGTGTAGACACACACACACACTCACTTACACAGGCTGTAGCCTAATTCTGATATAAATCAGTCTTCAATTGGTAAAGAAAAAAAAGCATTAATATTTGCTGCTGCTGCAGTGGCACTGCAGAGAATGGTGAAACCTGGTGTTTCCCAGTGACGCAGACACACAGAATCATTTTGGAGGATAAAATAAAATTAGCAATAAAACAATTTACGCTAAAATGCACTAGCTAACACTCCCAATTAATTGCTTTGTGGATTTCAGACACTGCTGAGGTTTGAACGGTGAGCTTATATGTGCTGTATTATCAATCTGATTTCTTAGAATGGGAAAGAAATCTAAACTGTAAATTGCAAAAGGGGAATTATTGATACAATTCATACCCGGTATGAGTATGATATATTTACACATTTACTAGTATATTTCAATTAAGGCCTGGAGGCCCGGGGATAACATTGATATAAAATATCTGCCTTCTGAAAGTTTGGTTTGAGTGCTTGGTGTAACACGGTTGACTTCCTGGACCACAGAAAACTCAGAACACAATTAGGATTTCGTATCAAGATTTTATTAATGAGTCAGCATCTCCATTATTTTCAAATTAGCAGTGAACGGCATCATTATACAAAATTGCAATGGGGCATTTTTTTTTCCCCTTTTTGATGTGACGCTAATGTCTTCTGTGTTTAGTTATCATCAATGAGTCCGGCCCCGTCGGCTGCTTCACCTGTCCGGTCGTCACGTACCAAATATACACCGTTAACCCCGATAATCACAACAGTGCCAGGCTTCACATACAAACACGTACACATCGTTAAGAGATACAAACAAAACATTTACAATAGCTGTATAACAATTTAGGTTTTAAAAAATTGCTGGTGTTCAAACAAAAAAAAGCATCTGTGCAAATAAAATGCATTAGCCACAGAAAAGATGCACTGCACATAAAGAAAGAGTGAGAGAGGAGGAAGTATGTATATGCAGCAGACAACCTAATGCCGCCAACTACTACGGTTCGTTATTATTCAATCTGCAATGTTTCACTTTGCCTATAGCGTTCGTTGCCTTGTTCCACCAGGATTTGTTCTCCCATCCCTATAAAGCGGTCTTAACCCAGATGCAGGGTAAATGAGCATGCCCACTCATGAATGCTTTTGCTTAATTACAATCCCTGATGGAAAAACTGCTGAAGGAGAAGCCTGAACGCAACGCAATGTGTTAGGGCGAAAAAAAAAGAGAAGCTTAAATAAATAAAAAAATAAAACATGTTCAAGTGTATATGAATGTCATTAACTGTAATAGATGTCAGTTTTTCCCCCTTTCCACTGCATCAACAAAGACAGTCTGTTTGTGCTTCAATTTAATTTGCAGAAATTATTATTGATGATTTGAATGGGGACTCTGAAAGGCCTTGTTGTTTAAAATGGTGTAATATCTAAGAATAGGATCTAATGTCAACAGTGCTTTGATTGACATTTACATACAGTATGTAGAGGTTATTCAAATATCAGCTCCAATAATAAAAGAAAAGAAAATCGTTGTTGGGAAAAATTATTTACTAAGATAAAAATGATAGTTACTAGCCAAATTACAATAAAGCAAGAGGTGTATAATCAATAAGGCAAAAAAATATCAGTGGATTGATTTGACATTGTCCAGGATTCACCTACCGGTATATACATTTCACTTTGATTTCTGCTTAAGCTTTTTTTATTTAATTTCTGGACTGAATTTTTCCATAGTGAATTTCTATGGTGTATTTCTGCGGTTAACCAAATGTGTGCTCCGAATGCCACATTACTCTACTTAAGCAAAAAAGCTGCCGGTTTCTGTAAAGGAAGGCTCTACGCTACACATAAATTATTCAGTAGTATTTGCATTTGCATTGTAATTTGCATTCTTGTAGATTACAGAGAATGAAGAAGGAGGCACTGCACCAAAGAGAATTACATTCTGAACCATTTGCTGTGCTACTGGTGAGGAGCTGACATGGATTTTTTGTTCTATTTTCCCTCCTCTGCTTCGGAGGTACACTGCCGAGATCAGTGACACACATTTCAAACTGTTGTTTGATTAATAAAAGAAGGAAACAATGTATAATGCTCACCAGCACTCATGCACAAAAAGCCCTGCCATTAAAAATGAATCGTGACATTCAACAATGAGTCTATTTGATTGACTAGGCTGAGATTTTTTTTTTTTAACTGTAATATTCTCATCATCTTTATTTATATAGTAGGACTTGTGAGCTGAAACTCAAAAGAACCAGTAGGCACAGAGGAGATGTCACATGGATTAAACACTAGGAAAGGGTGTGAAACTCTCACAGTACACTGAAGATCCTGGCTATTATGTTTCATCTAAAAATAACAAGCCTGACTAAAAAGAACAGATAACACTGAATAAGAAAAGAAAAGGGGGGAAAAAAACACAAGCTCCAGAGAGAACAGAGTTCAAACAGCAGCACTGATAGTGCTGAGTGTGATATCGAATACGACAAGGAGAATGTACAGTATAAGACTCCCTTCAATTATAAATGAAAAGGAAATCAGTGTGAAATGTATGGAATAACCCAGATTCTGGAAGAAAACACTGTCAGTTTCTTTTAAAAGCCGCTTTTGTGAAACATCTCATTTCAAAGGACAATGGGTGTCATTGGTCTTGATGTTTTTTTCCCTCTAATGTGAATTACTACATCACTTTAAGTTAATTATATTCATTACTATCATCACCATGAGTAAACAACAATCATTAAAGAGATGTCTTTGGGCCTTAGGGCATGACATTTTTATCAGGAGAAATGAGAAAGAGTAGATTGAGGCAGTGTGTAAGCACACTCCTGCAGTGTGTGTGTGTGTGTGTGTGTGTGTGTGTGTGTGTGTCTACGTGTTATGAGAGGCTGGCACGATGTAGCGAGGGGGGTGGGGTAGGCATCGCTGCAATAAGTGAGGAGGGCTAAGCCAATGTACGCGCATGTGCAAATAATATGTAGCTCTCATATGGCCACATGTTGTTGATGCACATATGGGTGCATACAGAAAAGCACATTTTGTGTTCACCTGTGTTCAGCATTTGATCATGCCCTGTGCCATTTTATAAACAGAATGCTGATTAAGCATAGAAGTACTTATACAGTCTGAGGAGAAACAGATCATTATATGATGATCAGCAGTTGCTGCAAGGAAAGCATGCTAACTTATTGGGTTCTCTGCTTGTTTAACAGAATTTGGCACTATTAAACAGAAACTACTGCATTAACAAACAGCGCATTATTTTAAAATAACATTATATTAGATTATAACACTATTCACACAGTAATACCATCTGTTTTTGTCTGACAATGGGAATGTTTAGCATTCACATCCAGGTCAAACAACACTTCAGCAGTCATGGATGTTTATCGGTTCCGTCAAAACAATTTCTGGTGCAACGTCAACAGTAAATTCAGCCACAAGTTCAATTAACACATTAATCACTGACACTTGATAATTTTAACAGTGCAAAATGAGTAATCTCTGCATTCTACTGTTTACCAACATGAGTTATGTACTAAAACTCCAAATTCTAAGTATAGGTGCTAAAGGTGCTCTTTTACCAGGGCATGTGCCTTAGTATAAATCAGCTGTGCCCCAGTCAATAAATTCTCAATTGCCTATTTGTAAATGTATATCATATATATAATCTGCAAAAAAAGAAACCGGACTAAATGCAAGGTAGTTGGTAAACCAATCCATGCACATGAAAGCAACACACTAAAGACAAAAACACAAGACGATGTGCACCTCTGTATCCCGAATATGCACCCGCGTCAGTTTCAAATGTCAGCACATGTATCTATGTATATACACTGTGTGTGTACAAACACACACAGTGTAATACACAAACATACATATGTACACAGTCTTTACAATTTGCTGGACCTCAAAAAGACAGGTTTCACCATCTTGCTTTCTCAAAGGTTAAGTGTTAAGTTACTTTCCAAATGTACAGGATATGGTCTTAACTTGTAGTTACATAAGTCATATTTATGTTATGTGTGTGTGTGTGTGTATGCTGTATGTTTTGAAAAAGAAAGGAAAATAGTTTAGATGGTTTAGAGACATGTTTTTTTGAGTTCATCTGTATTGTACAACAGTGCAAATGTAAGAGGAGTTGCTATTTAGTCAAAATCTTTTATGCAGTCAAGCATCATAAGAACACGGACATGTTTTTATAAAGATTACTATGCTTACCTTCTGAGTACATGTAGTGTGGGAATAGTGGACTTAACGAGGGAAATGTGTGTCGTACATTGTGAGGCACATTTACAGCATATCAGGAAAAAAGCAATACGAGTAAGGGAGGCTGTGCCCCAGTAAAGCTACATGTCTAGCAACACTACTGTCTGCCATACAAAGCAATACAACATGACTTAAGATAATAGATAACAAAAGCATGATTCAGTTTATCCTTCATATAAAATTGCCGGAAAAAAATAAAACATACCTTAAGACTTCGAAACTCATTCAACAGCAACCATGTTCTCTCCTGTGAGCACAGGTTGAAAGAAGCATTAAATAAATTTTACATTACAGTTTATGACTGAACAGATGCTTACAAGTAGCTGTAAAGTGTCACATTTTATTAACAGTTGATGAGTCACTAGTTTTGTAAATTTCAGGTAACATTGGTGGGAAAACATCGCTTAAATTTTACCTTAAAGTCCTTTAATTTTAGTAAACGGTGTAGAATATCACATTCAGATAAGCAAACAATGATAAATAAAATTTGAAAACTGTTACTTACTTTCATTCACAACAGTATCACAACCCTCCAGACCTTTCAAACAGCTACCGCTCTGTCATGTGGAGTGGTGCTTTTCTGCTCTTTTCCGGTTGTGGGGGTCCTAATGAAAGCGTGTTGTGGTCTTACATAATCCTGCATGTAATTCCATATTTTATGTGATGTGTAGGTAAAATTGAAATTAATAGACCTTAGATGGATACTTAATTTCTTTATAAACACAGTTTGATTTTTATTTTGTAGAGTGTGTATATTACAATTCACCTCTTTTACTTTTTTTTCTCTACAGGCATATCTGAGGACACCTACTTTCCCAGAGTTTTAGTGTGACCTCTACTGCAGTTGAAAATACTTGGGAGCGGAGGTTGAATCCATTGATTTTTTTGACGATGTAACCCAGCTCCGTAAGGATACGATGGTCATTTGAATGAGAAACCCCTTCGTTTTGTGCATAACCATCGCAAGACGGGCTTATGTGCTCCTCGCCGCTTGATTTCCGACTCGGGGTGCTCAGTGTTGCTGGCGTAGAGTCTGTTTTAGCTGCACTGCATCAACATGGTGAGTATGACAGCGACTAACTGAACGCAACGTTTTCTCTCATTTGTACTACTCCACTGGCAGATCATCATTTTCTACGATCGTTTTTTTGTGGATATTAACGACAATGTTGGTGATGTGATTGTGTTTGTAATCGGTGTGGTATTTTGAATGAATTAATAACATTAGCTTAGCTTACTAGCCAGAGCAGGTGTTTGGAGCCGGTAGGTTAGTATAGCTTTTTAGCTAGCAGAAGCTAGTCTTAAACGATGACAATAGTCTAATCGTTGTTAATAGGGGGCAATCGTTACTGTTTACGTGGTCTCTATTCACTATATTTGCTTAAGTATAAGACTGTAGTTTGTTTTGCAAGGTAGTGATTGCAATTTTAGGTCCATATGTCAGTATGCCATGCCAAGCTAGCAGTTAGCATACGATTCAGACAGCAGCAAGATACCTGTGAGAGCAGCCAAGGTGTTTAACCAACTGACCTGCTTGGTTTGACCTCGGGATGCCCTCAGAGACAACGTTAAGAAAAAAAGGGTGCAGAGCCTCATTTTGTAAAGTGTTTGTCATTATTACAATAAAACTGTCTTAGTAATGTTGTCATTTAAAGCTTTTATTTGTAAGCTGTACTGTATGCACACTTGTAAGTATATTTATGTATATAGTCAACCTGATAGTGTTCATCACAGGCTTACTTTGTCATTTAACTCCTTTAATTTTTTACAGTTGGTGTCCTACACCTAAACCTAATTTGCTCCAAAAATAAATTGGGGTGACTAAAGGACAAGGTAGTTATGTAATGCTTGTGATTAAGCAATTAGAAAATGTATGAACAGTCAGTCCCCATTTAGTGTATTGCAACTATTTATTGTACACTATTGTAAACACAAAGTCATCACGTGTCATAACACAGTAGTGGAATACAGTAAGTGTAAGATATGGTCCTGCATACCCCAGCCTGCTTTTATGGCACATTAAGACTGTAACCAGTCTTCAGAAAGTCTGGACTCAGAGAGAGAGAGAGAGATTTATGCATATCAAGTGCCATTCAAGTGCAAGCTCTATCTAAGTTAAATGAGAAATAGTTCATATAATCTGAAACAGATGTCATTGATTTTTTTCCCTCGTTGATAACGGATGTATATGATGTAAACACTCAACAGGTGAACAGCTTCCGGCTGGAAAACGGCTGAATGCAACTAAGAATTGTAAAGAAAAAAAGGAATGTGGGGAAATATTGGTCAATACAAGCTTTTGCTGCTTTAAAGTTCGCTCCATGGTTAAAAGAGTAGTGTGGTGCTTGAGCTGCAATGGATGGTGGTTATCACTGCAGCTCCCACTCCCCACCCCCTACAGATTTCATTTGGTTGTTGTGTGGAGGGGGTCAAGCGGACTGGGCAAGATAAGGGAGTCCATGCTGGCTCAATTTCCCCCAGGCCTGAGATCCTTGCTGGTCTCCCACAGAGAATGGTCAGCATCCTCCAAACTAAGGCTGTGTGCTTTTGACCTATATAGCATGACCAGTACTCACATGGAGAAATGTCTGGAGTCAGAGAAGTTGTGTTTGGTCACGCGTCACTTCTGAGTGAGTATAATTGCCAAATAAATGGCTCCTGCTCTCCCCTGTATGACTCTAGAAGAAGTATTGACTTTAGCTTTTGGAGCTTACCCCATGCTGAGTAACACTGGGGATACCCATGACCAATCCAAAATGTAGGTCTAGTGTACAGATCTGGCCCATCTATGTCCTCTGTATAGCTGTTATTCACTTCTATACCTTCTTCAGTCTAACACGTGGTTAACCATAACTCACATAAATTGTATTAAATGTACACTCAACAAAAATATAAACGCAACACTTTTGTTTTTGCTCCCATGTTTCATGAGATGGACTTGAAGATCTAAACTTCATTCCAGATACACAATATTACCATTCCTCTCAAACATTGTTCACAAATCTGTCTAAATGTGTGATAGTGAGCACTTCTGCTTTGCTGAGATAATCCATCCCACCTCACAGGTGTGCCACATCAAGATGCTGATCTGACATCATGATTAGTGCACAGGTGTACCTCAAACTGCCCACAATAAAAGGCCACCCTGAAATGTGCAGTTTTGTCTCACAGCAAAATGCCACAGATACATTGAGGGAGCGTGCAATTGGCATGCTGACAGCAGGAATGTCAACCAGATCTGTTGCTCGTGCATTGAATGTTCATTTCTCCACCATAAGCCATCTCCAAAGGCGTTTCAGAGAATATGGCAGTACATCCAACCGGCCTCACAACCGCAGACCACGAGTAACCATACCAGCCCAGGACCTCCACATCCAGCAGGTTCACCTCCGAGATCGTCTGAGACCAGCCACTCAGACAGCTGCTGAAACAATTGGTTTGCATAACCAAACAATTTCTGCACAAACTGTCAGAAACCGTCTCAGGGAAGCTCAACTGCATGCTCGTCATCCTCATCGGGGTCTTAACCTGACTCCAGATCGTCGCCGTAACAGACTTGAGTGGGCAAATGCTCACATTCGATGGCGTCTAGCACGTTGGAGAGGTGTTCTCTTCACGGATGAATCTCGGTTTACATTGTTCAGGGCAGATGGCAGACAGCGTGTGTGGCGTCGTGTGGGTGAGCGCTTTGCTGATGTCAATGTTGTGGATCGAGTGGCCCATGGTGGTGGTGGGGTCATGGTATGGGCAGGCATCTGTTATGGAGAAGAACACAGGTGCATTTTATTGATGGCATTTTGAATGCACAGAGATACCATGATGAGATCCTGAGGCCCATTGTTGTGCCATACATCCATGAACATCACCTCATGTTTCAGCAAGATAATGCACGGCCCCATGTTGCAAGGATCTGTACACAATTCTTGGAAGCTGAAAATGTCCCAGTTCTTGCATGGCCAGCATACTCACCGGACATGTCACCCATTGAACATGTTTGGGATGTGCTTGACCGGCGTATACGACAGCGTGCACCAGTTCCCACTAATATCCAGCAACTTCGCACAGCCATTGAAGAGGAGTGGACCAACATTCCACAGGCCACAATAGACAATCTGATAAACTCTATGCGAAGAAGATGTGTTGCACTGCATGAGGCAAATGGTGGTCACACCAGATACTGACTGGTTCTGAGTCCCCAGACCGCCAATAAAGCAGAAACAAAATGCACATTTCAGGGTGGCCTTTTATTGTGGGCAGTTTAAGGTACACCTGTGCACTAATCATGATGTCAGATCAGCATCTTGATGTGGCACACCTGTGAGGTGGGATGGATTATCTCAGCAAAGCAGAAGTGCTCACTATCACACATTTAGACAGATTTGTGAACAATGTTTGAGAGGAATGGTAATATTGTGTATCTGGAATGAAGTTTAGATCTTCAAGTCCATCTCATGAAACATGGGAGCAAAAACAAAAGTGTTGCGTTTATATTTTTGTTGAGTGTACTTTGAGGTTGACATTGCATAGTTCTTGTCTGTGCGTCACTGCAGAAATCCAGACTATCCAGACTAAGGTTTAAGAAACCTTATAAAGACTGTAATATATCATGTGCATGCACTAAGGAAGCAGTGGAACAATGAGTCGTAAAATTTTCAACATGATGCACAACAAGAAATTTTTATGATCATTCTTAAAGACAATTTTGGGGTTTATCTAGAGTATATTGTGAATGTACTGGAAGATGTTAGTATAACTTTCAGATGATGAGTTTACAAGTTTGGATTCACCAGAGCTAGCCCAAATATCAGACCATTTATTTTACTAGGGATTAGTTTGCCAATTGGTTCTCTTTGCTCATGTGTGTGCAGACACAGATATCAATGGTTCTTACAGATTGCCAAAGTGATCTTGGCCTACAGTGAATGGATAAAAGCGCAGCATGATGGCAATGATTCTGGCCTCTTAAGCCTAAGTGAATATTGATCCATGTGTGCTGGGTTGATATTAAGCCCCCTGTGTTGCTAAATCTTTAGGTACCTACCACAGGAGTGTTGGCCTGTGGCCACAAAGTGTTTTGAAAAATGATGCAGGGACTGAATATACTTTGATTTCAGAATATTTTTTGTTTAATAATAGCATCTGAATGTTAAAATGTATTAAAATTAATATAAATAAATTCACATTTTATCATTGTTATGTTGTATTTTGTGAATAAGGCTTTTTGTTGTGATTCTGTTTGTACTAGGTCATATGGGGTTAGAAATGAACCCTATGATGTCATAGTTAGGTTCATAGAGCATCATCTTGACGCTAATTTCAATTAGTCATTCAACTGTCCACAATGGAATACAGTAATAACTAATTGTACCTCTCCCTCTGAGGAGAAAAGATGTTACTGTCTACGGTGAAATCATTCTCAGAGTTAGTCACATAGGTGGAGGTTTGAATTCCGTTAAAGCATGTGTATATCTGCAATATGTTATGGAAATTGGTTAGCTCAAAGATTGAATCTTTGGTCGTGTAATGCTGTGGACATGTATGCTGAAATGTGTCCTACATGCATAATGACTTCTGGGAAAATAAGAGAGGTGACTTGCTCTACTGAGCCCATTGAAGGTCATTCTGTGACCTTTTAGCTGCCCTTGTTTATTATCTGTAGAACCTTTGTAACATTGACACAGTCTATACATTTATATGATCCTTGCAAACTAAATAAAATGTTAAAAAGAGTAATCGTGGGTGCTGTAAAAGGTAGACTGGAAGATTTAGTTGGCCACTGGGAATATGATCTGCATCAACATGTTCGCCTGCTGGTCTCTGGAGTGCACATTTAGAGAATTTTAATGTAGCATTCGCACTTATTATGGGATTTGTTTGTAAATGCTATAAGAAGATATGCCTCAGAATGTGTCTGTCTAAACTTTACGTTACTACCTTATGTATGGCTATTGCTTTAATGTGATTTTTAAACCATCTTTATTGTGTTTCTACAGGGTGTGATCGGTGTGCAGCTGGTGGTTACCATGGTAATGGCCAGTGTCATTCAGAAAATCATACCTCATTATTCCTTCGCAAGATGGCTACTCTGCAGTGGCAGGTATTGTAGAATCCTTTACATGCTGTTTCAGATTCTGTTTACTCTAAATGCTGCTGTTTCATTTTCTTACTTTGCTTTTGCCTCTTGAGAAGTTTATTTCAAAACTAGTCCAGAACAATGGGGATCAGAATGTTTACTCAAATGGCAGATGTTTCAAAAGGGTTTGGATAGGAGAAGAAAAAGAATCATTAAACACACAGAACCAAAGGGTATCAAAATATTGGGATGACCCAAGAGGCCGGTGCATAAAAATAAAGTTCCTGCCTTATTTCCTCTAATTAGTGCCACATATGTTTTTTCAGTAAACAGCATCTCGGAACACATTTAATAATTCATTCATTTTTCGTTTCGGGGCACTGTTGAAACATTTTTGAGAACTTCTGCCCTTAGCTAGAGGCTTGGCATGTCCCCTCAGAATATTTCATAATTCATTTTCTATAATAAATAAATATACATAAGGAAAAAAAAGAGAAGCTGTGCTCCTTCTCTCCTCCTCTTCCATACAGAGTACTTCTTAAAATAATCTGACAAGAGTGTTCACAAAGTGAAGGAGGGTGCCTGAAATTGAAAAAGAAGTTCTTAAATTAGCTGTATTTCAAGCTGAGTCCTTAAGAACGAACAACCTTGCAGGAGTAAAGCATCTTACAAGTGCTTTTTAGATAGTGTATCAGTCGTTGGTACAAAGTAAGGCTTTGGGAAATGTGTGTTGTTTGGAAGTTAATCATAAAGCTCAGAGCTTGGAGACATTTTCACAGAATCAAGACTTAATGTCACCACTTACATTTTTTTCTGTGATATTTTAAAAGGCAATTGAAGCTTTTAACAGAAGGTTGCATCCTTTTATTCATCCAAGAAAGGGAACATACATGTGATTATATACTCTTTATAAATATACCTATATGTACAATATATTTGAAATCACTTACCCACTCCTGCCATACTGTAGAATTAACATAATTTTATACAGTATGTTGTAGTGGTTACAAAATGGGACAACAAATCTGGTTTCTGTTTTGTCCACAAGTTTAAAATATCTTCTTTATTATGTTCTTTTCTCTCTCTTCTTTCCTGCTGTCTGCATCTAAATCTGATTCCACATCTTACTCCTTTTCTTTGTTCACAGTCTGCGGTGGTATCAGCACCCTACGGAAGATGAGTTGAGGAGCTTAGCTGGGAAGCAAAAAGGACAGAAGAGGAAAGACAGGTAGGTGACAACGCAGGGCAGAAATGAAGAGGGGCTATTGTTTGAGAGTTGGGAAATGCAGTGGCACAGAGGATGTACAAAAAGGCACCCCTTTCATCAGAGAGGAAAGGGATGAGAAGCAGGCATTTGAGATGGATGCAGACCACAGGCACATTGACTGAAAGATGAGGCTGATGTGTTTATGTGAGTCATTTAAGGGCTGTTTGAAGTAAGGAGACAGAAGTCTGTTTTTGTTGTTTTGTTCCTTTATGGCTCTTCGTTGAGGCTCAGAGCAACTCGGCTTAGAAGTGGTCCTGTCTAGTGGATGTGAGAGAAGTTGGTCCTATTTTGTTGGGGCTGTCGCTATTTAGGCTATTTTGGGGATGACAGTTTAAAAGGATTGCATCCACTCTGAAATCAAAGTTTTCCAAATAGCATTATATCTTCAAAGTGGTCAGATGTCAAGCTTTGATTCTCGAAGATGATTTTCAAGACTAAGTTGCAATTTAAAAAAAAAAAAAAAAAAAAAAAAAACTGCTGTTCATGTTTTTTTAGAGCTGCAGGTGGAAGCTGAACCATATGTTGGACATATGAATTTAGTGCTGTTTCCTTTGTACTCTCCCAAATGTGAATTTAAATTAAAGTCACTGCTGTTAATCCGCACTGTTCCACATGGTGTCCTGCTCCTAAGTTAAGGCTGTTTGACAGTGCAGCCCTTTCTCTGACCCTGTGTGAGGCAGGTCAAGGCTCTCTGGCACCACATGCTCAGTAATCCTCCGAAGAAAAAGATGGACCACTGTCCTTTTGCCAGCTCGTGCCATGCAGCTTCACTCCCTTTGTTAACCGACTGACTCCCTCAGTGAGGGGTGGATTTGAGCCCCCTTTTTTTCCTGTCAGGTGCCTCCGAGATGAAATCTGTCCGGGGCATGTTTGGCCTTAGAGTCTTACAGTGGTATTGTCCTATGAATCCAGTGCACACACAGAGCTGAACAAAGTCCAGAACTTAGGAGGCCCAGCAGACAATTCTTCAGCCTCAAAGAAAAAGCTCTCCGTTCACCTGCTGTTAGTGATTTTGGGCTGCCTGTGTGTTGCCCCCTTTTGAAATGAAACAGTATTCGTAATAAAAGTAACGACACCACTGAAAAACATTAAGTTTGAATAAACATAATTTTTAGCTTAGAAGCTAAAACTTAGCGTAAGACTATCCTTTTTTATGTCAGTTAATATACACCCCACTTTTTCAGTATAAATCTGACTTTCATGGTTTGTATTGTATTTTTTTATACAAGTCCATGTACATTAACTCGCTTTTCTGTGCTTTTCTGACCATAGTTGGTTATTTTGCTGCTCTGTTCTCTTCTAGGAAGTACAACGGTCACATAGACAGTAAGCCGCTAACAGTTCCCAAGGACATAGACCTACAACTGGAGACAAAATCCATTACAGAAGTCGACACATTAGGTATAAATTCACCAGGAAGAAAACAGCATGTTTAGTACTGTACCAATAAATACTTTACTATGTACAGTTTTAAATGATGCTCAAATATTCTTGACTTAATTTTATTTACTTTCATTTTATCCCCTTATGTCCTGCAGCATTGCACTATTTCCCAGAGTTCCAGTGGCTGGTGGATTTCACAGTGGCAGCAACAGTGGTCTATCTGATAACAGAACTCTACTACAGTGTGGCTCAGCCCTCAGGAGAGATGAACATCAGTGTGGTCTGGTGCCTACTTGTTCTCGCCTTTGTAATGTATCCTTTTTATCCATTACCCTTCAGCGAGCGTCCTCAGTGTTGTAGTGTAAACTGGTAACTCACAGTTTCTGACTCTCACCTTTCAGTTATATAACTAACTATATATAAGTCATAGGTTAATATGTTTTTGTCCATACAAGAGGCCAAATCATTTCATCTCATGTGGATGCAGCAGTGGCAATGAGAGGCTATAAAATGACAGCTAAAGCTCCTACTGCCTTGACTGCTATTGCCTTTATCCTCCTCCTTCTATTTTGCTATGCTGAATGATGGTTAAATAACATATATTATCTTGCCACCGACCAAAGGGATCAATCTTTCCAGTTCTCATGGTTGGACCTGGCTCACCGCGGTCAGATGGTGTGTCATTTCCTGCCAGCGTTGGAGATTGGAGGCCCAATTTTCACAGCCCAACAGACTGATAGGCTTGGGGAAAAGGACAGGCTGGGGGGAACTGATGAAATTGGACTATGAAGATGAAGATGAGGGAATATGTTGGCCCAATATATGTGTTAATGGGACACTTGATTTCAGTTTTCCCATTTCAGCTGATGACATGTTTAAGACTCTTGCCCTGAAGATCAGCTTTACTGCTCTGTTCACCTTTTACTGATAACACTGGAACACTGGGGTTCCTCAAGTATATGTATCTTAACAGTATTTACTCGCCTTTTTTCCCCACATGTTTACTGAAATTTATCAACTTAACTGGATATCCTCCCCTTTGACCAGTGCTGGGGCCAGCTCAGCAGTGTATTGATTGTAGGCCACTACATGAATGCTCAAACATTAGAATTTCCCTTTCAGCCTCATGCTAGTGGATGTTTATACAGCTGCCTTCACGGTGTCAAATCAGGGTTAGAGGAAGAAAGAGTCCACTGGCTTGAATATCATTCTTGAATTGGACTCAAAGGAAATGAATGATATACTTTCAGGTGAAATGTTGTAAAATCAGAGGCTCATCTCTGTGGCAACTTGGGAAAGGGAAAGAGTAAAATGCTGTTTATGACCTCAGTGGCATTCACTAGTGCCAAGGTAGCACACAGTCTGTACCTACACTTGCTGTGCGACATTGTGGGTCCAACATTTCACACATGGCCTGTGTGCACAAACTATTATTCTTCTGTAAGTTAGAGAAAAACATTTTGATTTTGGTGAATAGCTAATTTTTGCACAGGCTTATCGCAGATAATCTGTTTCCTATGAATGTGAAAAATAACATAATGTTTTTACAAAGCGGCTTGGATTAACCTTTTATATAACAGTCTCCCCCTCAAGACATTTTTCCTTGACTCTGTCCTTACAGTAAAAACCTTTTCTCTCTAACGGCCCACTACTTTAAGCTGGAGGAAGGAGGCGAGCGCTCACTCTGTATTACTTTTGCTTTCTTCTTTTTTGTCAAAGCCATGGCCATTCTCATCGTCACTGAAAACTACCTGGAGTTTGGTCTAGAGACAGGTCAGTTTGTCACAAATGACCCTGGTTATAACAACACATGTTGTATAACTTTTATCCCCCTGTGAGTGAATCACTATTGAGCATTTCTTCTTCTTTCTTTTCAAGGTTTTGCAAACTTTTCTGACAGCGCTCAACAGTTTTTGGAGCATCAGGGCCTGGAGTCCCAGTAAGTACAGCATCAGTGTATCAGTATTCCCATGGTATCATTTCTGTCTTCTCTGCTGTCATGAATTCTTCATGAATCTACTGTTGTACCTCAGTGTGTGCTTTTTCTTTCACAGGGGTCCCATATCTAAGCTCACATTCAAGTTGATCCTGGCCCTGCTCTGCTCCCTGATTGGAGCATTTTTAACCTTTCCGGGTCTACGATTGGCCCAGATGCACCTTGATGCACTCAATCTAACCACAGCCAAATTCACACAGTGAGTCTGATGCATGAAATCCTGTGTTTACTCATGATAAACATCAGTTTTTCTTCTCAATAAAAATCATAACATTTGATATGAGTCTTATAATAAGTGATAAACCCCTCTTCTCACAAACCGTGTCCACAGTTATCAAATACTCCACATTCCAGCTTAAAAATAACATTATTGTAACATGATAAAAATTAATGTATTATTGTACCTAGATGTATTGGATAATTTGTCACATTTGCATTAACAAAATATAAAACAATATATTACCCATTGTACGTGTAATTGGTCTCAAATGGTGTTCAGATATCGCACCATCCTATCTTTGGCTGAGATTTAACATGAGAGCCAAGTATAGCATAGTAGTTCTTACCACCTACTATTCAGAGTGTGTCAGATACAAGAGAGCACCCCACGAATCAGATGAAGACTTCCTCAGTTGGGGCTGATTTCTATTTCAGAACTCAATGGGTGGCATGTCTCCGACCATGATGTGGGGTGCAGAGAAGGGAGCGCATTGCATTCAGATAATCCACTTTGGCATAGCAGGCTCTCCAAAATGGCCTCCTCTTCCATTCCCCCCTCTAAGTGTCACAAGCTTACATCCTCAGACCCTGTCACAAGCAGGGATTATCACCCAGCCCTTCAAATTGTATGCCTTGGTTATCGTCTCACCCCTCTAAGGGAAAGTTGTATTGATAATATGGACCATTATTTCTCGCTGCATTAAATTGAGAGTATGTTTTAATTATGAGAAAATGTGGGAAGTTGTTTTGTTTACTTGCTCTCTTATCACGTGTGTAGGACCCTGCTTCATATCAACTTCCTGTCCCCTCTCATCATGGTCCTGCTCTGGGTGAAACCCATTACTAAGGACTACATAATGAACCCCACTCTGGGAAAGGAGAGTGTGCCTTTGTGAGTAAAAATAACTGATATACATTCAATACTATGTGTTCATACTGTAAATTGATTGTGTTGTTTTTTTTTGCACCTTTTGACTGATCTGTGCAGATCAATCAGCAGGATGTGCAAGACTATAATAAGGGTCATCTGTACTTGCAAGTACAGATCAATTACCTTGCAAGTACAGATCAATATGTTGAATCTCTCACACCTCTCGTGGATTGAACTGTACTTGTCAAGTTGGACTCACTTGATATCTAATTACCAGCCACTGAAAGTAGAAGAATTAAATATTGTTTGTTGTCATTTTATGTGTACATACTGACACGCAATACTCTAGCCCTAAGCAGTAATAAATTCAAAATACAAACAAAGGTAAATCCATTAAAACAACAAGTAATTGTGATGTTTTTTTTCTGCTGGTAAACGGGTGTAAACAAAGCAACACCAGTTATGAGAATGAAATTTACCAC
Source organism: Parambassis ranga (assembly GCF_900634625.1). Taxonomy (NCBI): domain Eukaryota; kingdom Metazoa; phylum Chordata; class Actinopteri; family Ambassidae; genus Parambassis; species Parambassis ranga. The sequence goes on along the minus strand of NC_041030.1, from coordinate 11,101,165 downwards.
GATTTAGTGAGATAAGCAATGTGTTCAGCTCATAGATAAAGTGACAATAATACACACTTAAATTAGACTGTAAACAAATTTCAAAAGTTCTTTATTCCATCCTCTCTCTTTATACATTCTCAGATAACATCTTCCATTTATTGCATGAGTTTGAATTCTGACATGTGTCTTAGCTGTTTTTTTTTCTGCTGATGACAGTGACGGTGATATTATCAACCTGATTAAGTCAACCTCTCTACCTTCCCCTCTGAATTGTTTACGGCTCTTTTGCTCCCAATACCTTTCCTTTCTGTCAGTGTATTAGCTAAAATTTACTTAATTACAGCTGTTACATGAGTATCAGACCTGCCACCAGACTCTACCACTCTTTCCTCTCTTACTTCTGTCTTTCTGTTGTTTCTGTGTCAGGATGACTGAACAGACGTATGACACATTACGGTTATGGGCCATCATACTGATGTGTTTGCTCCGGCTCACTATGATGAGACATCACTTGCAGGCCTACCTCAACCTCGCCCAGAAGAGTGTGGAACAGATGAAGAAGGAGGCGGGGCGGATAAGTACCGTTGACCTCCAGAAGATGGTTAGGATTCCCCCCTCCCCCATGTATTATTGATGACAGTTCACATGTGCCCATGTGGCACAGATCATACAGGAAATGATACAGTGTGCTATATTGTTTCTGAACTGTTCTGATGGAGTCTATGTGTGGAGCATTTGGGTACATTGTCAGTGGGTGTGGTCAAGACTGGCATCAGTTGTGGCCAATCAGATTTTTTGTTTCATTAACACCATTAAATCAGGTTATGTTAAACATATTTAGTGACAGATCAGTTACTAATGCCTAATACATAACATTTGCATCTCTTAAGGTTCAGTGTTGAATTCTTGTTTAATACCTTATTGTAATGCTTGTGTTTGATTTCCATCAGGTTGCACGTGTTTTTTACTACTTGTGTGTAATCGCACTACAGTATGTGGCACCCCTGGTGATGCTGCTACATACAACATTGCTGCTAAAAACCTTAGGTGAGGCATCCACATCTTGTTCCTTTCCCAGTTTTAGAATGTAGTGTTGTGTTTACATACTGACCATGTGTGTTGTTTCATTTGTCATAGGTGGTCACTCCTGGTGGGTATACCCTGAAGAAGACCTGCCTTGCACTCATGACATAAACTCTGACTCAGTGATGGGGGTACCACCTATAGCAGCCCCAACACCAGCTTCAGTGGTAGAAACGGGAGCACGGGCATCAGTAGCCCAGCTGTCGGTGGCCCTGGGAGGCCTGCGGACTGTTTTTAGCCCCTTACTTTTCCGGGGGCTCTTCTCCTTCTTCACTTGGTGGATTGCTGCCTGCCTCTTCTCCACCTCCCTGTTTGGCCTCTTTTACCATCAGTATCTCATGGCGGCATAGCACCACCAATCCAGCAGTGGCATCCAAAGCCCCCACAGTGTGACCGTATGTTCAGCCTGATCAGAAAGGACTGAGTGGGGGGGCGACAGAAGCCTACACAGGACTCTGCCCCACATTTCCTCCACCTCAGAATGACTTTTATCATATCATCAGATATCCTGGTTCAAATTCCAGTGCTTCCTCCACAGATGACTGTGAACTGTTGTCAGTGTTTTTACTTCTATGACCACTGCTTTTTATTTGGGCAGCAAGATTTCTAAACCTTAATAAGAGTCCATATAAATTATCATTAGGAGCATCAGTCAGTGCCAGCAGTGCACCGGCACAGTAAAAATAATTAATTCAGGCCTCTGTTGGAAATTTTACGGTTAAATATTGTGTCTGAAATGAAGATTAAAATTCATTTTACATGTTGAAATGTGGAGTGGCAGTTCTGCTCAGTTCCACCATATTTATAGGAGTTGTTAAAAAAATGGTCACAACAGAACACATGCAATGAGTTTATTCCAGCACCTTTAGTTTGATTTCTGCATAAAGCTTCATTACAGCTTCAAGCATGTGAATAGGAGTCTGATTGGTAGACTGTCATTCTATTTAAATTTCCTCTATTCCTCTTAAAACATTACCCTTAAATGAAGATCAGGCATTACAAGTCACAATAAACATGACATGATGCTCAGTTTTTCATTGATGCTTGTGAAGAAGCTACTTTTTTTTCTACTTTTTTTATTTTGGAAAACTGCCCTTCGTACCTTTGTCTCTTGATCAGGATTTATACCCTGTTTTTCCTCAAATTTACAGACTGAGTCTTAAGATTTTGCTGTAAGGACCACTGTGCTTAAAAAAGGAGGGAGAGTTGGGCTGTGACGTCAGGCTGCTTAGGAAGAGCTGGGTTATAGAGCGGACATCAATAGAGCTGTACTTGCAGAGGAGCAGGAGATGTTAACTCATTGACTTGAAGCTGATGTATTTAAATTTGTCTAACTCAACTTGCCATAGAGGACAAACTTACCTTATTTTTTAAAAGAAAGACGTTCCAGTAGATTTGTGATGTTTAATTTGCATTGTAACCTTACTGGTTTTAACTGAGCCATTTAGCAGCGATGGGAGAATTCTTAGCTGATGATTTAAAGGGACGACAACAAGCAGGGTTTGGCCTCAGTGTGAACTGTGTATCCATGTGTCTGTCTACATGTATGAGATCGCTGCTGTAGGTCAGCTGTAATCTGAAAGGGCATTGTGATCAAGAGAAGATGTCAGCTACTGTTGATAAGCTACTGCCTTTATGTTCTGCTTTCCTGTTTTTTTTTCTTTTACTATTGCCCATCCGTTGCTTTCAAACTCATTTGAGAACAATCTTTTTGTGTGTTTTTAATTTTCTAATGAATCAAATTGTAGATTTGTGAAATTTCTGATTTTTTAAAAATGGTGCCAAGTCTGTCTGCCCCCAGTCTGTACCAACAGCTGTAGGTTAGTTTTTGAAACTGGACTTCATCTCTGCTGCCTTCTGTTGTCTGTAGATTCATCTTGACAGAGAGAGAATTACTTTTGCTTGACAAAAGGACATTTCCTGTGTCTTGGTATATATATATACTGTAATTCTGCAGAGGGTAAAAGTACGCACAAATGGTCATTGAGCTGATGGCACTCTGGCCATATGATTGTCCAGCCTCTTCAGGAATGTAGGGTACATCACATGGTGCCAGATTGATTACGGATCACATAATCTTGTAGTTCTCTGGCATGTCCACTCATCACTGCAGTTATGTCCTTTTTTTGTACATAATTTCACAAAGTCCAGCAGCATCATATCAATATCTCTACAGTCCTGATGTCGAAAGTCTTAGTTTTCAATGATGGAGAATATGCACATAATGAATGTATCAATCCTGCCTAATTTCTAGATTGTTCATGAAAATGATTTGTATGCTGAGTTGATTAAACACCCCCACCCCCCACCCCCATCCGCTGCACTGCTCAAAATCTGTCTAATACTGTCTAAAAATCTAATATGTCCTAATGACTATTTTTGTTGATTGAGTTTTTGTTATGGTATTTATTACACATGTTGAGGCCTGTAAACATTTCTAATTCACACCATTTATTTTGTTGTTGGACTGCATGAAGGCTTAAAATCATTTTTTTTGATAATGTGTTTGACAAAAATCCGTTACTGATTAATCATTTCTTTGATGGTGTGGTCTGGTCAGTCGAGAAACTGCTGGGATACTTTCAGAATGCATCGTCTTTTCACTTTGTTACCACTGAAAGTGTTTTGTTATGTGGGTTCACAAAGTAAATTGCCACATTGTTGTAATTTCATGTATTTATTTCTGCTCTAGATTTTGTCTTAAATAAATTATGTTCTTTACGTTGTCCTTTATATTTTTTTCTTACAGTGTACTACCTGACTTTTACGTAGCTTTAGCGCTAACACAGTGCATTTATTAAGCTTTAGATGCAGTTTAAGGTCACTTTGAGGTCAAAACTCAGAGCAAGGGAGGAATTTAAGAGTTGAAGGAAGAGCTCGATGTTGTATTATTGGCCTGTGTTTCCTGACTATATATATTTTTTTTACAGCTGTTTTGCTTTTTTCTGAGTCATGCACTTAAAAATAAAGCAGCTCCCTCATGCTATTAAACTATTTTAGTTTACTCCTCACCAAAGACTTCATCACTCTGCTTGTTGATTCACCCTGCTCTCAAACACTGCTCTTATAAATGTGGTTAAGAAGAAGTGTTTTCTTTCTTGATATGTGTGTTGCTTGTGCTAGTTCTGTGTTTCTGGAAAAAGGTAAATGACAACTTTTTTATAGAAAAAACAGTCTTTGGTTTTTTTATTGAGTTGGAGTGGAAAACTGTCAAATGACTTGAATAAAAAGGTGTTTTTACACATCTTTTACTGCCAAGCTGATTTTTTTTTATTTCTCTTTTCTCCCTTTTTTGGCTGATGTGGCCCAACATACATTAGTTAAAAACCCGTGCCCCTTTCTGAAGCCTCTCAGCTTTATTGCTACTGTAATACGTATTGGTCCTCTTGCTAAATCTATGCTAGCATTGCTTTTGGACTTGGAAGTATTTCTCTGGGTCATTTTTTTGCATCTTCAAGGTCTCAAGCAAGATTAAAAATTGTTTTTTTGAGACTTAATGGTCTTTGTATTATGGTGCTCGGTAATACTGTAATTGTGTTTTTGCTTATGAAACATGTCCTTGTTGAATCTAGCATTGATTCAGGCAGTCAATGGCCATCGATTTGCTTCTCTCCGTTTGGCATCTCCATTCTTGTGGGAAAGGTTAGAGGAATAGATAGAGGGATGAAATGACAAACACTCCCAAACTCCTCTTAATGCACGTCATTCTCTGGGAATAACATCAGGCCAGTTAATACAGGCCTTGAGTACCATTGTCTACATGAGCGGGAAAACTGGGCCAAGGCATTCATTCATAGGTAGACAGATCAATAAGACAGCTTCCAAAACAAACCAGTGGAGAGGTTCCATTATTCCTCTTGAGTGGGGCCTATTCACAGAGGTCCCTTCTCCATAGAGCGGCGTGGAGCTCCGATTCAGGACAGGGAGCAGAGAGGACACCCACCCACCCTGCCCCACCCGCCTCTCAGTCCCTCACACAGCCTGAAGAACTGAGAAGCTTCTGAAGGGGTGATGCTATAATAGTGGGCTTTCTGTCCCACACACAGAACAGTGATCCCATCCTCATGCTGATTGTGAGAAGCAGCAGCTATACTTACATGATTGACCTGACCTTGTATCATGAATGGCCTAAAAGAGAGCACTTTACATTACTTGAACTCTCCTGACCTATTTTTTTTTACGTATTTCTGAGTTACAGATAAGAACAAAAAAACAGAAAAGCTTCCCTGCTGAACTGAGTGCCAATTACAGATTGCTTGACGGAGATCAGCATGTAGCAATCATCTTAAAAAGTAATACATGCAATTATCATCCTTTCATTACCATGACAACAGCTGAAAAGGTGGCACAAAACATTTAAAGTGTCTTTATATGACATTTTAGAAGAAAGATAATAGGAAAAAAGTTTATTCAGCGAATAACAAAAATCACTTTCAAATAATTTCACAAAGCACCTTTATTTTTTAAGAAAACGACACAAAACAAAATGATTGAAACAACAGATCTATTGACAAATGACAAGAAGCACAGCTTATGGAAAAACACAGCAAAGAGAGGGCTGCTTTAAAATACAACAGTCAGAAGGGTTAACAGTAATGAGCAGAGATAAATCATCTATCAGGGATTTTGTTTGAATCCATCCTCTTCTCTGTGTCACTTTGACAAGGAGCAGCATCATAACACACAGAGACTCAAGAAGCAGGGCACGTTAAAGATGCAGCACGCTCATCGTCCTCATTGTTCTTTCATGAAGCTTTTCCTGTATGGCGACAGGACAGAGTTAAACATCCACCAGTTACAGCAGCAGAGCAGGAGAAATAAAGAAGAGAAAGCCTCCCGCCGTGTAAACTAAGTTTAAATCTTGTCATGGTTAAAATTTGAGGTCCACTGCCTCGTGCTGGAAGTATGAAATGGCTGAGTGCCCTCGTTGTAATCACCACTGCTCCTACATTAATTCATCTCAGATGAACATTGTTCCTTTGGGGTTTGTATGCTTCATTGTTGTAGGCCTTTAATTAGCAGGATCCTGATAGACACTGTAGCACAGACACACTGCCACTGTATAGCTCCTTCAAAAGTGTGTGTGTGTGTGTCCATGCATTAAGCACATGAATGAATTGATTTTCATGTAAAATAACATTTACATTTTCCCCTCTTTTATCAGTTACTGTAGTTTATATTTAACCATATTATATGTGATACATATTTTTTCATTTTGTTTTGAAAATGACGCTGTAATGCGCTGATAGTGCGGCTTATCGGAAACTTCTGTTCATAAACAGATTTGGATCAGCTTTTTAACAATATTTTAGTGTCATTTAACTCATTTTAAATGCAATGATGTGTTCAATTTATTTATACTCTCTTCTGGACATGAATTCTTTACAAATGTATTTTAAATTCCTCATCTTGTATAAGTAATCCCAGGTTTATTAGAAGAAAAAAATATGCTCAGTTGAAGATTAATGCTGCATTTCAAATTAATTAGCAGAAGCTTAATGTCAAGCACTGAAAAGGCCGAATATTTAGCTCACAGAAACCTACTGGATTTCAAAGGAATCCACATTAATAAATATATTAAGTATGTATATTTAAGGGGAAACATTGTCATGTGTCTCATTTCCCTTGATGAAAATTCGACTGTAGCTGCCTCCTTAACAGTGAAAACCAACAGAGTGGACTGCCCTCTAGTGCCACTAAGTGAGTGTGACAGTGTGTGTGTGTATGTGTGGAGAGAGAGGGGGAGGGGGAGAGCATGCTTGTTTTCAGCATTAGCAGAATGCCTGCTTTCCAGTGCCATCCAATCAGAGAGCACCTGGGTAACTTGTTCATACATCCAGTGAAACAAGGTGGCGAATGCAAATGCCCTGAGATCAAGGTTTCTCCTTGGCAATGGTGCAGCATTTGTTTCTCTCCTTTCATGTCCAAATGATGATGGTGACAATACGAGGGGAGGACAGGCCTCAGATTGAGCCAAGAAAGGGGGTTTGGTGCTGTGTGTGTGTGTGTGTGTGTGTGGGGGGGGGTACGAGTATCCATGAGATCTTTGATATAGAATGCTGCATTCATGCAGCTGTTTGATTGACAGATTATTAGAAAATTCGTGAGAAATGCACCATTGTCTTCATCCATTTTTCATGTGTGAGTTGCTGACACTTTGATGCACTTTGGTACTCAAAACTAGGACAAAGGCATTGCAGACTACATCACATTTTCTTCTCAGGGATTCTCTCCTTTCTACTGCAATAAAAGAATTAATACAGTAACAGATATTTTTTCCCCCCATAATTGCTTCCATTGTGGTTCTGTGTGCTTACATATACACATTCATGCATAAGACTGACACCAGCATCATTTTTTCCACGGACCCCATTGTTCTGCGTGCCTCAGGTCGCACAGAGTTAATTTTCACAGTTATATTTTATTAGGATGATGATGCACGTTGCATTCATGGAGCACTTCAACCCCCAGGTCTTCCCACACATTGCTATAAAGCCAGCCTATGCTCCTAATTAAGACAATGAAACTTCCTCGCTGTTTGCGGCAGCTGTGAAACTGATTGGAATGAAGGTGGCAAATTCTGAACATTGCTCTGGATAGACGGAGAAATGTATTTAAAGCCAGTTGATTGGTTTGCACCTCACTGGTTGTGGACTCTACATTGTGTCCTCATAAATTAGATCTAAATCACACCATATACATGGAGGTCTGATATTTCCTTTGGGAGATATGATGAAAAAACAACATTCAGTCTGGTTACATGAAACCTGTTGTACATGGCTAAAACCAGATCATGCAAATATCATGTCACATATATTGTGATTGAATTCAGAAATAACCATGGATGAGGTCGCCTTGGTCGGAGAGTAAATTAGCTGTTTGATCCGGTTTGTCACACATTGATGACATGTTGCTTCAATCAACCTCTGACCTCGGCCTCCGACCTGATAGGCGAAAGGGTCAATGCAGGTCCTTAAGAATGGTCCCAAGGGGAAGCGGCCCCTGGACACAGGGCCATTCTCCCTGCAGACACACACATTCACATACACGCACATAGTAGCTCTCCTATTCTGTCTGTCAGTGTTGCAGACTCAGGAGTCTGAACTTACAAAAGAAATAGCTGTTTATGACGAAGACATGGAATACATATTTATGCTGTATATGCATCAAGAGTGGATGTTTTTGCAAAAGATGTCTGCAAAATTATGTGTGAGTATGTGTGTATGTGTGTGTTTCCTTCTTTTTCTTAAGCTAGCTCCACATACACTCAAGAGGCGGAAAAAAAAGAAAGAAAAGCTAACTTTTTTCACCCTGCAATATTTCACTCAAGAATATAAAAAAAGAACAGCTATGGAAAAACGTAGCACACTTTCATCATTATCAATTTTGTTTCTAATGAAAGATTGAAAATTATATATCACTTTTAGCACATTAGGCAGAGAATATAACATAAAAACGCCCTATTTCTTTTGAAGGCATTTCTTTTATTATTCCTACGAAGAAAAAAAAGAAGACTATTATCTGGTAGTGGTGAATGCATATTAAGCAAGAAAAGCAACTATCATTCATCTTCTACAATGCATAGCTGTAAATTATGGCATTATCTCTGCTGCCATGGAGGAAAGAAGTAGAGAAGAAAAAGAAGGACTGAGAGTGTTGAAAATAAAGAAAATGGTGTAGGGAAAAAGGGACAAACCCTTAAACACACACACACACACACTGACTCTCTTGCTGTTCAGCATGAAGTCAATGGGAAAGATTATGCTTGGCCTTATCCAGTAGGGCCTGTCAGATTTATTTCCAACATCAAGGGACTCTCTGCTCTCTCCCACCCCATCCATCAGTGCCCCGTCTGTGTGGTCAGAGTTGTGGACGAAAGCTTGGAATGGTGAGCTAAAGGAGGCTAGAGGAGTCATGTGTGTGTTTGTGTGTGTGTGTGTGTGTGTTTCTGATGTTGTTGGGAAGGGGTGGGGGGGGCATCTAAAACAGGAGTGGTTGCCAGGGCACACAGGCCCGTGGCATTCTGCACTGTCGGGTATCCCAGTGTGCAATAGGAGCAGTAGTCACCAGTGGAGGTGAAAAGCACTGTCACAAAGATGAAAGGGGGCTTTCCCCCCTCGTCCTCTGATCTGTGAGAGAAAAATGAAAAAGACAGACGAATATGGGGAGAGAGTGAGAGAGGGAGAGTTTTAGAGAGCGTAAAATCGCTCTCACTGTATTTCATGTCAATATGTCTCACATTTGAAATCCTTATTATAGATTGGGTATGAAGAAAAAAAATGGGATGTGCTTTCATTGTTCAGGGACATGTTCCATCATACACACACGAATATTCACACACATCAACACACACACACTATTCGCCTTGCCCAGGCGCCTGTGCCACACCACCCACCTCTATCGTTCTGCAATGTGTAACCTAGCAACTATTTAATTAAAATAGCATCAGCAAGGATAGAGGCTTTTTTCCCTCCCTTGCAAGGATTTCCTCCAATCTCAATGCTTTTCAGCACACCGTGAATCTAAAGTGACGCCATGTCTGCCTCTGTATTGTACCCCGTCTTTGTTTCTGCATTTGTTTATTTCTACAAAACTGTGTGGCTTCGTGGATTGGTAGAATCTTCCTGATGTCATCAATCTAGTGTGCTGGTACTATATCTTTGCTTTAACTGGCCAGAGATTTAATGCAGGACATTATTATGCCACAGAGTTGTACAAACAAGGCCATCACCTCTCTGTCCTTCAGAGTAGTCTATCAGGAATAATAGAATGCCTCTTCTTCAAATCCTCCTCCTCCTTGCTCTTCTTCTACACCATGCCTTCTTTTCTCTTTGTATGCCAAATCACAGCACCCCCTGTTACGACCCCCCCAAAAAGAGACGCTTCTTACCATGCTCTACATGTGTGCCAAGCTCGGGCAATGCAGCGCAATTAGAGGAAATGTGAAGCAGCTCTACGTGTCAGCGTACATCACACTCACTGTCACTCAAATCACATCCATGACTTCTCGTCTCTGAGAAACAAACAATAGAGCAACATTCTGGATCATGGCTGTCAAAACAGGAAGGCCCTATCTCTCTTCCGCTCTCTCTCTCCCTTTTCTGTGTCTCATTTGCTCCCGCGCTCTCCCTGCAGCTAATGGATACCCTGATGTGTCACAGAGCAGTGAAGTTATCCGTCCCTTTCTTGATTTCCTGTAATGTAACGTTCCTTATAGTGCAGGTGCAGCAGAAGGATACACATAGCTCCTTTTACTGGCTCTCAATAGGAGGACCTCTGTCATTACTTAAGAAGCAATGTAGTGAAAGTCAAGGTAAATGGCTTTAATGATCCAACCTCCAAATGGGTACATTATAGGGTTGACCTTCCATCTCAGGTTACATTCATGCTTTCCACCAAAAAAAATGACATATTTCTATTTCTTCCCTTTTTTTCCGCACACACACACGCACGCACAATTTCCATCTCTGTAGAACTGCAAAACTACTCCAGACACTGCAATTCAAACACAGACATTTAAGACCAGTGGTGGAAAGAGGCAAGAGTTAAGCAATATAAAAAGGATAAAATCACATATGCACTTCTATCTAATAGCGAGTGAGAAAATCACTTTAAATCCAATTTAAGAAGGGGACGGCCATTGGACAATTTAGCATGATCTTTTCAGTAAAAACGTATCAATGAATGAAAATCCTCTTGACTTGAATTTGAGTCTGGCTAACTTCAATAGTACTGTAAGCTAAACAGATGTAGACTAGTTCAAGCTATAAAAAAATCGATAGTTTTTGAATATAAGTACCAATTTTTTTGGAAAAATATTGTTCATGTAAATGCTACATTAATCACCTTCACTTATATTAAAGAATTAAAAATAAACAGTTACTGTATGTATGTCAAGGGCAAATGTAAAACACTGCTGTATTTTCATAAATGTGCATATGCAATATGCATCTGTAAGATTAATTCCGTAATCATCTGAATTGGTCAATGCCTTCAGCCCATATAGCCTATGTAAATCTTTCAGAATGTGTGTTCACACAGTGATTTGCATAATGGCACATGATTTTGACAGGCAGGACGAGAGAGAGGGACCCCTTGACATTTTTATAATGGCACTTTACAGGGTGGACAAGGTTGGGGGTAGTGTGGTATATGGCAGACAGCACTAGTGGAACAAAATATAGGGACGTCTAGTGTGTGTATCTCACAAAGTAAGACAGTGACCTGTAGATTGTACTGATATTCAGCATGCTGCACTGAAAATGGACAGAAAAAAAACAATACTCACAGCAGGGTATCTTATTTTACCACAAATGCATCTGACTGTTTCTGTAATTCTACTGTTTCAGCAGACTTTGACTATGCTGTAACTGTTATGGGAAAAGTATAGCATCTTCTAAGATGGTGGTTCACATTTCAGGCATGGTTGTAATTCTGTCACAGGTCATATTTACCCTATTTTTTTCAGCTTCTGTTGTGGAAATAATATTTTACACGTGTCTATGAAAACAGTGAAAAAAAAACCTTTACGTATGTATTTTCCTCCTGAGTTACATTAGACAAATTGAATCTAGTAAACATATCCCTTGTCAATACCAATGAGATTGATAGAGTCCCAAATCACAGAGTAGGGCGTGTATGGCCGACACAGAGGTCTGTGGGAGAGGCCACCAGCAAATTAAAAGGTCGTGGACTTCGATGGCTCTCGCTTTGCAGTGACACACGCCCCTATGTCTTGTTTGAGTGACACTTGCAACAATGCAGGTTTTAGCCAAACAGCCCAGACAATGCTGCGGCCTATAAGGGCCATATGCTGCGCCTACGTCCATCCACAAGTCTGTCCCTCCAACCCCATCTATGCGTCCGTGGGAACGCAGGCCAGACAGAAAGGGATGTCTGGACTGAGACCCTCAACACGTCTCCGAGGTTGATTTTTTGGTCATGTAGTCTGGGATGTGGTGGACACATGAGCGCCGATAAACAGCAGTTAATGTGATGCAGCTACTCGTGAGAAAGTGAAGCAGCCATCGCACATTGATAGTGACAAGTTACGGTGAAGATGAATGAATTAATAATATAGTATTAACAATAACATTAAATAAGATTAGTTTCAATTAATGAAAAAGTAGGGTGAAATTTAGGACATACAATTGGTGCAAGTCTTCAAAACTGAAAAGCATCTTATTGCTGGGCAGTGAGCTGATACTGGAGAGTCTTGTCTTGTGGTAATTTACAACAAATTATCTCCACATTATTCCAGGATGCATCTGCTGCACTCGTGAGGCCCTATTTTTAAACCTGGTCGCACATCCGTCTCACTGCATGCTTCAAATCCCTGTCATCCTGACATGTATGCACACACTCTCACACATACGCAGACACCTCATTAAAATGCATAAAAACCCTCACACACGTACACACACGCACACCCCCCTGACACATGCATTAATTAGCACACTGGTAACAAGCTAGCCTCTCCATTCACACCCTGAGCCTCTTTCATTAGCATGACAGTGGCTAGCAGCAGCCAGGGGCCCATAGGCTGCAAGGTTCTCTCCTCAGGGCCCCTGATTAAAGGGAGAACCCCTAGGATGCAAAGCTCCGAATTCCTTTCATCATCGCACCCATGCGGAGTCTCGTGGATGATCCCCGGACCGCAAACTGTCAAGTATACCTGTTTCTATGGGCCCAAACCTCTTTCCATTTCTTTGCCTCTGTCTTCCATCTCTCCATGCTACATCCTTCCTCGACTCACTTGGACCTACTACAGTATACTTTCTTCCATCTGTGTCTAATTGTCACCTCACCTCCTATCTCTGTGCAGACCCTTGTGGGCGTTTTTTCTAATATATGTATGCAAAATGGGGAGGCCTGGCTGGTGTCGGTCTTCTCTTTGCCCATAGATGCAGATCACACAGGCATACTATTTCAGGTTGGCTCTTGGATTCACAATGGCAGCCCCAGGTGACCCAGAGAACAGTGCTCATTCTATGAAGGCTTATCCTCATTTCTCCCTCCTATTGAAACCACCTTTCCCCCTTCTCAGTGGTGAGCGATCCGGACAGACTAACACCTGACGTACAGGGTGGCTATCATCTCCAGGCCTTGCCCATCAGGGTCTCCCCCATCCAGCCTGGATTTCAAGGCAAAACGTCTCATTAGCCGTGGTCCTTGAAAGAAGGGCACTCAATTTCAAATTCAGTTACACATTCTCTTTGAATGGAACTGTAAGGCAAAGGAGAAGAGAGAGCGGGAGAAAGGATAGAGAGAAAGAAGGCATGGGAGACAGTCTCAGTCGAAGGCTGAGGCCTTGGACCCAGAGGGAGGGAGAGCAGAGAGGGGAATAGGGTCTGCTGAGGCAGCCATAATTTCATGCCATCATTACCTCTATGGGCTGGAGATTTATGCTAATTACATTTCAGGGAAGAAGTGTTGGACCAAATGGGTATGAAGGGTCAAAAGGAGCTGTGTAGTTGCATGTCAGTAACTGGTTTTCAATTTGTTCCATTTGTATTGTAGATTCTTTTAATTTCATTTCTGGACTAATTCTCAGTTGATTAAAGACATTTTTGCACTTCTTGGTGCACCAGATGATCCTTTGGTGAAGAAAAGCAGACAGAGTTTTTTGGGGAACTGGTCCCACCTCTGTCTTAAAAATACACAATGGCTGCATTCCATGAGATACAGCACTTTTACCTAAGTGTACTGATAACATCTATTTCATCACCCTCATGACACGGCAATTCTCAAAGCGGTCAAAACTCCATCATAGATTCACACCAGACAAGACAGAGGTGAAAATCAGATTTGGCCCTGTCCTCATCCCCTGCAGAGCTGAGAGCTCAGGTGGATGTCTTGCTAAGCTCTACAGTGGAGCAGGATTGCTTTTAGCTGAGTGGTGTAATATTTGTGATCTGGACTCCATGAAGCTTCAGGATAGCCTCCTGGAGTTCAAGAATGCCGGTCATAGAAGCTTGCGCTGAGACAACCACATACACCACTGCCACTCACTAATGATGGTTATATGGCAGCAGCTACATGCAGCAGGGGGCGAGCTGACTTTCTCCTAACGAGGAACTGTCACAGAGAGGCAGGTCAGGGGTGTGAGGACTGGGCAGATATCGTAACATACCACATCACACACACCGATGAAGAAAATGTCATCGTCTGCCCCTTCAGCCAGAGCGGAACTAATAATTAGGATTAGTTGATGTTATTAAAACTGGACAGGGGTGCTGGTGCCCTGCAGGGTTTCCTGGTTAATGACCAACACTCAACAACGTGCAACAGCACAGGGGTTGTAGGGCAATAATGTAGGAATCGATTGGCGCCGACCTTTCAGCATTTTTTTTTACTCTGACCTATCGATTATGACATCTATTGATCTACCTTTCTGCTGTGTTCTGTTGCAGCTGTGGATGAGATCAGTGACTGAGGGTTGCACCATGGTGAGATAGAAGGAGGTGGATGGATAGTTATCATGAAGACCACCTGTCACTCCTATAGCCTTCCTCAAGAATCTCATCAGAAGTCTCAATAAACACCACAGGAGGTCAGCCATGATGATAATAAACCAGCTGAAAGGAAAAGGACATACACAAAAAAAGCAGCCATGATACAATTCTCCCATCTTCTAAATTCTGAAGACCAGCAGCCTTGGCAGTACTGGATAATAATACTGATAATGGTAAAGGCCCTTCATCCCATTACCTATTCCTGGTGAAAGAAAGACTGCCTATCCTCACCACCAAAATGTAACACGACCTAAATATTTCAGTCCTTGAAAATGCAACACATGCAGCCAAATCTCTACATGTTCTTGTGGGTGAGGGCTCATCCTGCTGGTAGTCTTAAATGGCTACCACACAATCTTAACAGCTATCCGTGTAAACTAATGTCATGAATTTGTGTGTTTTAAGATGATCTGTACCTAACCCTGTACTCACTTACCAACAGTAATTACAACCAAAACTCACCACGGGTGAAAACCAAACCCATGTGAAAACAAAACAGTGTCAGTGTCAGGGGTCTCCAACCTCAGACTGCTAAGTAAAAGTCCAATGTGTTCCATAGGTCACCACCCTTCCCAACGTACCTCCTTACTTTGACTTTTGGGGTTGTGTCAGTCCTATGATCAGATAATGTCAGTCATCGGCCATTTTGTCAGACAAATATTCTGCTTCCATAAACTTAACCATTTGTGCGTGACACATGTAGCCTATTATCGACCAAATCTGACATTTTTTTTCCTGTAAAAAAGATGGTGTAATATGTTCTGGTTTCTGGTCAGATACTAATGACTAACCACACCGTACTTCAGGAGGTACAGACTATTCAGGTGTGGCCTTAGTACACCACCAATGAGACAATCTTATAATGGTCTATTTGGTTTACATGCTGCATTTGATAGTCACCGCTAAAAAGATAATCCTCCACCATGCATAGAAATCTGGGATAATCTGGATCACTAAAGAACCTACAGGTGACTGCTTCATAAACAGGAAATAAGGCTGCAATCCAGGAACAGCTTTGTGACCCACATGATTCAGTCTCTCCTCGAATATAGCCTGAAATTGAACTTGTGTGTTATTGTAAATGGTTCAGGAATGATAAGAGCTGTCAGAAATTAAAGACACATTCTCAGAATAGCACAGTAATACTTAGGCCTTCAGTTACTATTTGTAACTGTACGGCAGAATAATGCATTTAGGGAAACGTATGGGGTTAGATTATTTTTTTTTTTTTTTTTACAACCAGAAAATGTGTTTCAGCTATTTTAAGAACACAGCTGAATGTTGGATAATTCCCCTTGATGTTTATTTCAAGTGATGCGATTTCTATGCACCTCCTGAACAAAGCTGTTCACGTCAGGCTGTTTCCTTGAATTCATTTGTCAAATGTGATTTGATTGCTTGTCGTGGGGCTTGAATAGAGCACTAAAGATGCCTGCATGACAGTGGGCTTCACTAGAAGTATGTTTCACTTACTATATTTCTCAGCTTTTTCGCACAAACCAACTGCCAATCAAGATAAGGCTATACATTAAATAGATGATTTGATTTTCCGGCAAGACAGTGCTCCTCACCTCCAGACACTGATACAAATTTGTGAAAGTGTGCATATACTTTAACATAATGGCTGTCAAAAGTCAATTTCTCCCTTCTTAAGCCATCTCTTATTGCTGCAAATTGAACTGTGCCACACAGATACAGAGTGCAGAAAGAGCCGCACATAAATGGTGAGAGCTAAGAAGAGACTGTGTTGGTACTGCACCATCCAGCTGCTGTCTGTTAGCAGCACGGGAGGGTGAGCGCTCGTGCCCTACGGCACACTGCAGGGGCTAAAACGTTCCTCCACATCTACGCAGGCAGCTAAGAGACTGGAGGCATACAAGGGATTACATCCTGTGCTATTGCCCAAGGCAGTCACCAGGAGAGGCCCTCACACATACAGTAAAATTGCATACACAATGTTCAGTAGAAGCTAATGCTCGCCAATAGTGTTTAATCTGTGTTTCTTAAACACACTCATGAGGAAGCATCCGCATTGTGGCTTTCTTTAGTCATTAATGAAAAACTCAATATACACATCTCTTTTCCTGAGGCTGTCAGCAGGTTACGAAATAAAAAGCAATCCTCAGAGGAGGCTATGTGAGTTTTAAAGATACTTATTTTTATCTGAGGAACAATTGATGCAAAGTTCAAACAGAATCTTAAATATTGTGAAATCTAAATAATCAAGTGTCATATTAGGAACGCAGCAGTTACTGTTTCCTCTCTGTGTTGCAGTGCCCAAGGTGACATATCTGCCTACCACTCAGATACACCCCCACACACACATTACTGTAGGCCCTCTCACATGCTCACGCAGCAGGATCGCCGTGGTGAACAGATGAAAGTATCTTGCCTGTGCTCTTCCTGGCATTGTGCAGGACCCAGGGGGCATTCTGTGGTACGTAACGCTCCCCAGACAAACACACACACACACTTGCAGCGCAGACACATGTAATGTGTGTGCTACATATTCAAGAAAAACTTACTGAGTATAAGAACTGAGAGGTCATCTAAGGGCAAAAACTGTGCTTCAGTTACTAGTTTGAGCAAAGATTCATTTCTACATTTAAACATATAATTATTGTGTAAAAAACTGTTCCTATCAGATAAAATGATTAAAATCTGGGATATTTTTTTTTTGTCCATCCGGCCCATGATTTCTGGTATATTGCACATCTTTGAAATGAATCCTCATTGTGGTTTGGGTTAGTTTATGTTTCACCTTACACCTTTTGATGTGTTCTCATCCCAGCTCAAAGAGAGATATAAAAGGAAATGTCAGAAACATTTCTCTTACTCTCTCAACCCTTGTGCCCATTAACAGTTAGTGCTCAGAGTAATTGTGATTTGAATGTAACCCCAAATCTGTTTAATGAGAGCAATGATCCATAGAGGGAGCACAGGTAAAGTGCTTTTAACGAGAGGGCCCTTATTTTACCAGCCGGAGAGGAGCAGAGAAGAGCGGAGCCGCTATTTCACATTCAGCTTCAAAGCAGCGCTTCAAATTGTGCCGACGAGACTTCATTTCCTCTTATCTGAGAGTGTATAGGTCCTCCAGAGTGAGAGTGCACAGAGTGAAAATGTGAGGGGATGGTGGGTGAAGATGTATAGAGCACACAGCACCACAGAGAGACGGCAAGACTCAAATTAGCTGAATATGAGAAACGGAGGAAGTTGTTAGACATTACAGCTGCATGCTCAGGAGTGTGGGCTCTGCAGTTATGTCCTCCTCCAGACAGACCTTGAAAGATACTTTAAATTGAGGGGAAGTCCGTGGTATTCATTACACCGGGACTCTGTTTGCACTTGTAGAGTCTATATTATGATATCAGATTTTCACTGTAGTTATCGCGGCCACAATAATCCATCATGGTGTTATTATTGCCATATCTGTCAAACATGTCAGTCAAATTCATCTTTAATTTTGTCCTTCATCTCTTCCACTATTATGTTGTGGCCACACACGGTGCTAGTAGCTAGTTAGCAAAAGGAATTGTCTGGCAGGCGGCACCTATTGACTGTAAATAAAGATGGACAATCCCTAAATTGTCTCACCAAAAACAAACACACTGCAGTAAACTTTAACAATATTTTTTTCACGCTGGTGTCAACCTGTATCGATGCTGAACCCACTCACTCAATTCACTGGCGGTTCCTCTTTGATAGTTTGTTTGTTTCAAATTTAAAGTCTGACAAAACCCACTCTAGTGTCACATTTTATTCAACACTCGCTGTAAATGCTTGAAATAAAGCCTACTGAGTGGTTTAGTGGCATTAAAGCCACACAGGGAGAGATTAGATAGAATTGCTTTAGATTTGTGGTTGCTTCACCAGGTGAGCTCTGTGATTTTTTCCTCACTGATAGTTTGCCACCAAATCTTACAGTCTTTTTAGATGTACTGCAAAGAAACCAGCAGCTGCAGTGTGATGTTTGATTCACGGTTCTCACTCTTAATGTGTCGTTCTTACATAAATTTAGACTATAATTGCAGTAAAATAAGTGACATCATGGTGGATATTTTCTTCAGTATCATTATGGTGCAAACTGTGTGCAGGAGTGACTTCATGACAAATTATTTACTAGCGCTGCACTGGTGACATGTCACATGTACCGTAAATATAACTGGTATTACAACACAAAACGGAGCTCTGTGAATGAATGTATTCCCTCCATGCAATACAAATAGAAATCTACACAGTTTGAGGCATGCTACAAAAGAATGAATATTACATAGTAAACAAAAAAATAAGCAAAGTCAGCGGAATAAAAGAAATTAGGAAAATTGATGGAGTCAAAGTAAGCGAATATGATTGAACCACAATATAACTGTCACAGTCTATAAAGGTCCTTGTGTGAAGGCTACTGTAGCATGTTATGGTGTTAAGGTGAGTATGTATGTCAACTATCAATCAGTGTGTGTGTGTGTGTGTGTGTGTGTGTGTGTGTGTCAACGTATCTAGGAGCTAAATTGTAGCACTCCAGTCAGGTCTCTGCTTTAGTAGGCAAAGCACATAAAAATATATATTTTCAGTCAGTAACATCCTCACCTAAATCTCTTGGTCTGCTATTACCTACTGATAGAAATCCTAGTGGGGAACTACAGCCAACTTGAATGCCCTCCCCCCATACAACAAAGCATCTTGGACTAGAGAAATACTGCTGGAAACCTTTGAGGTTGGATTGAATGAATGAAAAAAGAGAAAATGTCACCAATTCCATCTCCGAAGATTTCAGATAGAGAGTCTGACAATGAAAGTACATCAAAGGCAAATGCAGACCCCACAGTCTTCAAAAGGCACTGTGAGCACATACAGGGTTATTAAATAGATGAATATTGACAGGGTTTTTCCTATTCTGAGGTGAACGGCACCTGAGCTATCTTCACAGATCCAACAGGACCGAGGAGATGGCAGGCACAGCCGGGGCGCTCTCCACCTCCCAGCCATTCACAGAAGCCTTAATTGACAGGCAAAGACCCTACAACAGCTCGTTCCCCCCCCCCCCCCCCCCCCACACTCTCACCTCCTCACTGCTAACTTTGCCCACCGGACCGAGCTGCTGTTGCTGAGCCAATCAGGAGAGTTTTTGTTTGCTAAACTCCGATACGTCCTTCAGCACTTTGGCCCCATTCATCTCACCAAACAATCCCCCTAAGAATTTAACTGGTGGGCAAACACACAGCACATGGGTAATGAAGGGGGCACCTTGGCTGTCTGTGTGAATATTTACCCTGTCATCAAAGGAGGGGCATGCATATAAATCTATGCCTGCACTCCCAAGTTCAGGTTCAGGCTTTGGGAGTGCAAGAGGCGAGTGAATAGTCTTCAGATCTAACCGCCTATGGAATGTGATAGGGCTTTAAACATATGGAATATGATAGAAAATTAGCTTGGTTTGTAACTCTGCAGGCACGCAGAGGTTGTTTAAAATGTCAGATCCATGAATAAATACATTTGAAAATAAAATGGCACCCTCCCACGCGTCAGGGCTATTCAACAAGAGACATGTGGAAACATGGCGGTGCATCCAAAACACCCAGGACTACTTCTTTTTTTTCAGATCTAAAGGTTTCGTGCCCTCTTCCCACAATGAAATTGAAACAAAGTTTGGTTTCGAGTTGTGTGAAAAAAGTTACGACCTCACCCACAATATTCTATTCAGTTGTTTAACACCTGATAAACCATCCCTATTCCATTGTTCAACACCTGATAAACTCAATTCGAAAGGGGCCAGGAAACAATTCCGCTAAAGAGAGAAGCAAGAAAATAGCTGCAATCAGCCACTAGATTGCAATGTTTTGTCTGCGATTTGGAAGAGTGGAGAGATTCTATCAGGCTAGTTCTTGTGGCTGATATGCTACTGGTAATACGTTCAGCCCAGGTAAACTTGCAATGGGATGAATAGACATTTTATTGAAACTTTTATATGTAGCACTCAGGAGCTTGCACGGTCTATTGGAGACAAACAAACTGTGCTTTTTACTTTTTTTGTCTCACAATGCATGTGTAAAGCAAACACCAACCTCTGCCTACACCCCCCCCCCAATAACCTTGAGCAGTTTGTCAATGCTCTGTGTACAAAAAAATATATAAATAATTTGATTTATTTAATAAAAAACTTTATACATATTTATTTTTTTTACATTCATCATATTTTATTAAGGTGAATCAAAAAACTGTTAACATTTTGAAGGGGTTATCTTTAATGTATAAAAACAAAATGGCTGCCATTCATTACAACACTGTACCAAGAGGAGAGGAATGGCACAGATCCTCTATACTGTACACCAGAGACTACCCCCCCCCCTGCTGCTTCTCGCTTTGCTCTCCACAGGAACAGTAGTAGCAGTGTGTGTGCACGTGTACATGTACGTGTGTGTGTGTGTGTGTGTGCGTGCTGTATAAGCGTATGTTAAGGTGGAGGGGGTCTTTCTCCAGCAAGCTTGCACTTCTCTCAGATCAACAAAGACCTAGTCACACATTACTGTACATGTCGATTCTGCCGCTGAAAAAAAAAAACAACTCCTGCAAACCTGTCAGAGACCCTGAAGATCCGAGCAGGCTAACATTAAAAAAGAATGACCTTATTAGAAGCAGGAATGTGGGTTATATTTTTTTCTGGCATGTAGGCAGAGAAAAAGGTGATAATGGCAGGATGATATGTTTTATTTATTCATTTTGCTAATGTCTAGTTATTATTCAGTACCTCGGTGTGTTACAGCTTCAAATGACATCCAAAGACTACCAAAGGAAAAACATAAAGGTGCATCTGTTTAGTGAATAAACATAAACAATGTCGTACATTGCATATTTTCTAAATAATCGCATGTTGTTTTCTCAATTAATTGGTCATGTGACCTCTAAAATCACACAGAATAATATTTCAGTTCATTATCCGGGGGCAGATTTTTTATATGTATGAATATGGAAAGAATGTGATCATTAGGAATTTGACTGGCTAAAATGAATTTCTCGCTCTTTTCTTCTCACAATTAATGAGAAAGCAATATGTAAAAAATTAATTTTGATACGATGATAAACTTGCTGAGGCGTGCAGTCAGTCACACATTTCTCTCTCTCTCTCTCTCTCTCTCAGACACACACGCACAAGCAAACAAAGCCCTTTGTACCGTCTTCCACACCAGCACTCCTCTAGGGGCCAATACTGTGCTCCAAAGCCCTTTAGAGGGGCAGCAAGCCGGAAAATGACCCCATGCTGTCCCCGCTCGTCTCAGCCCCGCCTGGTTACGCCCGTTTCCCAGGGACCCGCTGAGGGTCCAATGCCCCGAGGCCTCCCTCTCACGCCACACTACCTCCCAGGGCCAAACGTTAACGGGGGCTCCTCGCTGTGGACAATGGCTGCTGGGAAACGTGGGAAAGAAATGTCACAAGGCTCTCTGACAACCAAGGTTCGACCCCCTGACCTCGAGGGCTGGTCCCACAGGGCCTCTTTATGTAAACACAGGGTGTCCGAAGAAAAGCAAACCCTGTGTTAATCAGATTCATAACCCATGTGAGAAAATGTATGGAGGCTAAGGTGTGGTGGACAGGATTGCAATGGCAGCCACTTATACAAATATTATTTTGCACAGTATGCAAAATACATTTTTCAAAAATAAAAACAATACATAGCTACTTAAACGTCATAAGTTAGTCCAAATATTCTATATTATTATTTAAGTGAATCCTCTTTACCATTAACACATAAAATGCACCAAGTTTTAATGGAGTAACTAACAGGCTGAGGACAAAAATTGACAAAAGAAAGCTGTTTGAACTGCCCATCACCTTGTAAACAGTCCTGGTCATTTAGCCTCTGACCTCCCAATAGTGTCAGTCCGTCTGCTGCAGGTCAATTGAGGATATGGTCAGCCATGCCGCGCCCTCCAAGAGGTTTGGAAGGGGGGGGGGGGGGGGTTGCACTACTTGAGTGGACACAGGCAAGGTGGCAAGGGGGGAGCAATTTGTTCTGAAGTGGGGTTAACAAGGGGATGATTGCTCCAGAGCAATGTCCGATTTAACCCTTCAAGCATTGGCTGATTTTGTCATATGAATGCGTTGCATCAGTATTATATTTTTATTCATCATATTTCATTTTTTTAATCTTACTCTTACTTATGATACTACAAAAAATAATTGCATAATATTATACTAATGCGTCAAACAATGGTGTTGTGTATTTTGTACACATGGTGTTAAAAATGTGTTAAAGCAAAAAAAAGAAGACAAGTAATTCCAGTAAAAGTGTGTCAGCACCACTTGCGATCCCCATAAAGTGGTCACTGTTGTGTTTTCTTTTTCACGGGTCACATAATTATAGTGATGGGGAGTAAGGCAGCTGGTTATCCTATTTACAAACAATGGCCCTAATCTATTTGCTCAAGCTCCTATTGATGACCTCGCTGGTACAAGATCACATGTGTGGGTCAGACCACTGTGGTCACTGGAGGTCAGAGTTCGCAAACTAAAACACCATGACCTCGTTCCCAGGAGACCCTTGCTGATGGACTCCCGTGCTAGTTATATGGACATCATTAAGGTCTTAGGTTGGACAAGCGAAGGATGAATGACCCTGGATGCTACGAGCTGCCAGTCTAGCAGTCAGATTCACAACTCAACAAGAAAAACATTTTTATAAAACAGACAGGAAATTGAAGCCAGAAATGCACATGGATGTGTTCAGGCTCTCTGTGCAACAATAGCAACACACCAGTTGCACATGTCCATTGTTGCTGACAATAGGAACTACTAGTGCCCTTCTGTGATGTTACAGTATAGGAAAATACATTAGGTTTAAAAGCACAGAAGGAATAGGACCACATTGAATCTTCCATCTTCTAACATAAAGCAACCAGATAGAAAGCATTTTACTTTTATAAAGTGGGTAAAAATATGCATGGCAAGTCATTAACAATGCAGAACTGTGAGCGCGAAACAATAATTAACTCTGTAGATGGGGTCTTTAGAGAGACAGTCTTTTGAGGATTGCATTTTCCATCGCTGATCTCAAGGTTAACTATTCTGCATGGAAATAAGGGGGCAAGGGGGCAGCATTTCCTGACCACCAGCTACATTCAGGATTAGCATGTTAATATATGTTTTGTATCCATATGTGCATTTGCGTGGCATTTTTCATTTGAATTAGCACCAACTTGGTTGGTTTTCCATTATCCATCCAACAGCACAGTAACTACAGCGCCCAGCTTGCTTATTGCCCTTCGCCACCTTATTTCAGCCTCATCTTCATCAGCACCATCATCACCACCGCCATGACCGCATGCAAACCCCAAACCTACACAATTTATGAGCACAGATGAGATGCTGCATTGTCCCATGTCTCCTTGTAACCCCCATGATCATAAATCTGCTTGCATGGCCTGTGATCGTTTATGAGCACTTTACATGAAGATCGCTCTCACAAACAACGCCCTTCAGCTAGTAATGAAAGCCAAGCATCCAAGTTGAAGATCAATGCCAGGTGATGAGACTGGTGATAGGGCCTGCTCATCTGGACCCCTCTTATAAAGAGGATCTTCAAGAGATCTTGATTTTAAAAATGGTGAAATACACCATGATCCATGACTTGAGAAGCTTCAAACTGCAAATTGCAAAATATGGGCTTATATCCTAGCCACACACCAACTGAAAGACACTGAGCCCCGATTGGGACATGCTTCCAGCCTTTATCAAGGTCAAGGGTTAAATGACTGAGGTCAGAGAGACTAGTGTCGAGGGACCTCTCAGATCCATGAAAGCTTGTTGACAGATTAGAGGAAGGACAAGTGTTAGATGGGTTGATTGGGCTATGCTAATACATATGAGTTTGAATTTGTCCTAAATATACAATCAAGTAAAAAACCAACAACTGACTGTGACTGTTAATGTTCAGGTAGTAGAAAAAAAAACATGTTTTTCCGAAGACCTGCAAATGTGGATGAAATATTTACATTGAATGACTTTATTTTACATAATTAGTAAAGATATGCTGGAAAATTGAAGCAAATAAGGCATACAGGCCTTCAAGGCCAAAACAATAAGCCAAAAAGCACTTCCTCAGAAAAAAAATGCTTCACACACCTAAACAGATTCAAGTAAAAATGGGCAGACTGACAAGTTATAAAACAGAATTTCAGTAGCAAAATCAACGACAGACAGCATAAAAATGCTGGTTCTGCAGGCCTGCTGACAATCCACCTTACGTTTAGGTGTGGGTGCACTCAGACTGGGCAGAACAGTGAGAGAGGCAGCTTCTTTAAAAAAAAGCTACATTAAGGTGAGTAGGAAAATATTGTATGTTGTTTGTTGTCATCATTTGTCTGTGCTTTAAACAATGTTTACAAATCCACAATTTGATGCGGCGATGCTATTAATAGCTTTATGGGTTAGGTCTGTGGAGAGGTAAGAATAAATATAAGCCATGATTAGGCGTCTGTGGTCGTAACTGCTTGTTTGGGTAAAACATATTGTTCTTTTCGCAAATAAATGAGGTGAGGTGAAAAGCAGATTTCTTGTTTTCCTTCAAACCTCTCCTGCCTGGCACTGACCTGCTGCTGTGAACCAGACTCAGCCCTGCCTGTGTCCAGGCAGGTGAGCTCAGATAAGCACCCCACTCTCTGGCCTGGGCCACAGATTAAAACACGTCTCCCCTTTGCCCACTTTCATCTATGGCCAACTGTCCAGCCAAGCATACCCTATGCCTCCTTACCCCTGCCTCCTCTTATCCTCTTCCTCCTCCTGCCTCTCCTTTCTCTCTCATGCAGGGGACCAAGAGTGGCATGCAGGGACAAACCTGAGACCTTTGCTCGGGAGAAAAAAAAAAGAAGAAAAACAGGAGGGGAAGGACATTTAGGGGTGGGGAAGGTGAGGAAGAAAGGAGGCCAGGAGAAAAAGAGAAATGCACATTGTAGTTTTCAAATGGATGGGAAATGATTCGCTGGGATTTGCTGACAATTATACGGTGGGGTTTAATCAATTCGGACCATTCACAGCGTGGAGAGGGCTGATCCCCCAGTACAAAGGAACAGACCGTGGGAGGGCGGTACCTAAGAAAGCGCCGGCCTGGTGTAAGTAACATGAGGCAACACTCCCCTCCCCACACATTGCACCGCAGCATATGGCTCCTCTCTGAACTTATTAGCTGGCGGATTAAGGCCAATCGCAGAGACCCAAGGGCCTGTGGCTGCCTCTGCTGCACCCTCCCTCTCCCCTCTTCACCCCCAGGAATGAAGCTGACTGACAAGGGGTATTGTGTTAGGTACCTAGATCGCCACACCTCTCACTTACCCTGTCATACGGTGCAGTTTGATGAGGTTATTTGGTAGAGAGAGAACAGGATCTATCAAATAACGAAGAGCCACAGAACACACTGTAGATAAGCTTAGAAATGACTGCTTCCTGTCACATCTGAACACTTTCAAACATGTCTACATCACAATATTTTAAAAGATAATTTGACCCTTTTGCCTTGACCACTATTGTAATACTACCTGCAAATTAGCAAGCTGCTCGGCCATGGAGTGGATTAAAAGCACCTGAATGTGAACACACAGATTAGCCCTGTAGATATGAAGTCTAATTAGCATCTCATTGCAACTCGACATGCAAGCTCAACATGAGTGCAGACATGCTGAGAGAAAAGGCTCCATTGGCCAGGGGTTGATTATAGGTCCATTATGCACAAAGTGCTTAGTGATGGGCTGAGAGTAGGAATTAGGAGCTTGATGGCTACTGTGAAGGGACCTGGGTTGAAGTACAGGGGTTTTAGCAGTCAACAGGGTCTTGGGTCTACAGGAGGCCAAAACTGGGTGAGGCTATACAGTAGACTTTGGCCTTCCTGAGTATTCATAGAGAGAGATTTGACAAGAGAGGAGCCCCCTATTTAAGCCCTCATTTATTCTGAAGAGCGGCAGGTGATCCTCTGCCTCTTTTTGTGCCAGACCACAGGGGTGCGCCGACCCCTTGTGACCTGTCTTACCTGGCGCCCCTCAAGACACCTCATTTAAAGAGGAAGACTGAAGCTAATTCAGTCCCAGGTATCCACCCATCACCGAGCTCCACCTGGCCACAAGGGCCACGGGGTCAGCTCTACACTGAGACAGCGGGGATGCTGGAGGCCTGCCTTACTAATCCCCTCACACGCTGGGAGGTGTTGGAGGACCCAAAGGTCAGGGATGGAGCAGAGTAGCCATCTTCCTGGTTCATTTAGACAGGATTAGAGGGCCAACAGGGGTGGGTCTACAGGAGTGAGGGCCCTACGCCAAGAGATCATGAAGGCATTTGTGAGAAGAGCAGAAGAAGACACAGCGTTAGGTCTCATCCCTACGGAGATCACCTTTGACCTTGAAAAGATATCCACAACAAAGTATGCTGACAAGTGTGACTGTTGTGTTTATTGAATGTGCAGAGTTGACATTGTGCACGATCCCCTTCTCCGTATTATGGTTCTCGCCGAGTTCTTGTTTGTTTGTTTGTGTTCAAGGAGGAGTTCTCGTTAGGTGAGAGGCAAGCAGTTGATCTTTGATGACAGAGAAAATCCTGCTTTTCCTCACAGGATGCTTTTCTTTACCTTAATCTAAAGGCCTTCCTTTTATCATTGCCACATTCTCAGAGAGACTGTTTTTAATTGTCTTTTTTGAGAACCAATGATTAATGCTATTTATGGGATAGGGTTGGGGAGCTGTACCTTGCCTTCTTTATATACAAATCAAAAACCATTTTCCCACACAAACAATAGTGCTGCAGAGACACATAGACACATAGATCTAAATGATACGCTAACAGTCATATCTTTTTTTCTCCACCCACCTCCGCCTAATCAACGCTTCTGCACTTTGTATCTCACCATTTCTCACACTTTCACCTTTAGGAACACCCCATCAGTCTGACCTCATCAAATGCTTTTCTCACAACAAAATTAGCTGTACGGCTGGCAAGAAAAAAAAAGTAGAGCGGGTGTATTCATTTTTAAACAAATATGGCAAACAGAGATGAACACAGATGTTCAGTGGGACTGAAAATTCAAATCATTTAACAGAAAACACTTACGCATAATTGCATTTAGATTACATTTCATTTATTTCTTTTACTGGCTGACG